>NC_089877.1:1295833-1943750 GCF_040182565.1 Anser cygnoides
TTGCGCTAAATACTGTTTATTCAAGTGTCATACCCTGAGCAAAAAGTGACACAGAAGAGGGAGTCTGTGATAAAGCCAGGGGTGTTTTATTCTGCAGCTTTGCATTTCCTGGAAATGTCTCTAGGAATAAAGGACAGTGCTTTAAACAGCACTTGCCATAGGCATGTACTTCATTATGTTCTTCATGCAAGGACATATTGAAATTCAATTCAAAGAGAGAAGGAAAACCATTTTGCAGTTGCCTGAGATCAGATTATTCAGTAAGCACAAAAACTTTTTGAGTAATAACTTTTCTGTGGAGAGTCAGATGGTTTCTATATGCTTAGTAGTCCCAGTTTCCCTTGAACTGTGTAATTCAGTTGAGATGCCCTACTCAGCTTTTAAAGCATCTGATGCCAATGTACCACAGCACAGTTGTATTCCTGTCTTTGGAAGGGAATGGGAAAGTCAATGTATTACAGTTGCTTGTACATTAGTAGTTCCCTAAAAAGACAGATTAATGTGATTCATATGAGCTATTCTGTAGTATCAAACACTGTTTCTAAACCCAGACTATCATAGTGAGAAAAGGGAGGAGGATGAGCAAGTATTTATTTGTAGTAGTTGTTCAGGTGGATCAAATCTTTCCAACTTTGATGTCTAATTTATGTTGATGGATAAATTTCTACATTATCTATTCAGACTGTGTGCTAGAGAAGACTGCGATAAAAGATAAAACCAAGTATCTCACCAAACCAGCTCACCCTGTGCTGAGGGTCCCACTCGATCTTGCGCTGATTAGGCATGAAGGGTTCAGCCCATCTCCATAGGAGTTTCAGAAGCAGTTGCTGTTCATAGTTATTCACAAAGAATACTGTAGCTGTTCTTTCTGAACACAGGTCCAGAAAATAGAAGGGAGACAGCCTTCAAAATCTATAGCAGATCAAAGGAAGGTCAGTGGCTGGCAGGAATATGGGAGGAGAGAAGATAGGTGAGAAGTTAGCATTAAAAAACAAGTGACCCATTCTGCCTGCAAGTCACCAACATCTTTAAACTGGTAGTTATTTTCTCTAGTGCTAATTAGTAGGGGCTACAGTGGAAGTGCATATTCTGTCAACTTAGATTCAGTAAGTCAAGGAGGTAGACTGTGCCTTTTAGGTATTCTTTTAGGATAAACTCTTCCTAATAGGCACAATGTATTATCTAGCAACCCATCCTTCACTTGAGATGGTGGAAAATTTCCTGTGTCCCAGTTGGGATCACAGGTGCCTCCAGAAAGATGAAGAATGGAGGCCTATTGCTTTCGAGGATATCGTAGCACTGAGTGCACACATAAACAGAGCACACTGGACAGATGCGTCATGATTTGTTTGTATTACCTGTATGTCCTATATATCTTTATGTTTCTTATTTATCTTTATATATACTTATTAATTCAAAGACCATTTGAAATGATTCCCTTTATTTAAACATCCCCTAGATTCTATCTGCTTGTTTATGCCTCCAGGAAAAGCAATCTGTGTAGGATACTGAGCACAACTATAATAAGGGAGAAAGAAATAAAATAGACAGTGAAATATGATGTGCTCTCTCCAGAAGGGAAAGTAGAAGCCTTAAGCCAAAGTCCAAAGGTCACGTACCATGGTAATGGGCTTATCTAAACGGATTATACCTAGTACTTGCAGGTAAATAGATTGGGACATGCTGCAGTTGTTTCATGACTGCAGGAAAGCCTGGTGAGACTCATGGTCACCCCACGCTCTGCATTAGGCTGCAGCAACAGGCACCAGAACCTGGATCTAGCTATTGTCTTAGGGCTGTATTTTTCTTTTGTGCATCTCCAAAGATTTGATCTGCACTAAAGTGGAGGGTCTGAGCTGCAAATTTGGAACATGTGTGAGCCTCCTCAGCTCCTGGTTGAGGGACTTTGTCAGATGTTCAGATCACAATGTGATCCTTCATATAAGCACAAAGGCCAACTTCTTTATCACATGGAGGTTTAAATCCAGTTATTGCAGGGATTGATACTCTTGAAATAAAATGGAGTAAGAATGTGTTTCTTCTGGAAACATTTTGGGTTGTATTTTGGTCAGAATTTCAATTTGTTGTTGTTGTTCATTTGCTGGCAAAGAAGTTTCTGCTGTTTTTCCTCCTACCGTGGCCTCTCTTTATGTCTATAGGCATTTCCTGTACAATGTGGGACTGAACTGTGGGGCTGTGCACACTCAGCACTGAGGCTGTTTCTTAGTGTTCAGTAGAGCTGAGCAGCCCAGAGTCCCAGCTTCTCTTCAGCTGATTTGCTAACAGCTGAACAGAATCTTTTTGTTTAACCTTTCAACAGGAAGCTTAAATATACAGATTTTCCCTTGTTCTGGTTGTTAGAGAAACTGACACTCCCCTCTTCCCTCCTCTCAGACCCATTACAAGGGGTAATTATGTGCTTGTCATTTGGGGACCACGAGAGTAACAATCCATCCACACCACAAAAATTTCTAAATTATATTGTACAGGTATCAATGTCCATGGATCTCCTTTGTAATCATGACCACCTCTTATGCATCACCACTTGTCTGTCCTGTCAACAGGTGGCCAAAGACAAGCATCAGAGGACATGTTGTTTGTCAGGCCATGAGCGTATGTAGGACTGAGTCTCCCCACTTCCCAGGTCCCACACCCACTACCTGCACCACACTGCCTGCTATCACCACACGCTCTTCTGGTAAGGAAGAGCTGGTTGCTTGAGCTGACAGACGGCTTCACAGGTCCGTATTGCGTAGCTCTATCTCCACGGTTTTTATCTCCTTGCTCTCCTGACCTCCCATCTACCTCCCTCGCAGTGAAGCTGTGGGCAGCCCTGATCTTGAACTCTCCACTCCTTCCCATATCTGTCTTGTCTGTAAATCCATCTACTGCTGCATCCACAGCTTTCCCATGTGTTTCACAGGCACACCCGAGAAAGCAGTAACTTCTGATGTTGGCAGTGGTCACTCTCAGCTTTCTAGCCACCTCTGCACCTGGTTTTTTTTCAGTATTTCAGGGACTGTCTGATGGTTCTGTCCCCTTACACCCTTCAGTAGCTCCCTACCAGTTTATTGGCCATGTTAATGAGCATCGTGTATGCTTTCCTCAGGCTGATTCTCTGGGTTCATTTCTCTTTCTTTGATACTTTTCGAGCTGCTTCCAGTTGAGTGCTGACTTTTGTATGTGTCTTTTTATATGTCTGACCAAAGGTAATGGAAAATTACTCTGCAGTTCTCTGAAACAGCCTTTAACCTATCTCCTGCTTCATCGTCTTCATCTTCAAATGATGGCTAATCCCCATGCCTTCTTTTCCATTAGTATTCAAGTATCTTCAAACTAACTTTCTCCACTGTGCCTGTACCTATCCCCAGGTGCAGCAGTCTGTAGGCATCAAGAATTCTCTTCCCCCCCCTTCTCCCAAGCTGAGAAATCAGAGCTTTCCCACCTTTGCCTGCCCTGATTGTCTCCTGTCTGTGGCTCTCAAGTCCTTAGACTTGTTCTCTTGGAGTGGCCATTACCTTTAAACCACTTCCAGCACTGATATTCTTAATGGGAAGACATTTGTTTCGCATGGAAAAAATGATAAGCCAATACCATAGTTGTGTGTGTGTGCTCTGCGTGTCCTGCCTCACCCAGCATGAAGAGGAATTGGTGATCCTGTTCTCATGATCTCTTGTGGCCTTTCAGAGAATGGGGCAGTTGGGAGAAAAATTATGTAAAAATGAAGTCTCTTGGATCTCAAGCCCCTCCCTTCACATGTTTGTTCACTGAGCATGTCATCCTGTCCTTTGGCTGACCAGGAGACAGGGGTGACAGTAGGCAGGGAAGCTGACCTGTCCTGTGCTGCAACAGGCAGCTCCCCTCCCAAAGGCTGGGAGCGTGCTTGTCACTGTGTGCTGGCTACCTGCCCCCCTGCACTTATCCAGAGCCTGTTGCTGGAGAGTCTTGGGGCAACTCCCAGACGTTGCTCACCACCACCTCCCGAAAAGCAGAAGATTGTTGGCAGAGATAGGGGAACAGCAGCTCTGCTGCCACTAGTGTTGTGGCTGCCGCCTCATTGCTGGAAACTGGGGGGAGGGGTGAACGGCACTGCCGAGTTTCCACCCATCGTGGTGTTCTGACAATAATGCTTAGATGAAAACCTGTTAGAAATATCATATAGTGATAGTAAAACTAATATAGACATTTGACTTAAGTCATCAAATTCTCTGTGCTGTGGAATAGTGTGCAACATGTTGATTCTTGTATGTCATTGCCTGAATTTGCCATATGTGAGTTCAATTTAAAAGTAATGGAAAGGCCAAACAAGATGGAGGCACAGGTATCCCCATCCCCCAGTTGATGTAGAGCTGCATCAGAAAAGAAGTGTTCTCATAGTGTACTGAAAGGAACGACTACAAGTCTGAATACTGTTCTTACACATTTTGTGAAGTGTAATGTTCGCTCTGAAGTTCAACATCACAGGTGAGACAACAAGAAAAGACAAGTACCTTGGAAAAAAAATCTCTTATAATGTGATCTTAGCAGAAAGAAATTTTTAAAAGTCTGGAAAAATTATTCTTTAGCCTCTGCCAATAAAAAAAAAATAAAATGAGAAGGATCTTTAAATATGCTTAATAAACTTAGACTTGGGGCAGGAAAAAAATCAGTTTGTAGTTTGTCAACGTACTGGCAAAGTCAGCTGCTCATACAGCTCAGCACTCCATTCAAACAGCAAGTCTCTGAAATCCACTGCCATAGTCTGCCTTTGCTGGAGGTCCAGAAAGCAAAGCATTAAGGTACATGGCAAGGTACGCACGAGTAGTGGACTAATCTCCTCTTTGAACCGTGTGAGAGGAATGACAAGGGACATTTATCATGGCTCCTGCACCATTTGCTCTGATGGTCCCAGCCACTGTCTTTACTTGCACATTGACTTTACCAGAGGTAGAGAAGGGGAAAAGCTAAGCTAAGGCTCCAAAACTGTTACCTGTGTGTGGGTATCTGTAATAGCTGACAAAGATGTTTGGAAGCAGACCTCTGAAAACTCTTTTTGTTTGACTTTCTGCTCCAGTTTAACAACATCAAGGTTGCTTTTTTATGCTCTTACCTCTAGGACAGGGTGAGGGGCACAGAAAGCAACATTTTCTTAAATTTATCAACCTAAACAAATAATGTTCTCTGTGCATCGGTGTGCATGTGCACATGCATGTGTGTGCGCATACCTCCCAGCCCACTCCATCTCCTCCCAAGCATGCATTTGTGGAAGGAAGGTGGTTTGAAAGATAACCACAGCTGGATGAATTGAGATCAGTTACTTGTGCTCAAGTGTCTTTGCTCAACTGATTGTTTCGGATAATGTTCTGGATATTGCTCTCTCACTGTTTTCCAACTGAAACCAAGCTGACAAATCTTCATCTACCAGGGAGGCTATATGGTGCTTTGCTGATGAGATTTTTGGGCTGCCTTTCTGTTATGTCCCAGTGAGGCATGCAGAACCTCCAGTATAAAGAGAGGCCTACAACAGCCCTTCCTTTCCCATTAAGCTTAAAGAGAATCCTTGAAGTGTCCCAATTATGTCCCAATAATGGGAAGTACAAATAAGAAGCAATATAGGAGCAAAAAAATCAACTCTATTCACTGACCTAGAAAGTGAATGTTTGTTTGTTGTAGCCTTTTTCTTAGTTTTAGATCTCCCCCTTTCTTCTGATGGAACTCTTATTATTGTTGGTCTTGAAACTATCCTTTTCATCCTTTCTTACTATTTTCTCCCTTGCCTCCTTTGCTCAGATTTTCATTTTCTTTGGAAAGTAAAATTCTGTTCATTTTTTTCACTTGCACTCCAGGTTTCTAGTTTTCCTTTTCAATCTTCTCGTAGCACATTCTCTACCTGCTCCCTCCTGCCCTTCCCACCTTCGCCAAGTCTTGTGTGTCTCCAGCACAGCTCTAGCTCTCACCAAACAGCAATCATGTAACAGCTTACAACCATTAACCAACTGTCACACCTCTCTACAAGGTAGGTAATAATTTACGAACACTGCTAAGCTGCTGCTGTTTGGAGTGACAGATTGTTCAGCTGTTTCTGCTCAAAGGATCCCAGACAACAATATGAAGGCTGTGAAAGCTCAGGGTTGGGATAAATAGCTAGAGCAGTGTGTGGGATCTATAGACATCTGCTAACACACTGCTGAGCTCTGAACTGTCCTCTTACTCCTGCTTTTATGAGCATTAAATGCATTCAGTATTTGTATTGACAAATAGGCTGCATCTTAAAAAAAAAAAAAATCCACAGAAGAAAAGTCTGTAGACCACCTATAGCTCTTCATGCAACACTTTGTAAAACAGCATGGAGTAATTAGTATGTCTTCTTCATCCTGTGACCGTGATGCTGTAATCATGTAAACCAGACTGGGCTTAGGTATGCAGGGGCTGTTGTGTCTGCTGAAGACAGCTGGTTAATACACGAATGGTGTGATGTTACACTGGGACTGCCAACCTGAAGTGTTGCATGGCATTTGTCCCAGAGGTAGATGGTTTATGGTTTTTAACCTAAATTAATTAAGATGCAGTACCTTAATTAAGAAAGAGGTTGCTTCTGAAAAAGCTAACCCACTTCAAAGTGCTGAAGCCATATACTTAATGGGGAACAAAGAGAAAACAGGGCCAAAACAGACCATGTCTGTGTGTTGTTCTCAGCCCATTCATCTCACACATGGGGGGTGCTCTGGTGGAATTTTAAAAATGGTAGTGGAACATCTGCCACCCAAAAGGAGAATTGGGGTGTGTGGGAGGGGGCATGTGGTTTATTCAAAAGCCACTGCTCTCCTTTTGAAGCAGAAGATGAGCCAGATGTACGTTTGTTCTTTTTTCTCTGCCAAGTCCTGGTCATGTTGCCATTGACTCCAATTGATGCAGGATATCCCCTTTACTCTCTTTTTTCCTTTCTTTTTTTTTCCTAGGTGGGTGGTTTCACTTCATAAATGCAGCGGGCAAGTTAAACTTGTTTAATCCTCTCATCATACCAGGTAACAGCTGCTAGCTGCAGGGGGAAGTGGTTGTAATAAGGAAAACAAGAAATCAGTCTCTTGAAAAGTGGAACAACATTTTTAGGACCTCAACTCTCACAGAGCGCAAGTGTCCTTCTGGAAGAAACACCTCAACCCCAGTTAACTACTGTGTTCCTCAGTCAGTTCTAGTTATCACGTTAGTGATGTATTTCATGCTTTTCATTGTGTATGATTTTGAATAGCTCATTCCTGCTTCTAGTATAAAGGGGGATGGGTGGCTTTTCCCATTTAAACAGTATGGTTTAAATGATGCTTCAAAAAAAAAACCCACCACCATTTCTTTAGGAAGACATACAAGCTAGAGGTCTTGTCAATGTAATGCTAGAACACATACAGATTCATCGTTGAACACAGCTTCCAGATGTGCCAGCCACGGGTGCCATCTCTAAAAGTTTTTGTGAATCTTGCTAGATGTCATTGACACATTTAGGTAAACACAGGTATTTCTGCAAATCTGGCCTTGTGCTACTTTGGCAAATGCTTTTGAAAGTTGCACCCAACAATAAAAAGAGATTGATATAGGAGATTAAGATAAATGCACAAAACACTTTCATTTTCTTTATTTTCAATCGATACTGTATGAATACAAAGTTTCTAGAAAGCTACAAAAATTCTACCACTTTATCAAGAAGGCATCAAAATGTGTCACTTTGCAAAGACATGAAAACACCTGCAGTAACCGACACAAAAATAGCATTTTTAGAGTGATGAAATAATTGCACTTAACTGTCATGGATATTAAAGTTATCACACATATGTACCGCGAAAGCTAGAATACATTTTTTTTTTTTTACAAAGCACTTTATAAAAAAATTCTCTGCACACAAAACCTATAATTTTCATATTACTATCATACTAAAGATAAATTCACTTTAAAGCCAACACTTAAAACATTTGAAACAAAAAAAGGTACCAGTACCTACACACAGACAATAACAAATACAAGAATACTGTACTGCCAAGAGGTTTGACTGAAACTCCTTTTGAAAGCTTCTGCAAATATGTTAAGAAAACATTGGAGAACATTCACTTTTTTCAAAGAGCCTTCCCTCCCTGTCTAACCTAGAGGTACTTTATCATCAAAAGGCAAGTTCTACATCAAAAGTTACCAGCAGCAGTACAATATTAAAGTAACCACTGACCATATATGAATATGCTTAAGTCACAAACCCATTTTATACACATTACACAAATAAACATAAAGTGAGAATTCCATTAAGTCATTTACAAATGTGAACAAATGCACATGGCAAAAAAAAAAAAACAAAACCAAACCAAACCCCAACCTGTTTTACATAAAATGTACTGAAGAATTAAAGGCTATTCAGGTTTTCAATGTTATAAAATTCTTTTGTCTTCCTTTTTCAGGCACATATTGTATTTTTTGTCTGCAGTCATGAGCCTGAACCAAAGAGGCCCATAAAATAAAACAAAAACAAAAACACATATTCTGTAAGGAGGTAACAGGGATCTGTCTCCTTTTTGTCAACTGAGTGCATTTAAGATTTAATTTACACACTAAAACTAATTACATGATCTCAGCAAGAATGACCCGAAAAGTTAAAAGCTGAAGATCTCCAAAGTGTTTCTTGTACTTTTCATTATCCAGCTTTTTTTTTTTTTTTTTTTTTTTTTTGTTAAGGGGGCTAAGCATCTTGTTATAAGATAGGGAAAGGAGATCATCCTGAGAAAGTACGAAACTGGACTCTATTATCACATCTGCTGTTTGACCGGGTATCTGAATCAGTATGGGTCAAGTAAAGAGTAGACAAAACATTTCTCAGTATGACAGATCCAGGAAAACTGTAAGGGAAACTGCTTCAGGAGCAAGTATGCCCTAGGAGTTGCAGTGGAAAAATAAATAGATATGGATGAGTATGTCAAATGTTGTATCTGCCTTGAACTGGCCAGTTACTTACATTCAACAGTAATGTACACCCTTCATTATTTAAAATAGCCTATATTGTGGAGGTTTTAACGGAAGAAGCTACTGCCAAACTTAGTGAGCTGTAGCTGCAGTAGAAAGAGAAAGCGAGAAACAGGCATTATATCTGCAATTCCTTCAAAATAGTGGTGCAGTACCTACATAAAATAATTTTGGAATTCAAGTAAGTACAACTACATTTGTTTGTAGCAATTTTCAACAGCCCCAAATGGTACCATTACGCTTGTTTTAATGAGACAGGAGTGTACTTTACCACAAATATGCATTAGTACAGCTGAAATGTTTGGTAAAAACTGAAAATATATGCTTTACTTGAGGGGTGAAATTGTCTTTGCCCTATCTCAGTCTCAGTGAATTCAACAGGATTACTTGTCTTACAGAGGTAAGTGAGATTTAGACCTTGAAGGAATAAGAAAAATATTATTTTAGAGACAGGGAAATTGAATTATCACAATATTTACCACACAGTGTCACAATATTTCTATATATAAAAAGTTAATCTTAGTTTTCATCAAATACTTTAAAAATCAAGTTAAAATTGTATTCACAACTATATAATCCCTCTGACAGCTTTTGGTTTTGCTGATATTTATTCTAACTTTTTTTTTCTTAAAATCTTGCTCCTCTTCCCATTGATTTTAGTTGTAGTGTACACAGTACGGCCCCCGTTCACAGAAGGTATCAAATACAGACATATTTTTTAAGAGAAGCTACATTTTTCCTAGCATGACATCATGTGGGACAAAAACAAAACAAAACAACCTTGTGTTCTGAACAGTGCTGGCCAGAGTTTCTCTAACAGCACCTTCACCCACAATGCTCACACTTAATTCAGTGTTTAAAAACACATAGTTGCATTTACCCTAGCTATTGTCTGTTCTCCGTTTTCATCTCGTTTTATGCATCTGACCTTCAGTATGCACAATTTTGTAAACAAAATCTTCTGTCTTAAAAGATCTTCACAGATACTGAAATATTATTAGAGGAAAACAATAGTCTCATTTGTCAACTGTCTGAAATTCTGCAGTGCATGGATCTCATTATGCAGATAGATACATGACTGGATGAAGAGAATATAAATGTGAATCATTTTCATTTTTATATCATAGGCAAATCAGTTGCTGGTTTGCAATGCTGTCAGAAATGGCAAACAGTACCTTATTCTCCAGCAGGTTGATTATTAGCGAAATTACATTGCTATAAATGGTGCTCTTTTGTGAATGGAGGCCTGTAGTTTCAACTTATTCCAATAAACCAAAGGCATTACGGTGATAACTAAATATTTTTGGTCTCTCTACAAATTGTCATTATTATGGCAGCACTTTTCTAAGCTGGAATTTCAAACCAAAGGCACTTTCATGCTAGAGTGCAGAAGAGTCACAATTTATTATTTGGTCATGAAATTTAGAAAGGCAGCATTATTAATACAAATCACTTTTCACGGAGAACTATGAATCTGTAACCTTTCCTTTTGGTATAGACACTTAACTGCGTAGCAATGGGATTGACTTGTACTGAAGGTTCGTTTAGACCAAGCAGTCAAAGAGCTTTTCTGTGGGAAAAAATATAGATATTTTAAAAAATGGAACCAATTGATAAAACAATATATAAAATCTGTGTTAAGAGGCTAAAGGTACTTCTAATATAATGCTAAGGCACTGCATATTGTAATGCTTTGGCAGCTCTCAGTTAAAAGGTTCCTACAAAAAGTAACAGTAACAAGATAAGTACTTCCAGCTTACAAAAGAGCTCACAGTTTACAGGCAGCCTGTTGGACTACACACCCCACGCTGAACAGTTGAAGGATTAAGGCTTTTAAGAATTAACATATACAGGGTATGGATCATTTACAGAAGTGTAAAGAAAAGACAATGGAAATAGTTTCCCTAATATTACATAAGTGAACACCAATAAACATTGTGATTTTTATACCCTATAGTTATGACATACGTAGTGTGCCAGATTCCGTTAAAAAAACCTGTACCTGGTTTTGCAAATTGACTTACACACTTTATACACCTCAAAGAGTTTGCTTGTTATTAAAAAAAAAATCACCAAAACCACAATTCAAACCCTAAATAAAAGACAAACTTTAGAACAAAATGAAACAAAAAAGTAGTTTTTGACTTGTAACACCAAGTGCTTAGAATAAAGGGCTACCGTTAGGCTGTTACAATGCAGTGCTTTTCCTGATGTGACTGTTAGTGTAAAAATGAGTGTTAAAAGAGACCTTACCATGGACATATTTCTCTGTTCAGTTCACAGAATATAAACTGAAAGATCATCAGCCCTAATATCCACAAGCAGATAACAGCTAGACATCACAGCAATCATCCACCTACTAGCATTAGATCAGCAGCCAGCTAAGGAATTTAAGCAGTCTCCCTTCCCCTCATAGATGTTTGTGTCTTCCTCTAATGTGAGTCCTCAGCAGTGTTAAATATGAATACGGTCCGCCACAGGTGTACAGCAACCTGCTACCATGTTTAGGCTATGTTCTAGTCTAGATAATTCAATCATGGGCAATTCTAACAGAGGGTACTATACAAATATAAAATAACCAGAAATTAAAAGTGTTTTTTTGAAGACCAGAGCACTGTAGCCTGGGAATAAATTCTAGAGTTAAATTGTGAATGGGCACATATCATTAAATGGCAGTGAGGAGGGAGCTGTTAAATGTTAACTTCTTTGAGTCAGAGCTGGAAAGAACCTTCCCAAGAACACCCTTTGCTGATACTTCATGACTGATCTTTAAGGTGGCTTGTGCTTGGCCTGGCGGTCCTGAGCCTTTCTGACAAATGTTTTTCATGAGAACCCACTGTTGAAACAGCACCTGCTGAAACAACTGCTGCTTGGGCAACTGAAGGACAGTGCTGGGTGTGCAGCAGAAGAAAAGAAACTGAACAACACTCTGGCTTAGCCAGGAAGAATGAGAATACTTATCTCACATGTGCGTACCTTGGATAATCACTCACACCCACATCTGTGTTTTGAATCTTTACAGTATTAAAATATCTCCAGCTGCACTTCACTTCCTGGAGTCTTCCCTGATATATCAGAAGGATGAATACTACCACATCCAGATGCAAAAGGACATCAGACCCCATGTGGTATGTACATGTTTGTTTCATATAAGGTCTTTGCCAGTAGGAACTGGAGAGAAAACTGGGGAGAGGTGTAAGAGCACCATGATAAAGAGGAAAAGGAGAAAAAAAATCTCCACTTTCCAATCTTCTTTGCCTGATGTTGGTTGTGACTTTCTAGTGTCTCATAGATATTAAAGCTGTTGATCCTTTCAGAGGTGTATGCATTCTTCTCTCAAACACTTTAGTGTTTTGCTTTTAGTTTATGAATTATTCAATGCTGTTGCAATGTCCGTTGTTTCCATTCATGTTTTTTTCAGAATTGCGAGTTTTTCAATCAACTTATTAGAAAACATAGCTGTCCGTATAAAATATAACTGCACACACAAGACTACATATAATGCAAGTCTAAATCTTCAGTATTTACCTACTTATTGCAAAATGAGCCATCTTTTTCATTAAATAATCAAATTTTCATATTAGTACAATACAACTTTATACTCTTTTAAAATACACTAGATATGTTAGGGATAAGGGATGATGTTTTCTTTCTCTGCAATACCTGTTTGAAAGTTTAATGGATTAGAAGATTAGTTTTAGCATTGAGAAAAAAATACAAAATTTGCCTAATTTTAGGACCTGTCTGTTTCTTATCAGGCATTTCTTAAGGCTATATTTTTTCATTTGGTTTCAAACAGAAAAACATTAACATTTTAAAAAATAATTTAGTGAATTACATTTGTCCGTATCTTCCACCCTAATTAGTTACAAAGATAATTCTATAAAGATTATTAACTTTGTGTACTCATTTACAGTTATAGCTAAAGATTCATTTCAATTTCACTTGAATTGTAAAACAAGTATTTTGTGTTGGAAAAAAAAAAATCTTATAAATGCTGTCAGTTTTTCCCCATGGCAAATGCTCTGTCATACATTTTTCTATCAGAATTAAAAATAGGCCTCCACAGACAGAGGCATTAGGTTCTTAAATACAGTCTTCCCAAAGAACTGTGGTTTAGAAATTTGAAGAACACTTAAGTTTTAGAAATAATTTTTACAACTGTACCAGAATTTCACAGCTACAATTATATATGAACACATTAAAAATGACTTCACTACAACAGGATTTAGAAAAATGTGGGTGAAAGTTGGGCCAGAGGCACTGCCACTTAGTGTTGAGGTTTACAGTCTGTGTTTTGATAAAGAAGTGAAATGAAGTGTATATATAAATAACTGCTCAGTCCTTTACAAGCCTGTAGATATGATGCTGTGCTCCATGTTCACTGTTTGACACTTCAAATACACAAGCCATGCAGAGTAGGGTTTCTTGTGTATCCCTGTTCGTTACAACCTATTTGAAGGGAAGAAAAAGGTAGGCAATATATTAAAAACTTGAAAACACCAGAGCCAAAGGAAGAAATGACTGGTTTAATTTAGGCAATGTTTAGATGTTGCTGTTTGAAATGTCCTCTCTCTTTTTCTCTCTCCCTCCCTCTCTCTATCTCGCTGGCAATTTAAATTGACCTCCATGGCTGCGCTGACACAGTGTGCTCCGGGGCAGAGCTGTGGGGCAGTTGCTCCTAAAACAGGGATACTGAGATTCATCCCACCCAGGGTGCCACCCATGAGCCATCAGCTCAGCATTCCTCAACCTACACTAACTTCAGTAAAGGAAAACCAGTGCATCTTTGTCCCCCTGTGTTTGTCTGCCAAAAGGCAGCTGAGCTGAGTGCACCCCTCACTCATCACCCCCACACTGCATCACTCTGAGCTCACTGCCCTACCTCTTTGTCATGCCATCAACCTTCAGTCTTGCCCAATTCCTGTGGTGGCAGCAGCATCACATGGCTCTAAGTGCTTGGCCAGGTGCCACTGCAATGCCACAGTGCAATAAGCAGGTAGCTGGATGACAGTGGCTTCAAGGCTACTACGCAGACCATTCCTCATGCTTTAGGTCACCTGTTGGGTGTATCCTCACCATTACTTCATGCTTTCCTGGTCCAAGAACTAATTAATTAATACACTGACATTTGCAGTATTGTAACTGGCATGTCAGTAAGAACACATTAGATGAATGGGATGGTTCAAAGTTACTGCCTCAGGCTCTTTACAAACACCAGAGACTTGCATTAAAAATAAGAGAAGTAAGCTGAATATCTGGGAAGTAACAGAGACGTTTGTTCATGTTCTCAGCCAGCCTTTTCTTCTCATCCTTGGTTTCTATAGAGCACGATTCCAAGACTATTAGTCTGAAGTCAATGGGATGATTTGTTTAGTAAGCAACATGACTAGGGGATTTGGAAACTGGTTCTAAATACTGCACATTAAGCAAGCCATATAAAGCTGAGAGTATTTTAGACATGAAAAATAAAGAGTGAGTCCATACCAATAAAATTGTAAAATTTTCCAACACGCTGTTCATCATGTATTTCTCTGGTAAATGCTTCAGCTTGTGTATGAAGTTGATCATATATTCACACATTGGAGAGCGATTTATTCTGTACACAAATCGGCCATTCTCAAACCTTGCATATTCAGTCTAAAAAAAAAAAGAATATTTAGAATAAGATACTTTAAAAAGATTAAAAGCATTAATGCTGTATCTGTTTTTTTCTTTGTGTAGACAGAAGAAAGTGGGTCTCAGCCACACAAACACCCATACTCCTACCTGCTAACTCCCTGCCTGAGCTATACAGTGCCTTGCTAAAAATTCAAAGGCCATTCATTGTTAAAAGTTTTACCACAACTTATTCTCTAACCTGTGAATTAAAAATTGAAAAGATAAAGATTATACAAAGTAATCTTTACACAAAGTAAAGTCCAAATCCATTAAAAATGAATTAAGCAGAAAACTTGCAATAAGCTTGATAAGATTTGACAGTACTTTTGGGACAATCAGCTGCAAAGGGAAGAACAGAAATAAGTTTATATATTTATGTATAAATATATACATATGAACATAGCTAAATATTATTGCATGATTTAATATGCAATTTATGAATTACATGAAGATGCAAGGCTACAGGCAGAAGAAAACAGACTGATTTATATTGCAGAGGTTCACAAGGGGTTGGAGGAGGGTGCCTGTGATTCTTGGACTCCAGCTGTCTAGATACCAGCTGCTCAGATGATCTCCTCAGTGGCTTTGGGGATTTCTTAGCTTTCGCTAAGCTTCGTTTAATAGAAATGATGGAAAACTTTTTATGGTCACTCTGCACTGGAACCATATTTAGTATAAGGATGACATGAACAGTGACCAAGATATCTACTAAATGCTCAACCTGCAGCTGTAGGCTAAACTGTGCATACAAAAACTATTTTGCATGTAACAGATGTGGGTGTGGGGCTTAGAACGCGGAAGACAAGTTAAATAGCTACAGTATTGTTGTACAGTAAACCAAATATCTACCTGACCAGTACATATGGCTTTTCTGCTTAGAAAATAAAAGGTAAACAATAAAGGCCCTTGCATGTTAAAAAACATAGGATACCATCCATGTCTTTGAAATGTTAAAAAAAACTAGATGACAAAAGGTAGCTTGTCACTGTAGCATGGTTCCAAACAGGCTACGTGGCTGGCCAAGCATTTGGAAATGGGAGCAAAAGCAGTTTTGCTTCAGCACTTCTCTGCTGCGACAGAGGAGGCCGCACTGATGTCAGCTGCAGGTTCCCCACTGAAAGTTGCCACAGGCAGGATGGAGGAGGGGCTCTGAAGCAGTGGGTAACCAGGATTTTATTTACTGTAGCATCACCGGCCACACAATGATATTAAAAAAAAAAAACTCAAACACTGCTGGGAAGGAAAATAGTCTTTCAGGAAGGATTAGAGGAGGGAAGGAAAAGACAGGTAAGAGTAAAGTAAATACAGGAGAGAGGAAAGCTTAAGTGAAATCAGAAGGAACTGGAGAATCAGCCCAGCCCAGCCCAACACCCACCTCTACTTTTTCTACTACTTGCTTTCCAAAAGAGCAGACTTTGGTGGAACACGTGATTGTCATGTTTTCTGAGCTCTCGTACTGACTGGTGACTCCATAAAATGCTCCTGTATCATCTTGAATGTTGCAGTTTAAGTCAGCCTGTTGGGAAAAGCAACAGATGTTGAAGATTTTATTTTTCATTTGACAATGTCATAGTATAACCTGCAATTACCTCACCATTCTTGATTTCAGAAATCAGGGAGTGAGAAGGATTTGATAGTGACAACAGTGGAAGTGGAAAACCTCAAAGAAAGTACTTGCACAATTGTTGACATAAAAACCTTAGGAAAGCCACAGTTTCTTCAAACTATAAACACAAAAGAGAACCCAGTATTTCTCTCAGCTACAGGTGGCCTTGTTGTCTGGCAGAAAGATGAAGTCCTTTTTCCTTTCTTAAAACAATGAAATCATCACTACAAAGGAAGATGGCTGTGCAACACAGGAATTGAGCTCTAACGAACTCTGTCAGGCCATATGGCCCTGATTCAGCAAACCATTTAACCTCGCTGAGCTGTATGACACATTTCACAGGCTTCACGTTATCTGTGTGCTTACTGAGCCATGCCTACTGGACCAATAAAATATTACTGAAGTATTTGATTTCTTTCAGTATTTCTCCACAGTCTGAATAATGACCCAGCTGCCTTTGATATCTAGCACCAGAGACTGAGAGTTGCAGGATCAAGTGAGAAACAGTGCTACCTTTAATTATTTATATCCAAAATCCGAGTCTTGTGTGCAGCATGATTAATTTGGTTACGAAGCAACAGCACAGGTCACATGCTGAATCCTGCCTCCCCAGGCCTGCAGTAGCACTAAAGCATTTCTGCCACTGTGCTCTTTGTCATCATGAAACCATTTTCACAAGCCATCAACTTAAAAGAGCACTAATACGGATATAGGCAGAGGCTAGAGATATCCGCAGCTGGATTTGTTGATTCAGGCGTTAGCTCTGCTGACATCTTTGGTGCCCAAGGAGAGAGTGGGCAGGGATTTCTTTTTATGTGGAAATAGCCGATCAGCTACTGCAGCGTAACATCTAGGAATCATCTGAGTTTTTAACCTACTCTGAGATGAGTATTTTAACAGGGAAATACACTTTCACAGCTGTTTCACTTGCACTTCTAGCTTAACTTGTTTTTATTGCTTTTTATAGCTAACACAGAAATGTAACACAGAAGTGATGACAAATGCCTTCTTGTCTACCTGGAGACTTTTTAAAAATGCAGTTTACAGGTATCTTTATATACTAGTTATTGTGGAACAATTGTAATCCTGCCTTCACTATAGTTCAGGTCATTTGTAACTGCTATTTAATGTTTAACTGGGCAACAAGTCATTAATTCTACTTAGTGTCTACAATCCATATTTGTGGTACAACCTTCTGAGGCAATATGCTGATAATAGCAATACTGAGCCAGTTTGTGGTATGGAGAAGACATAGGTCTAATATTACTTCAGGCTGGCTTTGGTAAATTAATCAGTGGAAAAATCTCAAGAGTTTTACACACAGTAACACAAAAAGCCTTATAGTCACATATTTTGCATAACAGAAAGAAATCCTATTGCTATTACACCTTGCTTCTTGCACATGTTTTGCATGAGGTCAGCAGTTAATGTTTAATGTACAGCTAAAGCAGTGTGTTCACAGTGATCTGTAAGAAACTGTTCTGAGCTAATATTAAATAAGTAATTTGCCATCACAGCTGGTTTGCAATTACATCTAAATATGAAAAACTGTAGCAGCCATCAGCCATGTCACAGCTGCTCCACTGGAATTTCTAAAGAATAGTTATTTCTGATAAAACAATTATACTGTTTTGAATGATAACACATTTTTTTTTCTTTCAGATACAGAGAAGATATTTAAGAAATTGTAAGTAATATGCTCCTTGTGATTTCATGTTGTTTAAAAGGGTCAACTGCATAGACCTTGTATCTCAAGCTGCAATAACAACTGCTTATAGATATTAAAAAATAACTTTTTTTTTTCTCGTTTTGAAGCCCACTGAAAAAATATACTTGACATTTAACCCGGAAAAGTAACACATGTGGCCATTGGCACCCTGTTGATCACTCCCACAGTGCTTCCAACTCTTGCTGAAATCACTAAGAATCCTGTGTACACAAAAAATACAGGCTGGGGCCCTGATGTTCCTCCCTGAATGAGGAACACTTGAAATTATCATTCAACTGTCATGATTTACTCTTATGCAATCACAATGTTGTTGCTAAAAAGTACCCATGATTGCAAAACAGAAATGAATTACCTGTATTTGCTCTTTGATTTTTTTTATTATTATTTTTAAGTAGCGTACAGTAGAGGTGTTTCAAGGAAAGGAAGAGTTCTCCTTTTAAACAAGAGTTTTAATGTTCAACTAACTACAACATGCTGAGTGCTGAACCTCCAAGACTCCTCCAAAAAGTGTAATACCAATATAAAAATCCTAAGAGTTTGCAACAGTAAATACGTTTGAATGAAAGCTACAGCAAAGCTTCTTTTAATAACGAAACAATTTTCTCCAGTCTCACATACTAAAGCATCTTGTCCCTTAACCTGGGGTTCAAATCTTTTCACTAGAGGATGAGTACATGAACACAAAGGAAGGAGCATGCATCATTGTGAAGAGGGGAATGTCACCTCAAGGAAGTAGTCTTAATCTAGAATTTGATTTTTTTTTAAAGTGTTGACTACATTTATAAAAGAAGGAAAGACAATCACTTTGGTAAAATACAAAGCTTTGGTTAAATGATAAGAAATGACGGTGAAGGAGTTGTTACGTATATTGGTATGGCTTACATAGCAAGGGGTTCATTTAAATGCACACAATACGCGAAAATGTCTCTCTCAAACTGAAGAAAGCAAGTCACATTTTAAATTTGGGGGAATTTTTTTCCCCAAAAGGTAATGATGATACCAAAAAAAAAAAAAAGTTATTGGAAAAATTGTAGATCTGATGTGGCTATGAGAATTGCAGATGTAATTTTGAGCAGAAGAACAGTGATGTGTTGTTACCTCTGAATTCAGTTTAAGCAGGATCCTTACTACAATATTGACTCCAGTTTTTGTGTCCACATTTTAGAAAGGATGTTGGAAAATTGGAAAAGGTTCAGAAAAGAGTTACAAGAATGATTTCAGGTCTGGAAAACATCCTTTGTAGTGAATGACTAATGAAACTCCATCTACTTAATTTTTCCAACGGAAGTTTTTCTACGACTTTGTCATAGTCTACAAGTTGCTACATGGGAAAGAGTCTTCTGATAGATTAAAGCTTGAAGGAAAGGACATTAAAAGACAAAAAGCTAACGCTACACAAAAGCTAAACGAGAAACACGGCAGACGCTGATATCTCTGATGGCAATGAAATGCTGGAATAATTCTGAATATGGTGAAGTCACTGTTACTTAGGGTCTTTTGTAACCAATCTGAATATGTAAGTAACAGGGATGCTCTAGCTCACGTAGGCTTATAGCCTGGATGCAAAAATTACTTAGCGAGGCTCATTACCTATATTACAGGAGAGGTAAGACTAGATAAATATAATAATTCCAAAATTGACATCTATGACTTTATCTTATTAACCTCAGTTAACCTTCTTAATGATCCCAGTGAAAAATTTGACAAGTCAAGCTTCTGGAGCACTGTGCCTGCAGCCTCTCACGAGACTCAGCTTTGTCTCTATTTCCTTGGTACGCTCAGTCTGTCTCTATCTAGCTGTTCACCTGCATTTTAGACTTCGACTGCAAGGCTTCCTGGACTGTAAACCATCTTTCCCTTCTGTACAGCTTCTGCTGCAGCTATGCTGTTGATCCGTGGCTCCAGAAATTAGGGTTGGTGAGCACTACTGTAGCATATACCTATAAATACCCTTTAGAATGGAAGCATGATTACATATAGTGAACAAGAGTCATTTTGAGTAATTTTTCAAAAAGTCATTTTCAATACTCATTAAAAGATTCGCATTTGAAGATCAGTGTAATTTAGCAGGAAAGGAAAACCTAACAACTTAACAAATGTTGTGGGGTTTTGTTGGGGGGTTGATTTTCAAACGTAAAACTAATCTTGATTCAGTTTTAAAAGCTGAACTCTGTATTAGCTGAATGCATTTGGAGGGGAGAGAAAGACCCTCAGCTTTCTGGCACCCTTTCTACGTGATTGTATAAGAACATGATTAATTCATGAATACAGCATAGCTTGTCAAAGGGTAGCACTGAAAATATTACATATTAAGAGTACCAAGTGTTTCACATGCTGCATGGCAAAGCCCCTGCCAGTGTGCCAGAGCAAGGAGCAAAACATAGCTGGCTGCAACCAAAATAAAGAGGAAAAATATTTAAAAACAAACAAACAACAAAACGCTCCACATTCACTTCCCAAGCGCTCTCAGGCTCTGTGTTAGCGGCAGGGGGCATAGGGTAGAGCGCTTGTGTAATAGTAACAGCTTTGGCTAACAAAAAAGCAACTCTAGCAAAAACTACTGAGAAGAGTCTAAATTCTTTCTGCTGAGTAGAAGGAAAACAGCACCTATTGGAAACAATGGGATCTGGGGAGGGCCAGAACAATTTATGCTGGCATTCAGTAGTTAACATTAAGCACATAAGGCCATTTGTTAACAGCGTAAAGGTTTTAACGACTGCTGACTGCAGGGAGGTGTGTTACTCATATGACCGCATCATGCCTTCCCTCCTCCTCTCCAAAGAGTGATCAAAGAGCAGAGATTCCAAATAGCGAAGCAATTTTTTCCAACAGGAGCATCTGGGTCGCTGGCACGTTACACTGCAGCTCAGGAATTGCGTCCAGGTCTGCCACATGGTTGGGCTTGTGATGGACAGGCCAAGCTGCTCCGGCTTCCCAGCTGCTCAGCCCCTTCCACTCATTAGCCAGGCTCAAGCGCTAATGCCCGTGCATCAATTGGTAAAAGGGTACGCCTCAAGCACCACGTGAACACCCTGTGCTGAGAGGGTTGCGATGCAGGAAGGAAAATGGATGGCTGCTTTCTTCCATATCTAATTTGTTTCGCATACATTTGCATGCTGGCCATAGCCCCATTCACATTACAGCTTCCATTTGTGAGCTGCAGATCATTTGCCAGTCAAAACTGGCGATTGTGCATGTGTGTGTCTGTGTTTGTGGAGGGAAATCCAAGAGTCCGGATTGTGCAATAGAACTTGCATGTAAGAACACAAAGAAAACAAAAAGGCAGTAGCCACAATTGTGTGTGTGTAAATGAAGGGCACAAAGAATCTCTGCACCTTTTAAGACTGCTGGAGGCACATGGAGATAAATTCGGGGGGGAGGAGGAGACCACAGGCGCAAGCCATTTCTGAACACTGATTACATGGGGAAATTGTTTGTTCCAGTGTATCACAAAGAGAAGGAGCACTATTTTTCATGCCACAGCTGTTTTGAATAAGAATAGGAATAAACTTAACCATCCTTCTCGTGTTACTTACCACTAATTATGGCATATATTTACATCTATAAAACAGTGAAATTTTGGGGGACATAATTTAATGCCCCTTTATTGTGTAGATGCCTTTATTTCCATCCCACATTTGAATTTCAAAAATGTTTAGGACTTCAAAGCATCTTTAAAAGCTTGCCCTAATTATAATATGCATTACTTTCTAAAACTCCTAGTTTGCATTGCTGATTCCTGCAAATAGAGGCATTCATTTTTAAACATCAATTAATATCATCCATGCATCTTTTCAGATGAGTTTTGGCCTTTATTTTAGTGTTGCACTGGATTCTGACTAAGCATTCCTCAGTTTGGAGACTAGGTCAAGCTCCTGCATACACTTAAAAAAAAAAAATAAGCCAATGGCTCAGATCGGTGGAAAGCCTGAAAGCCCAGTATTAATTTGTATCAGCTGCTTTTTTTTCTCACTGTTTCACTAGTTAGAAAACATCCTTCCTCCTTTTAGATGTATTTGCTGCCCATGTCTATATCTGTAGCTACAGAAGTCAGAGTTCAGGTGTGGCACAGAGCATGTGTCGGTGTCAAGATACACAAAATCCACAGCCACACTGTAGAAAGGTGTGCACCAGCACTATGGATGCCAACAGAGGCGTGGAGCCTGCCGCATGGGTACTGAAGCTGACAGAGAAGTCAAGCAGAAACAGACTCTTGCCTCAGAACTTGCAATTAGAGCACAAAGCAAAACATGAGAGGGAAATAATTAGCTAAAACAGAATATGAATTTAGTCTAGGCTGCATCAGACAGATACTCACTGCTGAATTAATGTCAAAAGTGCTCTTAGTACCAAAAAGTAGTTGCCAAGCTACGTAGTGATAGACAGGGCTAAGTTACAAGGAGGGTTAAGTCCTAGAGCAATTCCCTTGCTGGAGTTGACGGAGATGTATGCAGTAATAACAGCTAAGTCAAATGTCTTTATTGGGGATGTGGAGACATGTACCACAACCTTCATGCAAGAGAAAACAGAGAGCTGGGGGGCAGAGTGCTGGGCAGTTGGCACCTGGGGCCAAGAAGGCGAGGCCAGCAATAATGTTTTATTTTGGTACAAAGCTGGAGGTGTGATCCAGCATTTACTTTTTTCCTCTTTCAAGAGTGTAAGTATAATATTTAGTGCTAGATAATTTATGGATAGTAGCAGCTAAGTGTTAGAAACAGAATAAGCATTAGAATATCAGAAATAAAATATCAGAAAATCAGAATAAGCATTAGAAACAGATAAGCATTAGAAACAGCACTAGAAAATGGTATGAGTGGAAGGTTAACCATTGAAAGAAACCAACAGAGGCAACATATGTTGATTTAGCTTTTAGATAGGCTGATGAGAAAGTCAAAGACCAGAAAACTTTGAGGGCTTTTCACAAGCCACAAAAAAAAACAGTTCAAGCACAAACCAACCAACAGGTATATTGACCTCACTCAGATTAAGATCAGATGGCACAAATCACACCTGCTTATTTTACATAGATTGGAATTATTTTGTTAGTGACAATGTTAATGAAACAGGATTGTACACTCAACCTGCACCCAGACAAAGGTTTCATCTGCAGATACTCTGAAACCTTGTCTGAATTCCTTGTCAGTGTTCTGGAGATAACTTCCACATTTATTTAAGAACACTTATTTTGGTTTTAGTTTTATATCCCTGTAATCTCCAGTTTCATATCATCGTGTCACATACATTTCCTGTGCCACAGTGTTGCTATGTTGTTCCTTATTTACTCACTGTACTGAGTGCATAACATGGTAAATAAAAGCCTGTCTCTCAGGTGACTGCCTTCCCTGCACTGGTTCCCAGTGACTGCCTGCGATAAACAGAAGACGATTCACTGCACTCAAGGTACAAGACAAGGACCTGGAAATTGCTTAGCAGGGCTGTGAGGTTGGTTATGGGGTGGTGTAAATAGAGAAGACTTTTCCTTTTATACCTTCTGCACAGGTAGGTAGGAGGAGGTCCCAAAGTGTGGGATGAAGCATACCCATTGCCAGCATCTGGCTGTATCTCACAGTAAATACAATTGGAATGAATCATTAAACCGCTGCAAAGCAGAACAGCTTTGCTTTGTATTCAATACCTGTAATACTTTGCAAAGTCAACTCCACAGTTGCCAAATGTCTTCTTGCAAGATCTCAGACCTTTCAGTTTGTAAAAGGTGTGTACCTTTTTACCTTTAGCACAAGGAGAACTGAAAGGCACATGTGCTGCTGAGAAGCCTTGAGCAGAATTACATGGGAAAGAGCAAGAAGAATATTCTTTCCAGTTACCAGAGCTAAGCTACTTTCTGCCTTGGTCATCCTCAATGCGAGTGTTCCTTTCTGGTCTTTCTGTTTCCCAGCTTTCTTTTGCACACTAGATTTCATGACAAAACAGAATGTCCTTTTTGCCATCCCCAAGGATGTGCCAACTTCTCTTTAAATCTGTTTACAGGCTCACCACCCCTTCTGGCATCAAACCCTCACCTTTGCTTTTACATTTCCACATGCAGCAACATCTGACTGCTTCCTACTGTAACCTTTAACTCCTTTTACTCATAGTCCCTGGTTTTCTTTGCTGAGTCCCCTTGCAGTGCTTTCCCACCCGTACTTATTTACCCAACAGAAATTCCTATTCCTCTTTTACTCACATTACAATCAAATTCCACCAAAACCTGGAGTGTCACTGGACACTGATTGCTAGGGTGCACTCAGTAGCTTACAGTGCTGAGCAAACTACCAATAGTTAAATGGTAATAAAGGGAGAAGACAATAAACATGATGGAAAGGAAGACACAGTTAAATACAGGGTGAGGGAGGATATTGTGAAGAAGCAAAGCAATGAACAGAACCTGGGAGAAGTTGAATGTTCATAGTAAGAGGAGGTAGTGTGTGGTACAGAGGGAGTGGATACTGCTTCAGAAGTGGATACTGAATTTAAAAGAAAGGACAAAGATACAGAGTTTAATCTGTTTTCTCATTAATAAACTGGAAGTTACTAAAAGAGTCAAAAAGACTGCCAACATTTGCCAGCTTTACACTGGTAATAGACTGTTTTAGAACCGTTTCTCAAGGCTTCCCAGAAAAATGGCAAGTGTCCTTTTTTTTTTTTTTTTCCCTGAAGAAATGTCCCATTGGGGTGAAAGAAATTAAGAGAAGGACAGTGAGCTGACAGTTTAGGATCTGATTCTCATGACTAATTAGAGAGCCATCTTATATTTTTCCTATATATATTTTTCTAGCTGTGGGGGCAACTGGTGTGAAGTCTATTTCTAGAGGAGCATTCATCATGATCCTTGCTGCTCCCAAGCACTGCCCCTGTCACCCTCCCTCTGCCTTGGCGTGCTCAAAGAGAAAGAAAATCCACTAGCCTATTTTAAGGCCATAGCTTAGGAAGGCATTCCCACCACATTTCTAATATATAAGTCAGAAGGATGTTAGCACTGTATGTTTTTTAATCTCTAAGCTAATAGTATAATAATATATAATAATATAATAATAACAAAAATAATAACAAAATAATAACAAAATTGTATTAAAAGACCATTAAGTTGGAAGGCACGGTGAGATTAGGAAATGTTAGATTGAAGTTGCCTGTACATCCTGACTGCTGAACTGCATCATGATCTTTAGCTACACAACTGCACACTCGCCCACTGAGCAACTACGCATTATTTCTGTTTATTTGCATTATTCAGTGTGGCCCAGTCTCTATTTCCTGCACACTACTCAAAAATCTGTGCTGAACACAGAATTATTAATTTGATAAAGGTTTTCTTCATGGCATTACCTTTTTTTCTTAAGAAATGTCAGTGAGTTTCATTTCTCAATGACCACCTAAAGTGAAGGGATGGCATCACCCCCATATTACAGCTGGGGAACTGAGGCAAGAGGGTTAAAGGGGTGCACTGCTTGTAGGAGATCAAGTAAAGAAGGCTGGTACTTAAATAAAGCCATGAGCACATCACAGACATTAATGATCCAAAGAAGCTTTCTGCTGGCTTTGGACACATCTCTTTGAGCATTCAGCACAGCTGAAAATCAGTTTCCACACAGCAAAGAAGCAGAACATACAATACATCAGTGAATGCAACACAGATCTCTGCTGTTTCCGTGTCTAATGTAGTCTGCAGCTTGTCATTCTCTGTGAGCTGAGAACAGGCAGGCAAGGTGAGGTTCATTTTGCCAGTGGGTTTCACTAGTACTTATTATGCAAAGTATATTGGTGAGAGTTCTTGGTTCAAGCCCAAGAATTGCAAGGAAAGGTACTGAGTGGTTACAGACACTTACCTCCAAGCTCTGTTCCTCTGCAGCCAGATTTCTTGTGCCCTTATGCTTGTCCAGTTCCCAGCTCTTGCATACTTGTCTCTGTGCCTTCATCCCTACATTCTCCCACAGGCTTCTTATCCCAAATGCTCCCTCTTCCCACTCCCTACCTCTTTTTGACCCTATGTTCTCACCTGCCTTGGCTTCTGGTTTCTGTTGTGCTTGTTTCCAGTTCTCCACTGTGTGCTGTTTTTGGTCTCTTTGTTCAGCCAGCCCTCAAGCACTCATTCTACAGCTCCCATTCCCAATTTTAAGCCCCATGAATTTCTCAGTGGATTTCTTTCGCAGTCCAGCACAGCTCCTGCTCAGTGGTTTATCTCTTCTGCATCCAGATTTGAGAAAAGAGTCTCCCTCATTCTCAGTTCCCATATCTGGTGCCACAGAAACTTGGCAAGATGTGAAGTCTGGGATATGTACAAATTGGACAGTATTCAGGCCACACAGATAAACTTTCACTGAAAACGACAAACACCAGGAAACCTAATCATAAGCAGTGCTACCAGATCAACCTTTTCTGGTTTCAGCATCAACCTCTCCACTCTGTAATTAGTCCCTACATATTGCCCCCTCACTGAAGCTTTAAAAGTCAAATTTAAAATATTTAGCTGATAACTGCCAGTATGAAAAAGAGTATATCATAAAAAAGGTCCCTAGCAAATCCATGAGTAGAAAAAGTTTCAGTGGAAACATAAGGTCCAGCTTGGAGATTTGACAATCCTCTTGGATGAACCTGTAACATCACCACCATGTGGTTTTGCAAGTGCAACAAAGCAGATTTGGTGTATCAATGAAAATTATCAGAACTAGATCAGATATTGTCCAACATCTCAGCCTTCCATTCAATTTTTTTTTTTTCGCTCCTGGTTGCAACTCATATGAATAGATAATAACTTTTGGAGCAGAGTCCCATGGCTCACTAACAAATAGGCAAGGGGAAAACAGATGTGCTCCAGCAACCAAAAAAAAAATTGCTAAAAAAAATCCAGGAACCCTCCCAAGCATGTGATCCTACTGCACACTTAGTTCAGTTCCTACTTGGTCCTGTCTGTGAAAGTGTGAGCTGATCTCAGAACTGATACTTGTATTATTTGCATTTGGCAAGAGTTCAACAATAGAAACACTAAAAAGCAGTCTCCGCTGCTTCTCTGGTTGGTCTTGGACCACTAGATGGCAGTTCCCCATTTACAAACAAGGGCTCTCTTTACCTGTTCGTTCCTGCCCAGCAGCTGTGTCAAGCACAGTTGAGGCACGCATCTGTCCTTGCATGTTGTCTGCAACACAGACGTCTTGTGGAGCTGCCAACAAGAGTGGCTTTGGGCCAGTGACCTACCAGGATATACAGCTTTGCACTTTCAAATGACAACAGAAGAAATTTTCATGAGCACCCCGAAGGGTGCTACATACTAAACTCAGACCTTATTGAGAAGAGAGGTTCTCCATGTTACATCTTACTCACCCAGAATTTTACGAGGAAGAAAGCGTTTTGGGGCCCCTTCCCAAACAATTCCTTTAGACCGCCCTTCTTTTCAGGAAATTTGTCATAAATCTGACGAATGTCCACCGATTCAAGCAATGGATCACTGTAAGAATGGTTGACGTGTCCAATGTGTACGAAGAGGTGTTTATTGTACTGCAAGAAAGAAACAGGAAAATCAGTGCTGTATGAAGAGAACAGAGGTTTATTAAGCCATGGGTCTGCGTGTGTTCCTGCAGAAGGTAGCATGCTTTGATGGATTAAATGACTTGCACATTACCTTTGGGACTATGATTTTCTGCAGTATGATTTCCATGAACAACTGTAGTGACTGTGGAATAGCCCCTTGTGAGCAAGGGTCAACATCAAAAAACCTGTGTCTCTACTGCAAACCACAGAACATGGCCATCTTCAAGGGAGTAATTTACACTGAGAGACCCAGCGGCAGCAAGGCGATAAAGAGCCCTTTCGCAGAGCATAATAAGATGGATATGCTCTAGAGGAAAGCCTGTTTCTGCCTCTTCAGGCCATGCCTTTTAATATCCCCTGTCCTCAGAGCCTAGATTTCTGCTAGTGCCACATATCCTGCACCTATACACTTCCTGTTTGTCTACTAAAAAAAACCAGCAAACCTCTATCTATAGCATATGCTAACAGCGCTTAACAAAAAGGGGAAGGGAGTTTCTTTTAACCCAAGAATGACAGTAATGAGAAGGCCAGTCAGTCTGTGTTGCTGTTACTATAGAAGTGGACGTTGCTGTATGCCCTCCAGTATTTTCACCCCTGTAATATTAAAAAGCCAACCTTTACCACTTCCCTCAGGAGTGAGCTCCACTGACAACTATCTGTGCCAAAATGCATTCTGCTTCCATTTCCCTATTTCTTAGCTTCATCCCACTGCACCTCATTATAATCACAGGAATCACCTCAGCACCTTTTCCTGTCTGGGGGCAAATCCTTGGCCTAGTGGAGTCCATGGCAGCTCCCCACTGAGTCCAGTATGGTCATAGGGGCTGCCATTTCCCCAAGATGAGAGCACCTTTTAGCACCTAAAATGCAAACGGGAGGTGAACCGCGAAGCCCCTCCACACGTCAACCAGCAGCTCCCAGCATCACACAAGCAGACTGAAAAAGCTCGAGAGAGGCATGATTAAACATTGGAGTTTTTACCTATGCAGATCGCAAAACATTTTGCTAACTCAATTAAAGGAAAACTGATATGCAGTCAACGAACACTAGAAAACCCTGTCATATTGAACAGATGCTATATATAAAGGGCAATTCCCAACTGGTAAGCACAAATAAAATATTTAAAACCCCAAAGCAGACCTCATTTAAGCTATTTTGTTTACAATATACCTGCCGAATGAACAAATTGAAATGACAAATCTAAATTAATTGGACATCCACTCAGAGCCTTCCTTTGGTGTAAGCAGAGTCTTCCCTAGCAGATGTCCAAAACTCTGGGGACAAGGAAATAGACTAGTAAGATTTCTGTACTTAGGAAATTAAACTGAAATCTATTTAAAAATAATCTAGCACAGTGAAAGAATCAGGGAACACTCATCCCTGTTTGTAGCCAACAGTGAGATATGGTCTGTGCTTTTTACATGGTTTTATTTATTTTTTCATTTTGTGAAAGGAAAAAGGAAAGTATAACACTGTGTAAAGGTGTTTGCAAAAGCAAGTCTTGAGTTCAATTCATCAAATATGTGAACACCAGTTGCACAGACTTTCCTCTTTCAAAATAATGTCATCCAAGCTTCTTTTGTACACAAGCAGAAAACTAAGCCTTTGCTTAGGGCACACTGAGTCTAAAAGGGACAGAACTAGTCCAAAGAAGCTATTTCTACCATGAGGGGCAAAGTGTGTATGGCAGAGAAATAAATGCATGGATGGGGAACTGAATGCATATGTGCAGGACTGAATATGCCCATGAATGCGGGCACTGGTCTAGCTTGTGAGCTGATCATTTACACAGGGATACCAGAAGTCATTGACCTGGCTGGTAACCACAAATGATTATCATAACAGTGGCTGCGGTCAGATTTAGCATTTTACTTTACGCAGTAGTGGCAAAAGTGGATATAGGAGACATTTTAACTTGAAAAAAAAATGCAAACTCATATGAAAAGTATCATGGCTACAACTTTTTTTTTTGACACTGTTGTCACATATTTAGCTTGCAGTACTGTGACTAAATGATGAAAAGTCATGCTGGACATTTCTTATGTTTCTCGCTGCCTACTGACAAACTTAGATCTCAGTAAAATGCATTGGTATCCCATATACGTGGGAGCTGCCACAAAACAACAAAACAGACTCCAGAAACCTGCTTGTGTTGTTCTTCTAGGCTAGCCACGAGCAAAATGCAGGCAAATGGGGCATGCGCTGAGTCACATGACATGGTCATTGATGGAAGCCTCACTGTGGTCAGGTGAACATCTCTCTGTTTCCCAAGGAGAATGATGAGAATTCTCCTGGTGGGGGTAAGCACTTCAGCCTTCCCTGATAAAAATTAAACCAAAACATTTTCCTTCCCCTGCAAACCTTTAACCTGCCTAGGAGCGCTCTCCCTGGGGATGTGAGATGCTCCAAACCATCTCTGCTCTCCCTTGTTCAGAACAAGGGCTTGAAAAAACACAAAACTAACTACCAGGTTATTACTTATTTTGAGATTGTTTTCTCTCAATCTTCTCTGCTGGAGTTGCTCCAGCTTGTACAAATAAAGCCATTTTTATTGGAATGGAACTGACATCTCAGGTTCTCCTGTGCCCAGGCAAGTGTCCTCCCCCAGAAGGTGTCTCTCTCTCTCTCAGGCCCAAATGTTGCTGTGGGGTGAATGAGGAAGGGCAAGCAGCATTGTACAGATCGGCAAGTACAAATTCCGAAGGTAATTCACATGTTGTACCTTATGTCGCAAACCAGGAAAATGTATGATTTTCTCGGTATCCAAACTCCAGTAAAAGCAATCACGTTTATAGGAACACAGAGCAGATCAAGACGTCTTTATGCTGTTTCAATATAAAAGCAGAGTTAAAAGCAGCTGTAAAGCTACCACAGTTGTCTGCTGAGCTTGCCAAAGCACCAGATGCTGCTGCAGCAAAATTTCTGAACGGGTACAGTAGGACAGAGGGTATGACATCACCTGACGACATTCTTAGGATGGAAATGTTTGTTTTGATATCGCAATGTGTGATTTTCTCCTTATGTTGCTGCAGTTCCTATACTAAGTACAATCATTACTAACCTAATTAGATATGGCACGTCTCTACAAACTAATAAATGATAATATATTAAAAGCAGGGTAAAAGGGTACTGAAACGATCCCTATAGTTCTCATACAAACACATTTCATGACAGGAATTTATATGAAAACAGAAGCAAATAAGCTAAGCTGTATGCCTTTATTTTTGAGCCCATTAGTGTTTGAAAAGCTTAAAAACATCCTCATTATAGTCAGAATTCACTGTTGTTTTAGACTCTGTATTGCCGTCACTGAAGTATATTAGGTGCTGAGGAATTTACTCATGCCGTAGCATTTCAAGGATTTCCATCCGGCATTGGAGCAATAACGTGCTTCAGCTGCTGTAAACCACCATAGGTCAAATCCTGTATTTTCTGAAGATAAAAACTACATAAAAACGTACAAAGAACATTTTCAGCTACTTTGTCTTCAGCATCTGCATTACACAACATGCCCTGGAGATGGCCGCCTCTTACTGAGCTCCCTTCCTTAAAAAATTCTAACTATCCAAAGAATGCAGTAAAGCCATGAAATATGACTGTTGTCAAATAATACCATGAAAAAAATATATATAATCCACTTAGGAATTTAAAAGAACCAAGACAAATTGCCAATGGCAGGGGATGCATGCATTTAAGCTGGAGCAGAACAAAGACAAATCACCTACATTTGTTTTATTAGCCTGTGTATATAGCTGTAACAGCTCCTCACAAATTTTGCACTTATATTCTAAGGCAACAGCCATTCTGGTCTGTGAAATGAAGATTTGCAAATTGCTACAGCTCTCTCTGCTGCATCCTGCGCTTCCCTACACCCATGGAGCTAATGCCAAACCCGTAGAGGAACAAGTTTTATTAAACTGTGGCTGAGGTGCAGACATGTGAAGCCAACTGTCCCATGCCCTGGCACAGGTGAGCTGGGCACGCAGAGGTGCTGGGACGCTCACTCCCTCGCTGCTCCTGTCTCTTGGGGCTGTGAGGCCCTACAAAACCACCCTGAGCAGCATACACAGGGCAAGTTGCTCCCCGGGCCCTGCTGAGGCTGGATGCCAGGGATGAGGAGCAAGGTGGAAGGCAGGTGGCCTAAGGTGGCCTAAGTCCCTCAGTGGGGACTCCTGCTGGGCTGACCCACTCATGAGCACAGGACGCAGGCTGCAAGAGGGCTGCACCCGCTGGCACAGCATTACTCACCCGCGACGCTCAGGCACGTGCCTGGGACTCATCCCTGCAGCAGCTGGGTGCTGTGACCACTTCTGTGCTCACCCTGCTGCAGTGCACACTCGCGGGGTGGCCAAGCGGGATGGGGACATGGCTGCCATGCCTGAGCCATGTGGCTTAATAGCACCTCACTCACTGGGCTGTGCTGCAGCTCAGCCCAGATGCCCAGGGGAAGGCAGACGGGCAGCTTGAGCTGAGAGAAAATGCTCAAGTGCCAGGCCCTGGGCAGTGGTTCTGGTCCATTCCTCTAAAAACATGCTGCTGCCTGTGAAGCAACTGTACTTTTGGAGGAAGAAGGAACCAGGTGGGACAGACTGATTAAAAAACAGTCACTGGTACATCAGCAGTCTATGTGCTACTGTAACCTGTACCCTACCCAGATGCAGCTCTGCTGTCTGGCTGTATCATGTAAATTTCCTGCTGATGTAAGAAAATCAGTTGCTCTGCCAACAATTTTTCTTATTTCTACCAAAACACTAGTAACTGACTATTTCATTGCCATTGCTGTTGTCCTCCACTGAAGCAGACTGGGACTTACATTTATAATATTCTAATACTGTAACTGGAGTCTTTACCAATTCTGTTGTAAATGGTTTTAACATTTCCATGAGAAACGTCAGTTGACCACCCTGTACTTGTATGTGAAGATACAACTGAATAGTCTCCCTAGTTTTTCAAGGACATCCACCCATTCAGTCTCCTGTCTAGATCTGCTCAGGGACTGATTTAGGAATGTGCCGTGAAAGACCTTGGACAGTTTTCTAGTTGCAGACAAGGGGAGGTAGGAGCTGAGCGAGGCAGAAAGCTGCAGAAGAGGCAGGGCAGTCCCCAGCACTAACAGATTAATGTTGCCCAGCAATTCCCAGCCACTGCCACTGGAGTCCCAGTGTGGAACTGGGACTTGCTGGTTGGGCAAGGCGCTCATGTTTTCATCAGCATTCCTGCAGCAGTGAAGATGCATCCTTCAGTTCTGGCCTGCCTGATTTGAGACCCCATGGTCCCAATTGCAGAAATGCTGAGTGCTCAGATGGGAAAATTATGCCTGAATATAGGAAGCTCTCAATAATGCTAAGTATTTGGAAAAATCAGGCTCATGACAAAACAAAGTGGACCCTCAAAATCAGTGGCCCATTCATTCTTTTGCACCTGAACTTCTTGGTTTGTCAGATGTGAGCAATAGTACCCCTTCATCTAAAAAATTACTGCACCAACACATCTGTGAAACGCAACTGGGGAAAATTATTAATTCTGTTTGGAGGAGTTCAGACAGTGCTCAGCAAGCAGGGCACAGGGCCACAAATTTCAACAGACGAAAACAAACTGCTGAATAGCTGCATATCAAAGAAGGGCCATTACATCTACACTGAATGAAGCAGGAAAAAACGAACATGGGAACATGTAATTAAACTCTGCATCGCAGATCAGCCACAGGAGGACACTTCCCAACTTCTTTTCAATTTTGGGGAACTGCAGGGGAAGGAACTGAGAGCAGGGTGGGCAGCAACGTGGCTGGGCGCAATGCCAGGGCAAGTGCAAGGACGGAGGTGAGGGGATCAGCGTGCAGGCAGGGCAGCCTGTGGGGATGCTGTGCCCTCCTGCAGGACACATTTGTGCAATCTCAAAGCTCCCTGGACCAGCCCAGGTCCCATGCAGCCTCGTGCAGCTAATGTCGCAGCTCCTTTCACCTCCCGGGCTTCGGGTAAGTGAGGTGGGCAGGGCTGGGGAGTGGCGGTGGCATGGGGCCCAGCAGAGGGTGCTCACAGTGCTGCTGCCACGGCTCCTCTGCGCTTCTGCTAAAGCAGCACTTTTCATTTTGCTGGGAAGTTTTCAGCAGCAGCAGCAGTGGTGGATTTTGAGAAAGGAAGTGAATACAGTCAGGCTCCCGCGGTCTTTCCACCCATCCTCAGTGCTTAGCGTGAGCAGACTTCAGTCCCTCTGCCCACAGCAAGCATTTTCAACCCAGTACCCTCCCTTGAAGCACCGGGGTTGGGGAGCTGGCCCTGGCCACCCAGCATGTCTCCGTGAGGTCCTCTGGGAATGGCACCAGCGGGGAGCACTGCTGCAATGCTGCAGTTCCAAGTCTGGACCCCCCCCTAAGTGGTTTACTGGCACTTCCAAGCACACATACCCAAGGATGAACGCTTTCCAGGGTTTGACGTTCGCTGCCCAGGGACACTGTGCAGTTCCCCAGCACTGCAAAAGAAATGACACTTGCATTTTGTTAAAATTCATCGGATTTTAGATTTAAATGACCTAAAATCCTGAATCTGCCCCTCCAAGTCATTCATGCAAGTGTGGCTTTGCTTCCTCTTCCTTTACAGCACAAAGATGCTAACCAAGGCTTCCTTATGGCTGAAAAGCTGAATTGCTCATGGGGAATAAAGAAGGGATAAACAATGCTTTTAACAATTGATATTGTTCAAAAATGGAGGGTTTCTTTTGAAAAGATCTCATTCACTTTTCATCACTTAGGTGGTTTGATTAACTTTGGTGAATTTTACTGCATTTGGCTAATAATGGCAGGCTGTTTTTATGGCTCTTTCGCAATTGCTTTCACTTTCTGGTTCTCAGGCACAATTCTCTCTGGGCTCACAAAGCCATTTTACAACAATAAAACCTGAATTAAAACATAAAGAATATTTTATTTCTTCACCACTTTTCAAAATACATTTCGAAATTTGGACCTAACACAATGTGACAGCGTGGTTAGGAAGGTTAATACTGAAAAGGCCCATCAGCTGTGTTCTTTACAGGCCTAAGATATTTTAGATATAAAGCTGTCTGAAGTGCTTGTACTCGAATGCAGCAGCAAGAGTGCAAAACTTCTAAGAGGGAGAGAGAAAAAGGGCTTTTTTGTTGGGTGGTGGCAAGGTTGTTTTTCTTCCTGATGGGAAAGCAGGATTTAATGTATTTAGGAGAAACTGGTATTATCATCTTTTCAGTGCTAGTCTTTGAATGTTATAGCTACTTGTGTAACAGGTGATTGCCTAGATCCCTTCTAATCTGCTTGCACGCTCAGTTTGGATTTGTTGGGGAACATGGGAATACTTCTATTAAGCATTTGTCCTGAAATTTCACAGAACTACTACAGTAAAAATGGAAAGCCCCCTTTAAATAAAACCTGCCTTCAAAGCAACAGATCGGTAAATAAATTCGTTAATTGGTTGAGAATATAGTTATATAGGATTGGCAATAATGAAAGGTAGCTAAAAGGAAGGAACACTGGTGCTTGGATGTACAAGGGCAGCTTCTAAGCACCATTTAAGAACTGTGATTGAGCACTAAATGCCACAAAAGGAAAATACAGCTTGACATTTGTAAACTGAATTGATTTTCATGTAAGAGGCGTAATTTTACCCATCCTTAACTGCAGAATCAGTATTCCAAGACTTTGCAACTGTGCCATCTTATGTCTTTCCAGATGATCCACTGCCATGCAGAGTTACAGTGAGGGGTGCTTATTATTTCCTTTCTGTATTTTTTTCTTTTGTAAATGGAGCAATTTTGTGGCTAGGCAAGGGAAAGAAGTCAACAGCCCTCAAAAAGTGACAGGACTCTACAGAGCACATTTCTGACCCACCAGAATGCCCACTCTAAATTAACATAACTGCCTGACATTGAGGGGCTTTTGTACTTTTAAACACCGGTTGCCATTGGAAGAACCCCAGAAATGTTTAATGCCCCACTTCTACCATGAATTCTCTGTGGGCGGACCTTTACGTCCATGCACAGCCCCATTGAATTTGCTGGGAGTCAGCATGGGCAGACAGACCTGAATTTCTAATTGCTGTACAGGAATATAGGCTGCAAGGGGCTCCCAGGGTCATCGAGTCCTGGCCCAAGGTACTATGTCAAATAATCCTCTTTCAGTGAACTTCCAGGTTACGTTTTAAAGTGGAATCGGTCTTTTTGCCACCACTACTATCAGGCTTTCTGGCCTGGCTGTGGGTTGGAGAAAGGAGGAATTGTCTTTTTCTTAATAAAATGTTGGAAATGCATTTGATCAAAATAATACTATGTCACTTCCTGTTTAAAGTCAGAAGTGTAATGAACATACGTCCATCTTTCTTCAGAAGACAAATGAGAATGCTTTTTTCACGTTCATCTCTGAGGTCAGCAAAGGCACAAAGGTGTACAGGAGATGCTGTGACCACAGCATGTGTACACAGCTTCATACACAGATTGTGTGAAACATGCACCTTGCTGGGCTTGCTGATTTTATTATTTAAAAAGTAATGGAAAAATCCATTCTATGCTGTGCAAACCTTATCTGCAATAAAATGTTTCACTGACACAAAGATGTGTAGAACTACACTCAGAATTCGTATTTTCTGCAACAGTGCTAAACAAGCCTTGGGCTAGCTCTCATGGCTTTTGGTGGCTGCTGGAAAAGTCCCTGGCTGGGGAAGGGGCAGGCTGAAGGGAGGCAGGGCCACTTGGGGCAGTCCTGCAGACAGGAGCAGAGGTGCTCCTGCACCTCTGCCCAGTGCCTCTCCAGCCAGCACCATTCTATGTTTGCCCCAGGAACCATTTGTGTTGCCTTGTTGTGTTTTTTTCCCTATGTCCTTGTTTAGAACCATATCTAAATAATCAAACTTATTCAACTGGAGCTAAACAATTAAGCTGAAGAGTATAGCATGGGGTAACCAGAAGCCAGGGAATATGTCTGCAGTGCTGCAGCACAGTCAGTGGGAAGATGGCACTGCAGGGACGTCTCCCCTGCCTGGCCCTGGGTGCCCCCGTCCCCACCCCGCCTCCCCTTCCCCAGGCAGTGACAGTGATGCACTGCCCAAGGGGGGCTCAGTCCTCAGCTCCCCCTGGCGCCTGTAGTGCAGGGATAGAAAATGACCTGCATGGGGATTCATACACGACAGGGAATTGAATTTTCTTTGTGCCTTATTTTTGCAATGTTACAACATTTAAGACTCTGAGTTTTTAAAAAACGAGTCTGTGTAGTTTCACGCTTCTGCTTCTTTAGTAAACCTCCCACATTTACAAAATGGGTTTTGCAGCAGTTATGCTTGCAAGCTGAGACAAGTGCTGGTGGACCTCCCTGCACCCTGAGGAATTCCAAATAGTATTAGTTTACTCCAAGAATGGCTTTACAGCATTTATGGGGCCATGCTGGGTTTTCTGTTCAGGCCCCCACCCCTCCTTTGCCACACATGTGGAAGCGCTGCCTTCCCCACAGTCTGCACCTGCCTGAGAAATGAGAACCCCAGCATGCCCCCAGCTGCCAGCCCCATGCACTGCACACAAGCACCAGCTCAGCGGCACCTCCTGTTCCCCAACAGCATCGTCCACTCACTGCTGGTCAGTCCTGTTGCCAATCTACCTGGGCCATTCAGCTGTTTTCATGTCACAGACACCGGCAGCGCCACTGGTGATCACATATTATCTGGTGGGAGAGTACTTGTTTTGAGGGAGATTCTTCTCAGAGGGTAAGATGTAAACATTAATTGTTCACTGAACTCCTTCATTTGCTCTCTTTTGTTATGAAGACACAAAGAGGACCTACACTATATAAGCCCATACATTTTGTAAACAGCATTACATTATAAAAACCTACAGAAAAAGGATTGTTAGGTGGCATACTTAGGCCCTGGCAAAACCTTCAGTCAAAATACAATGAACTGCTTTTTCATTTACATGCAGTGCAGTAACATGGAGTATTACATGGCTACATCCTGCCTTACCAATACGCTGGAGGCACACATGTAGTGTCCTGGCATGTGGCAACATGGGTATGGCAGCACCCACAAATCAGTGGGCATGTTACATGGGTCACTGAGGCATGGGCTCTGAAAGCTGCATTTCGATAAGGCTGCCCAATGAGAAAACCTGGATGTCATGTTCACAGGAAGCACAAGCCACTGTCTGGATGAAATTGGGGCTCGGGTGGAGAAGGTGTTCCAGCTGTGGCTTAGCCTGGAGGACGCTAAGCTGAAACTGGCAGGACAGAGGGAGGTTGGTGCAGGTCCTGCTTGAACTTCTGCCAAGGCCACCCACAATGCTGTGGCCATGGATGATGACACAGGGCTTTGCAGCCAGGGAGTGTGGGGAAGTCTGGCCAATGACACAGTAGGAAGAGGGGATGTGCATAAGGTACATGAGAAACACTCAGTGTAGTAAATTTACACACTAGAAGAAACAACCATGATGAGAATAGAGTGGGTGCAGGTGTCTTCATCTCTGGGAAGGCACTTGACCCAGGGGTGACTGCAGTAGCAGTCTGCTTGGAGCGGCCCACAGGAGTCAGGGCTACTGGGGGAGTGTGGGCATGGGGGCCCCAGGAGCTGCCTGGTGGCAGCGGGGTCTCAGGGAAACCACGCAGTACTGAACCACTGGGCAGGAACTGAGGAAATGGTACCTTCTGCCAAACACCTCCTTCCACAAAGTTAATTGAACCTGGCAAAATGGGACATTCAGCAACCCAGCACACCACCACATATTTAGTATATGAATAGTGGAGATATGGTGTATTTTTGCTGGGATGTTTCTCTGCCAGGAGCATTCCCCTGTTGCAAGGTTTCTGGGCTATGTCTCTGGTCTCCATTATGCAGGGCAAACAGTTGCTGGATAACACCTCTGGCCAGAGCCCATAAATGCTATGGTTTCCAGTACTTAATTATAAAGAGCAAGCGATAGCTTCTCTCTGCTCCAAGCTACTGTATTTTACCAGAAATCTGAACAAGAATGGCCTGTCTATATCACCCATTCATGCCATTATTTGCTTTTCAGCAGTTATGTCAATAAAAATCCAGGTTCAAGCTGAAAGAAGCTCTTTTGATTTTTTTGTGACACTGTAGAAACAGTGCTAGGCTACTCACAAATGTCTGTGGTAAACATATCATGATTAATATCAAGGTTCAAAGCTAGCTAGAGTAGAAAAAAAAAATTACAGCCAACTTCACAAACTGCCCTTGCAGGTACAGTATGAAGACTGAAAAACAAATCAAAAACAAAACCTTCCTCAAAAAAGCACAAAGGAAAACAAAAAAGAAAAACAGAAAAAAAGAAAACAAAGCAAAAAACAAACAACCAAACTAAACTAAACTAAAATAAAACATCAAAACCTTGGATTGGGCCTTAAGGCACAAGATCAAGACTCAATGATAGAACATTTAGACAGGTAACGTTAAAAAAAAAAAAAGGAAGTGATACAGACGAATGGTATATGCTTGGAAGGCTTGAACCAAAAAGGACTGTCCTAAAGATACCCAGAGGATAACCCTAATGTCAGGTTTTTAAAAGGCCATGCATATTTTCTATGCAAGCCCTTGATTTTGTTTGTTAGGAAACAGATTATGTTGTAACTTATAGTTTAGTTACTGAATTATTACCAAAAGCATGACGTAATTTGGTACAACTGCTAAAGTAGATTAACAATGAGGCATAGTGAACCATGTCTGCTTTCAGAGAGGCCTCTCCCTTCAGCAAATGAAGAAAGGGTGAGAAAGGAAAATGTGGTATCACGGTGAAAGGAATATTACACCGAACAATGATGAACACAGAAATACTAGGTGTATTCCATCAGGCTTAGCCCTAGAAAACATACTCAGAGTGGGAAGCAAGTGAGAAAAGCTAAAGCTGAGTGGACGCGAGAGCAACACTCACTGATTCAGGATCCCTCTGCTGTTCAAGGAAAGCTGAAAACTCCACCAGCCTGAGCTTGGTTGTACCAATCGATCGGCCTTGCCATGCAGGGACCGAGGGAGCTGGAGCTGACGTAGGCTCAAATCCTAAAGCAAAGAAACCATTTTCATGAAGAAGTTGATTGTTCCTCAGTTTAAAATGTCTGAATTAAATATAATCAGGAATCACCCATGTAGCCCATTGGTCATTTATATTAATTTTAACAAGAATTCAGAGACTTAAAATAGGAAAAACAAAAAGTAGAAAACAAGGTCCCAACAGAGTAAGCTAAAACTGGTTTAATTAAAAGATCTGCTGCTTTGTTTCCTAGGGCTTGTAACTAATCATAGAATTTTTGTTTAAATTATATACTAGATTGCAGAGATTTATAGAAACTTCACACAGACTTACAGCTGACCCTTCCTTGGAAACAGGCAGCAAGACTCAGAGGAGATATTACTGCCTTGGGAGTCAGGAGAACGAGCCTCCATTTCTGGCTCCTAATGTGCCATGTTACAAGTAAATCACCTCTCTTTTTGCCTGTTTCTCCTGCCACTCTCAAGTCCTCTCTCTGCTATTTAGAGTACAAGCTTCCCAGTGCAGGGACTGTCTCTTACTATGTATTTGCACATTGGGTCCTTGACTTCTTTTGGAGCTTTTAGGCATCATTATATTACATATAATAATAAATAATTACTGTAGAGAGCTGAATCATACTCTAAAAAGAAAATTTTAAATTGATAATAAAGAGGGAATGACATGATCTAGAGAGAGAAGGGATGTTAACCACAATTTCTAATTCACCTCAAGAGAATGAATAAATGCTATCTCTTGCTTCTCATTGTGGAAAATCAGATGAGAAGGAAACAAAACAGCAAAGGAAGAAGAGAAAAGCTGTGGCTGAAAGGCAGAAACTGATCTTGGGAGAGACACAGGCACAAGAAAGGTTAGAAAACCAAGATGAACCTTAACTGGTTTGAGAAGCAGGGAGAGGTCACAGATAGTGGATATGCCCATATCTCGCAGCGGGAGTTTGGGAGCTGGCTCCAAACCTCAAATTTAGGCAATGAAGGTTTGAGGCTTGTGTGAAGCAGGGAATTACAAAAGTGACTGGTTAGACGTGAACAGGAATTCTAATGACGGAAAAACTATGTATGATTTTTGGCTGGTTTTGAAATACTAACAATCCTATTTTGAAAGAAAACATAGAAGAATAAAAGATGATGATTCTAAATGTCTGACATAGAGAACAATTTAATAAGTAAGGAATATCAAGAGAAAGGAAATAATCAAGGATGCAGAAAGATAGTTATAACTATTGTATGGTATTGTATAAGTATTGTATAGCAGGAAGTTAGAAAATAAAAAGTATGAAAGTGTCAGAAAACTGCAGGTCAGAGTCAGAAGCATGGTGTAGTTTTGGCAAGGGAGATGTAAAGTTAATTGTCATCTACAAAGAAGTAATACACTTTCCTGAAATTATGCATGAAACAAACATGGGAAAAGGAGTATGGAAGTAGCCATAGAAAAGCTTGATTGGTTTGAGCAAAGGAAGTCACAACAAACATTAAGCACCTATCAAAGTGGTACCAGGCAGACCCGAACTTTTTCAGGGGGTAAAGAGTTATCAACAACCAGATGCACAGATGTGTCCTATACTTAACGTTAAACATAAATGGTTCTGGACTAGTTTTTTGCCTCAATTTAAAATAATGAAAGCTTATTCTTGTTACAGATGGAAGTAAGATTTAGCTATTAAAATATAAACAAGCATCCTACTATTCTTGTTTTACCGTAGCATTTTCCTACAATATGAAATGCTGACTAGAGATCATATATCACTTACATACGAGTGCTTCCTGTCTAAAATGTAAAAACAAACACAAAATATCCCAGACCCACTGATTTTCCCTCATATATAACCAGGTACTAGGACATTGGTAGCTGTCTGGGACTCGTCTTTGGTTTGGCTACTGGGGCCATAGATACGGAGTAGTGGCTCTGTCCACGTCAGGAATTAATACATCACATCCAGGACACAATTCACGTCTTTTAAAAGGTGACTATAAATGAATGAATTACCTGAAATGGGAGCTGTGACTGATGGCTGTATAGGATAGGCCTGCTGAACGAATGGCTTTACACTGGAATAAATAGTTACACAAAAATCATACACCATGCCATCTACAGTAAATTCCATTACAGTCACATACACAGTTAATGAGCTTTACCCACAAACATATCTCCTCCTTAGATAGAATATTTAACAGACAAACAATAAATAGTCAATAGCAAGAGACGGGGCATGAGAATTACACCCAACATGTAAGTGAGAAGCTTATCTGCACTCAGTCATGCAGTGGAAAACCTAACCTGCCAGCTGCAAGTATTGACGCAGACACGGGTGGAGATTGCTTTACCTCCCAATAAATCCAGAGGACATTGAAGGACTGGGGCACAAAGACTCTTTCCCATGGACCTCAAGGAAATAAGGTGGGGACAACTTGAAGAATAAGGCTGGCAGATGTTGCTCCAGAGACTGCTGCAGGGCTAAAAATGTGACACGTGATGGTCGCCCGAAGGCTTCCCCTGTAAAGTGCTGTTGCTACCAAGGGGCAGTGACCCCATCAACCACTAACAGGTCATCATCTGCCCTGCAGGAAAGTAAGTCCCCCTTGTCTCCAGTACTGCTTAGATATTTAAATGAGGGTGGAGGTATCTGTGCTGGAAACCTATTCACAGGCAAAACCTTATTAGTTGCTTCCCTGGCATCATCATTGCATCTTATCATGCAAAGAGAGAAAAAGGAGTGTGAGCATTAGGGATTTAGCCTCAGTTGTGAGGACTGCGATCCCTTACAACTTTTCAAATGTGAGTTCACATCACTGTAGGGCTCTTCCTTTCCCTACAACTACCTTTTCCTTCGTTTTAGAAAAATTCACAAATTAGTGCCTCATCAATATCCTCTGGCAGCAAAGTGTAGAAGCCAGCCCCATGCTGCATACAGAAACATACTTTAATTTCGAGACTTACTCTTGCGAGGATCCAGGCTGCCCTGTTTGAATCATGCCCGGCCAAAACTGAAAGAGGAAAAACAAACAAACAGACCCACAATTGTTTTCTCTGTTGAAAGATTTTGGTTGTTTCTGAACAAGCATGATTCCTTTTGCAAAGGCAAGTGAAAGCATTAATCTATTCATTCAACCTTAGTTTTCTACTGAACAGTGTTAGAGAATATAGGGATTTTTTTGGGACTCAGCTAACAACTTACCCCAGGTGCCCCAGGAAATGTAGGACGGGGAATTCCTGGCAGGCCCAGCTTGTTGTGAATAGCAGTAGCTGAGACTATCTGAGCTGATGACATTGCTGCCATGTGCTGGAGTGCTTTGTCCTTTGCTGTCTGATCCTTTAATATGACAATTACATGGAGTCTTAAAACATTTGGCACAACAAATGATGTTAAATAACTGCAGCTACAAGCACGTAACTAAAAACTTAAAAAGCCACACGGAAAATGCAAAAATAACAAACCATGCAGGAAAAAAAATACAGCACGGAGGCTAACACTCAAACTACCTCAAGGCAAAACCTCCTCTCAGACATGCATGGTAGACCTGAATTCTCACAGTCTGCTCTGCCAACATGCAGAAGGCTCTGGGAGAGCAAACTGCTGCCCACTTATTTATCTGGGCAAATTCTGCTGATTTTAAATCATGCTGGAGTAAACACAATCTGCTGCTAAGGCTCTGCTTGCAGGACAGGGATCACTGAGATTTGAGCTCTATCATTTAGATCTAAGAGAAGTTTGCCTTTAGTATTACATAGTAAAATGAGAACACAGAACTGCAACTGACTGTAAACAATGACAGACTTATCTTAATGCTTACAGGTTTAGACACATTTCCGAGTCTGTTTTACAACAAATATTTTAAATATTAGATCACAAAAATACAAATTACATTTTAAATTTCCAATTGTGGTGCTTCACTAATATAAAGTGTTCCCAAAGAAAACCAGCCATAAAATTTCTGCTGTTTTCAAGCATATATGAACAAGTTTAGGAAAAGATGGGTTGTTATTGATTACTTGTATTAGAGCAGCGTTCGGAGTCCTAGTCACTGCCAATCATGTATGATCACAGAATAGAAAAGGAAAGCCTCTTAATGCAACAGGGTTAATTAAGTGGGTATTTTAGGTCAGGTAAAATAAGTAAACAACAGACTGTTACTATCTGGTAAAGTGCGGTTCCTCATCTGGAAATACTGGATTAATATGTGCTAATATTTAGGTACATGACTTAGAATGAAGGAACACAAGCAATATTAAGCAAGGATTTTTTTGGTTGTCTGGTTTTATTTTACAAGCAAAGTAGCAAGCATGCTGGCAAGAGATGCATGCTCTTATATACAGTATATGACTTTGCACATACGCTCCCTCTAAAGCTTATATGTAGTAGTACTATAGGTGAGCAGTTCTTCCTTTGAATAGCTCCTTTAGAAACAGCACAGGCTGAAAGTACAAGAAAAGCTAGCCAAAAATTCTGCCAAGCACAGCTAAGGTACATAATACTTGGTTTAGTTAAAATACTTACCATGCTTGTTACCTGGGTACAACAACAAACAGTTTATTAAAATGCTTGTGTAGAATAGCAAATTTTTAGCAAAATAAGAACAAAATAGTAAGAGACAAAGGAAGAGCAGCTTGCTCAACATTAAATACTAGGTTTAAACAAATGCATTATTTTCACCTAGGGACTGATTCATTAAAAGGAAAAAAAAAATCTGCAGAACTCTGGGCGTAAATGATGCCACCTCCCCGTGTGAAAGCTGCAGACAGTGAGTGCAGGGGATCGCTGCTGTGCTTGTTTCCCTGAGCTGGGACACGGGGGCCTCCATGGGCTTCAGCCTGGCGCCCGCTTGCCCAGGAGAGCGGCAGGTGGAGCAGGGGAGTAGCTGCTGCCAGCAGCATGCCCTCTGCACCTCACAAGGGGAGAGTCTCAAGCGCGATCTGCTTACAGCAGTAGTAAGATTGGCAGGCCCTTGGGAGCTTCCTGCACGGCAGAGCAGGATGCTGCTTTCTGACCTGTCTAAACCTCGGGAGCACCACACTGCAGCTGATGATGCATCTACAGAGCAGCTTCTGTCCTGTTGCTGTGTGTGATCAAAACTTGGCCGCTTCACCAACCTGTAGGTTTCCCTTCTATCACCATCTCACTTGGTAAGGGCTGCATGTCAGCTCTGACCCTGCCTGCTGCTGGCACCCACCCCTGCCCGCCCCAGGATGGGAGGGTGTGCAACAGAGGTTTGGCACAGGATGCTTTACTGACTGTCTTCAGATGCCTGCAGACCACGGGGCTAAAAATTGCCTTGGCAGGCGTTAAGAGGTGGCAATGTCCTGAGATCCACGCAGCACTCCAAGGAAGCCAACCTCGCTACCATCCTGCATGGGCAGAAGGACCCCCTGTCATGAACACATGAGAAAGGGGGGGATGTCCTTAAGCAATAACTGGCACAGACTATGGAGATAGTAGCTCCATCAGGCCTTTCTGTGTCTTTTCCCCTGTATTTTGTTATGTGAACTCCATACTTTCTTTTCACAGGAGCTGCAATGCTTAAGCTGTCCTGTGAAGCTCTTATCCTCTAATAGCAGTAAGTCTGATGTGCCTTGACTTCAGGAACAGTGACACGGATTTGGGGAGGGAGGAAATATCTGCTGTTTTGTGATGTGAGAAGGGATGTTCCTCTCTTGGCAATTGCTGCTTTTCATCTAAGAATGTTCTGCATTTTGTGATGGCCACTCATTCAGTCTTTTGATTACATTTTAGGAGGATGGAGAAAAAGCAAAAATAGATAGGTGACTGCTTAGCAACACAGCCCTTGCAGGAGGGCTAGTCTTCATGAGTTTCACAGACTCTTATAGAACTTCCCAGTGGCGACAAATCTGCCAGCTCTGCTGAACATCAAGATACTCAGTCAACATGCATCAAAGGGAAGTTTCACCTTTTGTAGGCTTAGGAACCTATGCATAGTCAGAAGACCATTTTTCTAAAAGTAGTTTTAACTTACATTGAAACGTGGAAGAAATCCAGTTCAAAATCAAATGCAAATGCTTAAAAAGGTACTGACTTCTACTAGCACAAAGCACTTTCAGCTCCAGGAACGTTTTGTAGAGCTGCAAGGTGGTGGCCTGTGCTTGTATAATAAGGCAGACTTCACAGTCTTCAAAAAGAAATCGGAAAACCACATTTTGAAGCTGTTTATTTGAACTGAAATATCAGCTTGTCTGTGACTTAAAAAAACAAATATACTGGGCTTTTTTTATGCTGTGGAGAGCGCGTGTAACCAGCAGGGAATGACTTTCCACCTGTCACTGCAATGTGCCGCTTCTGGGATGAAACTTGGTAACTGATTAATAACACACAATGGTATTACATCACAGTTTAGGTGGCAAGAGAAGTAATATATCCAATTAAAACGGCAGGGGTAATTTAAACAGGCAGATTACAGTAATTACCCAGGTTGGAATTTGGCCAGGACAAATGGGTTAACACCCCTACACTAGACAGGAACGTTGTGGGATTTTCAATGACCGCAAATAGTTAAGACTTTGATTTCCTATCTTGTCCGAGACAGAAAGGATTTGGTTTTGCTCACTTGTGCTGCTGTGTGAAGCTGGAATAAATCTTTTCTGGTCATTGAGTTTTATTCTGCTGTACATAAAATAAGTTTGGCCCAGTGTGCTGCAGAGCACCATGATTGTGTTCAGCAGGGGCTATGAGGGGACAATATCTCCCACTGAATCATTAAATCCTGCCGGGGCTTAAGGTATTCCTTGGATAGGTCCCATCTGGCCCTGCCCAGGCTTGACCCTACTTAATTTATGAGCTCTGATGGGATTGCTGCTGCCCAGGAATGATGCTGTAGTAAGTAACAGGCTGCACTCTTCAACTGCTGTCTTCCCCTCTCCTTATAAAAGTCTTCTATGCTGTGGTACGTAATTGGTGATGTTACTGAGAAGGATTTACAGTGCAATCAATGAAAATCTGGAGTAGTTTCACTAAATCCCTAAAAGTCATCACTGTAATGGAGATCAGGATCTGCCTCTTGTTTTAGCCAACTGCTTCTGGCTACAGTTGCAAACACTTTGTTTTTGGAAGGGGTAAGCTCTAAGAACCTAATGGAAGGAGACTACATAACTTTTAATGAATCAGGCCCTTGAGTTTTACTTTTCACCCATTAGTTTTGGAATGTAAAATACATAGTTAAGTTAGGTAGGAATAATACTCCAGTATCATCCAATTATAATTCTTAATATCCATAAAAGCCCCATGTGAAATAAGAGTTCTACATGACAAGCACAAAGGGATTTATGTTTGACTTTCCTTTAATCCAACATAAATTGATCAGTTCAAACTAGTTCCCCAGCAAAAATAAAAACTGTTAGCCTAGAATGATAAATGGGGCTTTGAATACCGTGTTGTCTATGACTTTGGAAAAAAAATCTAAGACAGTCTGAGGAAAATTATGCACAACAGAACACAATATTAATTCAAGCAGGCCTAAAACCTGTATGAATATTTAAAATAAAAAACTTCTGTAAGGAGAAAAATATGTCAGAAGAGAAGAAACAACAATTGGCTCACAAAATGAGTATTACAGTAACACTAACATAAAATAGTTTCCTAATAAGCAATTTTGCAGATGTTATTTCTGCTCAGATCTTGTATTGATTCAAGTAACCTTTGCAATAATTAGCTGTAGCTCAAAAAAGATAAACAAATCATGAAAATATACAATTGTTCTGGACAAAAGATAGAGAGCACTTCAGTGTTTCTAGCCCTGATCTCCAATTTGCTTATTATTAGAGAAGACAGGAGTAAATACAAAAGCTGGCTATTTCAGCCAGGCAATAGCTAATGCCAAGAAGAGAATGCGCATTCAAAGCTGTCCCAACTTGCTGCCTAATGAGTAGCAATTAATCCATCTTATTGTATTTCAAAATGCTGAAGACTCCATTCACATCAAAGGGAATTTTTCAAGGCTTTTATCATTGTTCATTTAAAAAGTATAGAGCTATCTTTAGCATTTCATAATTGACAACAATATTTTCTTTTTATCCCTCAATGTGGAATGTAGAATAATGGATTTTAAAACATGTAATATGTGTGAACTGCAGGCATTTTAATGTTTCTTTTTGTCTCTGTCTAATTAATATTGCACTATGAAAAAAAAAATCTGAAATGAAAGTCTAAGATAGATGTATATCCTGCTGTGAAGACCTTTACTCTTTGTTTAGGCACAACTTCCAATCCATCTTTTCTCCTGAAGGTAATTTTGGCACCCTGTCAGTGCAGAGGTGGGAAATGCTGCAACCTAACACTACAGACTGGTGTATTTGACATGGAAAACATTAGAAAGTAAAAATTCTGCCTTGCCTTCTCCAGTGTCTGCATGAGAGGAAATGTCATGAAGAGGAGTCGCCTTTCAGATCTGTCTCTAAGGACTGCTTTATCCCAGCCTCTCTTTCCTTTTTCATGAAGTGAAATTTCTCTAACCTCAGGAAGATTTTAATAACCTCAGAAAATTAAGATAAAATCTTTAAAGCAGGAGTGTTTTGCTGTTGTAAAAGAAATTAAAATGTACAACATCCCTGGAAGGGCTGATGAGACATTCTCAATTGGTGGTCCTGAAATGCAACAACAGCATTTACTGGTAAAACTTCTCTTTCTTGCAGGCTAAGGATCTATCCACCTGGAACACCTCTAGGCACTTGTCCTCAAAGAAAAGGGACTTCATTGGACCAAGCAAACTTGATGACATACAGGCAAGTTTTCATCTGCTAGTTAAGCTTCAGTAATATTCTACCCAATGACATGGATAGATAAATTCAATGCCATGAAGATAGCTCTGAAATCTTTCCACCCATTTGGATATTCGCAGAATATAACCACAAGAAGATTTGCCAAGTCTTCTCCTTGCCATGAGCAGGGTCCAGATCAATGCAGGAAAGAAAGATTTCTTGGTCTACACTAAACCCAGCAGGTATTGGGAAAAAAAGACTTACTAGTTATACCCTTTTTCAAAGTAAAAGACCAGGGACTGTGGTCAATGACATAGATTGGCCATATCCTGAAAGATCAATAAGAAATGGTATTATAAGGAAAACTGCTAGCAAATAACATCAGCTGGGGAACAAGGGACTCCAAGCCATGCCCCTGCAAACCTCAAATCCCTGTTCATAATTATTTCAGCTAAAGCAGTGCCAGCACCCAGGGAACCACCACCTTCTCTGCAGTAACCTTCCCTGTGTACATGTGGGAGGTGCACAGAGGTGGGAGGTCTGGTGGCAAGAGAAAGAAACACGGAAGACAGAGATGTCCTCAGGTCAGAGCTGACTGATCTCGTAGTTACAGACTGGCATGAAGAATCTCTGGATTTTGTCCACAGGGTGCTTTCCCCTCATGCTGTAGGTGGGAAATCTGACAGTCTGACATCAAGTGCATGTGTTATTTTCAGTAGTAGTTGTTTTCCTGGAAGCCACCAATCAAGGGTTTTACAGAGTAATTGTAAGAGCTAGCTCACTGCTAACATGGTGAGAGTGGCCCAGGTCAGAAGCAGTTGTTCCCCTTGGCTATCTTCTTCCTGGTCTTCCCTTTGCTGGGAAATGCTGGCAGCACTACTCCAGGAGGATGAAAGCCCATCACCTTCCAGGGGAGGGGTTGATGGGGCAGTCTGGGCTGCTGTCAAAGTGGTCCCTGATGAAACAGTGAGAATATGCAGATCCCAACATGTATTCACCTTGACTTCATTTCACATCAGTGATGTCCTTCTCAGGCAGTTTTCAATGGACTTCAGAAAATATGGATAGTTCAATACAGGAATAATGAGAAAAATACAGGCAGTGGTGCTATATAAAATGTTTGGAGTAATGAGGTTCCTTCTCAAGTCCAAAACCAGCAGCTTCTCCCAATTCCAGTGAGTATTTGCAGCTCCTTGGGAGAAAAAAGCGAGGGCTATCTTCTTGATAAGGTAGCTCCTTTACAGCACCTTCTTGCACATAAGTTTCAGCTCTTCCATTTGGGGAAAAAATATCTGGTGAAGGCTGCAACTCCTCTGGAAGTGTCCCGTGCAAGAGGGTAGATGCCATGCCATGGCACTTCGTTCATTGAGACCAAGAACAGCAAGAAAAAGAAGAAGGAAATGGGGAGAACCTGGCTCCCCTGCCATTTCTGGGCACTTCTCAGGCCAAGGGTCCTAGAGGAGTTGCATGGGCTGTGTTGGGACTCCTGGGGGAGCTAAATCATGGGGGCAGGAAGACTACCTGGAGGCAGCAGGTACAGGACGAACCGCCTGGGACCTGCTGGCCAGAAGGATGGGCTGAAGGACAGGGCAGCGTTTGCCACTGGTGATTCCTGAAGAGTGGCAAGTGCAGGGGCTGGCAAACCTGTCACTAGCATGCTCTCCATATCCATGGAGCAGCTGTTGACGCAAACACCTTCTGTAGAGCAGCAGAGACATGGATATGGGAGACTCTTGATGAATCGATACATTTTTTGCATCAAAACGGTGGCTCCCTTGTTCTCTGCTCAGCTTTGGGAGAGCTGCAACCCACTGATGGGTGGGAAGTGGCAGCAAGGTTGGAAGGTCTTATGAAATATCTTGTTGCCCTAACATATCTTTCCTTCTTCGGGCGACTCCTCAAAATGAAAAATCCCTCTGGATCTCTATTTACTGCAAATGCTATCTAGGCTAGAGGTCTCAAATATAACCTAACAAGAGGTTAGCTAGCTGCTTTCTCCTTTGGAAAGCTTCAGTAAAAGTCAGATAGCAGGTGCAGCAATTAAGAATTTTATTTATTTATTTATTGCTTTAGAAATGTCTTCATATTTTATTTTTGGCATTGAGAAAATGAAATATTTCAGAAGAGTAAATCCAAAAATTTTGTTAGGCTTCTAAGCCTGCATTTTGGTATCTAGGTGAGTTTCCTGATTTTTGTAGCCCTGAGTGCTCAACAGTCCTATAAAACGCCCTGAGAGCTGCTGGTGCTGAGCACATCTGAAAGTAAGGCAGCCTACTCACATACTTAATTTTAGGCATCAAGGATTGACAATTTAAGCTTAAAATGCTACATATCTCTGTATTATTGCACCCTCGGTTAAAAAGCAGTATGTTTAGGTTGTCTTAGTTGTTCTTTACAAACCCCAACTGCTCAGCCAGTGCAGCTAAAAAGCCAGCCACCAACAGCCATACAAGCTTGCCAGCATGCTGCCCACTGCGGATGAAAAACCCAGTGCTTCTGTCAAGAAGGCCTATTACACAGCCAGGCTGTTATTTATACGCTGCAGTTCCAGGATTGTGGTAAGCATCCGCAGTGCTCACCACTTAGCATTGTGAAATTACTTTCTGAAACGTTTTTGCTTTTCAGCTAGAACAAAAACATGATTTGTTCTCATCTGAGGAAAAAAAAAAAACAATAAAAAGAAAAAAGGAGGGAAGTAAAAGATTTACAAGTTCCTTTGCTTTTTATTAAAAAGAAAAAAAAAAATCGACAGCAAAAATTGCAAAACACCCTCTTCCACTTTTAAGTAATACGAAAACAAAATGAGTCCCAGGGTCTCCACTGGAAAACTTGAAAAAACAAGCAATCCAAGAAATCCCCATTAAACATTTCCAAGAGTTTCTTTTTAGCCTTAGAATATACTTCATGGAAACCAGGGAAAATTGGGACGCGTACATTTCATCATGTCAGATTGAGTAAACATACTTAGTTTTCCCTGAACAGGGCTCTGACTGAGGCTCTCCAAAGATTAAATGCCAATATTTTACTTTAAAAAACAAAATTTCAGAGAATCTTGTAAATAGTACGTAACTTCAGGTAATACTAGATTGTACTCCAGTAACACCTTGTAGCTAGAGCAATCGGGATAAGCTGTGCTCTCTGGCACAGCCTATTTTAAGTATTCTTGATAGCATTTCAAAAGCAGAGACAAAAAACATTTGGGAATGGGAAACAATTACCCCAATTACCTCTCTAGAAAAAAAAAAGAAAAAAAAAAGTAAAAAGCATCTACACAACTGCTTAAAAACCCTGTGTATTTAAATACACTCCTAGCACTCAACTGTTACAAAACCAAACCAAAAATAAAATAACGGGTTAAAAATCAGGTTTAGGTGCTGAGCTGTTACAAAGAGTAGCTCACTTTGCATTTGGACAGTGTTAAAACAATGTTTTTAATGTGAATGCTAGTGCAGAAACTGGAGATTAAACACAAAGAGACACAGACAGCTACCACATGCAGGAAAACGAGGTTACAGGCACGGCAGCACCAGGCGCTCGTCCATCACCGCGGGGAGGAGGAAGGGACAGGCATAGCAACCACAAGCCCAAAAGCAGAAAAGCGCATACCTTCAGCTTGGAATGAAAATCACGAGATTTCCTTCTGGCAAGAACCTGAATGTGACTAGACACCTGCAGGGTAGGGGAAGGGAGGAAACAAAGGAAAAGCCTGTAACCATGGAGATGAAAAGCCCCCTACAACTGGGCAAGCCAAACGTACCTTAATGGCGGCTTGAATTTCTCGAACTTTCTTTCTTGCTAAGACCTGTATGTGACTAGACACCTACATTGTTCAGGTTTATAGGAACAAAAAACAAAACAAACAAAAAAAAAAACAAACAAAAAAAAGAAAAACAAAAAGCAAATCAAATTTAAAATATCTATTTTTCTCTTTAAAAATAGTAAAAAAAACTTTTCTGAGGGGATTGAGTTATTTGCATCTTCAGTAAGCTCTGCTGTTAAAGATACCACACTCCCAGCCAGATACCAAGCTCCTAGCACTGAGGCTTAACAATACAGGTCATCACTGCAGTGATTTGATTAAGGGAAAAAAAAGTGGAACCCACCAGGTTGTGCACTCAGCTACAAGAGAGAAGACAGTTCGCAGCTGGCTGAAGCTCACGTGCTTTGGGACTGACCCCATCTGCAGCCGGTCCCGCATTCTGGTGCAGGGAGCCCACAGGGTTTCCCCCCATCTGTCAGGGCTGCAGACACCCACCCTGACCTCTTGACACTAGGCTGGAGACGTTAGGGCATTGAGAAGTCTCATCCGTTAGTTAGGCTGGTGCTCTGCAGCTCCAACAAGGAGCCTCAGGCTGTGTTTTGGCCCCACTGCTATGCCCCAAGTTCTGGACCAAATGGTAAAATATTGATACAATACAGGTCCCAGAACCTGTTCTGCCTTTCTCTGCAATCTCAGCGTCAAGTCCACCTGCAAAACGCTCATGTAAGCAGACACCAGTAACTTGGCACCAGCTCAAGCAATGTCCAGGTTTGGTCCATTATCATTACGTTTTGCATTTCAATAAGAAATGTGTGTAAAGTCAGTCCTGCACAAGATCTGTTATTGGCCAGAAGTTATTGCCTGTGCAGTGAAGGGTCTGGGACCTGACTGACGTTTCTGTTTACTCAGGCACATGCTGAAATCCATGATATTGATGCTGAGGGTTTAATGATGCTGTCCAGCATTGCTCGGTACTGCTCAGCATCCTGCAGACCTCTATGTGAAGGTTTAAAAACTGCAGTGATGGTAAAAACTGCTAAAGAGAAATCTTTTATTCTTATTTGTCACAGGGCATACCATACCAGGTGGTGTGCAATTTTCCTAAGTTACAATTCCTGTCTGGGAAAGAACACAAGCAAAAGAAAAGGAGAAACAAAGCTTCATTTCCTCCCTCTGTAAGTCTATTCCATGACAATAGCACACAAACACACACACAAAAAAAGCCTGTATTTTTAGTAGAGAAGCAAATAATAATGCATAAATGAGCATGGCTCCTGAAGGACACCTTCAGGGACTTCTTCAGAAACAGCTCAGGAACCAGTCTGCAGTAATTCAGTGTTATACTATTACTTACTAAGCAATTTTGTAGTCAAACATGTAGACCAAGTTTTGACACGTGTTCGCTTGTTTTGCTTTCAGTGGGATATTAGTGGTGTTAAAGGTTATACAGGAAGCACAATCATAACATTTAATTGCTCAGTTGAAACTCAGATATAATGACAATTGAACTTTTCTAGACAATTGTCAAAAGTGATTTATGAAAAATTATAGAGGGACATACAAGTATGGAGGCAGAACATCACCATATGTAAGCCATCACAACCCTCTTGGCTTCACTGCAGCTCTACTAGCATATACTGGCCAAAGATCTAGCCCACATAGTCTGTGTTTCAACTTCTGATGCAATATTAAGATCCCCAGTGTAGCCCCCGACAAGCAGAGTTCACATGGGCTTAACAGGGCAGAGCTTTCAACTTTTCTCTTTTGTTTCAGATTTCTTTGCCAATCTTTTGTTTATTCCTTCTCCATGCACTGCAGTTTCTCTCTTTTCTCATGGCTTTTTTCATCCCTCATACATATGTTTTCTTCCCAATTGACAAAGGACACCACCCAGGGCAAAGTATCACCCAGCTCAAAATGCTTTGAATACGAGCGTTGGCAGCAGGCCATCTTTGTGTGTGCTGACTCAGCATCACCTTTCTCTGCATTACAAAACACGTGTAGCATGCAAGCATACGAGACTCTGCCTTCCCCTTCATCAGTCACATGGATGGGGAGGAGGGGAATCTCGCACTTCATGTTAGAGAAAGCAAGGGGACTGTGATTTGCGAAGCATTTTGAAACAGCACAAGGGTTTAGTAACCACCACATTAACTACACAGAGCGTGTGCCTTCTGTAAGGCTGCTGATCACCGTGGATATTATAAATTAAAGGATTTAGTCATATGAGATAAGTTAATGGTTATGCGATAATCATCTGAAAAAGACTTAAGACTGGTTAGAGGTTTATTCTGACTCATTGAATGAAATCTTACCATGGTCACAGACCAGGAGCCTGAAGGCTCTTAGGGGATTTTTTTAAAAATTATTATTTCATCCTGTAGCAAGTACTGTCCATGAGCTGAGAGTATGATTAGGATCAGTCCTGCTACTTTTTATTCATTTACCTTTCATATCCAAGAATCATAAACTTTATAATATAGGTGAATTGGCTGGACATTTAGAAGCTCCATTATTCACCATCTCAAAATAATTATTACATTGTGTAATTGTCCATATAGAGAAATAAGGCACAATGCTTTATGCTTCTACTTTTACTTTTGATTTTTTTTTCCCAAACACAGGGATAATATCTTCATGTACCAGAGGCTAATAAAAAATGCACCTCCAACTGTCAAGGAAATGATGCACAACACAGAAATCTGGAGTTTTAAATATATGTCTTAAAAGCGTATATTAAATCAGAACAGTGAAGTCAACACATCATCTCATCAGAGCTGAAGCACAGACAGCCACTGCAGCCAGAAATGCCACGTTTTGTCATTCACTGACATGCATACTTCCCCACTGGGTTATTTTACCTGCTTCCTGGTCCGTGTCTTCCCTGTTCTAAGTTTGATGTATCTGGCTATCAATTCATTCCTACCTGAAACAAAGAAAAATGCACGGTAAGAGACAAGCAGCACCACACCATCATAATATTGGTATTGAAGTCCTGCAGCTGTTCACAGGCAAAGAGGCAACACCTTGGCCAGTGCCCAGGCTGGTCTTGGGCTGGAGACCCTCCCATCCTGGGGGCTGACATGATATTTGGGCTCCCCTGGTTTAGCTTCTGACTAAACCAGGTGACGTCTGACCCTAGGCCCACCTGGATCTCGGGAAGAACACGTACCACTTGAGCCAAAGCACCAATTACCCTGATGTTACAGCTTTATGTCAACTTTTTCTGCAACCTTAATTCTGAAAGTTGTAGAGCAAAATGTGCTCATCTTACCAGGGAGCACTTTGCCTCCTCCACTGACCATAATCAATGCGCCAGTTCAGCAGGTTATTAATCACACCCTTAACACCATGCACAAGAGTGGTCACCCTGCGGTGCAGAAGTTCTTGCTGCAGTGGGTCCGATCAACATGGTGGTTTGTTATTTAAAGCTCTATTTCTCTTGGAAATGTAGAGTATTCCAAGTTTCTAAAATGGCTATTTGACTCTTCTTCAATCATACATTATGCTACTTACAAACTAACATTTTCTTTACAAGTAATTTCCTTTCTAAATATTGCTGACATGGAAGATAACAAAGTTTACATGGTGCCCTGTTTATTTTCACTGCATATTATGTTACTTCTCCATGCATTGTGATAACTTAAATATACTTGTTCAACAAGTCCTAAGTTATGAAGCTATTTGCATTCAACACAGGGGAGAAGCATCAAAAATGAGAAAACTGATTTAGTAGCAAGCTGAAAATGGGAAGGCTAAGAAAATAACTTGTTACCCACCGAGTTATTTTGAAGTGGATGAGTACATAGCTGGGGACTGCAGAAAGATATTAGACCAGCCAGAGGCTCAAACTCGAAAGAGTCTGATGTGAGGGACTGACACGAAGTTTTCATGTAGCATGCCTGCTTCTGAATGGTATATTGTTGACTGGAAGATTGAATACAATTTGTTTAACTAGACTGTCATTTTCCTTTTTCCTTCCATTTCCTTTTGTCTCCCTCCCTGAACTTTATTTTATACCCTTTGTATAACGTCCAATGGCTCTTGTCTCTTCTACATTTTCTTTGTTAAATGGGTACTAGATAAGAAATAATGTGTCTCAGATCTGAGCTGTGTGTCCTCCAATTCCCTTTTTCTTTGCCTGGATTGTGTGTCAGGCTTCCCACAATGTGCCATGGTAATGGTGATGTGAGGCTTCTAGCTGTTCAGCAGGCCTCTTCGGGACAAAATTCAAAAGGTAAATTTTGCATGAGCAAACTAATAAACAACCAACATTTCTGCACACAAATGAGGGTTTTCTGCATGCAAAAGGAGCAGCTAGTTGCCTAGCTTCACAAAAAGACCTTGTCTTCTGCCTGGACAGCAGTCCTGCAGCACGTAGTGCCAAGAAGGTACCTGTTTCCACATGGAGCCATGGCCTTCATGTTCATGAGGTGAAACTAGCATAACACTCAGTTTCTGTATCTCAATATTCTCCAACTTTCATTATCATCATCATCCAAATAGTTCACTTCAAACAAGGAAGAACAAATCTGTAGAGAATTGAAACACTGCTTTACCCTTAACAAAAAATCCCTGCAAAAGCGGGAACAGCAGCACTTCTAGGACCAACAACTGAGTACAGACAACTGATAATGTATAACAACTACACTTATTTCATGGAGGTATGAGGATGAGACCGGTTTTGACTCCTGCTGCTTCTGAGGCCTAATGTCCACTGTGAGTGAATTTTCATACCTGTGGCTGTCCCCCTGTGCTCCCATGCACTAACAGCAGCTACCCCATAGTGGCATAACTGCATATTCACTTGCAGGTGCTGGACATGAACAAATGAAGCTGCTTTACCCTTCATCAGTATTAAATGGAAAAGTTCTACAATGGAGAAGTGTCAAACAGTTTGGAAAACGGAACTGAGGGAGACGTTGAGAGCCTGAGACCTCAGCACAAGAAAGAGGAAACAACACGCCATGTTGACACGTAAACTAAGCAAGCTTTAGGCAAGAGTTTTACAAAATCTTTTGGCAGAGGCTTGGTATTTTCATGACTTTATACTGTCCCTTAAGGTTGTCCTTATCAGCAGCTGGTGACTCTGAAAGGCCAGTGACTCTAAAAGGTGATGTAAAGAACGTGTTGGCATCTCCATCCCCCAATCTGCACTGACCGTGTTTGGGATACATGGTCACAGAACAGGTCACTCCAGCCATCCCTACCTGGTAAGGCAGGCCTGTGCAGCCCTCAGCTGCAGCTCAGGCAGGAAGAGTTAAACCTTCTCATGGCTTCACAGTGTTCTTCCAAGTCAAGAGAGCTAAAAAATCTGTTTTTAAAAGAAAGCTCACAATCTCAGGCAGCCACTTAACAGGAAAAGAGTTTTATAAAAAAACACCAAGCACTGAAAGTCTAGACTGTATTATACAAAATAGCAGTCAAATGCTGTCTCCAGCTGAACCCCAGTCCATCCATGAAGTGCTCTGGCTTGAATTGAGAGGGGTTTTTACCAGCCGCTCTCCAGCCTGGCAGGGGTATGACTAACAAGATTGTGGTTTTGCAATGTGATGTCTTCCCTTAAGGTGAGGTCTAGCTGGAGTTCAGCTCAAGAAGAGTCAATATGGCATGGAATAATGTGACAAGGAGGAGGAGCTCTACAAGAAACCATGCAAAGTGACCAAGGCAACAGCCTTATTTTCCTTACAGCCATATTTTCAACACAGAAAAGAAATATGCACCCAGCATAGCCAGAGCAGAAGATATTCAAGCCTCATGAGGCTCAATAAATATCTTCTGCCTAGCCAGAATGATCTGAAAAGACAAAATATCTGTTCTGGACCACCAAAAAGCCATAAACACAAACATAAGACACAAACATAAGCACTGCCTAACATATACAAGATAGATGTCCCCAAGTAAAAGCTTACAGCCTTTATGTTATCTACCAAACACTAATGTTCTTCTTTACCAGTTCTGACAGATACTAACAGAAAAGATCTTATCTCCAGACCTACCAAGGCACAGAGAGGATTTTAGAGAAAGGAATCACAGAATCACAGAATTGTAGGGGTTGGAAGGGACCTCGAGAGATCATCGGGTCCAACCCCCCTGCCAAAGCAGGCTCCTTAGAGCAGGTTGCCCAGGTAGGCGTCCAGACAGGCCTTGAATATCTCCAGAGAAGGAGACTCCACAACCTCCTTGGGCAGTTTGTTCCAGTGCTCCATCACCCTCACCATGAAGAAGTTCTTTTTGCATGTTGGTGCAGAACTTCCTGTGATCCATTTTGTGGCCATTGCCCCTTATCCTGTCCCCACAAACCACTGAAGAGAGGTTGGCCAAATAGCTCTGTCTCCCACACTTCAGGTATTTATAAACATTGATAAGAACCCCTCTCAGTCTTCTTTTCTCCAGGCTGAACAGACCCAGGTCTCTCAGCCTTTCCTCATAGGGAAGATGCTCCAGGCCCCGTATCATCTTTGTGGCCCTCCGCTGGACTCTTTCCAGGAGATCTCTGTCTTTTTTGTACCAGGGAGCCCAGAACTGGACACAGAAAGGAAGGCTGAATAATCCTAAAAACACTCTCCTTTTCTTGGCAATGAGAATTGTCTGAAACAAAAGAGGTTCAAGGAACTTCTTTAATTGGCCTCTAGAAACATTAGGGTGAAAAATGCCCATTAAAAAACAGATCTGCTTTTTTCTAGGAAGAGCTCAGCTGTGGAAATACTTTCCACAAACACCCTCCTTTTCTCTCCCTGTCACAGATCTAGCTGGGAAATTGCCTGGTAGAAGAGGAGAGGTCAGGTTTATGAACTGTAAATGTTCAGCTCCTTCTTCTTGTCATCTGCTATGACAGTTTCCTACTTTGAATGTTTTGGTTCAGGTATGAAAGAGAGGTGTGGGAAAGGTGCCCAATCAGATGAAACATCTTCACAGCACAGCAATCTTTTCCAAGGATCTTGAAAGGATCAGGAGAGGACCAAAAGTAGTATTTTATATCGGCTCCTCTTAGTGTTTGTTTTTTCTTTTAAATTCAGGCTTTATCTGTCATACCCTTCTGTACCACAACTGCAATTGCAAAACATGTTTTTTCTCTGTGCACTGATGGTAGGGAAGATGCATTTTAAACAACAGAACATCTTTTTCAGTCATGGCAGGAAGCAAAACTGGGTTTAGCTGCCAAACAGTGCCAGGCTTTGCCCACAAGGCAAGGTGGTGTGAATGCCACCTGGGTCCCTTGGGGAAATGGCCGGGCCCACTGGGTTCCCTTTGTCTGCCCCAGCATGTGCCCATCACTCTGAAGGAGGGAGAGGACAGTGATCCCTGACACCTCACAGGCAGCAAGGAGGACTGACATTTCAGGTCTTCTAGTCCTAAATAAGGAGAAGCAGCTGCAGAGTGGGGAGGCTTCCGCCCACCCCCCCAGGAGGCAGTTGTTGCTCTAACAGAGGGTTCTTATGTGTGGAAACCTCCCCCACTAACGCTATTTCCAACAACGCTTTAAAGAAGCTCACCATCAGCCCCCACAAAAGTCGCGAGGCTCCTAAGTGCCCCCTTCAGTGCACCCCCTCAGTGTGCCTCCAGGCCACCACAGGCAGCTCTGCTGGAACCTGTGTGAGCTGTGGATGTGGCCCCAGCCACGCCAGGACCCCTCCTCCGGGTGCAGGCCCCAGCCAGCAGCAGGGCAGACAGCATCATGGCCCCGCAGCGACACCAGGTGCTTGTGTGGCGGGTGGGTGGCTTTATTTAGAACATTAATAACACAAATTAAACCACTGCCCCCTTCCCCCCAGGCTCCCAGTAATAAGCACCATCCAAATGTGATAAAAATAGACAAGGACAGAAAATTAACTTGGTTAGTAAATTGAAAATGAACAGCTAATTTTAAACAGTTTCCATACTCAACAAAAAAATCTAGTAGTGACCAAGCAGAAAAGCCTATTTTTTTCAAATAAAGGTGAATTTCTCCAAATTCTGTGAGACTGTGGCTTGAAATGGGTATTTCTTATGCTTAGCACAAAGCCTGGATGCAGACCTGTATGCTGAACTTCTTATAAAACATCTTGTAAAACATCTCCCAGATCATCTTTGTGACTGTATTTTCACCATGGCAAAGCTCATCAGCTTTGGTAAACTCCATCTCCAGTTGCCTCTGCCTGAAGCTGGCCACCAAGTGCTGCCCACGTGCCTGGATGCCCAACCTGAGAGCTGGTGGGAGTTTGGCTCCTTTAGAAGCCCACTGGCGAGTTTGCCACGCATGGGGCAAGTGCCTGGGCAGCCCATGTGCACACTGTGAGTGGCACCAAGTCCCTCTGTCTCAGCTGTTCAGCACAGGCTGAATCCACGTCCCAGCTAGTCACAGGGTCCATGCACAGGCGCCATCAGCGGGACGTGGGCTGATTTGGAGTTTTTCCTGCATCAGGAGGTAGCTGCAGGGCCCCCGGTGTGGCCAAGCTGCTCTGCCATACTTGGCCCTGGTGCTTTCCTGCTCCATTTTGCCGGCAGAATAGCCACCTTTGGGAGAGCTTGCGCAAAATTTGCCAGTGCCGCTTTCTGAAGACGCTTGAAAGCTAAATTGGCTAACAAAAAGCCTCTTGTAGATTAAAGAGCTCTGTAAGTCAACAACTGGCTAAGCAGTTTAAACCCCTAAGTAAGGCATCCTCTATTTAAACGTTATAGGCAAATCTAATTTAAGCTTTTAAAAATATTATGGGCAGGTGTTTAAGTCGCCCGCACCCTGGGTTTCACCAGGGCTTCGGAGGGGGATGGGTGGCGCTTCCCAGGCGGGCAGCATTTTGTTCAGACAAGCTTTCTGCACAAGGCCACGTGATGCAGGCCAAATAAACAGCATCTGGGGATTTTCAATTACAGACCTTCACCCAGCATGCCTGCACTGTAATCTCTACCAGATGAGGCTCAGGCCTCACTATTTTCAATAATTCACACACTGTGTACACATAACATGACAATAAGGGCATTCATGCAACCGCCTGATTCGCACATCAAAGCTCCCAAATGGCCAGCTGTAAGCATGCTTACTGCTGAATAATTCATTCTTTTCACAGGCTTGAAAAAACGCTCAGCGGGAGTTGGCAAGCTTGTGTTCTTTCCTGTGTGGTATGCTAACTCAAATTTTGAAAGAGGTACAGCCCCACTAAAAAGAGTCAGAGATTCAACTATTTAAATGTGCATTTGCGAGCTTTTGGATGGTTCCTTAAAAAAAAAAAAAAAGCCATCAGCTATATGAGCTACGTTTCCAAGTGAGTTGAGGAGATAAGATGAAATAGCCTGCATGTTTTCTGGGGCAGGTGTTTAATAAAAATAAAATGAATAAACTGTTTTCCTGATGGTAACATTTGTTTTACATGTATTATTCCTTGCTGAGTATCTTAGATATAGCAGATGCATAAATAGTCAACAAGTTTGGTGAACTTGAAATTTCCACTTAGCATAAATTTTCTACTATACGACAAAGGGGGGTTTAGTTAAGACTAACACGTATGAAAAAGGCAAACAGAAACACCAGAGCTAATTTTCTGTAACTCCTGTTTAGTGTTCTTACAGCTCTGGGTTGAATACTCATTTATAGATGATATTTCAACAACTCACGTTTGCAGCTGTGTCTCTGAACATTTTAGCTTGCAACCTGTGAGTATTCCAGATTTTGAAAATACTTCAGCTTTACACAACAGACACACCATTTATTTAAGGAAAAAAAAAGGAGAAGAAAAAAGAAGGGTCTGCTTCATAATATCAAGTTTTCTTTACTGTCAGTCAATGCCAGAAGCAGCAGGATCAACTAGTCGTGACCTCTCCTTATAGCAAACACATGCTGCTTACCAGCTGTGGACTGTGTTTTTTACACCCTTTTCTCTATCACTCAGAATGGCTTCCTCCTAATCACAATAATCCCAAAAGTGCTAAAACATATCAATCGTCCTTTAAGCCCTGCCTACAAAAGGCCAGCCGTCCTGCCTTTATGGGCTTGTCCCACAGCAGCTGATACTTCATTCAACTACAAATCCAATTTAGCAGTTACAAGAGGTTTAGCATCACTGGAAAAATATTGGTGTTGATCCTGCACTCTTAAGTCAGCAAATATTCCTTTGCCATATTGTTTAGCTTTTTCTGCCATATTTACACTTCTGCTGGATTTCCCTGAGTGACTTCAACAACAGTATTTAACCTCTGAACTGGTAATATTTACAGTTAATCAAACAGCAATCTTTAAAATATGTTTACCACAATTACAGAAACATAAGCCTATTTGTATTCCAACTGTTACATTTCTGAAAAAAAAAAAAGCAATAACCAACAACCCTAAAAACAAACACAGTCATTTCATTCAAAACCATAAAGCACATTTATGTACTAGTTATGCAGGACGTTATTTATTATAGCCCTTTGGGCAAGTTCACAGCAATTCTTTCACTTATGTATTTTTAATTGCCAAATGAGCCAATGCAAACCATTCCTTGATCCCCCTCTGCTTTTTTTTTCCCCCTTTAAGCAGCAGTGTAAGTATATGCAATGCCTCAAAGTAAAGATGAGAGACCGTTTTAGGGAATTTACCATTCACTAGCCCAAATCTGCAAATCTGTGGGACCTCTCAGTTTAGACAGCCTTCAATAATGGGAATGTAAGGCAGGAGTCAGCTCCTCTGGCCCTGTGGGAGAGAATGGGAGCTGCGTCTCTCTTGGTTTGCAGCAAAAACCTTTGGCCCCAGACCCGCATCAAACACTGGCTTCTACCTCTCTGCATGGACACTTGCTGGAGAGCTGAGGACACAGGCAGGTCCCCACGGTCCCCCAGGGCTGCAGGAGTGGGGCTGCGGCCAATGAAAACTGACCAAGCACCTGTTACCTGCTTGAGCTCATTGCTTAACTCCTGCACTGATACCTTCCCACTTGAAGGCTCTGGCTCTCCATTTGGATAGGGACCGCAAAGGAAAGCGGTCATCTCCGGACTGGACTGGGATGAGACAAAGACCTTGGGTTCCAAAAAGGGGTTACGAGGGCTGCCCGAGTGGTGGGTGTGCATGGAGACACACACACGCACGCACCAGATTACAATAAGCTACTTAAGTATGATTATACACAAATTAACTGCTTGCAAAGTGTACTGTAACCAGGTTGCCCAAGAGGATAGGGAAAAGAAAAGATCCAAGAGAGAAAATAACCGAAATAATCCTTTTGGATGCTAATGAGCTAACAATTACAATGAGTCACTGAAGTTATATCATAATGATACTCCCAAAGAAAAGAATTTTTTGTGTATTGTATTGAAAACAACAACAACAAAAGGATCCCAGATTGAAGCAATACCACAACTTAAATTATACAGCAAAAGGGAAGTGACCTAATGGTAGCATGGAATGATACTCTTGTCATGTTGAGTCCTAACCTTTTGGTTTTATCTCAGCCTCAGTTTTAAACAAAACAACAAAAGCGACCTATATACACATCTGGTTCAAAACTCTTTCCTGACACTAATGCAATGCATTGGATTCTGTTTGGCAGGTCTTCACACTGGGAAATATTCCATAAAAGCTATGTTTATTAATTTTCTTCTTCAGAGTTTTTCAAAACACAGACAAACCATATTTCAAAGAGAAAGAAGAGTGATCCAGAGATCTCTCTGAATATTCATTAATTAATATTTTGTCAGTGTCAGTTGTCTCAACAAAAGAAGGTTTTATAATTTACTCTAAGCCTTGTTTAATTAAAATGCTACAAAAATACATGGAAATATTTTGCTCCTTTATATTATTTTCTACTTGCTGTAAACTGTATTTTACTGCAATCAAAAACGCATTTCAAAACAAACAGCAATTTTAGGCTGTTTCTTTACAAAGAAATCCCCACACGAAAAAAATCTCCAGACTTGACCTTTGCCATCTATCTGGATCAGCTACAGATGTTTAGTAGATTACATAAAAACCTAGATGTCCTTAATCTGACATTCTTTTTTTTTTCCTGCTATGATAGGAACTCTTAATAACCTATCTGTGAAGACCCTGTACAACTTCCACATGCATATGTAATTACTGCCTTGCTTTCCAAGGTAGCCGCAATTCTTCAGTGACATAAGCTCAGAAAACAGGAAGATTTTTGCCCAGCACTACTGACAAAAAGTCTGATTTGGACAGGAATCCTTCAAATACACAGACAATGGGCTGGCTGACCTGTCATGCATGATGGCTGAGTTAAGGGGATTAAAACCACTATTTGCATTAGAATAGATAAAAATTAGCAAAATAGAATTTCTCAGTAGGTGGTTTCATTTCTGTTTGTTCTCGTAGGCAAAATGAAGTTCATTTTTAAAGGAATTATGATTGTTTAAGTAATGCTCATTTGCAGAAGAGAAATTCTGGATGACAGTTTGCTTTCTATTGTTTATTTTTTAAGGAAACAGTTTTAACTATGATTACAACAGTATTTTTTCCCCCTCATGTTTAATATTAAAGCATTGCATAACTACAATGTTCCAACCTCTTCAAGCTGTACGTGTATCTTGATGCTTACATGTTTCTAACTTGTATATATACCAAAAAGTCTTTTGAATTCAGAGAGGAATGATCCAAAAGACCACAAAATTACTTTAAATTGTATATTGATACGTTGTTGTGGTTCTGAGTAGGAGCTTGCAACTCAAGAACTGTAAAAAGCAGCTGCCTGAAATACGGCATGTTTCTTTTGACTGAACTCATATTGCACACAATGATAGTACTTAAAAGACCGAGAAATGGCTGCACAAAGTAACATAATGAAAGACTCACCTTAAAGAATAGGTGAACCTTAAATGCATTATATAGCATTATATTGTTTATACAATGCAATTTCGAAAGAAATCTGTATGAACAAGCATACAAGATGGAAAATACATATAGAAACTCTGGAAATATCCATGGACTGTCTCCTCTCACTCCTGCATACAGCAATTGAGATTTGCCTGTCAAACAAGGGTGCAGACCTGTAACATGAATGGAGGTCCCCCTCTTTTTAAGGCTCATGCATACGATCTGCAGACAGCAAGCAGCCTCCAGAAAATCCAGTACATTTTTAAAAACATCTCCATGTACTGCCAAATATGCCTTTGAACTCCTCTCCTGTTGTAATAGCAGACTACAGTCACACCGGGGATATATTCTTCTATGCCCCACCACAGCATTAGGAGAGAGCAAAGCAGAGGCATTAAGCAGGTAAATTTCTCCTACCAATGACATTACAAACAGGAAAAGCTGTGACATGATTTTTCAACTCAGCATTTACTGTAATGAGATTTTAAGAGAGCAGGTCACTTCCCTTGCTCAGCGATTAGGATTCTGGCCAAATCCAGAGGTTGTCTAGAACAGGTCAATGCTGAGGATGGCTCCTGGGGCGGGGGTGTTCATCTGCAGGGGAGGGAGGACCATGCGAGCTGCCTTCATTTGCAGCTCCACAGACTCCGCGCCGGCATTTCCTGCAGCTCTTCATAAAAACTGTTTATTTAGCTTATGAATTATTTGGTGTCTGTGTCCCATGCAGCTAAGATGCTTTATTTTCACAGCAGGTGCAAAGAGGTATTTAAATTTGCATTATATCCAGGGTATTTACACTCAGTTTGTGTTAGCTGACAGTTTCTGACAGCAGATGGGCCAAGTGGAGAAACTTTTGACCAGCATATGAAAGAGCTTGGGATACATCCAACCCTAACCTTGGTTTCCAAGTTATTTCACAAGCACAAAGTAACGTTTTGTGGAGATTTTACAGCTAACAATGTAGCCCTAGCTACAGTACAAAAGTATTTTGCTCCAATTGTGAACCTACAAGAGAGACCCATAACATACTTGAGCTAGAGGGTAACTCATTTCTTGCAAACCTGGCCTCAAAACATGCTTAAAATTGGGAATACTTACACTCTTTTTAGCCTAAAGAAAGAACAGTTGGATCTGTCCATGCTTCCAGGTGTGATATGAACCTGTCTCATCAGCTGCCCATTCCTGCCTCCCTGCTGGGCCTGCCTGGGCCACTGACATTTGAGCTAGTGTGACGTGGAAGTTCGATATCCCTGCATTCCTGAAGGATCCCTGGGACATCAGCCCAAGGGGAGAAAGAAACCCTAATGCCATCACGAACGCAGGTATGAGACTACAACAAGCTGTTACAAAAGACACCACTGCCTCTTTTGAAGCACGGCCATGACAGACCACAATGAACAGCTAAGTAATCAACTGATACAATACCATAATCAATTTTGTTTAAATTTCAAAGTGTTGCTCATAGCCTGCTCATTCATCAGCGTGAAAAACGCCTGCCTGGCTCCTCCTGTCCCTCTTCCCCCAGGCTCTGCCACCTCCAGCAAGTTGAGCAGCTCGCAGCCTGCTCCAAGCAGTGTAACCACTGCGCTGCTGATTTCATTATCACTGAAAACACCCATTGGTGCCTTTCAAAATCTGCAGGAATATCCTGGAAAGTCAGAAGGAAGTTTTGCATAGTGTATCTGCTAAGTGCATTACAGTCATAACATTTGTAATTTTCTTTTCAAATTATTATACTTAAAGTGGCTACTTCAGATGATAGGGGGGCTTTATTAAAAAAATTTAAGGAGTATAACATGCCAGAGAACAAGAAGATAATTACAATTATTTATAATCTTTTCACCACTTATTTATTTCTACAGTAAATCACAATTTTCTTTCACTCCCCAACTTATGCCTTTACATAGCATTTATCTAAAAAGCATGCATTTGGAAACCTTCTCTTTGTTTTGGATAAATAAGTAACCAACTGTGACATGGCTTCAGTGTAATTCTTAATCCTGCTTTCTTTTAGGCATGATGTGTTAGGAGACACCGCTTCAGCCAGGTTGCTTTGTGGCCAACTGCCACTGATGTGGGGCTGGGAGATGGGACCCAGCTTCCAGCAGCGGCTCTGCCATGTTACTTTGTTGAGTCCCTTCTCTCTCTTCACAGTTTTTCCCTTTTACAGAGGTTAGGTCTCTAAAAATGGTGGTAGAAAAGCTGCATAAAAGCTGAATCCCCCTTTCTACCTGATGTGCCTTCCCAACAGCGCAACTATCATTATATTCCAATCCCACCAGCAACAAGGGACATTTCAGGAGGGGCAGCAACACGTTACTCCTCAGCTCCAACTTGCCTTGCTGGCGGCGGTGGGCCCAGGGCCGCCACTGGGACATGGCAGGGGGACAGGTCCCAGAGCAGCACCATGGGAAGGTTATTTTGCAGGCACTACCACCTAATGGGCAAAGCCCTGAACAAGACTCCTGCACCTTACTTCTAACTTGGCCAGGGGCCAGATGGATGCACCCTGACACATGGAGAACTGTGCTGCTGAGTGAAGGAGTGGTCGTTCACTTCACTGGTGAGCAGCAAAGACCAATAAACGAAACAAGTTTGTAAAGTGTTAAATACTGTATAGCTGGTTTCATCCTGCTGACACTCATATGAATTCAGACAAATCCTCTTGGCAAAAGGGTACTTCAGATCAGTGACTATGCAATCAGCATCCTCTTCCTAATTCACAAGTTTCTGTCCATGCAAGCACTCAAATAACTATCCTGTCCCGTGCTAAAACACAGGCAATGCACAGAGTGCAATACCTAAATTTCTGTCAAGTTCACTTAGCACCAGATCTCTCAGTTTTATGAATTTCCAAACACTCTGCTATATTTCAATCTTTTTCAGTACATGTATTGGTCCTGAAAGCTTTTTCATGAAGGCAACTGGCAAGTCCATACTCAGCCCAGCAATCGCACCAGTATCAACATTTTAGCACACTAGGTTTTTGCAATTCAAAGGCATAAAGAAATGGTCATTGCATTGGCCAAATAAGGTCCACCTGACACTGGACAAAACTGGATAATATATGCATGAAGAGATTAAAGTAGTGCTGCAGAGACTTATCAGGAGTGCTTGCAATAGTAATGCCCTTTCATCTTTTGTGAAACACATGTGAATATATCAGTACTCACCCCTCCAGACGCTAAATTGAGCCATAGGCTGATTTTCCATAAGTCCAAGAAGTAAAAATACACTTAGTTACCTCTGAGGCTCACAAACGTTTATATGAAGCTATAAAAAAGCTGATATTTAAAACAACAAATTCATTTAAAAGAAAATGAAAGTTTGTTTCTGGTATGGCCAATGCAGTTACATGTTTTCTGTTGGGGTGAATTTATAGCCACATTATGGCTGTCAAAGAGGGTAGTGAGCCACAAGGATTTCCAGATGCTGTGTGTGAACTTTCTCATTTCCCCAACTATACTAAAGTACATTATCACCCAAACGCAAACAAGCTTTAAAAAGTATCTATGATTAAAACATGTGTGGCCCCCTTGCCTGAACTTAAACAGATTCATTTTTTTTCCTTTCCTTTCCCTTCTTTTTAAGCCATGAGAGACCGTACTGCAGCACTCCCCAGGGGCCTAATGCTGATCTTACTGATGTCAACAGTAATACCTCAAGCTGCGTCCCTTCAGCATGCTGCACTGTGTCAGTCAGAAAACCTGCCTATGTCAAGCAGTGATGTCTCACTTTTAGAAAGTCAGTCAAAGTGGGGGGGGGGGGGGGGGGGGGGGGGGGGAATTGCTGCCACAACATTTCTCTTAACAGCTCTAAAGGTAAAAACAGAGATCTGAAAGGAACACAGAAGATAAAAGGAAAAGCAGGTTCAAGTTTCTCCTGTAGCTGTAAATGTAACTTGCTGCACCAGAAGATGGCTGTGAGGGACCTGTCCCACTGTACCACCACCCACAAACAGCAGAACCAGCTTCCTGCACAGGGACTGACCTAACACCCAGCAGTGCATTTGCAGAGATGGCAATCCCATGACAAAAGGCACACAAATGCAAAGCCCACCTCACAGATACCTTCTGCAAAGCTGCAGCAGAAGGATCTCTCTTCTGCCTGCTTGGGATTGCTGTGCTCTCAGGCATGAGGCCCTCAGGTGGGACCAGGTGCAAAAAACCACCTTGCAATTAATTAATGACCCTTCCAGGTCTTACTAGAACAGTAGGAGAATTAAAGCTAGAAAACCTCACGCAAGGGAGCGAATTTTTGTTCCCAAGTTAATTTGTTGTTAAAAAAGGAAACAGAATTTATGCAAAGATCAAACAAAATGGTGATGAAATGAAGATAGAGATACAACCATCATAAAGCTCTTGCTGAGTAGTCCCCACTGATTTGTATTTATTTACAGTGAAAGCCATGGTCTCAAAGCAGATGTTTTGTTAAGTGATGTTAACTTGAATGTTTTGCTGAAGATGAAAACTGAATGGGAGATGCTGAGTCCAAAGCAGAACTGTCCCCTCTATCCCGTATCTGGAAGAACATCAGCAGCAAGATGTTGGGTGGGAGCAAGGAAAACAGGTTTGCTCAAAATCCAGAACCAACCAGAGTATCTGTTAAGGAAACAGGGGCATGACAGTGTCTCTCACTCTAGCTAGAGAACTTTTTCCCCAGTTTTATAAAGTAAAACCACAGGAGGGCCAGGGACACAGCAGTACCACTTCTGAGATATGCTTAGCAAAAGCAAAATGAAGCCTGAGCAAAGCCCTGCATCAACCACAGCAATGGCAACAGAAATGATTGTATGGCAGTTTTAACAAATAAGCTTTTGTCCACTGTCTCAAGAAATGGTTTCTGTGTCTTCAGGTCTTTCTTATGGTCCTTCCAAAGGGGGTATATACAACATATGCCTCAGATATTAAAAGGACAGTCTTAGAAGCATTCTAGCAAGTCCCTGAAACTGTTTTCTTAATCATACCAGATCAAGTTGGCTTGCAGTTATGCTATAGCAGTTTCTGAAAAAAGCATAAATCTGAGTAATAAAAACGGTCCCTCAGAAACTGTCATGCTGTATATTCATACTTAGAAGAGAGGAATTGAATCGCTCGTACAGCAACAGCTGCAAACTCAAGGTGCAGTGCATGCAGGCTTAAGAAACAGAAAATAGCCAATGCAATTATTTCCAGAAATTTAGGACAAGTCAATATGGACAAACACCTTTTGAAATCTATACAGGGTAAATCATTGCCTTGCTGCAGTATCATGACTGAAACTGAACCGCCTGAGTATTCAACCTCTTCTAGCTAAAGAAACTCATCCAGAGTGCCTGCAGCACCTGTCAGCGCTTGATACTCCAGTCTTGTTAAAAACCTGAGTTAGTACGTGGAAAACAAAAGTGACATTAACAGTGCTTTGAAAACGATCACTCTGGCTTCTTCATCTTTTCATTTCCATTGGATTAATTGAAGACATCAACTAAAATGTAAGCCAATTTAGAAAAGTTTTTAAAATTCACTAAATCAGATCTTTCCATCCTAGTGTTTATTTCCTATATGGGAGCTAATAGCTCCCATTATAGCAGGCTTTTGTTTGCAACTTTTCCCATTCTTACCTGGACAAAGGGCTCTCTCTCATTCCCCAGATTTAAAAAAAAAAAAAAAAAAAAAAAAGTTAAGATGGCAGGTGTGAGTAAGTAAGTGTGAATATGAGCTAAACTGCATTAGCAGCTCTCAAAATTTAATTCGCAAACACATACACCTGAAATATTTGCTTATTCTTCAAGCGCTGGAAATACTTTGACGTGTGTCTGAGAAAGTGAATCTCCACAGAAAACAGGTATCAGTCTGCCTTCTTTCTGTGCCTTCCCAAACACAACTCCTAAAGGCTCCTGCCTGCCTAGGTAGAGGTGTAAATGTCAGGGTGTTAACACAAGAGAGAAAGCAGACTGACCCACCCACGGCCACCAGGCAGGTGCCTGGCAGTGTACATACAGACACTGGAACTGTGCTGTGGCAGGATCCAGGTCTCTTACTTGAAAATGGCTTTGCTTGGTCTCCACCTTTGCCAAAGAGCTGTGGAATGTTATCCTCCATCCACAGTCCACCCTGTCAATGTTATCTCTTAAATTAAGAGTTGTCCTTGCATTGCTGCCGATGTACTTCTGTGAGCAGCACATAGGGCCAAGGAGAGCTGGCTTCCTAAGGCTCTGGGTCCTAACAACGAGAGCTTTTGCAAGGATCCTGGTTTCTCCTGAGGGCTACGTTCAGCCTTTCTCCAGCAAGATGTTCCTAGGGTCTCTTTCCCATCTAAATACATCTCGTTTCCAGGAACTTAAAACGACATATGCTAAAGAACATCACCTCACTCCAGTTTGGTAAACACCAAGAAGGGATTGGCAGAAGTTAGTGTGGAGAACTCAGACAGACAGACATACGCTTGTGGACCACTCTGGAGCTGTCGACAAATGAGAAATTCAAGAGAGAGTCCTGTTTCAATGTAGTATTCAAATCTGAATTTGAAACCGAGCAGCTTATGACATTTGATTGCAAACTGTGGGTGAAGAAAACTCATCTCTGCTAAGTTTGCCAGCTAGATCCTCTATCCTTTTAGTAAGCAGCTGTAAAGATCACAAGAAAAGAACAACAGAGACCAAACTGGATCTAGAAGTTTACCTCTTCTAAAAGATGTTCTCTTCTAAGCTCATAGTTTCATGTGCTTGAGCACAGAAGGTAGCAGAAACCTGGCTTTATGATTTTTTAAAATTATTTTTTTTAAGATCTTTATGTTGGATACCTTAGTGGACAAAAATAACATTCAGTCCCAGTTCCTTCATCTGGTCTGTTATATAGCTTATGGTTCACATACTTAACACATACCCTCTTACTAAAATTGGATTAAAATGTTTTAAGATTGGATAGAAATAACTAATATTTTAATATGCCAAAATGTTTATGGGTGAAAAGACTGAGACAGTAAAATTGTTGAACTTTTAACTTGAAGTAAATGTTTATCTGGCTTTAGGAACGAATAAATTCTATTAACTAATGTATATTAACTACTAAAGTACTCTAATTTGAGAAGCTTAAAACCAGTACAAATTATATAAATGAAGCATGCTTAATATCCATGCTTAAGGTCAGTCTTGTTCCTTGGAATTTGAAAGGTTGTTCAACAATTCAAGTTGTTGTCAGTGGCATCTTAAGGTGTGTATATAACCAAGAGCTTGATTTTAAATACTTTTTTCTTTTAAATTTTGTCATGAAATACATTTTTAAAAATCCTCTTTTTTCTCATATAAATGTGTTAGGTGTTTTTTTTTTTTGTTTGTTTGTTTGTTCGTTTGTTTGTTTTCCTGAAGTGTGGGAAGCAAACCCATCTAGCATTCAATACTGGGATCAGTAAAAATCGTTGGCCTGAAAGTTCAGGCTGCTTTCTACAGCACAAAATCCAATACATCCAATAAGAGATTACATTAAATTTGACCTAACCAGTGGGCATGGTTCTTTATCCAGAAATAATGTCCTTTTGCACAAAACCAGTATTTTGAAGGATCATATCTTAAAGTGACATATGGAATATAAGACCTCTTGTATTCCCAGGAAGATTACACTAAACTGAGTGATGTTACACACTTATATCCAGTAAGACAGAAGCACCAACTGAGTGACGTAGGAACAGACCTCAAGCATTAGCACCCAATACTTTTTTCAGTGACAAAGAAATTCTACCACTTCATCTAGGAACAAACTCATCCAAACATAGTTTAGCCTGTAAGAAGAACAAAGAAATGGACACATTTCACTGGAAATAGACACGTTTCCAGAAGACCTTCTTTGCACAAGATTTTCCTTTTTTTTTTCTTTATCACCCCATACAACCTGCAACGCAAATGCAGGGTTCAGTTCAAAAAAAAAAAAATACCAGCATGCTGAAGGCATCTGGAAGAGCAGTAAATTACAAGTAGATTGGAAAGATTGATTTGTGAAGAAGTTACAACAAAGAGGAGACATTGCAATCAGCATGTACATGGTGTAAAGACCAAGTCTCCCAGCAATCTCTGAATGTCCTCAATTCCCACTGACAAACTGAAGCCAGTGGGAGTTCAGGACATTCAACAATTGATAAAAATTAAAGCAGGGCAACTGTATTTATTGTTTGGTTTTGGCAGTACCTTCTACAGCTAGATATTGAAGGAATGTATGATCAATGCTGTGATAGCTTCACAATTTAGAAAGATTTAAGCAAAAAGGATAGGGCAGCAAAAAGGGGCATAACAAGTGAATAAAGTGATCGAAGCTGATGATGGCTGGCTTTCTCCATTAATACAGCAATCTCTGTATTGCGAACAGAGACTATTCCCAAAGCAGTTCAACCTACCTGTTACTGACATACTCATTTCCTACAAATCATGGAACAAGTACTTCTCGCATGCTTCAGAAAGCTGTAATCCAGAGAACTGTGGGCATTGTGTGTGGAGAGGTTTGTGGGCCAGCCCCGGCCATACATCACACTTACAGGGGGAATGCGTGGCAGGACGCCCCCACTGCTGGTGGAGTGGAAGTGGCTGATAAACAGGTGGGGAGAGCAGGGCAGAGGGCCAGGGGCTGCACTGTGGCTGCTGGAAAGAGGTCTGCGGTCACAGCATGAAGGAAGACGTGAATTGCATAAAAATAAAAGTTAAACAGAAGGAGATTTTCTTTATTTTAACTGAATATATGAAAATACACACGGTGAGATGATCTTAATAAAGAAAAGTTTAGATATTAGGTAAGAAGATACCTTCCACACTTAAAACAAGCTCCAAGGAATGCCCAATGTTGAGGAACTAAAAATTATACTGGGCAATGTACTGGAAAATACACCGAGATGAATAACCTTCCACCAATTTTTTCTTTTTTCCAGTTGATGTATATTTAAATTTCCTTCCTGTATGACCTAAAAATCTGTACCTACAGCACAGCCTCAGATGACAGGCACACTATAAGCCTCGTGACAGGCCAGTAACACAAATATCCCCCAATTGCCCCAACTCAAAACCTCAACAGTACCAGTTGCATTCCTCTAAAACTGCAAGTCCAATAGTCACACCCACAAGCCCCTCCTTGCTTACCTTTCTGTTTTTCTAAAACAGAACAGGGTAAGAAAAAGTAAGAGTTGATAAATCACTGGATGATTCCTTTTCCAGAAAGACTGCGGCAAGGCAGTATTGTATTGACTGAGCATTTCTCGTTTCTCTCTTTTTCTAACAAATTACACTTATTACTAATCCCTAAACTCTCCATTTCTTATGCACCCAGAATATGCTATATTCTTCTTTTCTCTGTGGAAAAATGAAATAAAATAAGGGCCTACCGTAAATGCAGGGGGCTGTCCCGCCTTTAACTTCCTTCTAACGCTTAACACCAGACTTAAAACTGTATCATAGAAACACAGAGAAGCTGAAACAGCACTAGCAGCCCTTCCTTCCATCTACTTTGCTTTACACATTAAACCACGATTCAAACAGAGTCCATTAAGGCATCTAAATGTGACTTACCACATGTATTAATTGGGCGGGGGGGGGGGGGGGGCAGGGAAGAAAATACAACCCTCAAATGTGGACATTTATGTATTCCCATTATTCAGACCCTCTTGATGCCACAATCTCCCACTTCTATAGTTTATAAATGTTTGATTTAAAATATAGCCATTTTATCATTTGTACCACATTTACCTCATCTTACCACTGTTCTGACTGGATGAGAAGCTAATGTAGCCTACACTGTCTGGTCAATTATTGCATGGACACCAGGGACCAATTAATGCCATCCATAAAAGCCTGAATCATTCTGTCAATTAACTAGAACTAACTATGTCATCAGATATATTACTGGTGAGCAAGTCTATTTGGTTGCAATATGTCTTGAAGGAGAGCAGTATCAAATGAATCACAATTGACTTGGACAACTGCTAGCATAATTTCAGAAGATGAAAAGACAAATGTGGTAGTTATTAGTGGTCCCCTGAGGAATTACAGCCAAGCAATTGTAATGTGCTAAGACTGTACTAGCAGGTGCCCACAGCACAAATCAGGCAGAGGGTTAAATCAATATTTTCAATTTCTTAGGATCAATCCAGTGTTTGAACAAGATGGAAACTTGTTAGCAATTGGCAGAATGTGTAAATGAAAAGTCAAACTTCTTATTATTTGTTAAAAAGGAATCAGTGCTCTGCATCATGCCCTTGGCACAAGGTAATGCTTTCATGATCCAGTTGCTTGGGCATTCACTAAAAATCTAGCAGTTCTTAAATTTTAATAGAGTGCAAAAGGTTACTCTAATACACGCCAAACATTCAAGATCTTTAAAAATTATTGAAGTGTCAATAGGAAAGTTTTTGAGCTGTGACAACAGCATAGTTATTAATGATTAGAGCAAGAAGCAGAAAAGCCTTGATAGCTTTAAGAAAGTGTCTCACCAGGAATGCAGCTTGACATCTTTTGTACGACTTCACATTTATTCTGTTTCATATGGAAGAACCTTAGGATCATTAAGTGGTTCTTTACCAATTAAACATGAAAGAAAAAAGTGACCTTAGAGATTGATTTCATTTAGCACTGCTGGGTTTAAAGATGCCTACAGCAAGACTTCAGAGTTGGCATCAAGTTCTTTAGTTTTAACACAAAGGTATCAAATGTACCTTTACGTCTTATTATTGTTTTACAAAAAGAAGTCTCCAGCTACCCTGACAACCAAATGAGGACTGGATAATACATTCAAATTTGAGTTAGGGAGACATACCCTTAAAATGACACCTTAGATGAAGTACAGTCAAACCTCTGGGATTCAGAAGAAGAAAACTGGCAAATAACATTACATTATCTGGGGAAAAAACAGATGATGACAAGGAAAGCTCTTTCCAGGATGCACACACCACTCTTAAAATCCATTATTCCAAATAGATCAAAAACATGAACCTTAGTTTATCATGTTATAAAACCAAAACCATTTTTATTAGTAGAACAGAAAGAACCCCCTAATGGTTAATTTAAAGATAGGAAATGTAACAAAAAAAATTTTGAAACACATATGCTTAGGAAAAGTACGTATGCTGCCAACACCTGAATACATTTCTCAATATGTTTGGCTAGTACAGGAATTCTTTATATTTTCTTCAGTATTTTGGACTTTAACTTATAGGCACAGACAAAGGAGGAGGTAGATGAGCTCCTCTTTCACAGTTATCAGGAATAGAAATATTGTTTTTGATATTCTTTGTTGGCTGTTCTTTAATTGTGAAGATAATGATAATTATGATACTGGAAAAATGGTTCATCTGACCGGAGTGCTTTCATCCAAAGGATCTCAGAGCACTCTCAGCACCACAGCAAGGAAATGATCTCTCTCACTCGGCATATGGCCCACTCGTGAATTCACTGTTGCAGAAATTTACTAGCATCACCTCTATGGCTGCTGTTTTTAAATTATAGTTGCAGCCTTCAGTGACACAGGCCAAATTAATAAAGAGCACTTGAACTTCACGAAGCAGAAAACTCTTTAAAGCTTTACATTAGATGCATGCAGATGTAGGGGATACTTCTTCCTCAGCCTTTCCATGGGAAAAAAAGTATGCTGAATCAAATGAAATAAAAAAATCAGCAAAACAGATTTCCCTATTTCAGTGTTGGCTCAGCTAATCTATTATCAACGTCTAACCCACTGCAGCTTTGTCTGATTTGTGCAATACATTTTTCACGACCTTTTTCTCTGTATACATTTAGCACAATACGGGGGGTGCTCTGCATCGCAGAGCATCAGGTCCAAAGTACACAGATACGCTATCAGTGTAAGACAAGTACGATAAACCTACGGGAATGTAAAACATGGCAGTACTTCCTACTAAATTGCCCCCTATTAATTACAAAAAACTAAGAGAAAGAACTCATTATAGTAATGATATAGTTATTCTTTGAAGAATAATGCAGGGAAGATAAGCCCTGTAATCCAAGACACACCGCCAATAGATTTTTGCTTGCCTAACCCCTCTATCTATGCACCATGTATCATTAACAACGTGTGTTTTTGGCTCCCTGTACACACCCCCAGGTGAAAGCCATTAGCTGGCTTCATGGAGGATGCAGCCAGCATACATGTACTTCCTTGTGCTGTGCTGGGAGAGCTCAAAGAACCTACACCTTTAAGAAGCACAGCAAATGAGCGCCATCATTTGAAACCAAGGTTCAGCAAATAGAAGACAATAAAATATGGAGTAACTTGAAACCAGCCCACGCACTGCTCAAGAGAAATCTCCAGCTTGTCTCACTCTCAGAAACACCCTTGCAGCTCTTCTGGAAAGCTGTACCCTGCTCGCAAGACAAGGAGCTAATTGATTCAATCATCTTCTGTGCGCGCAACTATAAAATAAAGTGCATAAAGAACAGTGCGGACATACAGCTCAGCTGACTGCATTAAAGGACTCAGCTGTCTAACAGTGTGCAGAACACAGAACAAGCACTGCGATTGTTCCAGCCAGACGCCATGGGACCAAGAATGCATAATTTCAGTACTTGTGTGTCCAACAGTCAGATACATTGGCAGTAGAATAGCAAACCGGATTTGAGTTCAGCTATCGTTAGCATGTTCCTCTGCCATCCCCGGCACTACCGAGGCAGCACAGACAGGCTGGTCCGTCCCTCTCCACCCGCTTACGCACCTGCCAGAGGCCTCCTGCTGCTGCGCAGAGCAGCACGTCTTCAGCCTGCAGAGCGGCCTTTTGGTTCCGTCCACAAAGTAAATGCTGTCACTTCCTCTGGGCAGGGGATTACACAGCCAGCAGAGAAAACAAAGTAAATCTTTTCTGACCAAACTGGTAGACTGCCCAGTGCCTCAATCTGACTTGACTTACTTTACAGCACAATTTATTGCAGAGACTTTCTGATTCTGACCCAGCGAAGCTCACCAGGCTGGGGGGGAATGCTGCCATGGCACCTACACGACCGCTCCTGGCACTGCGAGGGGAGGGTCGCCTGTGACACAAACAGCAGAGTACCTCTGCGCACGCTGCCCAAGAAGAGGGAAGCAAGGGCTGTGCCGGTTCAGTTCTTCTGAACTGTATGCTTAAAAGTAAAATGGGATGAGATGCATATCAAACCGAGCAAGAAACATGCTATCTTTGTATTCCTACAGCTGTCTTCCTGCTAAGTAAAATTATCAATCAATTCTACTAATGATGAAAGGCAGATACAGTATGTCAGAATCTATTCTGCAAACTCTGAACTCAAATGCTGCTCTTGGATCTCAAACATAACAAAGTTAGCTACTAATTAAGTATGACCTATATAAAGCTGAATACTGAAGCAGTCTAAAAACACAAGGCTTAAGATACTTTCAAAATGTTTTCTCCAGAAATAACAGGAAAAATACTTAGAATATATATTTGTATTCTATGCAGAAGCATGCTGAAAAATTGTAAAATCTAAGAAAAAAACACACAGCAGGAAAATAATTCTAAGCAAGTTTCCATGCCATCACTGAGTTTCTGACATCAGTTCTTGTGGTCTAGGCATGGAGTAACTTCACCAAACAGGTAGCAAAGTCCCACTGCTGTAAAACTGGCCTATACCTGAGGTGAATCAGCTCAAACATTATTTATCAGATTGCACAGACTTAGACACATAACTGCTAATCCCCATGAATGCAAGTTTTCTATCAGGTATAGAGGAGCTAAAATTATGGTCAAGCTAGAAATTTCTAAGTCTTGGCTAGATAAACTGAGCAAATCAGAAAGATAAAAGATTAGTGAGCCCGTGAGACTCAAGCCCTCCACTTTCTGACAAAATCAACAAGAAGCCAGATGTCTCCACGGACTCCAAGACACGATTTCACCTCATGGCCTCAGTTCTCGTTGCCCTACAAAGGAGTGACTTCTGAAGTTGCCAGGAACTGCCATGAGTGGAGGGTGGCACTCAAGCATGACTAAATTCAGAAAATTCTTCCTGGAATAAAGGTAGGATTACCTTTGTCTGAGGATTACATTACTCGAGGAAATACTTGCATGTTTCATCTGCTTTCACATAGGTTTAAGTCCACAGAATTCAACGGACTTAGTGACAATTTGCTCACAAGAAACAAGGGACCTTGTTGTGGTTTAACCCAGCTGGCAGCTAAACACCACACAGCCGTTCGCTCACCCTCCCCCCTCCCTCTCTGGGATGGGGGAGAGAAACGGGAAAGTGAAGCCGGTGAGTTGAGATAAAGACAGTTTATTAAGACAGGAATATAATAATAACAATAATAATAATAGTGATAATGATAATAGTATTAATAATAATAATGTGTAAGAAAACAAGTGATGCACAATGCAATTGCTCACCACCCGCTGACCGATGCCCAGCCTATCCCCGAGCAGCCGGCCCCCCACCCCGGCCAGCCACCCCTATATATTGTTTAGCATGACGCCAGATGGTATGGAATACCCCTTTGGCCAGTTTGGGTCAGCTGTCCTGGGTCTGTCCCCTCCCAGCTCCTGCTGCACCCCCAGCCTGCTCGCTGGCAGGACAGAGCGAGAAGCCGAAAAGTCCTTGGCTTGGTGTAAACACTGCTCTGCAACAATTAAAACATCAGCATGTTATCAGCGCTCTTCTCATCCTAATCCAAAACATAGCACCCTACCAGCTACTATGAGGGAAAATTAACTCTGTCCTAACTGAAACCAGGACAGACCTGTATTTTTCCTTTTCTTACCTCCTTGCTCAAGTCCTAAGCCTGATGAATGATACAACCCATATGGTTGGCTGTACAGCTGAGACATTAATTTGATCTGTTATTAATACGCAGGTCCTTAGGTTGTCTTTAGTGTTCACTAATCTTTAACATGCCTGAGGTCTGACTTTCCACCCATCCCCTATTTTATGACTCTGTAACTTTGTGATGACTCAGAACACCCATAACAAAGACTTCTCTTCCCTTTTCAATCAGTTTTACAGACTGACTTCTTTTCAGCTCCTCCGATATCAACATGATCCATCTTGACCTTGCTACGTCATCCCAGTAGGGTGTTTATAGAATAACGAGTCTACGGGACAGAAAAGGCAGGCAGCGGGATTCCTCTCCAAGGCAGGAGCGCGGCAGGCGCACCAGCCCTCACCCATGCCTCATGAGGGGATGACGCCAGCACCCCTCACCCCTCAGGGGAGCTGAGAGCACAACTCCCCTAATCATCAACACCCAAAAGAACATTTGCAAAGAAAATGAGTCTGTTACTACACAACCTGTTAATTCTCATTTATTATTATTGGGGTTTCTATCACACCACCAGTACATTTAAGCCACATAAAAAAATATACTCAAATAAAAAGACTTAAATCTTTCCTTTGCAGAATTAATGTGCTTTGAAAAGCAGACATTCTTTCTTCCACTGGAATTTCTCTCCCAGAGTGCTGTGAAGTAGATAACAGGATGTTATCACGATCTGTTAATGCTTTGCTTGGATGTGGTGCTATTAGCCAAAATGAAGGGCCATAATAATTTTGACTGATCATTGCTCCAGAAAGGACACCAAAACCAGAAAAATCGTTTTAACTAAGTAACAATATGGAAATAAATGCAATTACTTTGTGATGAATTTTATGTCACGTTTAATAGGATAGTCATAAAAACGTACCTAATTATTTACAATCCAAATCTAGTACGCAAGGCTAAAGTAGAACCTAGTACATCCTAAACTCTGCTTAGCTTTTGTTTTCTTTTGAAAAGGAGAGTAGGAGCAAAGAAATCTGTAGTTTTTAATTCAGTTAAGACATTACTCACGCTCTTGCACAGCTGATCCTGAATCCTGCATATTTTTGTTCAAGCAGATATACTGAATGCATTCAGTACACTTATGCTGGTTAATACTTGTTTTATTCACAAGGCAGTGTCAGATGTAAAAAACGTGTTGCAAATTATTCCACAATGTTGATGATGAAGTTGAATTGCTGCATCATGGTGATGATGTTCTGTGAGACAGATGTGTATAGCTTGCCTGATTTAGACTTAGCATAATAAACAGTACATTTTTGTGTTAGATAGGAGTAAATCAGTGAAATCCATTCTAAACCTTACTAAAGCAATGATATTGTCTCCCTAGACCCATTCACAGAAGTATGTCCAACTGCTTCTGGACTCTTGAAGACTTATGTTTATACAGAAGATGTGACTTCTTGCTTTACCTAAAGTTTGTTTAACTTACATCCCAGGTTAAAAAAAATGAATAAATATCTGTAATTACAGGTGCAACATTGTTCGCTGAAGAACAGCTTTTCAAATTTAATTATAAATTCTAAATGTACTTAGCTAATCAGATCAATTGCAAGTCACTAGCAAAACACATTCTGATTTTCAAGGCAGATGAAATTTTGCCACCTCTCAGCTGCTGCAAGATCATAAGTCAGGTGAAAAGTAAGATAAACCAGAGAAATATGATTTCCAAGCACCGCATTACAGCAATCTTTTGTTATGTTTGCAGAGATGTTCCCTGCAGATCCTTGATTTACTAAGGTTTTATCTTACTACGCCTCTGCTGAGTAGCAACCACCCTTTTGAGGAGGCAACAACCCCTTTTAGACAGGTCCCACGGTCCTCTCTTGACCCAGGAATGCAGCAGGCCAGTTCTCAAAAGCTCCTTCATGAACTTATGGGAGCAAACCTGAACTTCCGCATATACAAACATAGGTGAAATCTCAAAATATTCTTATTATTATCTCAAAATATTCTAGGAGCTCCTAACAGCTCCTGCTCCAGACCATAATTCCTGAGTTTACTATAACGGACCTGGAGCAGAGACTGAAGTAAAGTCTCTCCTTAGGCATTTGCTCCAGCAAACATGACTTTGCCGCTGTTTTTCTTCCACCACTGAATTTTGGAGATTGCAGTGTCAGTCCAGCACTGCACAATCTCCTCTGAATAAGCAGTCCCTCACAACTGGAAGGTGGCCAGCCCATTGTGACTCTGGATCACCAAACCCTTCAAGGCTTCCTCTCTTTTCTGTAACATCTACCCATTCTGCATTCTGCCATGGTGAAGTCTTTTAGATGGAGAACACCTCCTCCTTATGACTGTGAAGTGGTTACTGTAATGAAACAGAAAGCTTAGAGCACTGCATGATGATCAGATTTGCAGTGCTCTAGCTAGGTAACATGTAATTGGACTGTGTGGTATAAATCACTTCTCCTCACAGGCCTCTGGCAATTCTGCCTTGATTGCACATACTGCCAGTCATATGAATGGATATGAATTTCTGAGCCAGAAAGGCAAAACTGAGCCTCAAACAAATGCTTTGCAAATCTTAAGATCAATACTACAGTCAGTCTACTGTAAAAAGAAAGCTAAAATTGTCATATACAATAATTGCCAGTTTATTTCATGGTTGTGTTTCCTTTTCCTGTAAACATCTTCCTGAAAGCTCCTGATGACGCAGCAGTTGCAAAATGAACTGCTCTCATACCATAATATTTATGCAATATACAATCACAGCACACTCTGAGGTTGACACAAAGGCACTTTTAAAAGAAATTAGTATCACATTATAATTACATAGCTATAATATTATTTATTAGTTGCAATAGTTGCAGGTCTCAATTCCATAGTACTGGCTGTTAGAAAACAGTTCCTCAAAGAGCTTGCTTAGCATAGAAAATCAGAGACAACAGGTAGATGTAATGGGCAGGTGAAAGGCACAGCAGAAAGGTAAGAATAGCATGACAGCTGTGCCAGATAAAGTAACCGGTATTTTCCTCTTTTTAAATAAATTTTGGCACACATAGGTGCAAGCAAATCAAACCAATTCAAACGCTGCCAGAGCCCTGTTGACATCTATACAGTGTGCTGCTTCTCTATGAAAAAACGAATTTCCTCTAAAACACTCCACAAACTCTAGGGACAGGGAACGTGCCCCAGCATCGCCCTCTCTAATATCTAGCAAACAGAGGATGTCTGGGCTAGGAGGAAAGCACCGGAAGGCACAAGGATCCCAAGGAAAGACATACAGCTGGAAGATCAGGAGTGAAATAACAAGGAAACCACACGCCATACAAGAAAAAACACTGAAGAGCAATATGGCCCCAGATGGCATGCCAGGCCAGGCCAAAGCCACCCCAGAGCCACCAAGGACAAACTTGGGGACAACTCAAGAGAGTTCTCTCAGATTCAAGCAACTTGCAGCTCGAAGTTCTGAGCCAGAAGCAGTGCCTCTGGATATAACATGGGTTTTTTTTCCTGTCTGTTTGCTTTCTGACCTTATGTAAGCATTTATCTTCCCCTGTATCTTCCAAGAATTTCATAGCTGAACTAGATCTTGTATGAAGAATTATCTCTTTTTTTTTTATTTTGACCCTCTGACCTGAAGTTTAAATTACTGCAGAAGAAACAGTGAGCTGCTGCTCCTCACTCACCTTCTTTGTGCAACTTGATTTTACATACTTTAACCCTATCCACCCTGAGTCACCTCTTCTGGTCTACTGAGTCACTGCTTGTGCTGAAGCTGTTTGTAGGGAAGTTCTTTGATCCTCCTTGTTACCTTCTTTGAACCTTTTCCAGGTCTCCTTTCTGAGAGGCACAACTGAAGTGTGTGAGTATGGATATGCAAGGCTGCTTTGACTTACAGGCAGAGCCACCTCCCTCAACCTGGCAGCACCAAGGAAAAACCAGGCTTCTTGAAAACAATCCAGAAGCTGCTTTTGCAGCGCTGGCACAATGTCTCACCTCTATCACCTAATACAATTTAGGCTAAATATCAAATAATCACTTACCACTTTTATTTCCTCACATTTTTTGCTTACTTGCAAGTGTGGGAACATTAGCATGGACTGGATTATTTCTGTTTTTGAACTGTGTAATCCTCTCACAATATCTTTTGATATTTTATGGATCTCCAGACATCCATATACCATATGCTGAGAACACTGCTGTTCAGTGCTTAACAAACAGCCCAACGGGAGTTACGGGGACAAATAAGTTTGACTCAAACTGCCCTCTACGGAACAACTAAGTGCTCAGGAATTCTCTGTATATATTCAAAACCACTTAGACATAATCTGATGTGCATTTCCCATGCAATAAATTCACACATGTACACTCGAGTGTGGTTCACTGTTTAGGACCTGAGGCCTGACAAAGATTAATGTTTACTTGTGAGGAGGCATCTTACCATGGAGGTAAGCCCTAGAACCACGGGGAGCAGAACCTCCAAGTACAGCAGGAAGAATATAGCCAAAACCCCCATGAAAGACATCATGCCTGTGTTTTTAGGGCAAATACTACCAAACGCCAACTGTTTTTTTCTCATAGTAGAGTACAATTTTTATGACTTGCTGAAAGCTTGGAACAGCTGTAAGAAATGGTCAGTATGGTCAATTTAAGCAAGACCAGAGTGATCAGATCGTGGGATCAGCAATCATACCAAAAAAGAATGTTACAAACCTGAGTGATAAAGTTCATGAGATGCCCATAATGGAAGGCTTGAGGCTGTTGTTGCAAAGGATCACCTATGAAGACCGATTCATTGGCCAGATCACAAAGCCCATACTCCTATAGCTTTACTCATTTAGTCATTTTATTGCTTCCAACCAGCCCTGCCTAACTTTGTAGATCACAATGCTGGATAAATTCTGCTTGAAAAAATATGCTATACCAGCTGAAAAAAATATCACATTTGCTTGAATTTATTACTAACTGACATCACAATTCCAGCAATTCATAAATTTCCACACTGGTCAGCAAGCTATGACCTACAGGGAAAATGTTATGCTGACCTCACTGCAATAGCAGTGCTAAAAACTGGAAGACAGAGTTATCAGTACTTTAGCAATGGTGTTTAGCTGGATTCAACAAAAAGATAAAGAACTCATTAGGCTCCACAAAAGGTTGTAAAACTAGTATGATACTCAAAGGTAAATGTTGGAGTTGTGGAAAACAATTGACTCCATATGTAGTGGAAAAATACATGGGATAACAACAGCTTGGAAAAAAGACTGCAAAAACTAAATATGATATTTAAAATCTACATATCTAAAGATTATAAATATTTACTTTATATGGTTTAGACTTGTCGGTAGATCTAAGGAAGCCATAAAAAAAAAAAGTTTATACTGAGAGAAAGTCTAGTGAAAGAAAACAAACCAAGCAAAATCCCCCCAAACACTGCAATGATGTAATATGGTAACATTTTAGCATTTGGTATCATGTAGTCCCTTGAAAACATACCTACTCTTATTCTGCCTCAGTAAGAAGATCACCTAGTTTAATACCCTGTTTCTGTCAGGTATGAGTTTTAGATGTTCCAAAAAAGGTTCAAAACCATGACAGAATAACTTGCCCCAGCTTATTCCCAGCCTGCAACCTAAAGAATGTAAATTAATATTCCCTATAAAATGTTTATTTCCACTAACATAGCTGCAAGCTCTTCCTATCCACAGAAATATCTAATCTTCTATCTATCTATCTAATCTAAGATATTTCATTTTGTAGTTCCATTTTGCACATACTGATCCAGTTTTACTAACAAAGTAGCTATCCCAAATGACAATTAATTAAATGCCACCATCAACATTGCCTTTGGAGACTGGGGGACAGAATCAACCTCCTGAGCTCTTGGACGTACGCTGAGGAGGGAACCATGGCCTAGCTGCTCCTGGGGAGCAAACCCCAGAGGAGCAGCAAGCAGGAGTACCCTGCCTACACCCCGGCAGTGCTGCCCATCTCCATCAGCACACCTGACCCCAACACCTGTGGCAGGGCTGACCACCCTACTCTCCTTTCAGGAAGGTCTAATGCGTGTTTAATTATACACATGTGCCCGGAGAGCACTCAGCACTGGGGTTCTCCCTTTCTTACATTGTTATATTTGTAATACTTAATGTTCCATAATTGATTATATGCAATCTGTACCAGCTGTGGCTACAATGTACTGCAGATACAGTTTGGGTGGAGAGGCAGTAAAATCAGAAATGCTCAGGTCACCGGTGCAATTCAGTGAATACATTTGGCAAGACAAAATCAAGAAATAGTGCACTGAAGACTAACCTTTCAGGAACAAGACAGGTTTACTCTGAACATTAATTCTGAAAGGAACAGGGTTGTGGTTTCAGTTCGGTCTTTAATAGTCTTCATAATAAAAACACTACAGATAGTATCCCATAACCAGTGATTTCTGATCAGGAGAGTCCAATAAGCAATTTTCCAGCGCATACTGGAACTAATCTACTGCTGTAATCTGAAAAAAATAAACAAAACAGTGCTCCAATATACATGTATCAACAGAAAACACAGGCAAAACAATTTAAATATCTTGGCTGTCTAGCCATTTGAGGATCTGGCCACATCTCCCATCAAAATTAGCAGCCAAATACTCCAGTTCTGTGCTTTGGAGTACTCACATTTAGAGTTTTCTTAGGACGTACAAAACATCATCTTTTATTATTGCTTAGCAGTGGTGACTCCCTCACTTCCCAGCACTGAAATACTTTTACTTTTCTAGACCAACTGAATGCGAATTAGCTTTTTTATCTGTTTTGTTGGAAAAACTGTTGGGAAAAACAACCTGAATTATACTCAGTTCAGCAGGAAAGTTCAATTTTATACCCCCCTCTTTAAAATTAGGGTATGTGGTTATGATTAATTGCTGAATCACACATGTGCTCTTCTCTACAATAATTGCTAACTGAAGTCAACAGCAGTACTGTCATCTATTTTAATGGGTTAGGATCACGCCACAAGACACAAAATAAAGACACTTCTTGCTTCAAAATGCTTAGTATCAAAACAAGAAAAACACAAGAGACACACTGGGAAACCCAGAGGGATGAATGACTAGGAATTTAATTTCTCATTTATTGCTAATATTATTGTTGACTTGCTTGTTAATGTAATGTAGCACTTACATTAAGGGATCTGTGTCAGAGTGACCCACTAATGATGATTTCTGTCTGCTGCCAGGATAGGCGGACATAGAAGAGTATTTCGGTGGTGTTCAGGGGCTATTTCCCTGTCATTTAGGGGATTTAAACCTCTTCAACAGTTACAAGCTTGTTTATTTTTTAATAATTAGAGCTGGCTGAATTGTAACTCAAAGAAGACAGGCAGGATAAGGGGCCTCTGCTATCTGTAGTGCAATCACAGCACAAGGGAGAAAGCAGGAGCTACAGAGACGGTTTTGCTCCCCTTCTCACCGGGTGGGGAGGGTGGAAGAACCCCCTAATTTCTCTTGTGCAATGCTGCAGCCAGCACAGCTACATCCCCTGCAGGTGAAACAAAGGACAGGATCTCCTAAGCCACAGCTCCCCCCTTACAAACACCATCTTTTTTGTGCCTCGCTGACACATCATCTTAGTTTCCAGGTTAGCCTAGCCAGCCCTGTGAGGCCCTGTGAGGGGAGCAAAGGGAGAAACCTCAACCTTGCCTAACTAAACCAGATCCCAAATTGGATCTAGTTAAGCCATAACTATCCAGCCAAAAAAAGCCCTACAGCTGATGCACCTGGTCTAAAGAAGAAGCGTAAGGCAGTGGCAAACACCCTCTTTGTGCCAGAAAAACATACATTCCCCATAGAACGCTACCAGCACAGGTGTATTAGCAAATCTCTCCTTGTGCATGCAGGCCCCCGAGTAGCAGGGATACACCTCCAGCCTAAGCTTTTCAAAATGTCTTCCACTGAATTTATTCTTTATTTGGGGTCACTGATCATAATTGCATAACGAAAAGCACAAGGGGAACACGTACTTAGAAACTTCAATTTGTAAGACAAGATTTAAAACAGCTCCTTGTAATGGCAGGCATGGACAGAGACTACTCATGGAAGAGACTGTTCTAATACCTGTTTGGTTCGGTTTTGTCAGGTTGTTTTTCAAAATGGTACACTTACTAATCCACCTAGGAGACTAGTATCACTCACCAATGAAATTTGTAACCCTTTACTATAGTGCACAGTCATGGACACAATTGTCCAAGCAGAATAGGCTGATTAAAATAGGCAGAACATAACTAAAAATATTTGAGTGTCAAGTAAACAACTGCTGCTTTGAATTATGGGTGACGTTTATATCTGTGCAAGTGGGTGTAAAATTCTTCTGTTCTTAAGGCATAGCAGTGGGAAACCAAGCCTGTGGCTCACACTGCAGTAGCAATCGCATTATCCCACCACTATGACTATGAGAGCCAACACCAGCAATAAAAAACTACTCTTCACATCTGTGTGCTCGCTTGTTTTAAATCAGGATCATACAGAAGCCCTCACATATCTACAGCAAACACTGGAAGGTGAACTGGACAACAGAGATTTCCCAGGCCCTTGCAAAGCTGATGCAAACCAACAGTGTTTTCTGCCATCCCCTCCTTAACTGTGCTAGGGTGCTTTATCCACTCCATCCACGACTATTTAGACTGCAGGCTCTTTGGGCCAGGGACCACCTACTGTTTGCTTGTTTCTGCAGTCTCCAGAACAAGGCTTCCATTTTTGCTGGTTCTCCCTAGGCTAGACCATAATAAATATGATTATTTTAACAATAACACACATTAATAGTTGTTAATGCATTGCTTGAATTTTCCTTTGAAATGTAATCTGTGCTCTCCTCCCTCTCAGCAGCTTTAATTGCTGGCTGAACTTTTCTCAGTTAACTGAAAGTGCCACAGGTAAGATTTCTTCCATTATCAGCACTTTTAATCTTTGAGTAATGTAAAGCAAATACATCTTTCACTGTGATTGCAAATGAGCCCAACTGTTGGGTTTTCTTTTTTTTTTTTTTGCTTGTTTTGTTTTTCTTTCTTTCTTTTGCTGAACTTTTAAGTTATTTTCAAACAGCAACCTGTTCTGGCAGCTGTAGCACAGACTTGACAAAGCTGACTGTGGCTACCTAGCCGTGACTGTCAGCTCTCCCCTCACCTGGATGAGTAAATCTCCATTTCAATGACAGCTCTCAGGACCTGCTGCGCCCAACAAACTCATTTTACTTGTGGGCTGGGGAGCAACACGGCCCTGTACCCCGTTTAAAGAGCAGACAGACTTAATAGGCATCTTCATGTTCCCAGGGCTGTGGGAGGCCACGCCATGATCAGCTTTCCAGCATGTCGCTCCCAGCAGCGGGTCCGTGCCAGTGCAGATGAGAAGCATGCAGGGGCACTGGGGGGGGGCCCGGGGAGCGGCTCCCTGGTGCACAGCAATTACCTTTCCAGCCATCCAGCCACTGGCCAGAGAAATCTTTGCCTAAATGCTACAAACTTCACTGGCAGGCAGAGGAAAGGAGATTCACCCAATGCCACCCTGGCCACCGAAATAACTGTGCTGCCGCCCCTGCTGGCTAGTGGTGCAGCCCCCGCGCGCCTGCGAAAGCACGGCGGTGCTTGGGGCTGGCTCCGCCCTGCCCGTGCTTCCCGTAGCAACCACACGTGCACCGCACGAGGTTCTGCCGTGCCCCCAACAATAAAGCAAAAAGACAGTCTGCTCAAGGAAAAAAAAAATCAGCTTGTTGGTTTAGTTTTAAAGAACATTTTTCCTCACCTGACAAATTCCTCTTATCTTACTCTAAATCAAAAATGATTATTTATGGGTGGTGTGTATGACAGTGGGACTGGAGGCCCCACCACAGACCAAAACCACACTGTGCTAAGCACTGTACAAAGCAAAGAGATGATCCTTTCCCCAAAGAGCTTACATCTAAGCATAAAATGGAAAAATCTCATTATTGACAGATTAAAGACATCTGTCAGAGTAACCATTCCTATTAGGAGTGTCTTATGCAGAAAACTAGTACAGAGGCCCTTAAAATTAGCTAAGGATAGCTAATCTGATGCAAAAATGTACAGTTAAAATTAAGGACTCACCTTCATGGCAACATTATATTAAAAATCGTGACTGATTATGAGTACACAGAAACGTTTTAAACAGAACATCAGACAGGCAACTCCAAAGTATGATGCCAATGGATGGGTTTCTTTTGTGAACTTCATAAAAACATACAACATTTATATCCTTAGAATTGGCATTTTTAAATAACACCTGTGGATTTTCTTCTTCCAGCCCTGTTTACTGAAATATTTTTAATACTACTGCTACAAAAATAAATGAATCACTTACTAAGGGTTAGGTTTGGTGTGTTTTTTTGGTGTTCTGTATTTATTTTTTTTTGCTTCTTATTGCTGCCTCACATATATTTGTGAAAATAAGATATTCCCCAGATTAGTTCTTCTTTTGCTTGATCATCTATAATTCAGTTATCAAATACTGGCTAAACACTGCTAAACTTCCTGAGTCGCAGAGCTTTTATAATTACAAGAAGCTAGAACAAAAAAGGTTTTAAGTATTTGTTCTGCATGTACAAATTGCTTCCACACACAGAGCCTGCAACAGCCTAAGGATAATTTCACACCACGCTTGTCCAGTCTTCTCAGCTGCCATCTGAGATGGAGAAGCCTTTTGATATTCAATACAGTACTTGACAGTGTCGGCACTTAGATGATATCTAAGTATATGTCAAGAAATACAACTAGAAGGAGCTTGAGGAAAAAGGATCTTACATCCTCGTGTGGTGTAAATGGGCACGCACGCACTCATGCATGCCAGTGAAAATCACACTGATTTACACAATGTGAGCATCTGGATCTTTTTCATGAGTAAGAAATTTGTGCTCAAGGGCAAGAAACAGCCCATGATATTATTTCAAGTGGGCACATGATTTTCCTTGTATTACTACTGGGTAACTCCCACGTGGCTGCTCTCACTCTCTGGAAGAAAAGATTCTGACTTCAACTTCTAATGAAATTATTCGGACCAAAATTACTTGGTCATAAAATGCTCAGGCCCCTAGATCAGGCCCAAAGAAGAGCTACTGCTGTACCATCAATGTCTAATATGAGTATTAGAACCTCTGAATTTTCACACAGTTATTTCAACTAGTATTGATGTTTGCCAGTCAATCAGCAGGATATAAACATAGTGTTTAGAGATAATCCTGCAGCCCTTGTATTAAAAAAAGCCAACCACCCAAAATTCAGTTCCGATACTACATTAAGCCCTTCATTATAGACTTGTAAAAGGTGTCTGAAACCAAACATCACAGCAACAAGCAAAATCTTTCCTTACTGAAATGCAAGACATACACATTTTTAGTAGTTTAATAAAAAGAAGGCAAGCATTCCAACGGGTTTGCTGATCAATAGGATGAAATGAGTGTGCTAAATATGAAAAGAAAGAGCTTAGAGTTAATTCAAAACATATGGCAGAACACAAATGGGGGAGTTCCACTTCTCTAAAAATTAAGATCTGTTAAAAGTTTGAAACGACAGCCATGGGTACTTAAAGAAATCTATTTATGACATATGTACGGCTTGTGAAACATCCAAAGATGAACAAGAAATTGTTCCAGACTTCACACAGTTAACATATTATAGTAGAAAATGCCTATTTTTTATGTTTTTCTTTGACACACACTGATATACATTATGTCATTTCAACAAATGGCAGCTTTGTCTGTACTTAATAACTACAAGGCGTGGGTAAGAAACAGCTAAAGCATAAAACCCTAAGGACAAGGCTTCATTGTGAGCATTAAATAATTATTACAATGCAAAATTAGTCAGAGTAATATCTCTGTTTTACTTCAAGCAATGTGAGGTCTGATCCAAAGCTGAATTTATTGTCAATTCCAGTTACAATGGCATTTCACATGTATTTTTTGCTAATAATTCAAGGGACAAAATCCATTTTATTCTTCAACCAACCAATTTCATTTATTAAACCCAGTTTCTGCTAATAATTAGATTTATACACAAAAGTATTTGCCCTAGTTTTATTTGGAAGTGCTTCTGAAGTGTACCTAATTGTGTTTCTTCTCATGACGAAACATTTTTACCACAAGAAATGGACAATGGCGGGGAAAAACACTGGGGCTTCTGTGTTCCCCCCAAACTGTCAAACAAACATTATTAAGAATTTTGAAATTAATAACTAAGAGGAAAATAATGTTCTTTTAACTATCATTATTACTTTTACACAAAAGTTTACACATCACAAGGTCTTACAGCTGGTAGTGTACTTTCAAATAACACCCATATTTAAATTCAGTCAGCTTCCATATTTATCAAAAGAAACCCAATACTTTAATTCTCCTTGGTAGAGGAGCTATGGAAATGGTCCATAAAAAAATGCTGCTTTAAACTGAATGCTAACATTAAGAAATGTGTTACATACCTATATAAATATTATTTATATTGAGTAGTACTCTCTCTTTCAAATCCAAGAGCAGAACCTTGCTGTGTGAAATTAAAAAATGAATGGATAAATAAATACACTGCAGTAGATCCAGTTGGTAGGGTGAGCAGAGGTATTGTCCTCCTACTTCTGCCTTGGCTATATAACAACAACAAAAAACAAGCAAACAAACAAACCAAAAACAGACCTGCAGACAAACCAAAAAACTCCTGTTGGGGTCTGTCATGTGTGGCCCACCCAAGCCTATACTAGAGGAGCTTTCCGTCCTGCAGAGCAGGCCTTTTTCTTGAGGAGAAGAAATGCTTTTTTCCTGGAGTGTATGCAGATCCAAACCGATGACAGCTGAAATATATGTCATTGTAATGGGTTCTGCCATAACTGGGCAAAACACAGCAATGTTAGAAAGCATTTATCAAAGATATGACAGGGCTTTCAAATTATGCTGTCTTTCAACCCACTGCTTAATAAAAATGTGCTAAGTGATAGAACACTTTACTTCGTCAACATCACTAGCAGCAATAGACATATTTTCTTTGGGAGCAGCTATTCAGAAATAACTTCACTGAACTTCAGTGTCATAATTACAGAACTGTGGTTGAGGGATTTATAAAAAACAACCTGTGCGACAAGGTAATTATATAAACCTATTATCTTTAAGCAAACGTTTCAGCTCTCACTTGCTTTCCTTTACCAAGATGAGCAAAAATTCCCTTATTCATGCCAGCCCTCCTGCAGCTCACCTGAAAGAGGTCTCACCTGAGCATGGGCTGCAGCACCGAGTCCTCATGCCTCCACTGCGCTACTGGCATTTGAAAAAATGATTCAGCTAAACAGGCTTGGATGGTAAACTCTCCTGAGCTTTCTGCTCTACTTAGTATTTCTTACATGCTACCTTAATACAAATAACAGTAAAAAATCTATTACTGCGAGCTTTAATAAGCTCAAGATGGGGACCACACCTTACAGCCTTGAAAATAAAGTGGAGTGTTTGCATTGTAAGCAGGAGCAGCTGGAGAAGCTCATGTCCCACTGAAGATACTGATGAGTTTCCACCAACCTCAGCTACAAGAACAAGCCCCCATCTTCCATCACCCTTCAAGCACACACCAAAACACTCAGTTTTTACACATAGAGAAGATACCCCCTATAAAGTCTGCAGACTTCAATGAAACCAGGATGTCACCAAGCATTTAATTTTGATAGATTACAGTTCAGCAAAGTATGCAAGAACATGCCTAGTGTTAGCTGCTCAGAAATTTTCAGGCTGGCTTTTGGGATGTGGAGTGTCCTCAGTTACAACCCCTAACATGATTTCTAAAGCTCCATTTACTGCAGTGGCACAGCAGCTAACTGTGAGCATTTCTGAGAGAAAGCACCCCGTTCTTGCCTGGTTTTGGATTTTGGGGTCTAGACTCAAGCAGTCAGCCCTGAATATTGTGCCTTTTGGATCTGAATCTGGCTGTTATCACAAATACTCGCTGTGACTTAAGGTGTTGAGAAATGCAGTGCATGAGAAATCTGCTTATAGTGTAGCATTAATACATGAAGGACTCTGCTGCTTACAAATACACTTACATTTCATTACCCGCTGAACTTTGTGGGTAACGGACATCTTTCCAACTGCCTGCTTAGTACCTACCTAGAGTTAAGAACCTCAACACCAAATTTCCATTGCTTAACCTGCAAATGCTTTATGTTTCTCTGACATTTAACTGTGTTTTCTACATACAGCACAGAAAATAAATGAAAATTCAAATTCCCCTCTGTTTCTGAAATCTCCTCCTCCAGCTTGTCAGGGCTTTATTTCGACAGTGCATCTTTTCACTTTGTTCCTGTGATCCACAGCCGACAAAGCAGCTGTTCCTGTCTAGCCTGCCCTGACTGTTTCTGTTCAAACCCTGCCAGCTCCTCACTGGACGCAAGTGAGATGCAGCCTGCCGGTTGCTGCAGGACATTCAGCAGGCACTGTGTCACCTCGCTGTGGTTGCTGCAGGTGCCAACACACTCAGCCAGCCAGTGTAGATATCCCCCTGTGGACAGTGGCGACCTCCCTGCTGCCACAGGTACCCTGGGAGCTGAACAGAACAGCATTGTTCTGAAAGGGCAAAATCTTCCATCTGAACAGCCCTACGAAAAACCCTCAAAAAATCCCACCAACAACCCAGAAGACTGTGAAGCTACCCATACCATGAAGAACTGAACTCAGGTATGTAAACAGATACCAGTTTTGCAAGTTTCAACTGGACTGGTCCTAAATGATATACAGTCTTGCTCTGTTTCTGCACAAAGGCTTGAATTTCACTCGAAGTGAGGCACCAGTGCAGGAAATCCAGATGCAAAAACTACATCTCTCCTGGGCTTTCATTCCTCCCCTGAGGCACAAGCCCCTCCTGTCCCTGGCTCACCACATTTACAGAGCTGGGAATTTGCTTTTTGTCTCACTACACCACTGCATTTCAGCCTCCGCCACAGTCTTTGGTATCTTAGATTATGAATGAAGAGGGCAATGCTGTAAAATAAACTCATTGGTCACATGCCTCTTCCTTGCCAATTTCTCCCAGATCTCCTAATAAAACCCATTATGTTAAAACACACACAAAGTGGTCAGACGCATACATGCACACACTCCTATTTATCAGACACAGCAGCTTTGTATTTAAGGTAGCATATCAAAGCCCTGAACAGAATTTTTAACTTACATAGTAAGCAGTTATTTCTTTGGCAAGAAATGCATTTGAGCCTACATTTACAAGTTACCGATCTTGTATGTGTTCTTCAGGGGTATTCAGACTAAACTATGCATGTGCAGAGGTGTTCAGCCCCAGCTGCCTGCAGGGACTTCTGGCAGAGCAGCAGCTACACAGACAACAGGACCATGGGGTAAATTGTGTAGAGCAGGCTGTTTTTCTCATGCATGCAGCACCCTCATACACACAACCCTTATTTGGAGGGAATGCCAGAAAAAATAAACTGTGGCCTCAGTTCAACCTTCCGCGACCACACAGCCTGCAAGTGGGCTTCTACTTAGATTCAATAAGTGAAATTAAGGAACTACCCTGCCAAGCTTCAGTACAACGTGAAATCCTGCCTTGCAATGTCCCAAAATGGGACAGAAAGAATATATGCAAAAAATATATCCTTGTCAGCGCTCTCCCAACTGCAAAGGCTAAGAGCCAGATTTTTCATGATGTAATTTCCCAGAGGAGCTGGTTTTCAGGCCAGAATCTCACCTCATCTGTGCTGAAGAAACTCCAGTGGAGCTGCACTGGTGAATCTGGCCTTTTATGTGTAACCTGCTATAACATTTTTGTCTATTTTGTTCTGTATTTTAGCATTGTTCTTCTTAACAACCTGCAAGACAATTTTCTTCAAAGAAAGCTCTTATTAGGCTTTATATCTATGACCTTAGGTTATCTTTCACAGTTTAACCTACACAAGCTTAGAAATCAAGTTTTGCCTGTGGTAGCCAGCCCATCAATTCATTCGATTGTCCAGTACAACTTCCAATTCTCACAAGCAATTTGGCAATTGTGGAGTATTTCACACTGCATGTTATAGTCTAGTGCTGTAAAAATAACGAGACCTGGAATTACATACTATATTGCAAATCTACTCATTTAACCATGAATTTTCAGGTAATTTGGGTGTTTCAATAACAGGCATACAATAGGCCAACCTGTCATACTACTGTTAACACCAAAATGTCACGTGCCTGTCTCCAGGCTTGCACACATGTTGACTCCATTCCTTCCTTAATTTGCAGCATACATAAGAAAAATACATTATTTTTAATGGATGGTTTCCAAAATAGCAGAGCCCTCCAGCTTCTGAAGAGCACTCTGGAGGCATTTACTAAGGTTGGTGATTCATTAGTAGGGGATATATGAATCTTCCTTGATGTGAAAGACAGAAGAAACTTGGGTCAACTTTGCCTGCTGGAGGCACAGCGCTGGACTCTGCTCCCAATGACTTGTGTTGCAAGCGGGTGAGGAGAGGGGTGTCCTGCATTTCATGGAAAGCCCATGGCCACCCGCTCCAGCCCTTTGCTGGGGGTTAGGAGACATGTCAGTGGCTCGTGGCAAGCAGACTGGCCACACCACTGTATTGTGCACGTCTGCTGCTAAAAAAAAAAACAACCTTCCAAGAGCAAAGGTGGTACGCGTGGCAGCAGGGGTCAATGACTCCAGGAATGGCTAGGGCATGACTCATGGTGCTGGCACCAGGAGCTGGGGAGGAGTCATTGCCCCGGCTGCTAGGACAGTGGTGCCCAGCGAGAACATGGCGAGACTGAGGCTTCCTGCGGCAATGATGCTTGCAGGTAGTGGCTTCATAGATAAAATAAACCATATTAGATCATAAATCACGTGATCTATCTAACGTAATGGGTTTATGAAATATCACGTGAGTATACAAAATCATAAAATAAATCACAAATAAAAATTAAAAAGGCAACCACCTGCCCGGTGCTAGCAGACCGGAGTATGGTCTGGTCTCATGCAGCAACTGCTGGCCACCTCACATCACCGGACAATTTCTCTCTCGCTTTCCTTCTCCTACTGGCTAAATCTGCACAGCCCCTGGCAGGTGGGAGCACAGATAGGCTGTCCCTGCATAGCTCAGAGCCTGCTCTAGAAATGTGAAATGTTTGCATGGCCCAAGTTTGGCAAACTGTAACAATATCTCAAATCCTTTTTATTGCTCTATTTAACATTAGTTTTACTGCTTACTGCTTTTGTTTCTGCAGTTGATACGCAGCTTGTAGCCACTGAACTTTGAAGCCTTACAACATGCTATAGCATGGGGTTAACCTGCAGTATCTTCTTAAATTACATGGATGGTTTAATTCAAAGAAAAATGAGCAGGTACAGAAAAGCCAGCCTGAAAATAGATTGTAAACACTGCTTTGCTTTTATCAAGTTCAATTCACTTCCAATTCTGATCCAATATTTTTATGGATTTAATGAATCTGTCTGGTTGATACCATGTAATGGGATAAGTGACCAGTCAGCTTTGTTGTTCAGGCGTTGTTTTCATGTTTCCAATTAAAAACAAGCAATTAATGGGAAATATTAAAATGTAAGAAGACAACAGCTTTTAAACATATGGGAGCTTTCATCTGAGCAAGAATTTTCCCTGGAAAAGATTTAGCTGAGCTCACAACTTTCAATCAAAGATCTCTCTATTTCTTTAAAAAAAAAAAGTAGTTGAGGTTGGTTAAGGTTATCACATAGCAGGTGAATTTTCACAACTTTAGAGACTGGCTTTACTAGAATGTGTTATTGATGTCTTACATTCATAACTGACTTGCAAAAAACACCTTACAGTATGTTTCACTGCAGTAAGCTCTTCAGACTTAATGCAGCTCTGGGAAAGCAAGCTGAATTCTTTCTCTGAATTGCATGTCAACAAAAACAAGACTGTAAAGGATACAGTCACTTTGGAAATGGATCACTCTTAAAAATGTTATTTTCTGTACCTGAACCTCGTTTTTAGCTTATGTGGCCTTATAACTCATTTCCTGTTTTCAAAAAGTTTTCCTTTTCCCTGCTAATTGACAGAAGCTGAACATCAATTTCAGTGGAACTCTGCCAGTTAATACAAGCTGAGGATGTGTCCCGTATTTTCAAAAAGGGAGGTCATTTCCACTGTTTTGCCATCTGCCAAGCTCTACTTTAAGCTAATTAAATAATATTGAGTTCTGGCAGGCGTTTTCAGGCCATTACAGTTTTCCATTTCTGGACCCCTAGCAGGTCCGGCTTCAGGAGAGCCGAGCCATAGATTCAAAGGTGCTGATAACACTAAACACCTTTTTAAAAGTTGGAAAATACCCTAACATTTTGGACGCTCTCTGTGGTTTCCATTCAAAGCAAGTTTGTATAAGACCTGTGAACGTGACCAAACAGTCAAGCATTTGGAGTTACTTGGGGATTGCCTTCAAGTATCTGTGTTTTTTTAGCTGCGGCAGTCACTAAGCCAAAGAGCACAGGAAACAAACTTGTGTAATGCCCTGTGAGGGACTGAAGGGTGCAGACAGCTTGCTCCTGATAAACAGTGCAGCTATTGATCATGTTGAATTGTTCCCCTCTTCAGCAACCCTCACGCTGCCAATCTTTCCCACCCTTTGCTCCAAGCCTCCACAAGTTGCTCACCCTGCTGCCTCCTCTGGCCCCAAGCCCCCAGCTCTTCCACAGCACCCCATGGCAATGCCTGCAGGGTACCACTGGCTGCCTGAGCACACCAGGATGACCAGCAGTGACTGCCCACTGGGAAAAAGAAAAGCATTTTATTTACTTTAGAAAGAAATGTAACAAACGTTGAATATCTGAAAGATACCTAGAAGAACAGTTATTCCATTTAACCATGGATTTCCTATCATTTTTACAATTTTCTCTCCCTCTCTGCTATTCATATGATAAACCCACTTATGCAACTGGTCTGAAAACAGACTGTAAACAGCCAGAGCAGAGATTGTCTCGTCTTGTGTGCACAAGACCTACTACAATGGAGCCTTTATCCTGCCTGCAGACTTCCAGCACTGCTATAATTCAAATACTACTAATAATGATAGTGAATGTGGAATAGTGTGAGCGAGACATTAACATGAACAGAGAATAACCCTCTATCAAGCAGATGCTCTATAGGAATAATGGAGAACACCAGCAACACTGGCAGGGTTTGCACACATCCTGCTTTTTTATCCCAAAAGAACCCCAAACACCTTCGTAAATGTATGGAAAGTCTGTTTCTAATATATGATACCAAAAATGAAGCCTTTCCATGAAGATGCAGCAGCCCCACATGCCATTTTGGGCTACAAGGGAGAGCAAGGTTTGCCAGCTGAAACTGTCTGCAAAACGGAAGGTAGCCCAGTGCTTACCGGCATGGCTGGCTGACAAGCTGGCTCTTGTTCTGCCTCGGAGGAAATGAGAACTACCCCAGGCTAAATCAGCCTCTCATCCATCACACTGCCTGCTACAAGCAAACAATCAAAAAACCACAAACAAGCATGAATGAGCAAAATGTCCATCAAACAAGAAAATGGTGGTACTTTTCATGAGGCTTCTCATGCCAGGAGCATTCTGGTTTCAGGCCAGACACCAATGTCAGGCCAGAGCACCAGAGAGACTTCACTGTCAGTTCAGTGACACACTCACACCTTCAAGTAAGCCTCTGTAGAGGTGTGTGCATATGTGGACTCCCCTCTGCGTGAACTTTGAACATGATTTAGGTATCCCATCCCATACTGACAGTTGCATTAATACAAATTTGTGCCTACTGTTACTATCTCAATCATATGAATACCTGGCGGATATTTTAACACCATTTTCATGGCTCATATAAATAAGCCTAAATGTCCTGAGTATTTAAATTTATATGACCATGATAGCTCTTCCACTTCCCTCCCTAATTAATTTATTGCATGGAACCAACACTCACAGGTTTCCCTTGAAACCTTGTCAACACAAAGTAAAACAAACAGGAGTGCAACGCCCAGCGCAGCTGACTGGTGTACAGCTACGTTCTCTCAGTGCAGAGGCTGGAGCTTTCTGAAGTGGCCCAGGTGTGGAGGGAGGCAAGCTTCCTCACAGGCCTGGAGGAAGAAGGTCTGTGCCTGTGAGGCTCACAGGTTTGAGCATGTGACGAGCAAGGGAACAGCACAGGGGGCAGCCTGCAGTACAGTAAAGAAGGCCCAGAAGTAAAGCTGCATTTCAAAATACACAGTGTTTCTGGCAAGTCACATGCTTTAAAACTGGACATAAATCATTTCAACCTTCAACTTCTGTTTCCACAGAACTTTTAAAATGTTTTTGCTTTCACACACAGGGCCCTGTTCAGCATCTTGCTGCCATGGTGTTTTTCTGTCTTGACAATTCACTTCCGTGAGCAGGCATGCAGCCAACTCAAATGAGACTCAACGCAGTGAAAAGCCCTTCAGGTAAACAGTGTGATAAGCTAAACTGCAAAAACGAGACAATGTTTTTGGACTATGAGGCAGTTGCTATGGAGACGGTTGCTAATTAACTGCATTCAGCCAAGAGAACAAAGGGTTTAAGGGCAGACAGGACTCTGTATCTTAGAGCAAGCAATGCATAACGTCTTATGCAATCTGCACATCTATCATATCTGGAATACCTGAGCCTTTGCTTAGGTTGCAAAATACCTCAAGAAATGACAACAGGGTGGTTTATTTACTTATATTTTAACTAATTTTTAGGTAATTAATGACCTATCACTATTTAAAAACCAAACAAGATCCATACTTAGGAGTCACAGGTATCGTGAATCAGTGCATCAAGCCAGCATTGTATTAAACATTGAAATGATTTATGATCATTCAGAGTTACTGCTTTCACAGCTAATAAAAACGCCACTGAAAAATCACTTTTAAGACAATATAATGTACCTAATCTATTATTCTCTCTTACATCTTAAAAATTATTACTTACAATGCTCAGAAAGCTCAGAAAAATTAATTCTTCAATTCCTTCCTAAGGAAAGTTCTCAAAAATAGGCCTCGGACCTTAATAATGTATTTACCTTAGAATCAGCTATTCTGAGAAGGTATTGGTCTACATTATTTTAAAGGGCTTATATTTCTGGATAGCTATGTATTATGACTCTTTATTATTTCTATAATTCATTGTAGGCCTACAGTACTCTGTAGAAAAAACTTAAAATTATCACAAGTGACATAAAACCCCGACCAGCTTCGCTCCAGGCACATCGCTGTGTGCCTCTGAGTAAAGTGCCCAGGTGCACGGCAGCCCCAAGTGAACCCAAGGTCCACTGATACCTGCCAAGCCTCGCCGGCATGCCAGGGCTCTCCCCGCCTTGATGCAGGGGAACACGGACACCACCAGCACCCTCAGCCCCCACGCAAGGTTGAGCCCATCACCTTCGCTGCCTCCCATGACTTGACACTTGGGTGGAGGAGGCAGTGAGGCAACCCTCTGCCCTGCGGTGGCTCCAGCAAGCGGGTGCCCCAAGGAACTGGGGTTTAATGCAGTCCTGACTGATGCATTGATGCCTGACACTCGTGATTTCCAAGTATGGATTTGGTTGTTTTTTTCAACACCAACAGACGGTTGGGAAGGGGCAGCCCAGCAGCTGCTGCTCACAGTACAACTGCGATAGCTGCACAGGCTGTGCTTAGGCAGACCAGGCACCTCCATACAGTATATAGACGTACCCTAACTCATTTTTCAGAGACTTCAAATATTGAACTCTTTTCCTAAGTGAAAGCTGAGAAAACCAATAAAGAGCCAGTTGCTTATTAGAAAGTCCCTTCCATTAAAGTTGAAAAGCCAATGGATAAAATACATCTGTGCTAACACAAGATTTCTTAAGGTCTGGATATATAAGGCAACATTTTTCCTTTTTAAGTCATTAAATATGTAATTTATATAAAATCAAAAGAGAGATTTTTTTTAAATGATTTAGATACTGTTAGGATTTAAAGGGTCACAATCAATTTTGAAGTTAAGTCCCTACTAAGGGGAATGGGATGAGTTCACACCTCATATGAGGCTATTACTTAAGTAAAGCTTGTGCACACTGAGCAAGCAATGTATTAATTTGCTACATGAAGGCCTAAGGTTTGGGGTTTTTTTTTGACATTTTAAATTATGGGGCATCTGCAAACAGATCCTAAATCTGAATTGCACATGGATTTTCCACACCAGCCAATTCAGCTTGCCCCTAGACATCCCTTCCAGCATTAATCACTCAACCATGCTGCTGTACTTCATATTTCTTTTACAGAAACAGAGGCCTGCAAGATTCTTAAACTCTTGCCTAGAAAACAGAAATTATTACTTATGTGGCTAACTAAGTTTTAAACATAAGGGACCCAATTCTGCCTTCAGTTACGCTGCCATAAATCTTTAACAACTCCATTAGATTTATAACAGCATAACTGAGGAGGAAATTGAGCCCAAGATATTTTCTAAATCTGTAATTAAATAGCAGAATTCTAGCTTGGCACAGAGTAAAAACCTCTTAGATTATGTCTCTGGATAAACTACATACTTTTCTATTCCTTGAATAATGATGTTATGAACAAATTAAATCATCTTATTTTCACCAGCTTCTATATTATTCTGTGGATGGGACACATTTCACATCATCTCATGGAGCATCAACATAGAGCTAAATACTGCCTCACACTCCCATTCTCTTTCTCTCTCTTCTCCATATAGATGTTAGACTTTTAATAGATGTCTGTTATTTGTATGTGGTATATAGCACCACAAGGACCTTTTTGTGTTTGGTTTCAAGGAGCTACTATATTAAACAAATGTCTAATAATAATAAAATGGCACTTAGCCAACTCCCTTATTAGAGGTGCAAGGCATCCTGTGGTCAAATTATGCAGAGATTGTACTTTTAAGAAGATGCAGCCTGCTCTCCTAGTGCACAGGATGTGGTGCAGGAAACACGGTTTTGCCACAGTTGTCCTAAGCTCCCCAGTGATCACTAGATAAACTGTGAAAGGGGCCCCTTCAGCATTAAAACATAGATGGCACTGGTGGGGAGAGGGCTTAGTTCCCAGCTCTGCTATAAAGCTCTTAATGACATTGGACAAGTTATTTAATCTCTCTATACTTCTTTTCTTTACTGGGGTAGAGGCAGCTTGTAAAACTTCCTGTCTCATAATTTTAATAGAAGTGGTCTTTTCATTGCATTTTTACCTCACTTTTATCTTTGCTCAGTATTTCCAGTTCTAATGCATCTTTCCTGCTGTTTCCCTGTTTCCTAACCTCGCACACCAGAGCCCCATGCCAGCACTGCGCGTTCCAGGCCTGCAGAGGCCAGCAAGAACTCAGCACAGCTGCTACCAAACAGGGGCTGCGACAGATCTGCCATCTTTGGGGCAACCAGGCCAGGCCAAAGGGTTTTCTGAGCTGTCCCATCTGCTAATGACACTCCTCTGGCAACCCTGTTACATAGTTCCTGTACTCTTTTGTCACTGCCACACAAGACGGAAAATTCTGCACGTGGCTCCTCAGTATGCTCTCCCTTAAGGTAATTCTCCTCAGCACTTTCACAGCCTCTGGTAGCTAGACCTCCTCTAGCTAGCTAAAAATACATCATGCTCTCTAAACATATACAATAAAAGCTTACATACCTCGCCTATCTAAACATACGCCAACATACATACCTATTTAATAACTACTATGAATGTGAGTTACAATATTTCTTTGCAGACAGCTCACCCAGTGGGATGCATACAGTAACCAAAGCACAGAAGGAAGGGTGCCAGCCAAGCAGTAGCCAGTTTGTTGTGTGTAGATCCCCTTGTTGAGGTCTTTTAAATCCATTTTAATTGGCTGAAAGAGGAATAAGTTATATATACACACACACACACTTATTCACACATGCGTGTGCATATATGTATGTACCTATCAGTAAGCATTTCTTTCATAAGTAATTGTACTAGAAGATTTGACAACAATCTGGCTAAGGAAGAACTAAACAATTGAAAATGCAACTCCCGTTTTAAGAATTAAAATTTAAAGTCACCAGATCACATGAAGGCATCTGGTAATATAATTCAAAGACTACTTTTCCTACAGATAATTATTTTATTACTTATCTACAGTTGTCAACAATATCCATAAATAACAGTAAGCCTGCTGTCCACAATCAAATGGAACTGGAACCATTCAGGTTAACATTTCACTTCTCCTGATACCTAAGATAGTACAGTTACCTGTTAGTTTAGGGGTAAAACTCTGATGCTGAATCCAAGTGGCTGAAGTTGCTTTTTTCATCTGTGCTCCCTACCCAGTGGTATTGCTAATATGACATAAAACACAAATTAAGCTACAATTTCTATTTAAGTAATGCTTTCCTTTTTCATGCTAACCAAACACCTGTTGACATTAAGGTAGAAGCAAACAAAAGTGAAGCAACTTCAGGCAAATAAGTTTGAAATGCAAATGCAGTATAATCTAGATCACTTACTTCCACACAGATTACTGGAATATGCTTCCTAACACCCACAGGCATATATTCTGTGCTGCTCTCCCCAAAACTGCCAGACATCAAGCTCGCAACCTTTGCCTGGAAACAAACCAACATTATGCCCAAGCTAATTCCATTTTTGCCCACTTGAGCCCAATCTTATTTCTTCTGAGGAACACAACCAAACAAGGAATTGGGTTGATATTCTGATCTGTTTTGATGGTTTATACACAGGGTAACCTCAAGCAAGCTTAGTGCCCCCTTACAAAGGTCGGCCAAATTTTGTTTGCTCTGTGGCAAGTTCCTAAATTCTATCAGATTGTATAGCTGCAAGACAGCCTGATCTCTGGATTTCTCTCTCATGTTTATTTATTTTTGAATGAGCTAGAAAGAATACCTCAATAAAAGCATAAAATCTGCCAATATCCAGGAAAATCCTCAAGAGGCTTGACCTAGTTGGAGATAGCTGTTGTAGGAAGGCTGTAATTAAGCAGTTCCAATAGTACACTGACTTCTCACACTAGAGAATGTACATGCTGACCGCAGTTTCTATTAACTGTGCTTATTTGAGGTAACATTGTGCTGGTATTTGACTGACATCCCCAGCAACAAACATGGTGCGCAAGGATCCCTCAGGATTTCAATTTCCTCATGCATCTGGGATGCACTGTTGTCCCTTGTACAATGGGTCCAACAAGCCATGCTACATTAAAAGGGTATTCATGACATGGTATTAGCACATTTATGTTCATCTCTCTCCTTCTTCCCCTAATTCATATTATTTTTGCTTTCAAAAACATGTCCTTTAATCATCCAATGTAAAAATTTTAGTCTGCCTAGAACAAAAACAAGACCAAAAAAGCTTCAGAGAAAGCTTTTTCTTTTAGCTAAATCATTACTTCCACTGAAAGTCTGTAAACTGTTAATCCATTAGTGTCCAATTCTTTAAACTATATGGTCAGACTGAAATCATCTGGAAGCCCAGACACTGAAGTGTTTCTCTCTGATGTTCCAGGCCAAGTGTCCCACATTAAACTGTTTGTAGAATAGGAAAATATTCATATAATGGTATGACTACAACTTCTCAAGGGCATCACAAAAAAATCCTGCGTGCATCTGTGAGGAAATCCCTGTAAGACACAGTTACGATACATATTAATTTTGAATAGCATGGCCCTCTGGGAATTGTGTAAGACTCATGTCAAAACCACTGCATTTACTCTCCAACAGTTAGCCCGAGCTCACTCCTGTGAGGTGTGGGGCAGGATATAAGCCCATTTCTCTGGGAAACTGCACATCTCCAGAAAGCCAAAAATGCTGTAAGTAGTTCTTTGTGCTGCCACTGTCCCTTGTTCCCTGTCCTGTTATTTGTAATCACACCCACACTGTGCAAATCTACTAGGGGAGAAGGGGAATGTTAGGATGAAGTTTCCCTCTCAACATGGTTCGGATGCCTGGCTTTCACCACTCTTCTCACTGGCCCCAGATCTGCCTGGCTTGAACAGCTGGCCAGGAGTCTCCAGTTCCAGCAGCTCTTGGATGCCGGTGTGAGCCACCATTGTGGTGCTGACTGTGGTGGTTGTGCTGGGGTCAGTTTTTGACCAGTTTTTCTCTGCTTCCTGGCCAAATAAGTTGCACTCTGCACTGTCCAAGTCTCTCCATAAAATAATAATTTATACATTTTCCTCTCCTGTTTCCATAATGATGCCCAGGATAGTGGTGCCTAACAAAAATATAACTCCCCTTCCACACACCCTCAAGCACTGGGGATATGGATCAGCGGGATCCTGCTAGGATTGTGTGAGATAATTCAGCTGGTATTTGAAGCTGGTAAGAGAGGAGACACTTCTACAGTAATCTCATACTGGTCTCACGGAAAAGAGCGCAAACCTGACAGACCAGCACAACTCCTAAGTGAGTGTGGGTCTTATTTGTCTATGTCAAGTTGTCTCTACGTTGCCTGAACCGAAAGATGTTCACCCTGACATGCTTTTAAGAGGGATCACCGTTCTGCAAGGGAACAGATCAAGTAAATAAGTACATTTTCTTTTATGCTATCTACATGCAGAATTTTCAACTCTTGAGCTCTCACTACAGCAAAACCAACTAACACACTACGACAGCCTGATCAAGACTGTTTTAACTAACGCCTAGCGGGAGAGAAGCCTGTTTCTTAAGGCTTAAAAACTGTGCCTCCGCAATTACAGTATCACAAGTTCATCTTGTGAAATCAGAGTTGGAATAAAAATGAACTAGTATAATCACACTAGACAATCTCCTAAACATATCCTGGATGTTCTAGGGAGGTTGCATCACTTCAGTGCTCTCATCCTAATATGCATAATTTCTAAACAAGGGATTTACTAAAGAAACAATGTCATAAAGGAAAAACATCGTCTTATTCTATTTAGTACAGACATTTGAGTAGGAATAGCCATTAAATGACTGCTAAGTGGTTAAATACCTGATCTGAACCTGCCCTTGTAGATTCCACTTAGTTCCAGGCAAGAACTAATGCTGCTACTAACTCCTCTAAACAAGGGTAACTGTTTACCTGATGTTGTTTCCCATGAGCAGAATATGAACAACTTTCTGCAAGTCCTTCTTTATAAAGATGACTAAAGACAAGATACTTCTTACAGAGGAGAAGAAAAAAAAAAAAAAAAGGAAAGTGTTAAAAAGCACTTCCAAAGGATATTCTGCTCTTTTTGGTGCAAAATTTTTCAGCAAAACTTGTTAGTATTACTTCCGCTTTCCTTTGGAATACATTATTCTCCTGACCCAACACAGCCAAAGGGAGTACTCGATTGCTGTGCTATGGATAACCTTGAACAACATCACTCACACTTTCAGACACGGTGCTTTCCACAGACTGCTCTCTTTTGCCTGCTCCCCAGGTAGGAGTTGATACCCTTATCATGCGCAGCTCTTACAATCCCACTTAGACAGCAACTTATGGCAGAGGGGAGGGAGAAAAAACAAACAAAAACAAATTAAACAAATCTCACCTCCATCTTGTGAAGACTAACACTTTATCCCAAATTGTTGACAATTTACTCTTGAAAGCCCACATGGAAAGATTAAACCCTGATCCTGCACATTCCAGAAATGCTGGACAACAAGTAAGCCCCATAACCTTCATTTCTAATGACAGCACAGCCTAATGCTCAGCTCACAAAAGCAGGAGGCCTTCTTGCAAGCACTGCGTCATGATGTTGCAAGAACATTACTGGATTACAAAAATGTTGATAGGCAGATTTGTTCATAATTTGGGCAATTTAAGTAGTAACTTTTCAAACAGAGTCTTTGAGCCTCCATTTTCTTTACTTTTAACTGACTGCCAAGCACTCAGCACACCCTTGCAACCACCTTCATGCATGCACTGTGCCATGATGTAATGCAGTGTGCAATCACAGGACTGCAAGAATGTTTCTAGACAGACTTGTTTACAATCTAAGAAACCCAAACAGTAACTTTCATAATACAAGTCCAACCTCCAGTGCATTTTGTGTATGTTGCTGTGAGACACAAAAAAGAAAAAAAAACAAGAACATATCTTTGTAAAATGATTGCAATAACAGATGAATAAACATGCAACCTGATACTTCACATCTGGTATTTCATCACTCCAAATACCTTATTCACATTCAAATATATTTAATACTGTGGAAACTTTATAAGGTACTGATGCCTTTATGGAGGCAGTAACTTGCATGGAACTTTTAAAATTAAAAACAATGGTAAAAATAATTTGCAGCAATTTACTGTATTCTTCATAAAGCTAGTTAGCTCACAATTTCCTTACAGAAACCCAGAAAGACACCTAGTAATAGCAGTTACCTACAGAATCACATAAGCCTAGAGAAAGGTGCTTTGGAAATGAAGACTATTACTACTCATTGTACAAAAATCCTATCATCTGAACAGAAATTTTTATGAAAGTATAATTTTTCCTTTACTATCATGGTAACTCAGGCCAAGAGGTTTTATGCATGACCTAATAAATATATACAACAGTTTTGAAAGGCTGCTATGCACCTTCTCACATTAAATAGTAGTTAGTCCTCTTTGTAATGCAACTAAAAACTTCCTTCTTAAGTACTCATTAATGCACTCTTATGTAGTTTTGATGTACAGATGAATACCTCCAATGTAAATCATGATGACTAATTTCATTTGTAATTGAAGAGCTGATCACATGTTCCAGAAATTAAGATCAAATTATTTTTAAGTCTTAAAGGCAAAAGCCACCTTTGCTACCTTAAGGCTGTGTTAGCAATGTTGGTGGTAACCTATCTGTAGGCATTATTACACTTGCAGAAATTTACGTTGCTGTGGTATTGCCCCTGGAGCTGCACTAAAGCTTCACCTCAGTGTAGCTAAATTTCAAAAAAGATGAAAACATGCACACAGGGCCAAATCCATTCCTGTGGTAACTCCAGTGACTTCAGTGTTACATCAGGAATAAAAGTAGGGCTGCATTTCACAGCAGCTTTCATTCTTCTAATCTTTTCCAAAACACTCTCCCAGGAGCAAAGACAAGCACAGGCAGATATCCTGCCAATAAGTGAGTTCACAGGAATTGCTACGAGTAACTAAACTGTCAGCAGTGAAAGACCAACAATTTGAACAAAGTACAAATGCAGGACAGCCAATGCCCTCTAATGGGCTAGAGTATTTACTATGTACTGGAGAAGCAGGGGCACAGAAATTCATTTGAATTAATCTCTTAAAGGGGAAATAAATGATAGGGTGTCCCACCTCAAACTAGTGGCTGATATTTGCTATTAATCAATTCTTCTTTTGATGCTGTACAGATGAAAAAAAATCTTACCAATACCTTGGAAGACAAAGGAAAATGGGTCTAGCAGAGTCTCTCTTCCATGGGCTTTGCTCAACTACTTCCACAGAGGGAGAGCTTGAAGTTATGCATGTGTTCCTTTACCCTGCCACTCTGCTCAAAGATTTGATATTTACTCCTCCCTCACCTTCCCCCCACCTCCGCACTCCCCATTTACTAGTCGATACCATAGTAGTTAGTAGCAAAGCCAAAACTGTAAGATCATCTTGAGTGCACAAGCGCACACACACACAGCAGGGGGAAGAGGAATGACAGTCAGCGCTTTCCTGCAGAAACCTTATCACTTGTCCCTTGGCCTTAGTGTGCACTCCCTTTCTCTCAAGAATTTCCGAACTAAGGTTCTTGGAATTTGCCCCCTCTGAACCAAAACAAGTGTCTTTACTTCTTACCCAATCATTTCCTATAAATTCAAAAACAAGAGTTTTATTAAGTTTTTATTTTGTTTTCTGAGGGCTTCTTCAAGGAGCCATAATCGAGGACTGGTGGCAGTGTCAGTGGCAGACTTAAATGCTCACAGCCTCATGCAGGTCACGACTTTGTCCTTACGACCAAGGATGCCCCAGGGCCACAAAGCACCACAGCATTCCCCTCCTCCCTCCCCAGCCACAGGGCCCCAAAACACCCCTCTGTGGGAGCAGGATTGAAAGAAAGTCTTCAGTTCTCATCCCTGTCTGGTGCCGTAAGTTACTTTTTTGGGAAGGCAAGGGGAGAGGGAAACACCCTCCCCTCCCCTTCCCAGTCCAAGATCACAGCTGTAGTGGAACAGCTGAAGCGATCCGGGCTGCCAGGAGAGGTCACGGCAGTCCCTCGGTGCTGCCGGGATGGCTGTGCCAGTGCGGGCCATGCTGTGACAGCCCAGGCGACACAGCAGGCAGGGGCCCCGCAGTCCCTCCGTGCCCTGTGAGCCCATGCACAGCCCCCTTCAGAAAGCTCACTTTCAAGGACCATTTCAGACCACCGCAGACAACAGTGAAGAAACTCTGGCTTCTGGTTACATGGACGTTGCGAAGCTCTCATTAAATCAAAGGCAGAGACTTAGAATGCTTCGTCAAGCAAAATCTCTGCTCATCTCCAAAGACAAAAAACTACAATTGCTTAACTTAATCCACACAGAGTGATCATTATATTTGCCACTGCAAAGATCATATTTTTCTAGTGCCTATATCTAAAGGTAATTTCAGTCAGAAAATGAAATGGTGCTCTACCGACCTTTTGTCTTACATGGTTCATGAATTACAATATCCCCCAACACTATGGAAGCTTAGAGATATTGCAATGTCTCTCTTGTAAGTGAAATAAACTTGGTATGCCACTAAAAGGCATTAAATTATTTTCATTATGCCACACAGAATCTAAAACACTTACACTGTTTTGATTTCAAAATCCTTGGAGAACAATTATGCTCTCAGGGCCATAAGACTCTATTATAAAGTCCTCAGAAACCTAGCATGGTTTCAATAAATCCTCAAACACTACAAAGCAGTTACTCAGCTTAAAGAATGAAAACATGAGTTCATCCACTGCAAAGTCAGGATGTAAATTCTACTAATATAGTATCCTGCACTTCCTAACACATTTTTTCTTCCCAATCAGGATAACGCTTTAAGTCAAGTTTTCAGCATAACGCACGCACCTCCTTTTTCTGGTTGAAAGGTTGATTTAGGATGAACATTAATAAATATGACATGCATATATGCTTATGGTATTATTAGCTAGCAGTAATAATCAGCAACTAGATATGCATATATCTATGAACGTATATGAATGTTTTCTACTTACATATAATTTAACAAATGGTAACATTCGGTACCAAAGCACCATTAAATAAAATCAGTGATTGTCAAAATGAGTGGATAAATATGTTAATTTCTTTAATTTATACCATGTCACAAAGTACGCTTTAAAACAGTATAAATCAGATTTCAGGGGTGATTGCTGTGGATTCTGATTTAAAAAAAATGCAGCCACCCTTATTTTGGTTGATGAGGCTATTCCAGCCTAAGTAGAGCTTTTGAGCATAAATACACAATAAGCTTGTTTGTATATACATGCTCATGTCCTCCTAGAAAGAGCACAACCTTCTAATTAAGCAAATCATCTTCCCCTTTCCAAAGGAAAATAACAACAACAAGATGCAATAAAAACACGCAGAAAATGGCAAGAAGAAGAGGACAAGAGAAATTATATTCCCCTGTATGGGTCAGGGGGGCTAGAAAAAGAGAGTGAGAGAAAAAGAGAGAAAGCAAACACCCGGGCAGGAAACCGGGGCCCAGCAACTTTCTGCCAAGGGCAGCTGAGATGCTTCATCACAACTCGCTTTTTCCAGACACCACGCTTCGTGTGGCCGCCAGGGTCACATGGCAGCTGCGAGGGGAGGCCGGGTCCCGCTGCCGGTGACCCCCCCGAAACGCCGCCACCGCCGGCAGCAGCAGTGTCCGTTTCCATGACCTCGCGCAGGGGGGGCGCGGGGGCACAGCTGGTGGCAGCTGCAGCACCATCTGCTCGGGGCTGCACTCGGGCCCAGCCACCCCCTCCTCTGCCTGGGGACGGCCCCACCAGGTAGGGAGGCAGGGCCGCCTTTCCCTGCATCCCCCAAAGGCACGGCCACCGCCTGCCCACGGCCGCCCACAGATCGACGAGCTGGAGCGATAGCTCCGTGGCCCGCAAAGAAAAGTTTGCAAAATGGAAAAGAAAAAAGCGACCATGCCTTGGGAGCAAGAGAGCTTGGATGAGTGGGACGAAAGCAACAGAGGCCCGGACAGTGTGTGCAAATGTCAGCATCCCTCGATGGAGCATATATTTATGGAATGCTGTCAGCACATCATCTGATTTATAGCAGTCTGCACTGAGAAAAGGGAAAAATAAAAGGAAAGAAAAAGAAAGGCACAAAAGCACCCCCTAACTTGCATCTTTTTTTGAGAAGATTTTTGAACACAAGAACTTTATAGCTTCCCAATTTAATATTGTATGTTCTGCCATGCGATCCTGCCACTGTATTTCCCGTTTCTCTTTCTGCACCATTTATTGCAAAAATAAGGAAAATGCTTACGTATTTTTTATGCTCAAGGAGTGACACATTTAAAAGCTTCTTTTCAACATTCCCCTTTAGGCAAATTATAGCATTCATTAAGGACACATTTATGCATCAATACTGCTTCCAAGTGCCAGCAGTGAAAGGACTGGTTGGGACCATCCTGAGCAACACATCAGCCCAGCAGAGCTCTCTCAACTTCACAGATTTATTCAAGATTTACTCCATAATTACTAAAATCAGAGCCAGGAATTGTGTAGAAAAACAAGCTGTCCTTTACAGCTTGCACTGGGACAATTATTTCCAAAGGCTAAATGTGCACCACTTACCATACATTTTGCCTTCATCTGATAAGATGATTTTCCTCCTCCCACATGGTGGATAGATAGCTAGAGCCTCCTGAAAGCTCTGTTCGATGTCAGGGCTCCAGACACCTTCTGCATCATTGTCAATAGGTTTATCTGCAGAATCGCTCATTCTTTCAATATCTTCGGCAGGGCTCTCGCTGCCGCTCCAGCTGCTGGGCTCAATGGTGATGGCTGGGGTCTCCAAGCTTAAGCTTGGAGTCTTAAAGGAAATAAACCTACAAAACAAACAAGTCAACAAGGCATTAAGGACATGGAACTTCAGGCACACATTTCTGGTTACTTCTGATTCTAAGTTAACAGCAGATGAGCAGTAATGGGAATAATGCGAGCATGGGAAGCATCCAGGAAAAGTAAAATATTAACAACAGTTCTAACCCAAATTAGTAGAGGATGAACGATAAGGTTGTCAGAAGAGGAACTCTACCACACATTTTCTACATCCAGTTACATGAAGGCACATAGCATCAGGTTATATTTCACAGATTGACAAAATAGGTCTTAATACTGGGGAAAACTCTACAACACATAACATATTTAATCTGGCTAAGACTGGCACCTGTAAAATAACAAACCAGACCCTCAAGCAGGGGTAAATCAGTTTCCTGTCCACTGGCTGGAAAGGAAGTACCACCATTTACATCACAGTGGCCACCGGAGCCTAAAACAACTTAAACCTAAAACCCAAAATAAAAACTATCGTTCACATTCATCTGGATGTTGGATGTCGTGGAGTACATGGAATTACACTAGCGACAACATAGCTCAATGTGATTAACTAGAAAAGGCTCTACTTTTCAGATCTTACCCAAATATATAATACAATCAGAATCTGAGCTATGTACAAATGGAAATCTTTAACGTGATAATACCAGAGAAAGGAATTACATGAAAAGATATATATTTTGCCTGTTTTAAAAGGTCCCTGTCACAGAACCACAGCAGAACAAAAATTACAGTCTTCAAGTTGCTGAATCTATTTAATAAGAAATAATTTAATATAGCTGCACCTGCTTACACCACCAGAGCTGCAGATCTGTCAGTGTTCCTTTTATATTTTTGAGAGAAATACAACTCTGCTATAAAGATTTGCTCCAGGCAAAAAAGCTGCTATACCAGACCAAATTCATCTCTGGTGTAATTCTTTGTGAAGTCAGTGAAATAACACCAGGAACAGATTTGGCTCAACATGTCTAGGCATAATGCAGTTTTATTTTGAAAAAAGAAGTTTGGTGACTCTAACTGATCTAAATGGATAGGAGTGTTCAAACATGCATGCATGTGCTGCACACGCTCTTAAAAATCCAGTTAGTTGCCTGAACACTGAAAAAAATATGTATGTATAAAACACTTATTTTATCAGGGGAGATGAGAGCAGGCCCCTTCTATTTGCAGAAGGGGATGTCCCCACCTGCCCCTCTCCAGCTTAACACCAACACACCTTTCAGCAGACTCTCAGTACATCCTAAACAGGTGAGAAGTGGCACACTGACAAACAGCTGATGGAAAAGAGGGGGACATAATTAAGTTGGAGGCTACAGCAGCTCTGGAAAAACACCTTTTTGAGCTGGAGAACTCCCTGAAAGTAGAAGTATTTACAGCTCTCCTCACCTGAGCTAACCAATGAGCCAATCACTAGATCCCAAACGTGACAGTCCGGTCCATCAGAGGCTAGGGAGCCTTGGAAAAAAAAAAAACGAGCTGAAATGGGAGAATCTGGGAGTGGTCTTGCAGTCTCACTAACCAAAGTTACCAGTCTGATGCCTGAAGTATGGGGTATTTCCACTCCTGTGGGCTTTACAAGGCACTCTGAGGGATCAGTACACATGAAATTGACTCTCAAGAACTTTATTTTCCCTACTTGAACGTCTTTTTCTACAGAGAGGCATTCAACTTAGCATTGGTTTTAGCATTTCAGCACAGCTTACAACAACGTTAGTGCCTACCCACTGGTAATCTCAAGGCTAACAGCATCTCGAACGCCTTTTAATAACTGATAATGAGGCAGGGGATGGATTCACAGGGAACCACACACAAATGAGGAGCAGGAGCGAAGTATGCCCAAATACACCACTTACTGTCTGAGAAATGCAAAATGTGCCAAATTTTTTGAAGCCTCATCACAAAGAGGGATATGTAAACATTTGTAAAATAGTGAAGCACAATCCTTCAAAATTTTCAGAAGGCTGAAGGCTTGATTCAGCTCTCAAGACTGGAATCTTATACTGAAGGTTTAGCAGAAACAAACACAGCAATATTGGGAAAGAACTGACAAAAACGATCATTTGCACTTAAGCCTTCAAATAGAGGGGGAATTTTAGGTAAAGGAGGTAATTAAACGGTGACTGGGATAATTAGCAGGGTTTCAGTTTTACTGCCACAGTGCACAGAAAATGGCTACGGGAGATTTTACTGGCCTCACGTGACTGAGACCACAGTTCAGCATTTCACCAGAAGACAGCACAGAGCAGGACTGTTTACTAGATCAGTTCTTCAAACGTGACTCAGGGAGGAAATCCTTCCCCTCCTCGATCACAGGGACTACATCCTGCAACACACAGCACAGCCACTGGCATCTTTCCCTCCAGCCCAACCACGCTCTGCTTACAAAATCTGCTGCAGTCGTAGCCCCAAGTCTTATTATCGTCCTATAACCAGTTCTTGTTATTGCATTATGCTGAAATAATAATTAAAATGCACACAAGGAAAACAGAGAGGTTCTAAAGTAATTAATATTACTTGATATTCATGTTAGATCTTGCATTGTGTTTACTGGTGAATTTTCACTAATGTGCTGTCTCCCTTCCCATTCCTTTTTACCTATTTGGATATAATCTTGAGGCATTAGTAGCTACTATAGAAGCCTCTAACATGTAAGACAAGCGTTTCTTCCGGAATCTGTATGATGGGGTAGGGAGCAACCTCCTGGAAAAAAACCCTCTCATGTACTAAAGGTTGTTTTTAGTGATTTCCATTTTGGTGAATGCTGACACTACAGATCAAGCTAGAGGACCAAGGAGCGAGAAAACCCTGTACTGCAACCACTAAATGGCTCCCTATTATTTCACAAAAATAATGAGCTTCTCTCTCAATCAGTTCCAGCCCAGCTCTATGTATCAAAAGGCAATTCCACCTCATCTTTATCTCGAATTCTAAGGATCCATCTATGATTAAAACTTTCAGACCTATTATGCTGGAGTTGAACATGATTGTCAAAAAATAATACAACTGGTCAATAGATGAGCTTTGTTGCACATTTCTAATGAGCAATAAATCTCATGTGAGAAATACGGTCTTCCAGTCCAATTTAAATGTAAAACAAAAAAAAAAAAAAAAGGCTTCCGTTTATTAACAAACTCCAAATCTCCTAATACCAACTTTTAGTGGAGGAAGCGTTAATTTCCTGGAGGCAATTAACAAAAACAACCAAAAAGGATCCAAGGATCCATTTGCACGTCAAGTTAGAGGGTACATCAAGTTGAAAAGTTCTATATTTGCTTTTTATCATGTTAACTTTTACAGAACCAATTTCATGCTTGTATTTTATGTGAATAAATTAAAATACCTCCATGCTTCCCAGAAAACCAACCAAACAAACCCTACCAGATTTTGGCTATCCTTTTTGTACCTTCTAAAATTTCTTAAAACACACTGCTGCAGTTTTGGAGTTCCCTCTTCAGAGTTTTCCTTTTAATACCAGTCCCTCTGACACATATTTTAAGACATCTTCCCATGTGCCTAAGTTCCTTTAGTTGCCACCCTGAACAGTGAACTCTTGAAGCTGATTTCTATTCCCTCTATTTAAGTCAATTCTAAGTATGACTGGCTTTCTCCTGTAGTTTTTGCAGGACATGTTGACTGTGCATAATGGAGGTATGTTCCCCTCTCAAACAACATGATATTTTCCATTTAGCAATGGAGAAACTAGCAGGGACAATATTAGATTTAAAAAATATGTTTTATAGGAAATATCAATTTATTACAGCTTCATGAGGTACAAGAAATTATTCATCTTCATGACATTCACTTGGTTGAAAAGTTACTTTAAAAACTCAGAAGAACAAGGAAAGCTATTGTCAGAGCAGATCAAACCAATGAATTTAAGCAAAGCCAAATGGTAGTCTGGAACATCTTATCAAGGGAATGGTTTATTTGGTTGTATAAAACATTCTCTTATGCCTTCACTACATGAGCAATGCAAACCTGGACTTGCCCAGAAAGTTGCTGCTCCCAGACCAACAGCTGAGATCAACAGCTCTTTACAGGAGTGTAGGACAAGTGCAGATCTAAGGCCTTGATATGTTTCATATCCTTCAATACTTCTACAATGAACTAACATGCAAACACTGTTTTTCAAGAGTCATTTAAGCTGAATCTTCTTTTATAATGTCCTGCAAAAGTTCAATCATTTTTTCTGCTTGTTCCTTAAACTTACTTTCTTGAATTTCAGCGTACAGGTGCTGAAGGGTGCCTGCACTGAGGTATCACTTGCATACATGCATAGCCACTGGAAGAGGTTTAATATTCTGCAGATACTGGTGCAGGAATACAAGAAAGACTGAAAACATGCCTTGGTTCTGAGAGGTGTCTGGGGAGGGGGAAAAATTACATCTCCCTGGTTTTCTAAATTCTGTCTATGTGAAAGAGATCAAGTGCAGTTATTTTTTAGATATCCTGCAGTGGCATCTGCAAGAATTTCCAGGTATAGTTACCGTCTGGCTATGAATGGCTACAGAAGGTTACCAGATAATTTTTACAACTAGCCCAGTATTTCTAAACCAGCTCTTTCATAAAGATCTTAATTATTGATGTAAAAATGTCAAGAGTTGAAGTGATTACTTAACACTTTTAAGAATATATTTTCAGATTGTGAACAACTTCATCTTAGCTTCGGTTCTATAAAAACAATGGGATCAGGAATCCAACAAGCTTTTTATAAATATCAAGACGATAATGAGCAGATGAGTAAAAACCAACTAATTCTAAATTTGCAGATGGCAAATTTTCTCTCAAAGCTTGAAAAGTTGCAGGCCCGTGGGATTTTGATTTTCCTTGTGCTTTGTGCTGCAGTGCAAATCCACAGCTGGAGTGCTAAGGCTTCAGGAAAGTACTGCTGGAGATAATCCAGAGGAAGAAAGTTATCAGATCTAGAAAACATGACCTACCAGGAAAGGAATTGTGTTTGTTTAAATTTGGAGAAGACTGATGTGAGAAGATAACCACTTTCAAATAAGGAAAAGGTAACAGCAAAGTAGAGACAAAGCTCTCTGACAATTCTACCAGGGAAAGGACAAGAAGCAAAGAATGTAAGTTGCAGTGAGAAAAACCTATGTTAGGTGTTTGGAAGACCATTCTGACTCCACAATCAGCCACACAACAGAAGTGATCAGTGTGGGACACTGGGAAACTGTAGGGGAGGAGAGGGGTTGTTGAGAACAGGTGACAAACTGTTCTCAGGAATGATGCAGCTCTGCTTAACCCTGTCTGAGGAAGAGGAACAGACTATATGATGCCATGAGACTCAGCAGCCGAAAGAGAACATAAACTGCCCAAACAGAAGGAAACCTGCAGTGGGAGCATATCCTTGCCCAGGGGAAAACCCAGGTGCTCAAGAGACACCCTAGACATGCTGGCAACAAGACAGCTTGGTCAGCAGCAGGACAGAAACCCAGGGGAAAGCAGGCTTCTTACTGCTGATGCCCACGGAGCTATGTGCTCCTCTGCTCCACACAGGTCCCTCGCACAGCTGCTGGGCAGTTTGCTGTGTGAACATCACTTGTGAAAGCCTCCTGTGAAGCAGCTCATCAAGACAGGCAGGACAGGGAGAGGGCAAAGTACCAGGCAGAGAAGAGGGCTCCTCCTCTGGTTTCTCTCCACGGGGGCTCTAGGAGGCAAGGCTGCTCCCACCCTCCCTTCACATGTCCATACATCTGTCAAAATGCCAGACCCTCCACATCACACCCAGGTTTCTGAAGCTCTTCTGCATCAACTACAATAAATCCAGAACGGGTAGAAAGTGTGGATTTTACTAAGATTTTTTTTTCCTAATCCAAAATCAGCTTAACTCACAGCAACAGTATGAAGAGTGCTGCTATCGCTGCCAGTACCAAATTCTTCTGCAGGTCTCTGTGGCAGGCCAATTTCTTACTGAAGGAGGAACTCAGCATGGGAAGAGTCACAGCATCTCCACGGGCATACAGAAAACCACCTCTGACTCTCTAACAAAGCACACCTGGAAAAAAATCCTAGGTAGGAGCCTTGTCCCAATCTAAGGCAGCATATGGCATTGCAAAGTATTAGAAGTGAAGCTTTTGTTAAACTTCATTTTTTCCAACTAAAAATGAGCTGAATTTTCTACATTGTCAGTAAAAGTATCTTTGCAGTATTTATGCAAGTCAAGAAATACGATCAAAAATTTTTGGAATAAAAGATTAATTTTTTATTCAAAACAAATTCATACTCTGGATTTTGTAGCTGTAATATTTAAGCATGAATGGATTTTTCTGATTCTTTGAGGTGCACATGGCATTACTTTCAAGAAAACACAAATATGTTTAAGCAATTTTATATTTAATTTACCTTTATGAGGAAAGGATATAACAGTACGAAGAATAAAAATGTAAATAATTTACAGAGCATCCAGTGGTAAAATCATTAGCTTAAAATGTCTTTATTGTATTTTTGTTACAAGGTCTACTTATCAGCAATTATTCCCTCTAAGAAGAGAGAGCACCAGGAGAGAGAAAGAAGCCCATTTCTAGGACAAAGTATTCCTTTAAAACTCAGCCAGACTAATTCAGCCATTCACTTCTGCCACTGAAATGAAATAAAAAGAGTTTTAATCTGTCTGCATGAACACTTGTGGAAAAAAAAAAATCTGATGCTGTGCTTTTTCTGGCCATCAAATAGTTGCAAGCAATGATGCTTCCATACATTTCCTATCTCAAGACTTTATCCTACTAGAGACCAGAACTAGTTTAAGTTACCATTTCTCACTTGGCATTCAACCTGTTTACTAACTACAAGCTACCTACTTCAGGTTTGTCTTTGGGACCTGGGGAGGACTAACATGATCGGTTCATCTACAGCTACAGAGCACCTGTGAAAAGCAGCACGACTATTTTTTCTGAAGCAATTGCATTAGTCAATTAGTGAAATCAGGTGTTACTTTCCTCCCCTCCACTACAGCACTCAGTTACATGTAAAAGCAGCAGGAAAACAGATAGTGCCATGCCAGTGTACAAAATAACAAAACCATGTAACTTAACATCAATAAAGTGATAGTTCCCTTTAGTCTGCAGCCAGCTCATCTGAGAAGATTTACACATGCAGCTTCATGAACTGTGAGGAAACTGTGCTGCTGAACAAAGCATTACTTAGATCTGCAAGAGTAGATACAGACATACGGACATAAATGTGAAATTAGGATTATATGAACTGTTTCTGAAAAGAAACAATGCATTCTTCTTGAATTGCTCATTTTTCACTTAGAGAAACAGATTACTCAGCAAAGAGTGGGCTGATGTTAATACATGGGAATTCTTCCCTTTGCAAACAGCTTTCGTCTCTCTGCACTCTTTATGCAACAGAAAAGGAGTACTTCTTACCACTCTGAAGGCCTTTTTTTTTTTTTTCCAAAAGATGCTTTTGTTAATATATAATTATTGCTGTAAGGATGCTGAATCATTGACTCCAGCCCAATTTTCTTTTCAATTATTTTTAATTTCATAGAAATTACTAAAATGGTTCACCTTCTACGTGGGGAAACAGCCGGATTCTGACTGTGCCTTCATCAAACTCACTGGCTCTGTTGGTTTGTGCTGGCTCACCAAGACTCCTCCTGCAGACAGCTACAGCTTCAAACCGCCCGCAACATCTAGCCAGCGCCCAGCAATCCAACGCACACAGTGCTTTGTAAGGGGCTACACATGGCCCATGGTCCGTGATGGGCACTGATTACCAAGTTATCACTGAGTAGGTGAATCTTAACATATCAGTTGTGAATCCCTATCTCATTATGGTCACAGCTGTTCAAGAAACAGTTCCTTCCCCATGTGATACTGAAGCAGTCACATTCATCCTAGGTGCTAGTGCTCATTTACGCCCAGCTGGTTTCAATTATAAGGGTGTTCCTGGGATATATCCCAGCTCAAATACTGCATTATGGTAGTAACCAACAAAGATTATTCTAAATATGACTTGGCATTCAGAGGAATGAAGAACAGTGAGTATCGTGTCTGACTTGCTTTCACTAATTACCAACATGAAGCAAAGCAAGGGATAAAATATTTACCAGCTCTTAGAAGGAGAAATCATCCTTCCTGCAACTGCAGGAGGCAACTGTGCCGCAAGCCAGCTGCTGCGCTCTGCAGCAGGAGCAGATCGGGCACCTACCATCACCGGACAGTGATGGCTTGTGAATGGCAACGGCAACATCTACTGCCAGTGGAACACTGTGGCATGCCTACCCCAGCTGTATTCCAGCTGGGGATTTTCTATGGCAAAAGTTGTTAGACTGTGAAATGGGGATTATTAATATTTCACCATTTGCCAATTATCCAGCTTTCAGAAGAATGCTCTGTGACTGAGGGGAGTCTGCCTGCACCTGGGGGGTGGGTTCCAGTCCTAGGGCAAGCGAAAGGGCTTGGGCTGGCCCGAGGACAACTATTCACCACAGAAAACACCAGGCCCCAAACTGCCTTGTAGCAGCTCTGTAAGGAACACTCCCCAGCCCTGAGACCTGTACATAGAGGCCACAGTACAGTCCCTCAGGGCAAGGGCAAAGCCACTGCTTTACTTGGGGTGTGTTTACTGAGCATGTGTTTGGCAGTTCACTATAATTCATCACACTGTCAGTGCATGTAAACAGAAAAAAGAAAACTGGCATATGTATCTACCAGGACAATAGGTTTTAATATGTACAAGGCTGGAAAAAAAGGACACAAAAGTAGATGCAATTCTTGCGTTAACCTAACAACAGCCTATTCCTTGAATGCCTCAGGCTCAGACACCCCAAGGAGGCTCAGGCAGGGATTCAGTCTTCACAGAAGCTCCATGCCTTCCACGTGACTCCACAACTTATGAATTACAGTAGAAAAGCCCAAAGAAAACAGACACCGGCCCTCCTTCAGAGTTAAGCGTTGTTCATCTCTCCCCATCCTTCCATACACATAACCTTGGCATCTGGACCTGGATACAGACACAAACGCCCTGCATACCTTTGGAGCTAGCCATTTTGTGCACTTAATGGTGTTTTTGCCACTGTTCCAATCCCATCTACCTGGGAGGAGGCAAATGATGTAAACACAGTCAATGGCTTCCATATGTGCAAATAATCTTTTCTTTGTAGTTTGTTGTAACTAACTTCCCACAGCACCCTTGAGCACGACCAGTTATTTTTTACCCCAAAAGCCAAACTGGATCTATTAATAACACATAACAAGTATTATAAATATTAGAATTAGGTAAATCCTTGATCTCTGGTGTGTTTCTAGCTTCCTGCTGGGACCACATATGATCCATTGCTCACACATATGACAGACCTGGCACCGAGTCGTTCTGTCTAGACGTAGCCCTGAAACCGTTCGTTCCCCCAATTCCCCAAGCCTCCCCAGTTTTATTGGTGTTCCCACGTCACACAGACATGTGCAAAATGAGCTCCAATCATTCATGCTCACAGCTCTCTTATTTTACTCCTAGCATATGAGTAACTGGTTTCCTACTCCAATATTAGATTTTTCTCTTTTTTGATTAATTTGTTTTCAGGATGAAAGTTTTTTTTTTTTTTTTTCCCACAATGGCTGCAAAAACATGAGTGTTCACTCGAACAGCTCTGAGTGAGGTGGGAAAAGGGACAGAAAGCCACCTGCTTGAACAACTTTATGTATGTTCAGTCAGGAAGGGGAAAACCAAAGCTATTTGAAGGGTGGTCCAGTGTCTGACTGGTTCATATGTAACATAAAACTTTCATCTATATAAAAAGTATTTTATATAATGATTTAAGTATTCTGTTAAAAAGGTACAAAAAAGGCACAGTAAAGTAAAAGGTTCATTCATTTACTCAGGTGCGTTTGTTTAAACAAGAAATAGCCACAAGATTAACCCTTTCTCTATACAAAGCTGAAGAAGGGCCCTTCTTTTATGAAGCAGGAGAAATGCAAGTTTTGCGACTTATGCCTGCAACATCTCATTGGCCAAATACACCCCTGGAATCCAGCAGCTGGCACCTTTCATCCCTCAAGTCTACTTATTCTCTGCTTTGCAGATGTTATACAAACACTCCCTTATGTAAGTGCAAACACACGCTTTCTCAAACATACATTGAAAGACCTAACTTTTAGCTAAAATTCATTTTACAAATTAAGAAACTCTGACAAACATTATCTGTAAGCTGCAGACTCATTAAAGCAGCTACCTGTATATGTACCTTTAGAAAACAGGACACTATAGATACCTCATGCTCACCTGAATGTGCCGATATGGTACGTGGTAGAACCAAGAGAAAACAGTTTTATTCTGCTTTGGCGTTACTACTTGAATACAGCCCTGGGCTCTGATCCTGCCAACACAGAGCCATTTTATACATATGAATAATCACTCCAAGTTTAATGAAGCTCTTTGCGTCTCCATTAGCAATTGTTTTGGCTGGAATAAGACACTGCCTATCAGCCCTGGAGGAGCCTGGAAGCAGAGGAGAGATAATACTGGGAGGCTCACTTTGGGAAAGGCTGTGGTTTTCTGGTGATAGAACACAGAATCACAAGACGTTAAAAAAAAAAAAAAAAGTGAAATCACAGCACCACAGCCTTCAGCAGAGCTAGGATTTAATCCTAGTTTCCTAGCCTTGTTCTAACCAAATCTGAACAGAAGGAGATTTCACAAACCAGCATGTAAGACAGGACTTGGGGTCCTATCTGGGATGCTGACTAGTCCCAACTTGCCTAGTGGCTTGTCTTCATCACAAGCCAATACTGCAAATCCCACCTTGTGCTTTTGTGTACAGAATAAAATCAAAGTAATAATTTTGTTTGCAAGTGCAGGAGCTATCAAATAAAAGTATTTTAACTGTTTTTGTTTTCCAACTGCTAGCAGTAGTGTTATGAGCAAATTACCTGCCAAATTGAATTTTAAGTCTGAGTTGTTTATCTATGTGGTACAAGGGAAGCCTCCTATGTAAGGAAATGAGCAATTCTACATTCCAACTACTTTTTTCCATCTCACACTTGCCTCCAACAACTACCCTTCACCAGGCAGTAAATGCAATGGAATCAGCTTCACTTTGTCAGCATGACTGTCTCCTATGGATAATGACAGATCTATAGCTTTCATTTTGTCCATTATGGAAAATTTATTTCTGATATCTCAAATCCCTTGATGCTTTTAAGTAGCAGGACATGCATCTTCTACAAAGGAGCAGAAAACACTCCCCTGCTGAGATACTGAAACAATCCCAAACTGTGGCAATCTTTAATTGCCAAACAAAAGTAAGACCTACAATGACCAGCAATAGCATTTTCAAAACCCGGTATAACAGTTATGTAGTTATTCTGCACTTCTCTTACAGTTATCACCTGTTGAGGAAGTAATTTCTGTCTTAAGCTCTGACTTATGTTTTCAGTCTATTTCAACTCCTTGTTCACTGTAGCTTAATCCTACTTCAAGAGGTGTCAATTTTCCACAAAAATAACTTTGCTGGCAACCATTACAATTGTGATTTCACTGGACGACGGCAGAGTTAAAGACGAGATGGTGCAGTTCAGACAGCAGAAAACAAAACATACATATAAAGACATAAACAAAAAGTACAAGGCTGGGAACTAATGCTTATAATTCTACTGGACTTGAAAAATCTTGAATTTAACAGAAATACCAATTTTACAGCACACTGTCATTTCTCCCACAGCACCCCCTCCACTCACTGCTCAGTTTTATGGGCAATCACCACCTGCCTCTTGTTCTGCCTGGGGAATGCCTTACATGTCCAAAACCTCACTTGTTAGTTTTGTCAGTAGACCCAAGTGCCTCTCACAAGCTGTCATGACAAAAGCATGTGTGCCTTTTGAAGAGGCAGAGACCATGACTCCAGGGTTTCCCTTGGTTGGCTGGGTGTGGAGCTGCAGGCCTGTGTCAAACCTTAGCAGACCCCTGCCATTTTTCCCAACCTGAGTCACACTTCCGCCACATTGCAGCTGGTGCTGCTTCTTGGAAAGGGAGCACCAATCTCTTATGACCCAGCACAGAGACCTGTGCTGTCAATTTTCACTGCTGTCTGCTTGCCCATGACTGGGCCTGGCATGCTACCACATGTAGAAGAAGGGGATAAGAAATGAGCACATGGGATTTTCAGAGGAGACTGTCCAAAGCAATGTGAGAAACACATGGTACATTAGAGAAAAAGAAAACACATGGATATGTGTTGCCCTGTACTGCTCTTCCATCAGGACCACCATCAGTCCTCCTCCATTTGGCGGGAGGGACACGAAAGGGGAGCATACCCTTGCGAGGCCTGTTCTAGTTCTCTCTGTGTGGGTTACCGTTCCAACAGCTGGTCGTGTTTTCTCCTTTTTCCAGTGCCAGAGCTGCTGTTGTGCCCTCAGATGCATGCTGTGGGCCCAGGGGCTGCCCCGTCACTCACTCACAACAGCCATGTGCCTGGTCAGGCTCCTCCAGCCAAAGCACGTCCAGCTCTTCCCTCAGCACCTGCTCCTATGTGCAGAGGCAGCAACAAGCTGAGGTGTTCTCTGGGCACATCTAAGCTGGAGGCCTAGTGCTGTCACCAGGGTGATGTAAACTGCTTACTGTAGCTGCTTTCAGTGTGTGCTTTCTTGATAAGACTGATCAGGTTCAAGAAGACCTGAAGCAGTTGCATTGACCATACATTGCCTGTGCCGCTCCTGGAACGGCACCAGCACTACAGCATGCAGTTCACTCTTCTGACCAGCATGGACAGAAATACCTTGCCAGGAGTAATGTTGGTATTGGAGCTGCAGGGTCTGTGAAGGAGACAGAACAACGTTTCTCAATGTTTTTGATACAGTTTTACCATTCTAATTGGGGTCTTCAGGAGATAGTTTTGCAGCAAATATGAAAATATATTAAATTCTATAGGTTATCCAGAGGAAGGTGAGACACAATATAATTTCCGTAATGTTTTCAATGACAAAGAAGAAGTATCTCTGCACACCGTGGTCAAGAATACCTTTCTAAAACTAGCTGATAGTTTCACGGTCTGGTATAAGAAGCATGCTTCTAACATAAGCATTTTTTAGTATCTGAAGGTTAGTATCAAAATGTTTACGAAGAGCAGTTAATATTCATTGCATGCAGTTACTATTTATTGCATGCACTTAATTCTGTATGGAAATGCTTTGTCAAGCTGAGAAAAATACAAATAGACTCAATTATTCATACTTTTAAATTACAGTAAATTACATTTGCTCTTTAAAATTACCTCTGTTTCTCATAATGTTGTCTAAACACAAAAGTTCCATTAACTTGATAGATGCTTTTGTCATTGGGAAAACCAAACACTTGTAGCATGGCTTCTCCAGTGTGTTTCAAATTAGAGGCCAGGGGTGGTTTCATGTTGATAGCTGAGACTTTAAACTTCGCTATTCAATTCTCCACCACAAAACACCATTGAACTCCCTGTTTTTTTTTTCTCTCCTTTTTGGAAATTCAAGATCACAGGCTTTCCATTTCCAGTCCTTGACGGGTAGACCTATTTAAACCAGAACAATTTCTGGCCTTGCACAGTAAGCAAATGTCAAAATGGCCAGTCTCTGAGAGATTTGGCTGTCAATCCTGAACTGTCGAGTGGTGTTTCGAGTGAATCTAACACTTCAAGAAAAGTATTAGTCTTCTTGATCCTTCTCCTACTTAAGACACTGACTAGCTACATGATTATTTAAAAGCCTTTCTATGTTTTACTGTAGCCATTTGCAATATCCCTTGAGATGAGAAGCTCAGTCAGGCGGTGATGCACTGCCTTCAAAACCAAGCAGGCCTTTTTCTACTTACTGCCAGTAAAATCCTTGGAAATCCTAGGCAAATGTATTTCATTTGAGTATTTTTGTTATTATTAAATGAGTATGAAGAAGAGGGAGAGAGTGACCCAGGCAAAAAAGAATGACCCAGAAAGGGAATGAGCCAGGAAATGACCCAGAAAAAAGAAAGTGTTTTGGCTTTCTTCAGACTAGTAGTTGGTTTCCTCAAATTACATTTTCGTTTTATTTTATTTGAAAGTATAACAAAAAAAGAATTGCTGATGAACATTACAATAGAAGTAAGCTTGGCTCTTAGTGGAGAAACATTATGACTTAGAGCCAAGGACATTTACTTTTCACATTTGAATTACTTTTTGAACAGCACTTCCTGGCTCAATGTCACTGCACCACAGATAGATATGATAGCAGATAAATGTGAGAGATTTTAGACCAACACGAATGTTGCTTTTACAATGAGTACATTTGTTGTCAGAGCTCAAAGCTGGTTTTATTTCTCATATGCACAGAAGATGTTGTATAAAATGCTGTTTTACTAATACATTTTTCTTTTTAAAATGGAATGCAATTTATATTTTTGGAAATGGAATGCAATTTATATTTTTGGACACTGTAGCTGCAATTTGATAGTTGGATTTACTAACCATTTGGATTTACGGTAACAAACACTTCCATTTTCTTTCCCTCTCTAACTCACCTTTCTGCCACCTTGATTTATTTCTGTTCCACAGCTGTGCCTACCAAATGATTCTTACTCTCACTCTGCACTTTTCCACTTCTTCTTGCAGCGGCTGACACAAACTAAAACAATTTTTCTGGGAATGTGAAATAAAAGAATTCTCACAGCAAGAATTCAATGTCCAGAATGGAAAGGAACAATTTACTGAGCAGAAAAAAAAAAAACATCTGAAGGGTAGAAGTTAAAATTTAGAAAAGTTAAGAAATTCTTACCATCAGTAGTCAAGACAGCACACCAGTAAACTCTCCATGTAGATGTTCTCTCACAGATTCTACCAAGTTTACCCAGCTCCTGTATTTACAGCACTAGCCACCACGGGTAATTGCTTGAGTTACATAAATATAGTAGTCACGAGCCCCAAATATCCTGCTTTCAAAATTGGTATTGCTGCTTCTAAAACTGACAACAGAAAACCTAAGCACAAATATTATCCAAAATGTGAACCAATCCAAATAAATAATCGAAAACAGATCAAAACAAAACAGAGAACAAGCAAACAGTGAGGACCGATGACATCAAATTAGTAGGTAAAACATGAAGAAAAAACCCGCAGGAGCCTGCTCTAGCTCCTGCCCCTGTGTGAGCACTCCACAGCAGCACAGCCACCCTGGCACCCTACAGGCTTGTTCAGCCCCGCGCCTGTCCAGCAGGGAGCTTCCCCTCCAGAACATTACACAGGGATTCAAAAAGGCAGAGCCCGGGGAGAAACTGTAGTCCTGTGTTTACAAGTTAATTACTGAAAAGTTACTTAACCCTGGGCCATATACTGATGTAATGAGCTTGGGCATCCTTAAGTCTCTCGGAGAGGGAGCTAAAGGCAAACTGCCTGGCTTGCCTTTACTTCCAAGCAGCCTTGCCCCAGTGTTTTTCTGTGTGGGTACACTAGACAACACCCCTCTGAGGCAGGCTCTGATGGACCAGTAGAACGAGCAAATTGCAATTACAGGGACTCTCTGGAAGTGCAACCCAGCTGCCAGCCACACAGAGATTTCCAGTGATAACAATTATACTTAAAAGCGTTGCTACACGTTTGAATGCATTTACACATTCTCCTATTACTCTCTATTTATTATTAATGGCAACTCAACTAATATCAAGGCCCCAGCGATTTCAGCACTGTAGGTGTACAGAGGGACAGCAAGCTCTTGCTCTGAGGAGTTTACGATCTGATTATAAATGACAGCAGATGGAGGGCAAACATTATGAACTGTTCTGCTTTTCATCAGGAAATGTAACTCAAACAGGTAACAATTTTTAACCATATAGAAACAATTGAACATAAATCAAGTATCACAGGTTAGGCTGCAGGCACATCCTTGTCAATCTTGTATTCAGTGGTGACAGTGGCCACTTCCAAGACAGACAACCAAGCCCCAAAAGGTTCAGAGCCATATAGGTAATCTCCTGTACAGAGATTTTGCAGGAAGCAAATGTGAAATTTAATTTAGCTTTCTCAAGTCAGTCACACTCATGCTTACATGCAAACATGTATTTGAATTAACGTTGATTCACCAAAGGACTTAATATGTAAGCCCAGCACAAGCACCTGAGAGCATTTGGCACTTCCTCACAAATTTAGATGTCATTCAAAGGCCACCATAAATAAACTGCCTATATAGCCTCATATTAATCTAGCTGGGAGGTCAAAGTCACAGATACATATAAAAGGATCTTGAAGCCCTAAGTGATAAAGTTTGCCCACCTGAAGACCATACCAGCCATTCGCCATGAAGCTGTGGCCTTAACTGTTTTTCCTCACACTGAAACGCTGCACCCACCCCTGCTGTGGTGGCACAGCTGGCAGACCTGTTTGAGAGGCACCAGCTGCAGACTGCCATTTGAGGACTCCCTCAAGAGCCATCAGGTAGGAAAGCACTGGGAGCTGGGCTGGAGATAACCACAGTATGAAGGGAGCAGCTCCTGTGGAAAGTCCAAAGGTTAGGGCCATAGCCTATTGCCATGCAGAGAGGCCCTTGTGACTGTAGCTTCAGAAGTGGGCCCAAGCGAGCAAGGACCAGGAGTACCTTCAAGCTACCACTGTCCCCATGTATCTCCTGGACTGCAACTGAACCTTGCTTCCTAGGTGGCAAGCACAGCTCTCATCTCACTGAGATGACTGGAGCAGGACGCCTGCATTCAGCCCTCCTGGAGGCCAGAACTCAGTACTGAAAACCAGAGACTTATACGCTGTGCTTTAGATAAAAGAGATTAACATCACACTGAGTCTTCATCTGCTTATTTCCTACTGATTTACAAGATGACTTGGACCTCATCTCTGCAGACCATCCTGCAGGACTAAAGGCTGGCTGAGCCCCTCCTGGGGCCCTGGGATACAGAGAACCACGTGCTCAGCTTTGTTTCCAACCACAACTGATGGACGAGCGCAGGAGGTGCCAAGTGCCACATGATCCACTGGAGCCAACTGGTATCACAGGGGACTCGGCACCCCTCCAGGACAAGAACTACACTTGTTGATGTGAGGTATCACAGGCACCACTTCCAGGATTTTATAGAAAATGGGTACGTAAAGTTCTCATTGCCACATGTGTGTGTTGCTGTTTTAGGAAGACGAAAGAACCTAGCAAAATCCTGATTATTAGCCACTGATGTCCATGTAGAAGAAGGGTTATTTATTGCACCACACTTTGGGAATAACTGCATCAGCTGAGAATCCTGGGCTTAAGATTTATTCTATTCCCTCTAGAAATTCACAAACAACTCACAGAACAAGAGTAAAGGTCTTTACGGCTCCCTAATTTCCAAGGCATGCCCAGGCCACCTTCGTCCACTTTTCAGTCAAGACACCTAAGGCTACTCTGACCCTTCCTTATGCAACGAGAGCACTGTATGTCACAGGTTGCCAGGGGAGATCTTTTTTTCCTGGAGAATTATAGCCACAACTCACATACCCTGGCATCAGATACTGCAAGGACAGAACTCTTTCTGGCTTTTACTCTCTAACACTCTCAAATATGTGAAAGTTCAGACAGGAAGATCTGCAGATCACTCCAGAAGTCCCTGTCTGTCTCATCCTGCTTCCTGCACTGCAGACACAGGCGGGGGAAGCCCGGTGTCCATGCACACTGATGCACTCCATCTTCCTGTGCTCAATCCACCCAGTGCACGGATGGCCAGTGTTCACATGCAGGCCCCCGATCTTGAAGCCCAGGCAGGGAAGTGAGCTATTGTTCCAGAGTAACAGGACAAGTAGGGGATGGCTTTCACAGCACAGAAGGGTCAGGAAACCATTTTGCTATCAAAAAAATTAAAAATTAACTTATGGCAGAATTGAGCAATTAATCTTACAGGATTCAATCTAGTTGAAAATATCCTCTGTGCCTGAAAGAGGTTCTGCAACCTTCTTTACTCCTCAGCCACAAAAAATGATAACTCAGGGGAAAATGCTCTGTATTTCAGGCTTCCCCTTCCCCAAAAGCAAAGTCCTTGCCAGGAGGACTGTTATCCCAGCCAGACTTGTGAAAAGGATGTTCAGGGACTGAAGAAACTCTGATTGTCTCAGTGTCTAAAATAAGGCATGATCCTCCCTCAAAGAAAACACTATGGATTAGATAAAGAATAAACTCAAGGATAGAGATGAATTTCAAGACTACACACCTTCCTAGGTGTCATGCAGAGACATAAGTTTATAACCTTGAACGACAGCATAATAACTGGAATCACAGCTCCATCCTCCCAGGTAACATCAGGATTAAACAACTGATGCAGAAAACAGAAGCAGAAGATCTAAGAATGTCTTGAGGATTTACTACAGTAAATTTAAGGTAGATCAAATGACTTTGGACATTTTAACAGATCAAGGGAGACAGCAGTGTGTGTATGGGCATTGGTGACACCAAACGAAGTTGGCCACAGAGCAAATAAGCAGGAGAACCAGAGTGAAATCTCAAAGACAAGAAGGGTATTTTTCAGCTCCTACACTGCATTTGCTAACAGGACTTTCTAGGAGGCTCCTGCCTCTGCCACAACACACAAACCAGCTCAAGGCAGCCCAGCTCATCACCAGGACTGATCCAGATGCAGTGCATTACTTCACTTTAGCAACTATGAGCTAAGCGGGATTTCACACCAAAGCCATACAGCAGAGCTGCATACTGGGACCAGGTGATGCAGAATAAGGAAGCCACAAGTGGCTTCTTGTTGCCCTGCACTCTCCGCTACACTGGGTAGGAGCTGGCAGAAAATCTTCCCCTCAGGCCTTCTTAGGCTTTTCAGCGTACTCCAAATAGGGGAAGGGCACCTTGGCTTGCAGTATCACATGCCTGGCCTACTCTCTCTTCTCAATCAGGTAACGAAGCCTGCAAATTGGTTGTAACTCAGGGCTAACAGGGCATGAACTGTGTAACAGAACAATCTGGACATCGGATGTCTGTTACAAGGCATGGTGGGACAGGAAGAGTCAATCCCGAATAGTTCTTACCAGTTTCAGTGTGAATTCAACAGATTATATAACACTTGAAAAGCAGCCTAAGACACATAATACCTCATACAAATAGCCTTCATATCAGACATACCACAGTTCTGCTTAGCCCAAGAAATGGCTATCAAGGCACACAGTGTTGGCAATACAAAGATTTTGCTTAATATGAACTGATTTCACAGAAATATTAAGGAACAAAAGAAAAACAAATACATATACACATTCATACACAAAGGCACAGCTGGAAAATATGTTGAGCTTAATTCCACAAAGTGAAGAAAATGTCAGATCTTGTCAGTGACCTCATACTCACTGTGGAGCACAATAATTTAATTTCTACATCTTATTCCAACAAAGTTGCTCTGATTTTCAGGGAGTTTGGCTTTTACAATTGGACGAATGTGATTATGAATGATTTGCATGAGGGACTTTCCCAGGCATGCTTCATAAGCTCACGAAGACTTCTGAAATTGTGTCAGTCTTCTCTGCCTCAAAGTAAAATCTTAAGATTTCTTTCCCAGGGACTTGGAACTGTGTGCGCAGTAGTTAGTAAGTGAAAACCTTTTCTATAAAAAAGCATGCCAAAATCTGAGCATTTGTAACCCTATATGTTCTCCTGTCTCATCCTTCTAGTGTCTTTCTCTCACAATTTTAAGGTTGTAAGTCCTGCAAACAACCGTTCTTAGGGTAAAAGTTCAGAGATGTTCTTTCCAGGCATTTCCAGGCACTGAGTCTTTATCTGTGTCTATGAGCCCACTGAGAGTTTCACGTAAATTCCAATTGCTTTTCCACTCCACTCTTTTTTCCATTCTTGAAGACGGCTGTTGCATAAAGGACTGTAGGATTCTATTTTATATTTACTTTTTCTGCTACATAAATTATCCATTCCTATCTGGTACTCTTTTCCCTTTCAATGATTTCTTTCCTGGGAGGGAGGGAGAAGGAAAAAGCAAGCTTTTAATATGCAAGTAAATACACAGATAACTGCAGTAAAAGTACAGTAACTACACACCGAGAGATGGGAATCAGAAGTAAAAAGAACAGTATGCAGATAATAAAACCTGTCTTGTTAGATGCATCAGGGGGCTGCTGTGACCTCAGACCTGTGGCCACAGAAGCCAACATCAGTTAAAACCTGGAGAGAACATTGCAGATCCTATTTGAGATTTGCAGTAAGTTCCCCACATTAGAAACTCTGCTATTATTTTCATTCTTGATTGATGTTTTAATGTTTAACTTAATTTTGTTTTTTGCTTTTTTTGAAAAATGAACGCTAACTAATGGTTTCATTACAATCTTAAGGATGGCTTTGTTTCATGTGCAAAGCAAACATTCAGTGAAGGGTGTGATTAAAGCACAGCAAGTAAATGTTTTACAGAGATAGCTTAGAAGCTCCAGCACAACAAAACTAGTAGGTATTTAAATGCTGCAAACCTAACCTGCATGCATAGATGCCCATCTTGACCTCCCCCATCTTCTTTTTTTTTTTTTTGTTTTACTCTTTTGGTTGTAATTTTATTCAAAACCACAAATAAGTATTTTGTGAGCAAAGCAATGTTTTCAATGCCAAAGCAGGTTCTCATGCCCAGTTTCTCAACAGGATGTTGCTTGTAGTGAGCAGGCTAAACATGGCTTACTCCAACTGCCTTCAGCAAGTATGGCAGAGTGCAAAATCAAGGTGAGGGGAAAAAAAAAATCAGTACCTTAGGCTCTTGGCAGTCACTGAAACAGCCGAGCTCACATTTACCTCAAGTGTTTACCCAGTTATTCACCAGAAAGTAAATGGAAGTTATAATAGGTTTAACCTAACGTTTAGACCTCTGTCTAATATGGAAATTTATACCCAGACATCAAAATACTAGAGGGAGGGAAGATTTCTAATCCACTTTGTAGAGGACTATGCAAACACCAGCCAAGGTGCAAAGCAATGGAGCTGAAACAGAGAGGGAGAGACATGCTCGATCTGCATTCCTCTCTGGCCATTTTGGTCCTTGCCAAAGCAGGGGGCATGCTGCCAGTGCCATGCATCCCGCAGCACGGGGTGCACCCCTGAAGCCCAACCCACTGCCCCAGAGAGGGCCACGGGGATGTCAGGGCTCTGCGCAGGGAACACTCCCTGCAAGCGGCAGTGGCTGAGCTCAGGCCAGGTACCAGCCCCGAGCTGAGCCATCCGTGTGGGGAAGATACGCCCATTGTATGAGCAGTGACTCAGGAGTGATCTTTCTCTGTAGGAAAACTACCCTCGAGATAAAAGGGTAGTTTTCTGCTGAACAGTGAAAGTAATTACTGGGAGCGAAACCTTACAAAGCTATTTACAGAGCTTCCAAATCTAGGGGGTTTTCCTGTCTCCTCAAAAAAGTTTAGGGAAACTCTTCCCCATTCCTATCTGTAAGTGATAGTTTATGGAGAGGACAGCAAACACAAGACTTCCAGTAAATCAGCCTACTAACTGATCCAGAGTCCATTATCAACTGTTTTTCATTACAAGTATGGCTTCACTAATACTTGCAACGCATAGTAGGCTATTTCTGGAAGCTTTAAAAATGTACCATGTTTCTGCATTTCAATGCTTAACAGTATAGTTATTTCAGTTTATTAAACAACAAAAAAAGAGGAATCTGCTTAACTGCAACTGACTTTCACGTCACAAAAGGACTAAGCCAGTGCAAAAGCAGCCAAGCAGGAACCCTATTTAAGTCCAGCACGAAGAAAACCTTTCCAACCTCTTATACCAATTAGGATAATCTGAGTCTTTTGATGTTAAAATCCCCAAGAATCATATGGAAATCATAAAAAGCACAGTATTTAAAACAGATTCAGAATGCAGATAAAATCATTTTTCCTTCATAATATTTCCACCAGAGCTGGGGGCACCATCAGCTAGCAAATCCTTTGTACAGCTTATGTCACTTGTACTGCAGTGTTTGCTTTTGGCTGGCGGAGATGGAGGCGGACATCTCTAAAAGTTACCACTCGTAAAACAACAGAGCACCTGAGAGGGAAAGCGGGGACACAGGCTCGAGCTGCGCCTGGCAGGCACCGGGGTATGTGGTGAGGCCAGCCCCAGCCCCTGTACATGAGCTGCTCCCCGCCAGGGGAAAGGAGACCGAACAAGTACTCAATGTGATCTGCTGGCCAGCCTCTGGCGTCAAAGCCCTGGGATGCTTTGGTGGGCCTTGTACAGACTTCCCTAAATAAACGGCATCCTTTATGAACATGACAATCCCATAAACAGAAGCTACAGACATTAAAATAACACGCTTGAGTCTGTGCAGTGACTCGTCTAAGTGAAAAGCATTTGAGCCTTGCATTTCTTTTTTACATTGGACTATCCCCAAAGCTTCCAAATTTTGAAGTTTCCTGCTTCCAAGGAAAATCAGAGCAAAAATTCTGTTTGCCTTGACCATGGCAAAAGGCCATAGGCAAAAAAAGACCATGGGCAAGAAAGTGAGGGGTATTCTGCCGGATGCAGAATGGCAAAGCTGGAGGGACAGTTTATTTTCCTTTAATAAAATCCCAATCAACTGTATTTTCCTATAAAGTCTGACACAGCAATGAATCTCTGCCAGAAAAAGAGAGACAGACAGAGAAGGAAATTTTACAGTGTTCTTCCAGACCATAACATGGTATTTTGTGTAATGGGAGACATTAAACACACCTTCTTGGGCAATACAAAGCATCAATATAGCCTCCCTATGGAACTAGTTACATACTCTTACTACATATGCGTAAGATGCTGTACAACACGGTTCCCTAGAGGCAAGGGGCTGAAGAGGTGAAATGATGCCAGGGGGTAGGAGCAGGGAGTAAGGGGAGTCAAAGACACAACCCAAGAACCTTACAATGACATTTGAATAAATTGAAAAGTAAGCAAAACTGTTCGTGTTTATACAAGCAACTTGACTGTACTCTAGCAGAGGACATGGGTATGAAACTATGTCCTTATAAAGTAACACTCATCTTTTACTTATCTAACAGAGAGAAACACAGGAGAGGATCAGAGGCTGCTGAAGGAAAAATATCCAAGTGTTAAAGCCAGAGAAATGGAAAACAAAGTTTAACAAAGATACAAGTATTGGCAGGTAAAGCCCAAAGAACATTTAAATGCTGCTTATTTTCTATAAAAATAAACACTTAGTATTGCCGTTAATGGTATGTACACCTCCGTAAGAACCTGATATTTAAACTGTCAGTTTGACAGCTGATAAAAACGATGTTAAATAAAGATTAGCATCACAGATCTAGTACAGCTATACAAAGAAAATTTGTAGTACTGTTACACATGAATGTGAAATCAGTCTTTCCAACTAATTAGCCTGTTTTTCAGTTATGGCTTATGAAATTCTCATATGAATTTTGACTTTCGTTTTATGTTGTACGGTAATACTAGAACTATAATTAATATTAATTACAACTTCCATAAGTTCACACTGCCTGAATTGTTTGCAATTCCTAGCATTTGTACGAAACAAGCTGTGCAGTTCCTGAAACAAATATTATTCCTTATTAGTTTTGCAGCTGAATAATATTCAGCCTGTAACAGAATCCTCTTAGGACTGAAAAGTACTCTTGTGCACACGGATACATGCACAAAAACAACAACTAAAAGCTAAAAGCAAACTCCCCGAGAACTTCTGGGTCAGCTTTTGACATCACCCATAGGAATGAAATCAGACACCAACCAATCAGGCACCATGAGGCTGGCAGCACAAAATAAACAAAAGCTGGGCCCAGGGCACACAATGAGAGAGGGAAGTGGAAAAGACTATTGTTCCAAAAGCTTTTACATGATGTTGCTTTATTTATTTCTTTTGACAATGCCTGAACTGAATCTCTAAAAAGGGAAAGGACCCTCCCCCCACAGGATCTGTAAAGATCTGTAAAAACAGAGTTGGGGGTTTCTCTTCTCCGTTCCTATTTGTTCTCTCTAACAATGTTTTGCAAGCCCTGTAAAGCAAACAGCACTATCCCAGCACAGCGTGTGGGAAGGCAGCGTTCTTCCCAGCATCGCCATAGAGGTTCAGCACCGGCACTCGGTGCCAGGTTTTCTGAAAAGCAGGGCAGTCTGGGTGCTCAGCTCTTTTCTGAGTCTGACCCCTATTTAGGTGCCTCCCAGGAAGCTGAGGTCTTTAGAAATTTGGCACCCAGCATAGGTACTGGATGCTTCGGTAAGGGGGAGGCTAGAGCCATGAAAAAGAAACCATGTATCTGTCTGTTCCCTCCAGAAGAAAAGCATCAGCTCTTTCAGTCCCCTTGCACTGTGCACATCTGAACCTGCACAAGCTGAAATGCCTGTGTGAGACCGCACTTACTTACACGAGCAGGCCGAGGAGGACAATACCCCGTGCGGCGTCATCACTGCGGCAAACGTACAGACGATGATTCACTTCTTGGACACTCTAGCCTGTCACTGAACTCAAAAGATTTAGGATTAGGCCCAGAGTTGACTAAAAGCACACATGGTGTGTTTTTTCAAAGTTCAGCTCAGCTGAACAAAGCTCGCTGAATGACTTCAATCCTCTCAGTGCTTCCCCGAGGAAAAAGAAAGGCAGCATATGTCTACAGTTTGGACCGGACTTGCTGCCCCTTTCCCATTCCTAACCGTGCCAGCAGACACAAGTGTATAGGGACAAGTAAATGCATTCCAGAAGTAGGAGATACACGCATGGATCCTAGAGTTCTACAGGTAAAGAGTATCACTCATTCTCATGTCTTTAATAAAATAGACTTTCTTTTTTTTACTCTTGCCAGAAAAATTAGTCCTAAGGTGCACACAAATAATTACATCTTGTGGAACAGTAAATTACAACAAATGCCATAGAATTCAAGCAGCCCCAAGTCTGGGCCAGATTTTCAAATGTTTTGCAGATGTTTATGGTTTGCTGCAAAACTTTTGTCAAGTTACCCACACAACACAGCATTTACTGAATGATTTTGGCACATGGTAATTCATTTTCTTTGTGCAGGTGTTGCATTCCAGAAACAAGAAGAAGTCTTCTTATAGAAGACTGCTGCAATTCTACTAAAAAAAAAAGATCATGAAAAAAAAAACAAACATCCTCTCATCTGGGAGAGGAAAAAACGTACCCCCTAAACTCAGTTCAATTGCCTTTTCCTTGTTTTCAGGTAAAAGAAAACTCCTTCACAGGTAATATATATATATATATTATATATATATATATACATATTCAAAATATGTTGCAGGTGTGAGGTATTCCTTCAAAATGCACAAACCGGGAAGCATGGTCCTTCACAGCACGAAGGCCCAGGCTGTCTCTGACAAAGATACTGGGGCAGAAAGTCCCCGTGAGTGTTTCAGTGGTTAATTTTACTTAATGAAAGCTCATGATTGGTGGGACCGCTAAAACCTAACTTTTGATTGCAGGAGAAAGCCTCAGAAGGAAACTTTGTCCAGCTGCTCCTGGGCAGAGCTGCAGCGGGGCCCTTGCAGGCACACAGGCAGAGCTGGCAAAGGCAGCATCCGTGTCCCTGCATGCATCCGTCACCGTCCCCCTCAGGCTCAGCACAAAGGCACTGCTTTCACCCGCAATGCTCCCTTTTGTCATGAGCTTTTATTCCACACTGTGTGGGGCAGGAAGCAAATCACAAAACAGGGGATGTGCAACACTTCGGACCTTTCCCTGACTGGTAACTTGCATGGAGGCAAAGCAGAATGAAACACTTGGGATTTAATAACTACCACATTCAAGCATATGGAAATTAAACATTAAATTTAAAATTTTCCAGGAGCAGATATGAATCCAGATATAATATCTTTTTGTAGATATGGAAAATACAAACAGCTATCTTTGACTTCCTAGACATGCAAGCCACTAACTTTTCCTTCAGGGTAGGAAAGCAAAGATGAATATGCCAAAGGACTGTTAACCTTTACAGACACATTTTAACATAACTCGACCAAACTCAGATAAATCAGAATAAAATTTAATCAGCCTCCCATTCCCCAGCTACAGTTACCAGAGGAAAAAAAGTTACAATTAGGAAAGAAACAGTAGGAAATTCAGACATATTAAACTGAGCAAGCTCCCATCTCTGCTGTGCAACTTTGTTGGTGATATTAAACACTGCATTTTCCAAGTGCTTCATTACAGACTTGCTGTCTTAATAGTCCTTTTATGAGTAATCAGTGGAAAAGAACATTTAAATAATGTTTTGCAGTGTGTGTTATCTAGACTTGGCTGTTGTTCTCTAATTCAGGGCAAAATGAACACGTTTACAATTTACACACTTGAATTGAAATCCTTCAATCGCCCTTCTTATTCTGTGAATGGAAATGCTAATGTCTATGTGGTAGCTATGACCCACTCACTATTTATGTGCCCCAATATAGTGTCTAAGAATATATAATCCTTCAGTCTTTTGTTCAGCAACTCCACCTACAACTCCCTGGCGCTACCTTAAGAATACAGACCACAAGGATTCAAATGAACAAAACATAAAATAAGACTGACTGTCACAGCAATCTGTTACCAAAAATGATGTGAAAGTTACATAGGTGCAAAGGTGAATACAACAACAGGAAAACTATTTTTTAAATGACAGATGAGGAGTGTTCCAGCATGAATATAGAAGCTTCTATTAAAAAGAAGTTTAAATACAAATCATTAATATACAAACTCTTCTGTTGAGTCTTTATCTCAACCTAATATTTAAAAAAAAAATGTTTATGCGATTTTACCTTACTTGCAAGCTGCATGTGTGTCACCATTTAATCTGTTACTTTTTCTGAGAAAGCTAAACCATTGAAAGGATAGCTGTCACTGCCTACGCATTTAAAACAGCTTGTCGAATCCTTACTTTTTTTTTCTTATCAATATTTTTTTCTGTACATATGGCAAGAGTTTATTTATTTTCAGCTAGTTCAATTATAATTAGTTCATCAAGTTAAGAAAACAGGAATTCAGAAAGCAAGAAGGATTGTTTTCCTCTTTTCATTAAGGAATAAAATTGAGATGTGCAATGGCAGACTTAAGTACTTCAAAAAAAAACTTGAAGGACATGGTACACAGAAACAATCATTACTACACAAAGATATTAGTTTTGTGTAACAGATCAGTTTTAAAAGCACAACATGCTCCAGTATTTTTCCCTTGTATGCCAGAACATCAAACATAGTTAAACCGCTTTAGGAGTTTAAAGCAGTCCTGAAATGTTGCTATTGTACATTGCAATTCAATTCAAACCACATAATTTTGCTATGCATGAATCACAAGATTTAAAAATCTACTATTTCTGTTAAGAAATGTGATTTGTTATTTTCTAGCATAATAAGAATATAAAAATGTAGAACATGAATAAATGTATGGTAAATCGTATACGAGTGTTTAGAGAAACCCAATTTTGTACAACAAACAGATCTGGTTAGCACATGATATTGACCAATAAAATTGAGCTTTTGTTTAGGAAAGTAACTGGAAAGCAAAAATGCAAAACAAGATTACACTTAATTATTTAAATCATAGAGTTCTGCTTGTTGATTTAAATTGTGATTAGAATCAGGGATTTAAATTAATCCACTCTGGATTGCATAAACAGCATCTTAATAAGAGGGAGCAGTAGCTTCATCACCCAAGAAGTCATTCAGGAAAAAGAATTGTGATAAAGCATAACGAAGGGATGCAGGAGTTCATTAATGGATAGCCCTCCACTACCCAAAATCTCCAGTTTCTTTCATGGAGAGAGAGAGAGAAGATAAATGTGTGAGTGGGAGGAAGTCACTACAGGGGTATGCATGCATAAAAATATATACAGGTACTATGACGTATGGCGTAAAATAATTGTGTAATTTGTCACAAAAAGCAGGATTGTACTCCTCAAACTTAAATGAAGTAAATTACTCATACATTCCAATTAGCCTCATTTATTTTGTCACTAAAGGACTATATATAACTATAATAGTCCATGCTCTTACTTTTTTTTGCCATTAGCAGGATCTTGGAGCATATTCCCCATTTATCTGATACTGGCATTAACTAATGTGTTATTAAAATGGAAATTGATTCTAAATTTTATATGGAAATGGATTTAACTCTGTACTCAGATACTCACACCTAAACCCCGTTCCAGCCTCTACCAAATCCTGGAATCTGTATTTCTTCCTAGATAGCAAGGAGATGAACAGAACAAACAAAACAGTACAAATTACTGTTGAAGGAGATTGCTCAAACTTCACTAGAAATCCACTGCATTGCCAACAAGGCGATCAAAATACCAGAATAATGAGAATGGGCCATAAACTAAGGTATCTGACAACACAGACTACAGTGTATTTACTCCAAAGGTGCTTTAATACCTGGTATGAGGACATCCTCTCAAATAATAGTATTTATTTTTCAGCACAGGTCCGATTACAATTAAAATAAAAAGAGGTAAGACTTTTTTCTTTCTGTTTCACAGCTTTATTGTGCAGGACACAAACTATTCTGGTTGAGTCCGCTTCTAATAGAAACTACTTTTCTTTTTTGATTTTACAAGAAAGTGTTTTACAATCCAGAGAGGATGAGTCATCACAAAATCTTTGTCTAGTTGCCAAAAACCTGCCCCTCTTCATTATGAACATAAAGATAAAAGCTCTTACAGTACATTAGCTGGCATACGCCTACACAGACAGTACAAATAAATTAATTGTGTCTAGCCTCAAACATCCAAAGAGGTGTAGTAGGAGCTCAGTCCATCTTGTTTCATTAACAAATTAAACTGTAATAGAGCATCAACAGTTCTCTTATGTACGTAAGCTTGACTGTTAAACAGCAAGGTTTTGTAGGTATCACCCTTTCATACAAACGTATTTTGTAGTTCTAGTATTTACATTACTTTGCATATACCACATAAATTCCAACAAAAATAGCATATGCTGGGAAAAAAATAATGAATATTGGAGTAAGTCCATTGGCTGTCCTACAAAACTATTTAGAAATGTCATAGGACCTTGGAACTCAAGACTGGGGTAGTGATGTTTAGTAAAAAGGGAATTTTTGGTATTACAGTATTTCACATGCAAAAGTTACAAATTATTTTGCATCTGACGAGAAAGGAAAGTATATTTGGAAGTGTGATCAGACTGTGTGCAAATGGGTATGTTCAGGTTCATTTGAAAACTACAATATTTGCAAACATCAGGGCTCTTTTATAAAAATATATACATGCGTATTTTACAACTCAGCTGATGAGAATGCAGATCAAAAGGAAAGTCACTGCATAAAGTACTGTACATGGATCAGGGGCCAGAATTACTGGAAATAATCAGCATTTACCATCAAACTCGTGCTACAGATGAAACTGTTTTCCTTCTGGAATGCTCACAATCTTTAGCATGAGAAAGTTATACACAACTAACTTGAAAAACAAGTTTAACTCTACTTAGCCACAAGCTAAGATTACACCCTCAAACGCACCTTTCTAAGATTTCTTATGAGAGGTTTGTTTGTGCAATCCAGTTAAGGGCAATTTGTTAAAATTGCTCTGTGATTTTCTTTATCCTTTAACTGCATAATTTAAGCAACCTGCATTTTATAAGTTTAAAGATATTTTTTTTTGTAATTACATATTTCTGTCTGTTCTTACCTCTTGAGAAATGAAAACAGTTGTGGAGAAAGAAAACAGAAAAAGAGAATGGAAGAGAGCAACTGAGCTCAACCTATCACAGAAAGCAACTTCTTAATTAATGAGAACAAAGAGCAAGCTGACATAAAATAAGCCTGTTCAGAATCTGCAGACTCTCTGCATTACTGCTGCTTTACCTTTCTGGCCTCTAACCACAGGGCTAGGAGAAGCCAGAGCTAAGAACAATGCCCTAGCTCCTCCAAAAGCTCAATACCACCAAAAGTCAGCAGCTCCCACCTGCTCAAAGCCTCAACAGTCCCTACACAGAGCATTCTACCCGTCACATTTCAGGCAAACACGAGGTCACGCAGCCTGTAAGACCCCTTCCCAGGTGCAGCAGGGCATTACAATGGCTGGGATGTTCTGGCTAGCCTTCAGCCAGGGCTTCCTTCCAGCTTCATCCCTCCTTAAGTTTCATCTTTTATCTCAAACTGGAGACAGGATTTTTCTTCCATTTGTGACTCAGGAAGGCATACTGCTGCTATCTGATGCTAGGAACTGTTGTGTGGTATCGTGGAGGTGGACACAGTCTCAGTGGCTCCCAGCCAAGCTCCAAACCATGCTTGCCAAGGCCAGCGTTTTTCCCTAGGAGCAGAGCAGCGTGACCACAGGATGTGTGTTGTGCACCTTACAGCAGCATGGAGCTCACTACTCCCACTACACACCTATTTTTTTTTCCAAGAAACGGATTTGGACAGGCACACAGGCCAGGGCCAACATACTGGCACAGACTTCTGACTTCACCTGATTAATCAATCCGAGGGAGATTTGGCAGCACTGGCTACAGGCAGCCAGCCCATGGGAGAACAGCAGCCGTACATCAGATAAGGCAACACTAATATACTTCTCCATGCAGTGCTTCAATCCATAAACAATCTTCTCGCAGGCCTGCCATACTGAGCACGCACTGGTATATGTAGCTCTTTCTGGTATGGGCTTCGCAGCATACAGATCGTCAGCCAAACCCTCCTGGCCACTAGGGCAAGGTCAGAACCCCTGGTTCTGACCCTGCAGCCCAATAGCCAGAGGGACGCACAGGGCAGCCAGGACTGTACCCTCAGGGCAGCAGTTGCAGCTCCCCCCTGACAGGGAGGTGACAGGATACCGTATGCAGCCCCTGCTCCGCAGCCAAACATGCAGGAGCTTCGCTGAGTCCCCTCCGTGGTGCTGGAGCCTGGCCAGGCTCACAGCCTTCAAACACGAGGTCGCTATGGGTCCCGTTTTATTTTTCTTCACTTTACAAAACAGTGCCTCATTATTGCAGAATGATGCCAGTGCTTAATTAGCACTATGGGTTAATCACTCCGCCTGAAGAGTTTCTCTCTCTTTCATGACTAAAGGAAGCCAGCCCAGCTTCCCGTTATCCAGCTACCAGCATCGGCTCCAATAAAGCGCCGTCTTTGGCCGAAGTCAACCACAGCCATCACACAGATACATAATGGCTGATGTGTAACTGTAGATATCCTTTCTTTTATGGGGTTAATACCTGCCCTTGGGGATAATTGTGCAGGACTTTAGATGAGAGATCTCCATAAAAGGCAGTAAGAGTCACCCAGCTAAAACCACACATAACTCAAGCTAGTTTACCCCTTTGCATTATTTAAATGTCTTCCTTTAATGTGAATGCATCAATTTAAAGGCACAGTGCAGCCAGTGCTCCAGGCGGGCAGCTCTACTCTTGCAACCAAATGTGTCTCCTCAAAACTTAAATTTGCACGCATTTCTAAAATGCATCTATCTGTAGGTATCCTGTTGGAAAACCAAGGTATAAATCCGTATTTCCCATTGCTGTCAGAGAACCTGCAGTGCCAGATTTACTGCACCCCTTCAACTGGCACCAGCCCAGCAGCAGACATGTGGCAGGTAGGGGATTTTGCCCTCTCTCTGAACCGGATGTGCATACTGAAATCCAACATACTGGCATTTTGAACCACTGGCAATTCTCCTGACACCCGATGAGCACCTGGCCACCTTGCGAAGAGGACCCAGAGACAGAGGAGAAACAAGCAGCCACTTCGCCTCCCCATCCCCAGAGCACAGACCCTGGTTGCTGCCCTCCTTGCAAGAGCTTCTGCTAGATCAAAGGCTTACCCAGGTACACACAGCTAGACAGAGACCGAGTCACATTACTCATGTCTTTTCCAAACACTTATAGCTTGGCCTTCCATTTTAAGAGGACAATACAATTTTTCCAGGTTCCTTTCGGTCCCTTCTAGTGTACAGTTACCAGAAAGAATACCAGCAAGGTTCAAGTTATAGCAATTAATGAAGTTTAACTACATTTAACTACACACTATTAGGGAGGGAGCCTTTTTTAAAACAACTTTGGTTTTAACATTTAAAAAATGCAAACAGTAATAAGAGTGAAGTATAAATAGTTGCATTTGATCATATGTGCCGTTCTCCAGCTACATGTGTGAACTTGTTTCTTGGTCAAGAAGAATTTTTGTGGGTAGGAAAAAGTAATTCCACCATCCATTCAGTCCCTGAATATCTTTTTTAATAAAGCACATAGGTTTACAGAGCACAGTCAGGTTACCTAGGAGTGAAAGTTATGTCTCATAATCCGTAATTTTGTTGCCCATTTCACACCATCTGGCGACATAGTTAAAGATAATCCGATTTTTGTCTTTTAAAAACATCACATAGCCATATCATATGGCGCATGCAATATGATAAATTACTTATTTAAATAGGGTGCTTCTGTATAGTTTACAAATCCATGGTCACTCTCAGTTAACCTGAAAACAGTTTTAGGCAGGGTGTTTTGTTTGTTAGTCCCTAGTTGAGGTTTCTGTCTATTTACGGTTACACCTAAAATAGTACAAGTAGCTAACATCTAACCTATCCAACTTTTAAGAACCTGTTCTTGGAATTCAAAGCTTGGTACCTAAATTAGAACAAATATGACAACGCACTTTCATGTCCCAAAAGCAATGACATCTTTTTGCTCTATCTTTACAAGAAAGGACCTAACATAATTTAGTTATAGACTACGTGTTCAATGTGATGCAGGATTTCTCAAGTATTTCAAGCAGACTCTGGGAGCCTACCCATAAAGAGTTCCTTGCAAGACAGTGGTCCGTCAATATATCTGCAGGTTTGCTGTGGATTTGCTTTTGTCGCTTTATTTTCAGTCTCCAAAAGTAATCAAAACAGTTAGTGGGTTGCCAAAAGTTGCAACCTCACAAAATAAATCAAAAAAAAAAAAAAAGAGAGAATCAATCATGCTAGGCAAAAGAAAGCTCTTACACAATTAACCTAGGGAACGGAAATAGCCCATTTACTGTTGCTCAAGTTCTTTGCCAAACTATTTCAGTGGCCCTAATGTCCTCCAAGGCCAAACCTTCAACCAATAATTTCACCCCCTTCTGATGCACAAGACACACCCAAAACATTTTCAAGGGGGGTGGAAAGTAGTAGAAGATGTCTGTGATTTGCAGTCAGGTTATTCTGGGAAGATTACATATTTCTAAGAGACTACAATGTACATGTATATCTGTACTTCTGATATAATCACATGATCATGTGTTCAAATCTAGATAGCTATTTTTCCATGCAGATTTTTATTGCTTTCTTTTCCTTTAGTAATTAACCATTTTCAGGAGATATATATATGTATATCCTGAAATATATATATAGATACAGATATATATATATAATATGTATTAAACTTACGGAAGACTTATCACCTAACTCTTCAAGATCATTTCAAAACAGTTCCATTTTTCTTGTATGCCAGCCTTAAAACAGTCTCATAGATTACTGTGTACTTTTGCACTGGAAGGTTTCATTCCCACCAGAACGTCTAGACAAGCTAAAGCACATCCCTACAGTAATTTCACTTATTGATACATCTGCATCACTCACCAGAAGTTTCAATGATCTCAGGCCTTGTTTGGTGAGAGGAGGCAGTAATACTTGATCAAAGACAACTCCCCATGAAGCTTCCAGGTGCTGAATGCCAGACCATGCACCACACGGAGGCATGGGACATTTCCCAAACCTGGTGAGTGCAGGGACGGTGCATGAGCCCAGGTGCAAGGTCACAGGTGTCCCTGCTGCTGCTGCTCTCTCACATGCACCTGTGGAGCCCTAAAGGCACCAGGCCTCATCCCTAAAGTGTAGAAGGTTTGCCTCATTTCCTCTGACCTCTACATGTGATTGTCCTACTCTTCCTCACTTCTGACCAGGCTGTCCATCTCCCTGTGTCTATCAGGTATGCTCTGCTACTAGAAGGGATTTGAATAAAGCACTTGATTATCTGGCAAGCATTTTCTTCAATGAAGACATACTATGAACTAGGCAATCATACTTTCAACTGTGTTGCCTGCCAGAAAAGCACACAAACTTCCAATAGCAAAGAAGTGAGGTCATTTTGGTCAACTGCCAAAATCAGCACATTTCCTCTTTTGGTTCTGGATGCTGCACCTACACATTCCATGATGTCTGACAAGTTGTGAGAGAGATGCAGTCTCCCAGAAGAGGAAAAAAATTAAACCAATGAAGGTTATTTAAAATAAAAGGGGGGGGGGGGAGGGGGGTGAAGGATGGGAAACAGAAGAAAAAAATCATGAAGCATCCTGATGTCCCATGACCTCTTCCTGAAGATCTATTTAACTGGAGTCCAGTGTAACATTTCTTAAAAAGCATCAATACCTTCTCTTGATATTGCAGAAATGTAAAACCTTGACAAATTTAAAAGACCCACATGAGGGATGCAGCTTTTGGTTAGAAGGCTGCACTCAAATCAAGCAGATCAGGTTTGAACTCTGGTCTTCCACAGGTCCCTAGAGTACTTGAGCAAGACTCTTAAACCTCCCTTGCTTAAGACTCTATCTTCTGTCTGTCTTGTCTATTTAAAAAGTAAGTTTTCCTGAGCTGGGAATATGTCTTTATATCAGAGAAGAGTCTGGAACAGTGGATTTTGGATACTCATTTGTGCCTCTTAATGCTAACGTGGCACAAACAGAAATGACAGTAGTAGTAGTAGTAATAATAATAATAATAGTAATTATCTCCTAGTCTTTATTTTCAAGTTAACATCTGCCAAAAGTGTTAGGAAAAGTTTCTCATTGTGGCAACAACTGTATTTATGTGTGTAATTTACAAGCAACTCATCTAAATGCTTTGAATTTTTTATTAAGATTATTTTCTCATTTTCTATTGAGAAGCCTTCTTAGATATTGACTCACATTCAGCCTTGGAGGGAGAAGTGCCAAGCATTTGTTTTTCTTATGTCTCCAGTAGTTATTTGACTCCTGCATTAAGCTCAACAAAGCCAAAACTGAAGAGGAACAAACTTAATTTAATTATTAAACACATTTCAAACTTCACTGTGATTTAAAAAAAAATAAATCATGTGGGATAGTGGAAATGTGCCAGGGAAATCTTAAAAAAAAAACAAACACACAACTGTAATCTTTCCACACCCCTTCTTTCCTTCTGCCTTTCTCCAAAGGAGGGTAGGTAAGCTCAAATCTATTGAGACAGAGTGAGCTAGTTTCACTTCAGGTTTGCTACAGGAAAGCTACCAGGGCATCATGCCAAGCCTCCCACTTTTGAGGTAAATATGACTTTCTTTTAGAGCAGTTTTATGAGTGGCACAGCACAAGTCTCATATACTATGGCAATTCAACTGCAGATTTTACTCCACAGCAGCTGCCACTGCTTCGTTATAAACCACAGTTCACTCTGAAGCTCTCTTAAGACGTTTACAAAAGGGACACTGTATGTATCTGACATCTGCTGCAGTGGTGCAGTTACGCAGATGGCCTTTGACTCTCACCTTCTGCACAATACAGAGCCAAACCCGGTTCTACAGAAAGGGTTAGCCCTTAAATTTGCCTGTTCTTTTCCTGATGACACTCCTCTTGTCCATTTGACAATCAGAGCCAAAGAGCAAGCTTACTTTCCTTGGGAGGGTCAGATTGGCAGATGAACTATAGTGAGGAGAGGAAACACGTTAAGTATGAAAACATTCTCATAAGCTCTCACAGGAAAAGGATGTAGCTAACAATAAAACAGAATACTGTATTTCTCTGCCAAACGTTATCATACAAGATTATGCATTCCCAAAACTTACATTTATACCAGTTAAATATTGGCAATACTACATCTACAGGAGGCATATTCTGAAATACCCCTCCTCTATTCCCCATGTTGTGTCAGCTCTGAAGGTTTCTTCCTGAGGTTAGCATTAGCTAGATGTGTCACCACCTCACTTGACTCAGGATACTCCAAATGTGCTTCGACTTATAAGGTGAACCACTTCACCACTGTCTGACAAGTCTTATGACTGATCCACCAGGGAACATCTCCAAGAGCCACTCAGGCAAGGCTGTCAGACTTCTTGCAAGCAAGCTTCATTCACCAGATCCTCATCCGTAGTATTGACAGCCTGGCCTCCTGCCAGGCACAAACACTGTTTGCTGCAGAGTTGGAAGACTAATTACTTAAGGTTTGTCCTTCCTCATCTGGGCTTGTTCCCTGCACTTCTTCAATTCTGCAAAGCTGGCACAGTAAAGTCAACAAGCTGATAAAAGTATGGTGTGGGCATGGGTTTAAACTCCTTGTCTTTGCTTGGCTCTGCAGCTGTATCATTTGTGGTTTCACTGAAAAACTTCAGCTCTGACCATTCTGGCCGACTTCCCTGGTTTTCTGTACCTTTCCAGGGAGTAATCAGAAGGAGCTTTTTAATGGCCCATCCCTGGTCCAAACATTATTCCCAGAAATGCACCAGCCAGCAGAGACTGATTGAACTTCCCCACTTTGTACACCTGCAGACATGTCTGCCAAACTGCAGGCTACACAGCACAGGAGATTCTTCCTCTACACAGGCTGCTGGAAGACATTCACATGCAGCCCTCAGTTCACATTCACCATCTAATAATTGGAGCAAATGCTCAGGTCAATACCTGTACTTAATTTTATAAATGCACAAGGGGAAAGAATTGCTGCTGGCAGGTCATTTTCAAAAAGGGATCCAGGGGCTCTGTGAAGTGCTTTATTCTCATGTATGGGGAAGTACGGCACACAATGAAAGTCTATTAAAAGTTCATCATAAAACATGCTCAGAGATTCTTTGTCCTAAATTATATACATGCTTGTTTTGCTTGTTTGGTGACTGTTAATGTAGTGGGAAACCATCTAAATCACTGTTATTATACATCTAAGTACGGATTTCTTAACTGTTATTTAAATTAGAAAAGAAAGGAAAAAGACAAGTCCTCAGAAGAATATTTCAAAAAGCTGTGATCATTCTGTGAGGAGCCTTAAATACTGACTTGGTATTTCTTCTGGTCCTGGGATACACCGGTTTCAGCATGTTACTTCAAAGGACAAACAGTTTTTCTGCAAGGACTCAGATCTATGCATCAGTTTCACTCCTTAAAAATGGTTCTTTACATACATTTTCATAATAAAAACACTTTATAACTATTACCCAATTATTGCTTACAGCATTAAGTAACAAGGTATTATTACTCCAATTTTACAAAAGGGAACAAATCCTGAAATATGAAATACTTACTCTGTGTTTGCGTAGGCTTTCTCATATTAATTAATTATGAGACTTAATTACACTCAATCTCACCACTCCAAGCCAATTACAGAAAATTGTGTAAACCGAAGTAGGGAAATCTCTATCTCAGAGACAATCATTTATACTGACAGCCCTTTCCACATACATATATAAAGAAGACTTCATAAACATCAACTTACACATCCAATGCAATGGGATGGATTTTTCTCTGATTTTTCCCTAACTGCTCCAACATTACTAAATCTGAGAAAGGAATGAATCTCCCAGTCTATCCTCTCGATTCTGCCCTATAAACCAAATGACAACCTCTGTCCCTTGATTTGTACCTTGATCACATGATTACCTTTCTTCCCAGAAGCAGTAAAACAACACAAAAAACCAGGTGTGTTAAAAACACCAAATTAGAAGAGCTCTAATCCAATGATTTAAAATATGGGTTGGTAAGAATTGGCATATACATACATACTGCAAAATATTTTTAACGTTCTTATTTGGAATTTACAGTAATTTTATGAACTTCAGTCCACAAGGGGAACAGTAAACCATCTTTAAAAGTCTTTGTTCCACAGAAGCATTTATGAACAATTTCACATGTTATGTTGAAATGTTAATTCATGATTTCCAACAGCATATACCCGCAGGGAATCACAACGCATTTCAGGGCCTTCAACAGTAATAGCATTCCATGGGGAACTGTTCTCCTTTTTCCAAGTCATGGTTCTTACAAGAACGGACTAAGCCAAAGCAAACTAGGTTTTTTATATTGACACCAATTCATCCTCCCATAAAACGTGCTCATTTGAAATCAAGGTAGAAACAAGAGCAATTATCATCTTTGGAATTTTGTCTAAAAATGTCTATGAGTTCAAGTAAATCTACTTGATTAAAACTGGACACAGTGAACTTACAAACATTAATCTGGATCTTCCTTCATTATTTTAATCAGGTTGCCAGTAAGTGGAGGCTGCTCTAAAAGACTCTTTGTGAATAAAGGTATACATGGACGTAGAAGAGATTCCATTCATTTATAACTTTGACTTCTTCAGTGCCAAGATTTCCACCCAGTCTTTACAGCTGTGACATTGTGTTCAATTTGCCCTATTCCAGCAGAATATTTAGTCTGTGCTCCTTGCAATTATGTCTTGTTTGCATCACACCATAAGAACTGTGCTATGAGAGTTTCACACACCTGAGTCTACCACACAGCTTATTTTAAACTCTCTCCAGTTGTTTAAGTCAGCTAGGTTGCACTGCAGCAGAATTAAGCAACAATAGGATCTAGCAGGCTGCATGCAAAAGACCGCATTGTAAGAAGGGGAAAAATAAACAATATTTTGGCTGTTTCTTCCAATTTTCCTAAATATTCTAAGTAGAACAGACCTACCTCACCGAGCCTGAAAAAAAAAAACACAAAATCAAAAAACAAAGAGATTGCAGGTATTGTTAGATCAGATACTTTTTAAATACACATTCTTCCTTATCCAGACAAGCTTTGCCCTCTTCTTTGACGGGTAATAAATAATACTTCTGTCAGGACATGAAAGGGTAGCTACAGAACACTAGAGGCAGAGATGCCTAGGCATTCAGCAGAGCAACTTAGTCAAATCCATGCCTCAATTTCCATACCTAATGACAGCTTTTCCCCCACCCAAGGAAACTCCTACTTTCTCCTATTCAGACAAAGGAGATGCCATCCACCTCAAATTAGGCACAAAGTGTGGATGGCCAGGAATTCCCCCTAGAAGCCTTCACAGGCACACAGCTCTCTCCTCTGAATATACAGAGAACTAGAAACTTTCTTTGGTGAGACCGGCTTAACAAGCACTAAAAATCTAGAGACAAATTAAGTATCCAGCCCTCCTCATTTGGACCCCTTCCTCCAAGCTTCATAACAGACACTTCCCTTGAACATGCAAATAATAAATAGCAAGCATGAACCTACATCTATTATAGTATTGTTAAACCAAATATCAGCACAAATTTGGTGTTAATGACAGAGTCCTGTGTTTTCTATTCTTTTAATACTAACCCCCTGAGCTTAATTATTATATTTAGTGTCTAGAGCAGCAACACTTCCTACACAGCACCCATCATCAGTCCAGCAATTAACTGCATACCACTGACCCTCATAGAACACCATGGAAATTTTATTACTACAACTCAATTGCATTTCATATAACTCTGCTCCATAACCATGTTGTACTATTAAAAAAAGAACACGTGCTTACAAAAGGGATAGTTGAGCCAACTGAACTATTTATAATTTGCAAGAATAAAAAACATTTCATAGGGTTTGCAACATGCACAAAAAAACTTTGCAGCCTTAATACAAGACAAATGTTACTAAGATTCACATTATAGACAAATGTGGAATGGAAAATATTCCCTGAAGTCATAATGGCAGGGTTATGCAGTGTGCTATTTAAAAGCTATTCACCAACAATGTCCTTTCCCTTTTAGCCAGAACCCTATGGTAGAAATTCAACTGAAAAAAGTCAATTAATTGAAATTGTGATTGTACAACTGAGGAACTGAGGAATTGGATGTGTAAGATGAAGCAGCTGCAGAAAAAGACTAGGCACTTCCATTTACTATTCAGTAGCAGAAGAGAGGGCTAGCAGTCACAACCTAGGCCTTCTGCCTTAGAGTTACCTCTCTACAAGTCTGCTACTTTGAGAGGAGTTATGTCCGGTGTTATTCTCTTCACCCATTTTCAACACTCAGCATGTTTCTCCTACATTCAAGTCTCCCCGCTCCTTTCCAAACCAAAAGGTGTACAAAATAAATAGTTATTGTATGACTATTCTAATTTCAAATTGGCATGCTAATGTAAGTCACGGCATGAAGACTCTCCCCCCACATTCAAGGGCTGCATCCAGGATGAAGTAACTTGTCACACCCAGGATTTCAGTGCTAGCTTCCAAGTTCCCAGACTCCAGTGACCCAGCAACCCCACAGCCGCAAACCTCTGCACTAACGCATCTATTTGCACCACCTGCAGACCCAGAGCAGGAAAAGGGCTGGTGCAGCAGGCAGCACAGGCATTTAGGAGGTGTATGTGCGCACTGAGGGGCTCTGGTTCTGGCAGTTTCCACTGTCCTTGTGCACTTCTCAGTTCTCTTCCAAATTTCTTGCTGGAGCCATTATTAGGCAGCAGGTTGGCAACATGCTCACAGGCACTGTGAGATGAATCATCCAGCCTCTAAAGTCAAAAACCCGCGAATGTCTAAAGATAACTATAGAGTAAACTGGAGGCCACCACCAAGTGACCTAGCAAGTCAAATGAGTAAGATTTTACACGGATTTTAAAATCACATCTTCCAAACACCTTACTCAATTTTCTACAAGCAATGAAATCTTTCTATCATGGCAAATTCCACAGTTGTACATTTCAGGCAATGCATTTAATTTTGCCAAAGGTAAATTAAATTGGATTTATTGTGTTAGCCCTGTTTCAAACCTTCTTTGGTTAAAGACGTGTAACCTTTACTGCCAATGATGGATTATCTAATAAATTAAATTCATCAACAATGCTTTGCTTTCAAAAATTGCCAACATGTTGAATGAATGATGTCTGAGGCAATTCATAGCTATGCAATAGTAAGTTTTTTGTCTGTGTTGTTGTTTAATGAAGTTCACTAAAAAATTCAGTTAGTATCAATTTATTACAAAAATATTAATTTTATTAATCAATTTATTAATTTTTAATCAATTGATTTTTATTAATCAATTTATTAAAAAAATAGTTTCTTCAATTTCTGCAATACAGCAGAAGAAATCTGAAGTTAAACCAGCTTCAATGAAAAAAGGTGTCTTGCAACTGATTTCAGTTTGCCCCCTAATCACAAATTTACCAAGAGCATGAATTAGGGAAGAAATATGTAAAGTGATCCTACATAAAAATCATGCCCAGTTTAAAACCTCCTTTGCTGTAGAACCCTGGGTTACAAATCAGATTGGAGAATACACACATTACTGATATTACTGAAAAGTTGTGGGTAAGGCTATGATTTGGAGGCAACAGCCCTGCTATTTGAAACTGGATTCAAAATTTCCACAGCTTTTGCTGAGACCTTGGCTTGCGTATTCTTTAAGGCCTGATCACAGAATATAAATATATGTATAGCAAGCCATTCCAGGCAACTATGTATCTTGATGTAAAAAGAAGCTACAAAGCAAATGCGAAGAGGACAGACAAGCCTCATGTATCCCAGCCAGGAAGGTTTTTATTGCCATCTCTTCAGCACTTCTGCCAGAGCACCCCTCTGCCCACACGGCCCCTCCAGCTGTCCAAAGTGTCTCCTCCAACAGCACTGCTGAGCAGGTGGAGCATGGATTAAACAGCATTAGACGTTCTTCCTGTCATTTTGTTTTCAATAACTTAGAAAATGATTTTTCTTGTTGTGGATTTTTTTTAAATGTGGTGAGGGAGATGTTAAAGAAAAAATAAAAATCTCTAAGATCAGAATATATCAGAAGCCCAGCAATGTTTAACCCTGTCTACAGTAACTCTCTAACCGTGAATATGTACACAAGCACGTGCACATGCATGCACACACATTAAAGTCTTTTGGAGAAGGCTCACAAAAAATGAAAGAAAAAAAAAGAAAATCATGTCCAACAGGAAGAGTCTGTTTAATGTAGGATTTACGCAAGGCTCTTTCATTTGCATAGATAACTTACAGCAATTCATAAAATTCTCCCAGGAAAATGGTGCTATATTTTGTCTAAAGCAACACATTACTTGTAGATCTCAGTGCCCTTCTCATGCTGTTAGTAAGATAATCGGTTACATAAGGCTTAGAAATCCATTTAAATTGATTTTAATTAATGAATCAATCAGTAGCCACTGACGACTTGGTCTACAGACAGCAAGCAATTCAAAGCCCCAGGCTTCTAATCCCAAACCAAAATCCACATTAGAACAACAGGACATCTCTCTGATCAATAGTAACAGAAAGATGTTCAGTTCATACACGTTTTGAGTGTATGAACTTGATAAAAACGTATCTCTATATCTTACGCATCACAATACCCATGTTCAGGACTGTTCAACTAGGAAAAAATATTAAAACATTTACATCTCTTTACAAGTGAAATAAATGAAAGCAAGCATGATTCTAGATTGCTTCTTAACTTTTAGATGCTTATTCCACTTGACTTTTTTTTTGTTCTTAAACAATCAGTTAACATTAATAGAAAATTGAACTTTGCACAATCACAAATAAGAACAATGCTTTTTACACATGCTTTGATCCTGTGAAAATTCACTGCTACTCTCTGCTGCTGAAGTGCTTACACTGTCCCTTAAAAAAATATATATATATATTCCTGTCCCAAAAGCAACATGCAGAAGTGGCATGAAGAACATCTTTGTTATTTCAGTAAGTTAATTATTGTAATTATTGTTATTACAGAAAGTTAATTGCAATGCAGTAAGTTAAATCTACCATAGGTGGTGTGACCCTGAGCACTGCAATCCCTAAAGCAGCAGCATCTGGCTCCCCACAGCAGAGAAGACACACCTGAGTGAGACTTCTGCGTACATGGTGCTCTACCACAGCATCTGTGAATAAAGCACCACTTAAACTAGCTAGAAGGAAGGAAGAAAAGACGCATGCCTCCCTGGGAGCCTCCTTCCTGAAGGCAAGTGTTGAGCCCTCCTTTCAAAGGCCACTCCTTTTTCTTTGAGTGCAACAGAAGGAAGAGAGAGCCAAGTTAGCTTGCCTCCAAAACAGTCTAACTGTTGATATAGCTACCCTGTGCTAAGCCCAAGCCACTCTGCTCACATGATGCTCTGCAGTGAGCAAGCTTAATAGCACAGATCTCCACTTGCCTGGGACATGGCTCTGTACTGAGCTCCCTCGCCTGATACAGGCTTGTCTCCAGAAACAGACCATCAGGTACTTGGAGTAGTTTAATATCAAAAACTGTCATCTCCACCAACTTCCTGTACCATAGGAGTTGGTGCTGTGCGAACTGTAGTTTTGGACCAGTTATCCTATTTACACTTTTTTTTAATGTTTCTTGCACATTGATGGCTCAATAACATTCCATTAAATATTCTTAGAGAAATCCTGATTAACCACACTTACAATCAACTAAGAAGTTTGCTTGTATGCTTGCTGCAGCACAGAAGGTCTGGCAACCCAGCTCCCTTATGTCAAAACAAGTCCCGTGGCCTGTCCTGGACTTGTGATGGACACTTGTGTCTCTGATAGACACTACGAGCCACTGAGAGTTGTATGTGCCAGTACTGAGAGGAAAAATGAAAAGTTGGTATTTGCCATTGGAAAAGTACCCATGAACAGCTGACATAAACTTGCCAACCAGGAGGGAAGAGTCTCTCCCTCTCCCTTGAGAGCAACCTCACCCCAAACTGAAAACAGTCCCTCAAAGGCTTCAGTGTCATTGTCAGAGCAAGGGATTGACCCTCTCCAGATCTCTCCCATGAGCGTGGAGTTGCATAGACAAAGGAAGGAGGTGGGAAGTCTCTCTTATGGCTATGGGTCTCCTCCTTTTTCCCCCAGCCCAATCCTCCTCAGTACTGCCTAACACACAACTCAAGAAGCACCACAGTGGCCATCAGCACAGGATCACTAGGATCAGACATTTGGCTCCAACCCTCTGTAAATGGCCATTAGTTACACTGAGGTCAATCTACCAACTTGCACCAGCTAAGAAAAACTCCAACTGGTAGCTTGCTTTATAAAATCAATTTCACATACCATCTAATGTAAAAAGTGTTGCCTAATGTGCAAAAACACTGTGCCATTTAAATGAAGAGCTCTGTATTTGTTTTTAATCAATACACTACTTATACAAGTTAAGCAACATTGTCAAAACTCGCTTTCTAACGCATCATCTAACTAGTTCATTGCTCTCAATACTTGCGTTCCCAGTTTGTGAACAGACAATTTTTTGGAAGAAGAACAAAAAGAATAGTTAAAGAAGATAGGTTTGGCTTTTAGGTACTGCTAGTTAATTAGAGAGTTAAATTAACCGAATAGTAAGTACAAGATACCAAACTATCTTTCATAATATTTAAGAAAAACATAAAGGACTGAATACTTTCCAGATGTAACGCATTAAGATCAACATTGTACCAAACCTGAATCTGGCCTAGTTAGCACAAGAAGGTAAATAGTACATCCTCTTGAACAGATGTTGTAGAGCACAGGCACTCCACATTTAAAGAGACAGATTCTGCAGCCAACAATGCTTCACTGACATAGAGACAACCAATGTGTCCTTGATTATGAGGAGGCAAACAGTTTTCACTACAAAAAAGGAGACTGAAAAACAAATCATGTGTTTTTATTTTACAAGTTCCAAGTTTGGGTTGGGTTTTTTTCAAGCCCTTTTGGAGCGCTGAAACAGAATAAAGATAGTTTGTTTCACAAGCATAAAACAAAGTAGCTGCTAAATAAACATTTAAAATTTACTCCTATGTGTTCAGTTTTCACTGTCATTGCTATTCAGGAGTTGGATTATATCACTAAAATAACGTCACTTTTTCTGGTAAACTTATTAGATGGGTATTGTCAAAGAATTGTGCGACAGAGTGTTCCCTCTATTTCATATTCTGAATATCACTGATGGAAAATGTCTTGCAGCACAGAATGTAGTATATGCCAATATATCCTGACATTCAAATCAAGAGCACAAATTACAAACAGTTTCAGCAAATTGACTTGAGTGCCTTTGTTCCTCAGACGTACATCTTCCTATTGCTTACAAAAGCAGCATATACTAACCACTAACACTGCTATAGCCAGTACTGGGAAAGGAAGTTATTGAAGCCTGGATTTCCTGCTTTCAGTTGTAGCCAAGAACTGTGAGGCTTGTAGTGGTTTCAGGAACTGACTCATCTAATGATTCATGGAGAAGATACTGGTTTTAATATGTTTCTGATCATGAGACTCAAACTTCAAAAACATTGATGCTTAATTTTTATTTTAAAGCTTAAAAAGTACATAAATCAAGTAAACAAATATTGTCATGGGACACACTGGCTAATAATTATAAATGCATTTTACTATTCACTCTTTTTTTTTTTTTTTTTTTTAAAAAAAAAAGTATGTTAAAATTCCTGGAAATTCATTTCAAGAGAACGTTGACAATGAATTCAACCCACCGACAAAAAAACAGCAAGTACTACTGTTACAATCCTGATACATCTAAACTTTAAGTGGGAGACAGGTGAAATATCAATTGCATTTTTAGTTATATCTTTTGGTACATATGTATCTACTGCTATGTACTCATGAAGGAATCCTAGAGCTGCTATTGTTAATGCACCCGGTTTCCTTAACTATGTAAAAAAAAAAAAGTATCATCAGAAGATCAGCTGCTAAGAATGCATTTGGATGTTTGAAACAAGAAAGTTTTGTTTCAGGGTGACTGGAGCTGTAGGGGTCAAGCTTAAAGCAATGACTAACACACCGGATCTTAAGCACTCAAACACCAGTGTTATTTTCTAATTCAGAATTCACAACCAGCCATTTTTACACATCTAGTTCTTCCAGAAGGAAGCATGCCCTCCAGTGCATCAAAACACTTTTTGCACACAACACAAATCTCATCTGTATGCTGTAACTTGAACTGCAAGGCTCTTGTGCCTAAAAACGTGGCTTGAGATGGAAGCTTAATTCTGCTAAACTCACGTATGGAAAAGTACTGGTTTACTTTTTAATTTTTTAACAGCAATGTGCAGCTACTCACATGGTATGTGCAGTTTGCATGCTGGGTGTGTGTGTGAAACATTCACACTTCTATATTTTACCATGTGCACAACTAGTACAAAAAAAAAGAAAACAAAATACATGTTGCTTGGAAAAAAAATAAAAAAGAAGCAAAAAAGCAGTTAAAACAGCTGACAAGAAAAGGCCAAAGTGCGCTCAGTGGCTGGCAGTCATTTTATGGCTATAGTCCTACAGCAGATTTACTTAGATGACGTCAGTGGCTCCAATCCAGCTTTTCTTTGGTAGCATTTACCACTTGCCTCTTGAAGCCTCCACTATGCTACAGAGCAGTAGACCATAATCAAAATTCCCTTTGTGAAATAGAGTTTACCTCAGGGCACAGAGGCATTGCTAGCTGAATTGCAGGCTCTTCACCCTGTACTGCATGCCCAGAAATAAATAACCTACAATACTGTACTTTCCTTAATACAGAAGGACCATTAAAAGCAGCTTGCTACCTAAAAAAGGGTGCTTTAATTTGTTTCCTAAATCTCAGAGGCCAGAATATTAGTTGATTTTCCAAGCAACCAAAAACTATAATAATTCTATTATACTTTGGACTTCTTTGTATTGCTTTTAGAGATTTTAGAAGACCAAGGTCTTTATGGGTCATTGTTTCACCAACAAAAAATACTAACATTAAAATCTAAATTGAATTGCTATAGGAAGCTGTTTATTTTAAATCTGTTTTTATAAATATGCCCCTTCAACTGCTTATCTACAAGTGCTCAGTAAGCATACAGTAAATATGCCAAGAAGCAGAGAAAGAAATTACTATGCATAAATAATAGTACATGTAAAGAAAAAAAATGCACATTATTTGGAGCTATGAATTTCCAGTCACAAAAAAATGATAGGAACCAATGAAAGGCTAGGAAAGCAGAAATCAGCAAAAAATTTCACAGGCTCTGGAGTTTAACCAAAATATATATATATATATATATTTATTTATATATATATATATATAAAACCATATGAAAGATGCACTTTACTGTATCAAATAGGTGTAGATTTGTTATGTTTTAATGGCCCCATCAGTCCAAAGATCTCCATACTCAGTAAGTATAGGTGATAACTATAGATAATCTAGTGGGCTGAAAATTGCCTCTCACTATTAAAACGTTTAGGAATAACTTACATGGAAGATGTGCAAATGCCTCACAGAGAACTGTAAGTCTCAATACCTCTCCTTTCCCTGCCTCTTTGCTTTCTCCCTCACCACCACCACCCCAAACACATTAAAGTGAGAAATCACAGGTCTAATCTGTAATAAGGCAGAAGACAAAAATATGCTACTATCATCTAACCGTCCCTGTATATAAGACATACTGTGGACCTGAACTCTAAATCTGAATTTAAGAGAGATTCAAAATTTGAGGTGATCCCCAAACCAACTCTAAGTAGACAAATGCTAGCACATCCTGTCCCTGCAGAGAAACTACAAACCTCTGTTAGCAGCCTGAGATGCCAAGCCACAGGCAGAAAAGCTTTCTTGTTTTCTGCAGGTGACTATGGTGGTCGGGCAGGGACATAACCTCTTGCTTCATCTCCCATCTGGTTGGCCTCTGGGTGCTGTGCCAGTTCCTGGCAGTTTCAGTGCAATTCACCTATAGCTGGATGGACTTCAGTGTGGCATTAACAAACAGCCACGGTTCCGGACTGTCAAATTACTTGCTTCCAAAAGGATGGGAGAAAAATTTTCTTCTCTTTGACCTCCTTTCATTACTAAAAAGTGGTGTCAACAAACAGAGTCAGAAGATGACTGTAAACTTCTTTGAGAGACAGTCTGGCCCTCTTATTGGTCATCAAGGACCTCGGACATGAAAGTCATTATACAAGCACAAGTGGCTTTTTCTTTCTAATAGCCAGGGTGAGAAAGCAGCCTTGAGACTAGTATGGCCAAAGAGATGTAACAGCAAGACCATGTCCATGAGCAACAGCAGGAAGAGAAGCTGGCAAGATGGCTAGCAAAAGGAGGAGAACAAAGCTACCACAACCTGAAAGAAGGCAAGCCTAATCTGGGGATGCCCAAAAGCATACTAACTAACTAATATAACTAACTGCATACCCAAGAAAAGAGGGAAGTCCAGGCAACCAAAGACGGATGTGGTGCCCTGTAAGGAACAGCAAGATGGAGCCTGTAGGGCAGACAAAGAGGAATGTGCAGCAAGGTCAGAGAGCAACACAGACAGACCCAACCCTAAGGACATCACTGCGGCATTGAACAGAAGACTGTATTTATGTTTTGAGATTTTTCTTGTAACAAAATAATTATGGCCAAAGGGAAGGGAGAAGAGGAAAGAAAAAGAAATGAGGAACACCCATTCAGTCTTTGAGTTTTCTAAAAGGCTTTCAGTTGATTACAGAATAAATAGAGAAAAAAAAAAGATTAGCTGGCAACAGATACAGGTATACAATTCTTCTTAAAGACTAATATGTTGAAAGAATAAAGTAAAATTTTGGATGTGGAAAATGAAACTGTTTACAGAGTTTTGCCTTTTATCTTAAACCGTAAAGCAGCTCTAGGACAAGAAGTGCATATGCATGGTGGTAGATTAAATATGAGTAAGATTTCCTTTGTCATTAATAAATGTTTGTCTCCAAACACTACATATTTTAATTGAGATACACATAACAGAGGCTTTAATCCATTAAACCTTTATGAATTTACCTTTTCTTCCAAAGTCTGTTCTGACATTTTCTCCCCTCAAAACCAAAATGTCATTCCTGAATTATAATCTCCCAACAGAAAGACAACCACGTAAAAAAACATGCCAGCTAATTGCAAAAATAAGCACTATTGTTCAGAGTACCATGAGGTGAATGAAAGGAAAGGGATTCCACCAAGGGAATAACTGTGATGTCTATAATGTTAAGGAATAACTTGGCACCAAAAATACCCAAGGCCATACTGGTTGGTGATTCAAACACGAAGCATATCAAAACGCTGATAAGCTAAATTAACAGATAGTTTATCTGAAGCATATACCAGCCATATGGTGCCACAACTTCTGTTGCCTGTTGCTGGCATAACAATAGGCTACTGCAGTCTTAGACTGGAAGCACTATTTGACAAACTGTCAACAGCATTTTTTTTTTCTGCAGAGCTCTAGGGCAATGGCGCACTCATCTATTTGCATTTTTTTTAAACAGGTGAACAAAGAGTAAACCAGATGTCAACTTTAGAAATCGAGCTGTCTGGTTTGGGAGATTTAACAGAGGCAGGCATACTGCTACAGCTCAAATCTAGACAATGAGCTTTTCTAAAACGCTCTGGCCTAGGGGAGTGGCTATTTAAAACACTTGGCTTCTTTTATTTCAGTACTATGGAAGTGAATTCTGCTCCTAAGTGCCAGCTCAAATGAAGTCATTTTGTTTCACTGGGGCTTTCTTCGCATTTTAGAAATGTAGCATGTACTGTAGTAAAAGAAAAAACAAGTATGAAAAAAAATCTGATTCTTTTTCAGCTAGAAGCTGGGTAAAACAGGAAAGAAAAAAAAACTAACAATTTGAGAATACACCAAAAAAAAAACAATGTGAAAGGGTAATTCAAGTGCAAGTTAAGTTACTTTCCCTTCATTTAAAAATAGAAATAGAAACAACTTTCAAAAGCTTTAGAAAGAATGGGTACTTACATCCCCCTCAAGCTCCATGAAGATAAGGTGTGAATACTGACAGATAAGGAAGATTTACAGCAGAGCTTTAGTATGTTACAGAAACGCAATCGGTTAATACCAAAGGAATCATGAGAATTTTCTTCTTGCTTTATCTTAGAAAAAATGAAATCTTGGTTACTTACATAGTATTTGAGGAAAAGTCTTTTCATAATGATACAGTAATCTACTTAATTAATCATTTCAAAATTTGACAGAATGCAAACTTCTGTCAATGGATATATAGTAGATCTTTCTATGATACTCAATTTTGCAAATGTGTTTTTAGTTGTGTTCTGCAGGAGTGTGAAAGACATAATGAGAAAAAATAGATAGTTCTAATAATCTGTTCTGCTTTGATAGGCAGTTATGGGAACATATTTATTTTCTGACTTATACCCAGCTAAGTATGTAGCATTTTTAGATTATCTTTTCAAATTGTTCTTGAACATTCTCAGTTTAAAAAAAAAAAACTCCTTTCATGTTAAGTTGAGATTGCACTTGAACTCCTTCCAAAAGCCAGAGCTGTACTGAATTATGATAATTAGAAAGCTGTGCGCATAAAAGGCAGCACAGTCGATGCATTTAAAAAAGTTCATGCCAGAGAATATAAGTTCAATATGTTCTCACATAATTAACATTTCCCATCATTAGCAGCAGTTTTTCAGTTTACGTATCTGTAAAAACAACAGCACTCGTCATTGTTTTAGATTCCCAGTCAATAGCATTTTAATAGTTTTACACATAATCCTAAACTTGCCTTCCTTTCCCCCCTCCCAGCACACTGTTTTCACATTCTACCTTCTGACCTGCTAGCAAATAAACTTGCATTTTGTCCTCGTATGCTTCTGCTGCCACACAGGCTGATTCAAAAGTTCGCTGAAGAACTAATACAAGCTAGAAATCTAAGAAGGCCATTTGGAAAGGTACAACGGGATGCAGAGGGAGTAATCACGCTGTTCAAGTAAACAGTTACTAGAAGACAAAGAACAAAAATTTGTAGGTGATACCTTCTACTGGACAGGCGCCAAATTAAAATGGGCTTCCTCCGAGGAACCCAGACACAAGCTGGAGACTGGGAAATGGGACTGCAGCCCTGCATCAACCAGGCGAGCATCTATAAACCCTTTACACACTCTGTGGATTTTCATCACATTCTTGATGCTTGTACAAAAATTCATCTAACAAATAAGGGCATGTAGCACATGACGGGTTGCTTCATTCATAGACTTCCTGTGCAAAATGACTCAAATTAGTTGTTCAGAACCAGATTTTGACACTGGCTTGTTTACCTCCTTTCTCTCCCCTCCACTCTCTCATTCCCTGTGTTTTAAAATTAATATAATTCAGTTGGAACTTTACTAACCAGATACAGCATAAAAGTTGCTGAATCCGCATCAACAGAGAGAGGGATTTTGGCTGTCCCAGCAATAAGACAAAACTCACGACAGCATCAGGTTTTCAAACCAAAAACCAAGAGGTTTGGGCTATTAAATTAGAAAAGTCCTAATTGAATTTTATGCGACAAATCTAAGCAGATTTGGAGTCGGTGCTTCAAAGGATTTAAGTCTGCAACTTTTCACTAGCTTATGTTTTGGAAATGAGTGATCTTTAAAACCAAACACAAAATTATTCCAGGAAATATTATTCCATCCTTGTTCCACTTGCAAAAATCAAAAGGAGTTTTGTGCAAGAACAAAGAGCAAGATATGGTCATAAAGTGGAAATTTATTGCAGAGATTTTTCTTCTAAAAACGTGTCTTCGGGGTGGCAGCTTAGAGCCGGTTGGCTTTATAATAAATAATGCCATTAATCTGTTCATATATCACAGGATACAATTTAAATTATACAGTACTCGTATAAACTGCCACAGAACCTCTAACGCCAGTTTCTTTCAGAGAGATGATTTACCTCTTGTAGGTTCTAAGATTTTGTTGAGACTCAATTTTATTTTTTTTAATTAGTAAATGAGTGTAGTTTAGGAATATAAAGCATTTCTACCTGAAGCAAGCACTAATGGCAAGGTGCTTCACGGTGACAAAACGGTAATTAAATCTCAAATCCCAGAAATAAGTAGCTACTATTTCTCTCATGGCTAAAGCAGGTCACTCTGATGAGGGATGAAGATTTCAAAATCATGTTTAAGGGGCCAATATGCACCCTCATTGCAGCCAACTTCACACAGAAACACTCTATGAAGTCAGTGGAATTAACCTGAACCTACAACATATTTAGAAAAAAGCAGTCAGCAGTCAGAATAAGAGCCCAAAACTGGAATGAGCGATCAACTTTTAATAGAAATTTTCCTCCAAGTTTTAGCTAGATCATAAGCAAAGCAGAAAGGAAGTCCGCTTACAAAACTTTGAAAAAGCATGCATATCAAATATAATATTCTTTATAATCAAAGATGCAGAATAGTACCCACGTACTTCTTTGGGCACCAAATGTCGTACTAAACATATATATAAAGCATATGCTGTAAATACCTTAGTATTCAATCCAGCAATGTTTATTCATATGAGTCATCCTAGTCACTTTAAACTGAGGATTGGATCTAGCAAATCTTTTCTTCTTAAGTGAAATCACTGCAGACAGACAAGGTGAGTTTTTAAACCATCAGTATACGGGAAGATAAAATAAATATTAACTTCAAGAAAAAATAATAGATTAAAAAAAAGTGATATGCATGTGTGTATATGCAGTAAGAAACCATGCATTCAAAATGCGATGTTTGAAGATAATCTCACAGATAAACATCCAGAACTGTACACAAGATCTTCAGTTTTGGAAAAAATCTTAGGCACCTTCCAATAAAGTCAGATTACTTCTACAAAAATTCTTCCAACAGTGTAACCATCATACTATATGGATTGCAAACTGACAGCTATGTCATGATACACAACTACATGTTTTTACCTTTCACTTTTTATAAAGTAAAATATGCCAGAATTTCTCTGTAGCTCAAGAAGTCTTTATTACCCTAGATCTACTATATCTTTAAAGTTTGCTTACAATATTATCTACAAGGTTAGTTTAAAAAGAAAGAAGGAAGAATTCTTTATTCCTCTGCATGTGACTTAACTGAGCTTAACTTTTTCAGGCATGGACAAACAAAGCCTAAAAACCACTTCAGCAGTATACAAAACCACTACACCATCCAGCAACAACAACAACAAAAAAAACGATAGTTACAAATTACACTAAACATGTTACACACATGCTCACAGGTCTCCACACATAACAATACACTATCATTTCTCAGCTGGAAACTCACGGCGGGTCTAGTTCCTAATTAAGTTTCTGTTGTTCTTTTTTATCTGTTTAATTAAACTCCTTTAAGCAGAGTCTGTCTTTACTAAGACTCATGTCAAATCAAAATTTTTCCTCTGCTTCACTGCTCGCATACATCCCCCGCTCAGCACTAAGAAACTGTACAGAATATAAAACCGTAATTCAAATCTCAAGAGCTGTTGCTACACTCACCTGGGTACAGAAGCTAATGATATTTACTTCACCAAAGCAGCCTATGTAAAATTGATGCTCAAAATACACCTAGCACATGTTTAGCAATAAAGTATTTTCCAAAGGTATTTTTAGATTACTAAGAAGAAAAACTGAAATAAGTCATACGCATCCAAAATTTCTGCTTGGTCAACTGATAAAATCCTGCATTTCTTTGCTGTAGGTTTATCCTACTGGTACAGAAAACACATCATGACCCAAGTAAAAATCAGTGCAGTGTGAAAAGACACGTTTTAGCACCAGTAGAAAAAATAAATACATCTCAAAAAAGTTTGCTTTTAATCAAAAATATTTCTAAAAGTTGATTTTAAAAAGTCACGAGTTTAAAATGTGACCCACTTATAAAACCTTCAGTTTCATGATTTAAGAACATTCACTGGATTAATCCCTGCCTTTCTATTCCCAAATAAAGTACGTGCACATATATACAGATACACTCACAAACATGCAAGCTCCCCTCTGCTCCCCGAGAAGTAATTTAATACACAGGTCTATGTCATTTTTGATAGCACCATCTTACCATCTACAGTCTAATATCCCTGTAATGGTATTTCCCAACTATTTATAGAGACAGAATACATCATATGTTACAGACACATTCCCACTCTAGGGTTATACGAAGAATCCTACATAATTTTAAATTAAGTCCTAATGTAATTATAATCACTTTTGTTTTCATATTCAACTGCAGGTAGCACTTTGTTATTTATATGAATTTTCCCATAAGAGGCATTCCCACAGAGATTTCCATATTAGATGTGCTGCATAATAACTGAACATTCGGCTAGAGAAAACAGGATTTTAATTGTACGGCTCCCAGCTTTGCCATTATCTAGTTTAGATATCTCTGGAAAACCGCTAACTAGCAATACCGTGTTTCCAAACTTTATCAGCATTGAGGGAAAGCAAACAGGCTTCTGTTAGACAGGAATACAGCTGTACAGCTACTTTTTTTCCCTGAGGCTCTGCCAATTCGGCTTACGTTTCTTATATATATAACATTTTACGTCAGAAAATGCCAGTACAACCTGACATTTCTTGGCCTTTCTTTCCCAGATAGTGTTCGACAATGAACAGTTAAAAAATATTGGGAGTCATTTACGTTCAGGAAACGCAGAGCAGAACTGCTCCCTAACTTTCCAGCACTTCTGGAGGTCAATTTTCATTTCTCCATATCAAAGGCAGGCACTTGTTTCTAATAAGTTAACAACTCTCCCGAGAAGCATGGGTGGCTGGCATTTCATTGTTTCATAAATATTTTTATACTGTAACACCATTCAACTTAAAACAGATTTCAAGAGGAGAAAAATCATGACTAGGATTATGCCTAACTGAGGCAGGAGCACAAACTTTTCTACTTGGTGAGAACAGAAAGGTTTTCTCTCTCGTTTTATTTCTTTTCATCGTTTTTGCTGAGCTGCTTGGAAGGGACTGTTTTGTTTAATTTCTGCTACAAAAGCTGCCCTAACTTTTTCCCTCCCCCTTGAAAGTGTACTTCCTTTGAAACCGCTCCTTCTGTGAACAAAGGCTGCCACCGGCCCTCCGCATCAGCACTGTGGACATCTGTAGATTAGATCTCTGTAAAACGCTACGGAAAAAGAAAAAAACCTACAGTTCCTACCGAATGGAAGTTTTCCACGGACAATCTCTTCGGTGGTGGTGTAACTGCGACTTTGTCTTTTTTGGATACAATGTTTCTGCTGACTCCCGAAAATTTTCCACTTGAATGTGCAATTAACCACCAGCAGCAGCAGCTCTGGAGAAGGAGAAGAAGCAGCGAAGAAGAACATTCCTTCCTTCATCTTTCAGCGGGAAACGAGAGGGGGGAGGAAAGCGGAGCCCGGGGCAGCGCCGGGCGCGGGGCGCGGGGCGCAGGCAGGCCGAGCCGCTCGGCAGCGCGCACCGCCGGGGGATGGCTCCGCGGGGCTGCGAGCGGCTCCAGCGAGCCTGGGGCTGCTCCCAACTTCGCGCTTCCCCGTGGCAAAAATGTGAAAAACGCCAGGGCTCGGTGCGTGTGCGCGCGTGTGTGAGGGAGTGCGGGCGGGCGTGAGGAGTGCGCGTGTGAGTGTGTGTGCGCGCCAGTGTGTGCGCGCCCGGCTGCAGCGCAGTGACTCAGGCAACTAAGTGCGAGCAGCGGCAGCGAGGGGGAGCGGAGCGGCGCGGGGCGGGCAGCGGCCGCCTGTTGCGGCTCCGGCCGCGGCCCCGCGGCGGCAGGAACTCCGCCGAACAACTTCTCCCCCCGCCGCGGCCCCTCGCCCGCCGGCCCCGGCACCTGCGGGGGCGCCGGCCTCTCGGGCCGACCCCTGCCGGGACCGGCCCCCGGCTCCCCTCCCCGCCACACAAAGCGCCGCCGTGCGCGCCCGCGGCCGCCTCTTACCTCCGCGCTGCGGCCGCCCCTCCGCGCACCGCCAGCGCTCCGCACTCTGACAGCAAACTTCGCCCGCCGCCCCCGGGCCGCCCCAGCTATTTACGGCCCCGCGCCTATTTTTAATCAGCCGCCCAACTATTTATACCGCGCCGGGAGCTTGCCGCAGGCCGGCGGACGGAGCCCTCGGAGGATGAGTTGCTGCCCGGCCGGCGGCGGGGCGGGCCGGGCTCCCGGCCGGGCTGCGCGGCGCCAGCGATGCGAGGAATGCGCGGAATGAGGGGAGGAATGAAATGAACGCGGGAGCGGGGCGGCCGCGGGGCGGAGCGCGGCCCGCCGCCCCCTGCGGCCGCGGGCGGGCGGGCGGGACGGCGGGCGGGGCCTCCGCGCCGCGCTGACCTCATAGGGGAGCCCGCGGAGGGGGGGGGGGGCCGCGGTAGCGGCGGGGCCGGGGGCCGCAGGCCTGCGCGGTGGAGGTTGCCGCGCCGCGCACTGGGTTAGCAGGGGGTGTGCAACGTGCAACGTTGAGCGATGGCGCGTGCGGTGCTCTGTAACGGGCTGCAGCGGGGTCTCCAGTGTTCAGCAGTGGGGCCGCAACGGGGGGCTCAGTGCTCTGCAGCAGAGTTGCAGTGGGGTGGTGCAACAGAGGTCTGCGATGAGCCGCGGGAGCTGGCCGCGCTCTGGGCCCTGTGGGTGGGGGGCTTCCACGCATAGCCACGACTGCAGAGCCCCGCACGGCCAAATCCCTGCCAGTCCCTGGCGAGGCAGGCCTGTGCCAGACGGGCACCTGTGGCACCCCTGGGCCCATCAGAGCCCCGAGCAGGGGGAGAGCAGGAGAGCTTTGTACACATCACAATCCAAATCGGTGTGGACACAGCATGGCCTGGGAGCCCAAAGGGCTTGACCTTTCTCACAAAACTGGCCCCAGCTTCGGGTTTCATGCTGCAAGTTTTGCATCGCTCGAGTTGTGAGCCTAAGTGCTGTTAGCCTATTTTACCCTTCTTGCATCGGACAGACCATTCCCCAGAAACACACCCAAGCATTATTACAGGGCACATCTCCTTCAGCTAACAATTTCTTACCTTATGGAAATAATCACAGTGCAGGCACAGCTGTTGTGCTTGTGAAAACTTGTATTTGCATAAGCAAAAGGGATAACTGGACACCTCAGTGCCTGTTCGTCAAATAAATTGCCTATTTTGATGTGCAAACATACATTTCTATCCACCTTTGAAAGTTTGCCCAGCAGGGCTCCCACTTTTGGAGATGTCAGGAAAATTGCATTACAACCTCAGAAACACCCTATGTTGGGTGTCTATCAGACAGCATTACACATCATGTGTAACCTCACGACACGTTTGGATGGGGGCTGGCAGAATTCACAATAAGTACCCTGTATGTTGCTTGTGTATGACATTATGAAAAGATGCCAAGTGTGCCTCTGAAAATACTGGAAACATGCCCTTCTTTGTGCTTCCCCAGTTCCAATCTCGTAGGGCAGCCATGCTGATAACAGCCGCCATTTTAGCCCATGACTGACTGTTGAAAACAAGTCGCTTAAATCTCATGTTGCAATTCACATAGAGGCTGCAATTGTTTTTTTTTTTTTTTTTTTTCACCTTTGTGGACTGAGAGTGTGTGATGGGCAGTGCCCGGTGAAGGAATGTCCCCACTGATCACACTAATGCTATCTAATCTATTCAAACTCAACCCTACACAAACAGCATGAAACAACTAATAATATCAAACTGAGCCAAAGTTTGAGAAAGCGTTGGCCAAAGGATTGGAAAAATGGGAGAAGGAATATATTTTAGGATATTTTTCCCTCCACCATTCCACACTGGCTGAAAAAATTTCTTTTTGAAAGCAGGCTACAAGGAACCCCCTCACACACACACAAATTTGTTTTTTTCTTCCCCTTCTCCTTTTCAAACTGCTCCAATACTATTGTCTAGTAAGTGTCTAAGTGCCTGCATAATTTGTGAAACTCAACCACTGTGCAGATTTCTATACTAAAGCCATAATCTTTTGAGTGCACCCAAAGTTTATCAACTCTTTTCCAATGCTGGAGCAGAAAAAACAGGGAAAAACATTGCCTCCTGAGCTGTATACCATCGATTTTTAACTATATGTCAGTAGACTTAAACTAGAGATTAAACTCATTCTACTATGTTCATTGTATGTACAGAAATGTGGAACCACTTTACGTGAATGGGGCATTTTTTTTCCATGAGGCTTGTAGAGAAAGTGCCAAGAATACCGACTCTAACTTTTATGCCTGTGCAGGGCCCAAAAAGTATCGTAGCTCTGTGCACATTGAGGTAGAATGGCAACTTTTTGGACAATGAATAAATAGTTTGAAAACTTCTTACCTATAGTAGCTCTCACAAATGACAGAGATGAAAAAATTGTGGGATTATGCTCTCCTAATGGAAAAGAAAAAAAAAAAAACAAAACAGTTTGTTTCTACACCCATGGTTGTAGGTAAACATAAATGAAACTTAAACCAGTTTGTAGCTGTTTGCCTGTAACTGCAGACCAACAGCTCAGTACCTCTTTTGCCACTCAGACCTTTCAAGAAAAATAATTAAATTTACTTGCTGCCTGCACATTTTGTTAACTGCAAGCAGCAGGGAAAGCTCACAAAATTCTGATTATGTCTCAGACTCAAATTCTGTACGCTAATATTCTTCACAGGCAGGGAGGTGCTCAGGGAAGACTAGGGGTCTTCCATTAACACAGTGTTCATCCACCATCCAGTTTCCAACTCAAGGCAGAAATCCTATCCTGACAGCATTTTGCTCACAGGTAACTATAGTGATTAAACTGCAAAAACTGAGGCCAAGATGGACAGCAAAGTAATATGGTGACTAAATCATGACATTTGTTGAGCATAGGCTCACTGTAGGCCAGTGAGCTCCAGAAAAAAAAAAAAAAAAAAAAAAAAGCTTCTGAAAACTGAGAAAGGGAAACTCTGACAAGTATTGATCTTTCTTGCAAGAGGCTCATATATCCTATGGGCTGTGATGTCATACCTTATCACACCATACCAGACTGACAAACTTAAAAAAATACAGTATCGTCCAGCCCCTGCCTTCGTGCAAGTGTAGGCTTCTTTGGAGGCTCTGTGGATGAAGGAGGAAGGGACACCAGAGGCACATTCACACACAGTGTGCTTGCTCTGATGAGCTGCCTGCTCAGTGTTTATTGATCAATGGCTTCATCAGGCACACAGGTGCGCTGAGAATTAGAAAAGCTGAAGTAAACAAAGGGACATGGGGACAAGTCTGGACAGGGTTTTTTCCTAGGGACAAATGCTTATCTCGGCTAGAAAGGAGAATTAGAAGTGAGGAATAGGGGAACATAGAGTAAGACAGAGAAAGCATGAGATTCAAGAGGACACCAATCAAAAGACTTCAAGGAGAAAGGCTGAATAAAGAGAAGAGACACAGAAAAGATGAGAGAAGGGAGTGTGAGAGAAATATTTGTTATTACTGAAGGAAGGCAGGAAGGATAAAAAGAAAGTACAAATAAAAAGGATAGAATGGAGTAAGGGAAACTTGCAGAAATAAAGGAATAAATAGGACAGAAAGAACAGCTGAGGGGAAAGCCCTTGGAGAACAAGGCTGACTGTAGTTAGGAGAAGAAAAATAAGTAGCAGAAATAGGAGATGACAGTGAGGAAATGGGAGTAGTTTAACAATGGACGGAATAAGGTAAGGAAGGGTAGAATATGCAATTAGAGAATAAAGGTCTGTAGTACTACCAAGTTTTGCACTTGTCAGTAAAATATTTGAGTGCAAGTCCTGTTGAGAGTTGGGAGGAGACAAGTGTGAACATACTTAGAGATAAGATGGAGGCTGCATTGCAGCATACATATAGGAACCACTTTTACCTTCATTAATGAGACCACTGATAGTGGAGGTCATTAGGGAGCCTAACAGAAGAGTTGTAGTTCCCTTCCTCTTTGCCATTAGTTGTGCTGGGTTCAGGACATATAACTTAAATTTCTTATCCCAGCCACCCAGATGATGCTTTTAAGTCTCCAAGAGATGAAATAGTATCCAAAGTTACAGGGTTAACAGAATAGTTTACTTATTCCTGGAGTAATTAATTGGCAGGTTAAAACAAGATGGACTTTGCAAACATTGGATCCAGAGCCCATTTTGGACTTGGAACGAACGTCAGAGTTTGACAATACTCGGATACAGCATTTTGGTTACAAGCACTGAAATAATTTTAAAACTTTGTATTTGGATTGCAGTTCAGGTTAGGAAAACTGCTAATCTCAGGAAATGCTTAAAAGCAGCACATAGATTTGGGTTAATCTATAGTGTGCAAGGAATTAAATACCCAAGTCAGTGCGTTGTTGAACATGCCAACAAAAATACTATGGGTAAACTATAATGTAATGGAAAAGAGCTCTCCATATTATAAATCTAGCTGTTGAGCTTTGTAAAGCAGCACAGTGTAAAGAATGAAAACAAATAACAGTTTAATAATGAATTACAATAATTGAGTCGAGAGGAAGCCAGGACATGGACTACGGTTTCAGAGCCCAACTGAGTTAAAATAGTACAGAGAGTGGAAATATATAATTTCAGACGATTCTTGTTGCTTATTTCTAAAGGTGAACTGAGAGCTTTTTAAAATTGCATGACCAGAGTCCAGGGCTGTCTATTTCTTCCATTGATGAAATCACTAACATCAAAATGGTGTGGCTCTTGTCCTGCTTTAGAGCAAACAATATAAGCACAGCAGTCTATTCCTTCTACTGATAGCAATAATTCTTAGCGCCACTGATTGAAACAAATTACTGTGAATACCAGTTGGTTGGCTGGGCTTTTAAAAAATAATTTGCACTACAAATTTTGTAGTGTTACAGGCATTTCCTGGTGGGGAAAAAGAGAAAAATCCTATTCAAATTCCCATGGAATCTCTTTTTCTTGATTCATCAAAATTTCAGGTTTCTGAGCACTTCTTAGCCTACTTAATATGTAAATGGCCTATTTTATTCCTTCTCTTCACCTTGCCCCAGGTTTCTAACGGTATTTAGATGCTTGAAGATAGGCATAGGTGGTTTTTATCCTTCACTGTACCTAAGTGTCTAATTCCCTTTGATTTCAATGTTTTTAGGTGGGTAAATATTCTGGGAAATCTCAATACTTATCCAGACAACCTAAATAATACTAGTAATAGTAATAACAAAATAATAATAATAATGGTAATAACAACAACAATAAAAGGCACCTTAATATTTATCCTAACCACATAAGTACTTTTAGAGGTTTCCTTTGGATGATGCTCAAAATCTACGTCTAAGGAATATTTCAAAGCACTTAAAAGCACCACCTGCCGTGAGATAGCACAAGGCTATTCGCAAACATTCGTTTATCTCACCAAAACTACTCCACAGGTGAATTCTACAGGGAGAGGAGGAAGCCAGACTTCCTTCTTTCAAAAATGAATGATTTCTAAGTAGGACTTCTCCCGTTACCAAGATGGACACACAAACACCATTCCTGACAACAGTTTGTCCCAGCACACCCCACGGTAGCCCAACCAGACCTTTCCTACCTGTATATGGCTTGAAAGCTCCTTTCACAGACAGGACTTGCCCTTGTCCCCTGTGATGTTACTGCTTCCAAATTATCTCGTGGCCATCTTGCCATCAATTCAAAGGGTCCCACAGCTCCAGCTGCCATAGGCCTGGCCTGGGCATCTGTCCACACTATTTGTATGGAAAGAAGCATGTTGTGTGATGGTATAGTTATTAGTCAACCTGACATTTCCTATTATACTCATTTGAGTATAAGGTAATGCATTCCTTCTTGCAACTAATCCTTGAAGGCCAAGCTTACATGGCTTTTCAGTAAGAATTTTACAAAGAGTAATTTGTAGTTGGTTGGGTAATGAAAGAAAAAATTACCTAAAGCTGCTGGGAAATCATAAATGGTGCATGGGTACATAGTTAGATGAGAACTACTGAATGGAGTTTCTGGAATGGTCATTACAGAATTTGTAGTAGTAAATATCACCATGTAAATCCCCACCTTTCCTCATCCTTCCCAGGGGAACCACAAATACTTTTTATCTAGCCTGTATTTAGGAAAACAGTTTTGGAAACAGGAGAAGAAAAAGTCACCTGGAGATGAGGAGCCACTGAGGCTAGCGAGTGCTCTAGTCTGCTCAGAATAGTAACCCCATTGTTAATTTTAATAAAGGACAGTCTTTTCTCTCACTGCTTTTTCTCTACTGTGTTTCAGCAATGACAAACAGTAACTGAACTGACAGTGTTAATTATTTGAAATTAAAACAACTGTTTAACGCTCTTAAAATTCAGAGTTTTGCAGCTTTGCAAGGTCCAGCGGATGGACTGGCTGCCGTGAAGCTTAATCCTGATTGCAAATGCTCTCTTTGTTCTGGGTTTTCTGCTCATATGCCCATGACGCATTATGTCCCACAGAAAGCCAGTCAGGAAGCATTGCCAGTGTCTAAAGTGCTCTGTGGAAATGGCAGACCACCTCACATAGTTGTCCTGCAAGAAGAGAAACGCCTTCCAAAGGTGGGGAAAAAAAAAGTGCACTAGTTTCATTTCATAACTGCACAGACTTAATAAATAGACAGTGACAACAGCAAGTCAGCCTAGTAGTCAGTGAATGCACAGCTCAGGGCTATGTGCTGCACAACACACAGGGCACACACTCTGCCCATGGTGGGTGTGATAGGTAAGCAGGACATGCAAGTAAATCTGAAATGCAGGTCCTCTAAATGGCCACTAAATAATTGTGTAGAAGCATGTCAAACAATGAGATGATGTAATAGACAAATGCTTATCATCAATGTAGAGAATCCTAACCTCATTTCACGTGATTTCATCTTAGGTGACTTCACAAATGCAATTACTCTACCACCTGCACAGCTTTGTATGTTTTATGTGCTTCTTTTACCCTCCAAATCCTGAAGAATTTAGCTAATTTGTTATTCTTCTTGATCAGTCCCAGGTGGATAGTGTCTGTCAGCATTTCCTGATTTACATAACACTTATCATGTTCAAGGCACTTTATAAACAATAAACAGTTGATCTTCACACCACTGCTGTGTCCTAAGCATTAGTACTTCCTTTTTACTGACTGGAAATTGTTACAGGAAGTCAAAGCAATCCTCACAGTAGCTAAAGTAACACCAGAACTCAGTACCATCCATTATTTTAACTGCTCCTTACACCTCTAGCACATCATACTTTCCTGATGCAAACATATCTACCACACTACCCTTCACTATTTCTTTTTTTATTTCCCAATGCATGGGAAAAGACAGGTACCTGAGATTAAGATTCACCACAGGAAAATTTGGGATATGTAGAACTAGCTAAAAGTGAAATCCTTAGGAAAGAGTTAGAGGTCTGCCCCATCAGCATGAAGACACTTTGGCGTAGCAGGAGGTATCCTCCTCCTGCAATTCAAGCCCTGGTTACCTCCACGGAGGGTACTTCTGTTGCTGCTTTTCAAAGTTACAGCTGGCCTTCCTGCTTTACAGTGACTAGAGGAGGAAGGTAGCACTGCCGTTCACTGCCCTTCCCTAGTATAAAGATATATAAGCTTTAGTGCTTCTCATCAAGGCTGAAGGAATTTGTGTTTAATGTCCTCCTCTGAGATAAACACACTCCTCCAAGTCCCACAGAGAAAGCACTGCCTAGCAGGAGGTGTCTCTGATGCAGAGAAGGGGGTTCTCCTTCAGAAGTATTCATTGCATTTTACTGTACTCCTTGCAGAAAAAAGCATTGGGTCAGTTCTAGCTTTTCTGGGCAAGATGCTACTGGAGGTAGCCCCCAGAACTGGGAACTGAAACAGCACACAATCTCTCCCACAAGACCAGGAGCATGGACACCAGTATGCCTTTTCAAATAGAGAAGTGAGATTCATCATTTTTGTGGCCTCAGTGTAGCCCAAGCAAAATTTTTTTGTTGGCTTCATCTGAACTGGAATTAGCCATCTGAACTGGAAGGCCTCTCTACCTTACACCTCCTGCTCATTCTGCTCCTGTTTGCAATAAAAGAAATGAAAGCTGAAAATGGGCCAGAGGAAATGGGAAATAGCTAAAGCCAGTTGGTAGGGCCACCTGCTCAGGAGCGTTCACTGACTTTTGTATCAGGCATGCAGGTTCCTTCTGACTATGCATTATAGCAAAATGATAGGGAAAATAAACTTGTGTGGGATCAAGTTTTTATTAACATACAAATATTAACAACCTACATATATTGAATATTGTCCATACCTTTTTGGTTTTCTCTTTTCTGGGTGACTGTTGACTAACCTGTAGGTGTCTCAAGAAATCAGGTTAGTGGAAAACCACAAGTAAAAATGTTTGAGACATGGGTTTGTTCTGTTACCCACGTTTGAAGGGAATGAGATATTAGCTACATTTCATTCAATAATTAGCTCAGACGCACAAGCCAGATACAGTGACATAGCAAGGCAATGCGTATCAGCAGAACTATGACTGCTCAGTTATGTCAGAGCTCTTCATAGCATATATGTGAATCCTACATAAAGAAATTTGGCATCTAGGCTGCAGTACTGAGAAGGAAGTTTACTCCTGCCTACCAAGCTTTAAATCTCCAGAAACATGAAAGGAGACATTATAATGTGACAAAGGAATGACTGCGTGGCACGTGTTGTGCTTCTATGGCACCACTATTAACAACTGATGGCTTAAGTTATTGGTCAGGAGAGTTAAACTATTAAAAGGCTAATTTACAACTCTTTCTTCACTGTGTGACTCAAACCAGTTTTGCAATCCGTTACAGGTTAACTAGCCAGGGTTAGGCAGGGTGGGGCCTGTAGCAGATTGCGAAACTGGTTTATTCAATTCACAGAGTGAGAAAAAAATCCCTAAAATAGGCATTCTAGAAGAAGACTGGATACCTTCTTGTCAATTATGGCACATCATGCAACAGAACAGATTTTCAGGCCCCTCAGCTTTTGCTGCTGCACAGAGTGAGACACTGCATGCAGGTCACATGCAGTCAAAGGCCACCCAGCATTGTGCTGCAGCTGAAGAGCATGCCTTTCTTTCAGCCTGGGGCAATGCTCAGAGGCACACCCTCACCTGCAGCCTCTCTCCTCAGCTCCATAACTCTGTGCCAAGTGCAGCTGGTTAATAGATCACAGATCAGACCAACCAGCTGCTTCAAGCATATGGGGTCATGGAGGAGGGGAGGCTGGAGGGCTGCTCTTCAAACGGGTGACATGCAGGCCTGGAGCTGTCCGGAGATCAACAAGTGATTTCAAGTTGGGAAGCAAAGGAAAAGAGCTGTACTGTTTTCAGCAAAAGAAAAAGGGAATGCAGTCTGCTGTCTCCTGCAGAGCTTTGCTCTTTTTGAGATGGTAGGATGAAATGCAGATGATGAGAGTTGCAGGCAAACCTCGTGGGGTAGGGCTTGTACAACTTCACCATGGACATGTCACTACTAGACAAGGTGGTGACACAGGTGTATCTGAAAGCCCTCTTTAGATGGTAAGCTGCGGAAGGTGGAATACAGAAAGCACTGGAAAGAACTATTAAATTCTATCAAAAGGCTATTGTATTAAAGTGTTAAAACTTGACAGATGGTTTCAGAATCTTGTACCTTCGTTTGTCATCAGTGCACAATTCTTTTTATTGCTTCCAGATAATTCATATTTTGGCACTGTGCAGCACTATCAGAGAAGGGATGGAACATATGATCTACTTTTTTTTATGCAGCCTTTATCATCATTGTCCTTGGGAGTTTTCCTAGACTACAGCCATAGAAAGATCATCAGAAACCAAGTGCCTCACTTCAGCTTACATTAGTGGACCCTTCATGTTGCTCTGGCAATATAAAAAGGTCTTAAAATTTACGTTAAACCTAATGGGAATCTCACTTTAGCAACCCTTTATGTTGTCATGGCAGTGTAAATTTGTCCCTATATAAATGTAACAGAGCCATGTTCTGAATCTTTACGTTATTTTGCATTATACTGGTGAGACCAACTGGGGAGACACAGGAGCTTCCCTTCAGTGGAATTTTTTGAGAAGCTAAGATAGACACGTCAGGGTGGTCTGGGAGTATTAGATCCTGCCTCAGCGCAGGGTTAGGCTGAATGATCTTCTGAAAGCTCTCACAGTTCTGCAGTTCTAAAGGGCTATGTTTCCTAAAAAGACATTTTCTTTGTGTGTCAGTCTGTGTAGTCTAGCCTTATCCCCAGAACATTACTCCAGATCTTTGCAAAAGCTATCAGTTTACCTGTCATTGTAGTGAAAATAAAAAAACTACATTCCTGAAATTGGCCTGTTTCCCAACAACATACCAAAGAAAAGCAAACAGAAAAGGTATCATGGATGATTTAGTTAAGTTTGCTTCTTCTGTTTATGCTACAGTGTAAAAATATATTCCCTCCTTGTTCTCCCAAACTGAATTGTTAACTGTGACTCAAAGGACATTCAACTATTGTGCTTTTTAAAAACATAACTAAAGTTGCCCCCTTTCATCTTTAAGTTCCCCCAAACTGTTTCATGTCCTGCTCTCTCTAGATGGAAGGCTATTTTTCCCCCCTCAAATACATCAATTTTAAAATGAAGCTGCTACCCTGGTTTCTGAGCACAGTAGACCCTATTTGTTTCTCAGCAACAACAGTTGGGAAGGGACCTTCATGATTCCTCTCCCCGAACCTCCAGATTTAAGGGTTATAACATCTAGAACCGAAAGTAACATTCACGTCAAGTCTTCATCCACAGCCCTCCTGTCCCTTTCTCCATGGAAGTGGCTAGTTTCAAACCAAAATTCTTTGTATTTCTTCATTCTGCTCTACAGAATAGGCATGTGAATACCTTCACAGCAACCTACAGTGCAGCAGAGAGCCAAGACAGCAATTTGGCTTGGGTAACAAAAGTCACTTCACTGTTGTTCCACAAAGCTGCTGCACTGCAGGGTAACTAGCCCATGTGGTATTTTGGATTGCTGTGGCTGGGCTACCTGTGGTACTCAAACAAGCTCTGTCATCCCCTGCAAGCTTGGGTACCTCTACAGTGCCATTGTAGCCCTGCTACCAAGTTTGAGTGATGAAAAAGAAACTTCAGTTTGTGTGTGCATTAATGGCATGCTTTTGTAGTGTCACATTCATGACAGGGACGACAGCCCCAAAGGAACTGGACTAGAGTTAGTATTTCCCTTTCCCAGAGTCAGTGAAGCAGCTGTTGGTCAGAGCTGCGGTCTGGCTGACTGGTGTAACGAGGGCCTGCAGTCCATAATTTTGCACTGTGTATTTCCTCCCTAAGGAGTCGCATTCCTGGTTTATTGAAATCACACACAAAGAGGTTTTAGTGAATTTCTTAGTAGTTTATATCAGAAGAAAACTCAGATAGCCTAATTGTGAAATATGCTACTGTGGCCTGCAGAAACCTGGGCATTATTTCTGGCTTTTGACCAGTCCGAGGGCTGACTTCAAACAAATCTTTTAACCCCTTTGTGTTTCAATTCCCCTCACCTGTAGAAGAGGGATGCACACCCCTCCTTGCTAATACTATGTGCTGGTGTGGGCTGAGCACATTCTGGGAGCAAGGCTGGGCAAGCCTGTCCTGCTGCTGACCTCCAGCACCTGTTCTCTGGATAACTCTAGAGCTTCAGCTCCTGTGGCAGCCAACTAAGGACCTTTACCAGCACTCTACTCACTAAACAAACATGTCTTTTTATTATGTTGTTATTATTGCAGTTGGTTGACAGAAACCCCATAAAACTTGATATTGTAAAAAATAATAAAAGCATTTAACATTACAGAAAAGTGATTTTGATACTAAGCACCAAGTTGGCCTGACTAACAGCATAGCATCACACATAACAAAGCTACCAATGCTCCTTCCATTCAACAAGAGGCTTAGGCCACTCTGGCCAGACTCCTTGGATCCCAACAGCCCCTCACCACACACCTTCCAGGAAAAACCCTCAGCAGACCGTTCATCTGCTTTCACTGGAGCTACTTCAGTAGCTTTAAAAGTGGCTCTGGGCTGTGCTGCTCAAGTCAGAAGTCAGAAGTTGCACTTGATATGGCAAGGGACTCTTTACTCCCTTCCACAAACTCATCCTCTGGACCACGAGAATACCTAGCAGCAACACGGACGTCCCCAGCCTCTGTCCCTGTAATGGCTCTATCTGTTCAATCAGTGCAAGCCATTTTGCAAGCTGAGCTCCCAGCTTTTAAAATGCTGTGTTGCATTTGATCTGCAGTTATTTCTTACCTTGGGAAAATCTTTTATAGCATGTAAAATGTTTTGAAAATTAGCAATTTTGTGGGGCAATACAAATTTGCATTTGAGATACTTTAAAATAAATACTTAAGAAAAATATAAATGTTATGTAAAGCTTAGTTTATCTTAACTTTTATGACTCTGGATGTCATGACAGCTGTATTAACTGAATAAAATATATTCTTCAGGGTTAGAAATATATAGCCATCTGTTCAGTTCATAACATGTGTTAATGGGTATCTCAAATTTCAATTCAAGAAATAACCGTCTTAATAAATAACATAACAGCGGGAAACCTGGGTTAACTAATGGAGACCTAGCCATAATGGTACTACATCTGTGTAAGTTAGTCATTACAGAAATATTCAAGTACAAAGTACTTGGTTTAAATGGGACCTTTAGCTAAAAAAAAAACATCAGAAAACTGCATTTCCTGGAAGTTTGGGACTATGACTAGGAAGATACCCTAGCCAAAAGATTTCCAGCTTTATGCTGACACTCTGATACATTTTACAGAGATGAGATCTTTACTAACAGTGTACACACCCAAGCCTCATAAATTTCTCCTAAGGACTTCGTGTGCCAGAGATGACCCTTACAGGTAACTTCAGACCTGCCTGGATTTGAAGTTCAGACTGCTAGCTATAGAGAAGGAAAACTACCCATGCAAAATGCCTTAGTTAAGACCACTATTAAATTAATCTCCAGTTGTGCAGCCCTTGTAGGACAGCATCCTACTTAAACAGTCTCACTCCAGATAGTGGTCAGCTCTGAATTTAATCTGAAAGGTGAGTTACTACTGGACGATAGTACATTATATTTTCATGTGTATCCATAAAGAAAGACAAATTACAAAATAAAGTAAAAGTGTGATCTTTTCATTTCCTTTCTGCTCCAAAATAACAGGCAGTGTAAAGGGCTGTAACTCTAGGTCTTTGCTTGCCAAGATGATGAAAATGTCACCCTCAAGCAGATGGTACTCCTGATGCAGAAGGTCACAGACTAGGAAATTCATTTAAACAGCCCAAAACAAAACCAAGGGAATGACAGGGATAGTCCATTATTATCTTCAAATATTCAAAGGAGGGATGAGGATGCACAGCAAAGAAAAAAAAGAAAAAAAAATACCTGTTTTTCCTTGGGTTACCTATAGAAAATGCATTCGATTTTTTTTTATTTTTTTTTTTTTAACAAGAACTAGAGGGGAACGTAAGCCACCAAATGAAATCATGGTCAGATCCTTGGAATTGAGGAAGATCTTATCTGAGTATGAGAAACCACAGAGCACGAAGCATTGCCATAATCAATGATTCTTCACTGGAAGGAAGGAAGGAAGGAAGGAAGGAAGGAAGGAAGGAAGGAAGGAAGGAAGGAAGGAAGGAAGGAAGGAAGGAAGGAAGGAAGGAAGGAAGGAAGGAAGGAAGGAAGGAAGGAAGGAAGGAAGGAAGGAAGGAAGGAAGGAAGGAAGGAAGGAAGGAAGGAAGGAAGGATGGATTTTCCACTGCAGGGACACATTCCACTCCCCCACCAACTAACTGGATGCTGGAGCATTCTAGTTGATGCTGTTCCTGGTTCGGCCCTGAATTTGAAGACTGAGAAACACAGACACCACTTGATGTCCTCCTCTCCCATCTCCAGCTATCTTTCAACTGAAGGCTTTTAGCAGAATATTTAGAAGACTGGCTCTTCCAGCTCAGCAGACTCGTGAAATCTGATCCTTTGCGGCTATAAAGGGGCAGATGTCATATGCAGAAATTACAAGAGAAGGTTTTATTGTGTGTGTATGTGTGTGTGTGTGAAAAGTCATACTTCTCAGGAGTTGGAGGACTAACACTGCAGAAGTTATAAGAATATGACTGATTTCATAAAGAACATTCACAGGAACTAATTAGGGGGTAACTTATTAATCGAGAAACCTCCAAGTTATGAATGAACTGTCAGTTGCTGTGCCAAGTAACTTGCATCAACAATTATAGTCATAAATGTTCCGGTTAAGAGCACACTTAATAGGACTCTTTCACGGGCTGTGCAGTCTCTTGTCACAGGAACAATTTAGTGTTTACTTTGTTTGTACCAGCTACAGAAGGGCCTGGAAGATCTGTGATCTCTATTCAACTGTGACATGAACATGCACACACCCAATCTTTACTATTCATTAATCAATCCCCTCCCCAACATTTTAGCTCTTAAGGCTGTGGACAAAATGTAATTCAAGCATATTTTGAAACAGCAAGATCTGAGTTTTTGGAGAGCCTAATAAAATGCTTGTGAAGTACCCTATTCATATTAATCAGTACCTTCATGGGTCTCACAGTCATGGAACCGATAATTTTTCAACAACATTAAAATTCATTGAATTTTTCATTTGGGCTTTGCCACAGTCAGAAGATATTTTACTTTGTCTCTATACTCTGATGGAATCTCTCCGCAGCTATTTCTATCCCAGCACCCTTCCCTACAAGCAGGAAATCTGTGGGATTATGGTACATCACTCCCACTCTTTCCACTCAGGTAGCTGCGTAACTCACCTTTGGCTCAGCCCCTGGTAGTGTGGCCACGCTGAAATTACACCAATAATCTGGATCCCACATCAAAGCTACATCCCCCAGCACCCACATTATGCCTGTGTGTCTTTAAGTCTGCTAATGTATTGGTATTATCACATGACAAATTGACAAACCATCTACCTATGAAAGGCAAAATCAATCAGTATGTTGTATTTTTTCATGAACTCATCACTAGCACAACTCATGAATATCTAAGCAGCTTTAAACAGCTGCACACAAGAGCATGCAAATCGCAAACGCTTTCAAAAATGCACAGCTCCAAACACAGACATGATTCCTGCACAAATAGTCTTGCATAGATTATCAGCAGGATTTGATAACTCTTGCAGACAATAAAAAACATGGAATTGGACTGGAAAGAACAGCTTTCTACCTTAATTTTAAAATACAGTAAAAAGCATTTTTATCTTCCATTCTTGGCTCTCTTTCCCAGATTGCATTTTAAAACTGTCCCTTGCTAAGAATCACAAGAAAATAAAAGAGAGGAGAGGAGAGGAGAGGAGAGGAGAGGAGAGGAGAGGAGAGGAGAGGAGAGGAGAGGAGAGGAGAGGAGAGGAGAGGAGAGGAGAGGAGAGGAGAGGAGAGGAGAGGAGAGGAGAGGAGAGGAGAGGAGAGGAGAGGAGAGGGAGAGGGGAGGGGAGGGGAGGGGAGGGGAGGGGAGGGGAGGGGAGGGGAGGGGAGGGGAGGGGAGGGGAGGGGAGGGGAACGGAGGGGAGGGGAACGGAGGGGAGGGGGGAGGGGAGGGGAGGGGAGGGGAGGGGAGGGGAGGGGAGGGGAGGGGAAGGGAAGGGAAGGGAAGGGAAGGGAAGGGAAGGGAAGGGAAGGGAAGGGAAGGGAAGGGAAGGGAAGGGAAGGGAAGGGAAGGGAAGGGAAGGGAAGGGAAGGGAAGGGAAGGGAAGGGAAGGGAAGGGAAGGGAAGGGAAGGGAAGGGAAGGGAAGGGAAGGGAAGGGAAGGGAAGGGAAGGGAAGGGAAGGGAAGGGAAGGGAAGGGAAGGGAAGGGAAGGGAAGGGAAGGGAAGGGAAGGGAAGGGAAGGGAAGGGAAGGGAAGGGAAGGGAAGGGAAGGGAAGGGAAGGGAAGGGAAGGGAAGGGAAGGGAAGGGAAGGGAAGGGAAGGGAAGGGAAGGGAAGGGAAGGGAAGGGAAGGGAAGGGAAGGGAAGGGGTATACACTCACCTCATGGCTTCCTAAAAAAAATAAACTAGCTATTCATGTGACATTTCCTACATGGTAATATTCAAGGGCTTCTAAAATATGATTAAAATATTATGAACTGCTTTTATGAGAGCTGAAGTCATGCAAGGAGATTTATACAGGCCATTGCAACCTTCCTATCAACTGTAACTTTGCTTAAGGCTACTGTTTATGCTTTCAGAAAATACTGGAGATATTTAAGGTCTACGGCACCAGAGAAAAAGCAAAGGGAGAAAGGCATCTGTCATGGTACATAGAAAATGAATCCTTCTGGCAACTCCTGCCCAGCCCCAGATTAATATGGATTTACAATTAACATCATCAGTGAATCAAGCAGCATTGTAATTGTTTTTGCAGCTATTCCAAAACTTTCTTCTGCACAGACATAACCTAATTCTAACTTAGTGAGACAGAACAGCTTGACACATTTGTTATCTAAAGGCCACTTCAGCCAAAGAACATAATGAAAAAGCATGGGAACTTGACTCAGGAGCAAAGGCTCTTCTTTAATACTTGTTCCAAAAAAAAAAAAAAAAAAAAAGCCTTTCCCCACTACATCCCTCATTATTTTTTATTCTTGAAACTCTAATTTTGCCCCAAGGACTGCTTCAAAAATACATTCTCTTTGATAAGATTGCTTAATACTGCTCTGTCAAGTAGGATTAGAGCCGTCTGAAGGAAAGAACATATTTCTTATTCATTTTCATGACTAATTAGTAAAAATGACTTTTGGAAACCTCAGTTGTAGAAGTATCACTCACCTCTCCTTAACAGTGCGGATTAATAAGCGGCGTGCACTGCTGCTTGATGCCCAATGAAGCGGGGGGGGGGGGCAGCTATGGCTGCAGCCTTCATGCAGCAGCTCAGGTCCCACACGTGACAGGAGCAAAGCTGGCAGACTCTACTCAGCTCATTACTACAGTATCAAAGGCCTACTACAGTGAATAGCCTGCTACAGGAGAATAACCAAGAGTAACCCTGTTCTGGAGTCATTCTTCCAAGTAGTCTTTAGGGAGAGAGATTTGAGTGAACGTTCTGCTCATGTACCACTTGAGGATGGGGAATAAAGCTGTGCCCCAACTTCTGGAAGTAAAATGACAGGAAGATGAGCTGGAACAGAGTAGACATGGCGAAGATTCACGTCACAGAACAAATCTCATGTCCTTCCTTCTCCATGCTATGGCCAGGCAGAGCCAGTCTTATAAATATTCTGCTAAAAGCCTTTAAGTTTCTTCCCTTAAGCTCAATGAATTTGTAGAGACACACAAAGTAAACAGAATGTCCCTGAATCACAATAAGCACTTGGAAGTTGCTTCCATAGTTTGTTCAGTTATGGAGTTTAAGAAAAAACAACAACTATCACTAAGTGTGGTACAACATTCTCACTGTGTAGTACACCATCAATACATGATGGTATTGCTGCTTGTAACCATTTCCAGTAAGGGTGACACAAGATAAAATCATAACCAAGGATCTATAGTCCTCACTAATCAAAAGCAGGATTGTTGTTGACATGCAAACAAAATAATGACTCAGACCTTAAAAATCCCTGATGTTGCTACATTTTTGATTTTATTTTTTTTTTAACGCACAAGACTTTATTTAGAGTTCTTTACATAGGTCCAAGAGTATGGATGGGACATTGCATTTGCTACACTTGATTTGCTTGAGTGTTTTTATAGTGTGGTACCTAAAACTGTCTTCTCTTCTACATGATGTAGAAAAAACTGGCTTTGGGAAAGAACATAAGATCAAACTGAAATGAACTTCCCAGCAAAGGCACACGGGGGTTTCTGCCAGCTGAGCCCTGCTGGAATGGCTGGGCTTCAAACAGCCTCCCAGATGTCTCACTGAGCCAAGAGGCCACAAACATTCTCCTGACTTCCTCTGAAAACTGTATCTCTAACTTCACAGTAGAGCAAGTAATAAAATCCACTCCTCTATGGCAAAATGGGACCTGATCATATATTTTTATTGTTTATTTCTCTTTTCTGTCCTGAAAAATGTCTTCTGAGCTTGATAATAATATTGGTTCTGCTTGATAATATTTCAGGACTTTTGCAAAAATCCCTCAACTAGAGCTGAGCTGTGAAAACCCTAATTTTTCCAAAAATGCAGCAGAGTATGATGTGTTGCCATGTCCACCAACTGTGAACAAGATTTTTCACCAGCTATACAGATTGATTTAATACTGCTGCAACTATGTGACTCTGAAAAGCAGAATGGGACCTTCAGGACTCTGCAAGCCTCCATAATGCTTCAAGAGAAGCACTCTATGTCCAGATTTCTCTCTTAGCGCTAAATCCACCACAACGGGCCAAAAAGAATCTGTGACAGCTTCAGAGCAATTCTGTTCCTGAACCAAAGTGCTGGCTCCAAGAAGGTGAGAGCTTGAACCACTGACAGGAAGGGGACAGGAGTTATTCCCTGATTTCAACATGCACAGCCATGACCACATCTGCAGAACAAGCATAGGGCAGAGCACCAGGCATAGATGCTACACATATCCCATACCCAACGTGCTCAGCAGAAGAGGCCCTTCACCTCTCTTGCTTCATCAGTGTTTTGGAACAGCAGTGAGATGAGAAACACTGAGCTTGGGAGAGAGGTGGCTTTAAGGATATTTCTAGGCAGGACTTTAAAGCCCTTTTCTTAGCCATGCCTCTGTGGATGTCAGTGAAGACTACTCTGAACAGTGAGTCATAATCATCCTTCCCAGGGTCAATTCAACAGATTGCAGGAAGAAGGGACTCAGCTCCAGATTCTTCTCAGAGCTGCACAAGTTTCCAAGGCTGAAAGGCAGCATTTTACTTTTCCCCAAAATACTGGAGCTAATCTGAAGAGGTTACTGCATAAACCCTTTGCTAACCTGCCAGCATAGAGCAAAAGAACATCCATCAAGGCCAATGTCAGTAACCTCATCTCATAGGGCTATCTCTGGAAGAGCCAGCACCAATGGAAATGCGGCTTGCTTTGCTCTGTTTGGTTGCACACGCACTGTGGATCACGCGAATAACTCTGACCTTACTGCTGTGGGAGCACAACTGGCTTCCTTCAAGCTCGCTGCTTAATTCCTATGTATTAAGGCAGAGGGTAGCCCTCCCTCTTGACAGATATGCTGTTGTCATGAGGCTGCTGTGGTGCAGGATAGTTGTGCTGTCTAGGGGGCTGTTGGCAGGCCCTGGTTCTCCACGTGTGTATTAGACTAACACGGGTGCACGTGGAGGGTGATGAAAGGGCAAGGATTTTGCAGAACACCTTATGAACATCATGAGGAGTTAAATGTTAGTGTGTGGAAATTCAGAGGGTTTGAAGTCCATAGATGCTAAAGGGACAATCTAGAGGTCTATGAAGGAATGAAGGCTTAGTCCTCCCCAATATTTGGGCACCTACATACTTATTAGCAGGCATTAGGCCTTTGAGGATGTAGGACAACAGTTCAGATTCATTTAGTCCAGTGCCCACCACAGTCCTAATGCTTCAAGTTTCTGGTTGACTAAGCCCCAGAACAAGGCAGTAAGGAATGCCTCGCATTAGCAATCAGGTGGATGTACCTGACAAGTTCAAGTAAATTAACCATGGTCATTGTAGAAACAGTGATAATTTAAAGAAAAAAAGTCATCTTATTGCCAGTGACATGGTTCAATGCCTTCACTATCATCTGTATTTCATTTCTGAAGTCACAAGCAGTCCTAACTGATGAACATAACCAATCAAATACTTCTCAGAATATTTCACTGATAATAATGTATCTGTCTGGTTTGTTGCTGCAGCCAGAAGCAGATCTGTATAAGACTAATAATACGATGAATGGGTGGTACAAAATAAAGTTACAATGGTAATTAAACACACAGATAGATTTAGCTGTGCAGGTTTGGTTATTAATCTTCCAGGTAAGACGCAGTTAAACTTCTGTATTTTGAATTTGATTTTGGTTTGCAATGGAATGAATTTGAAAGTTCCATTGGTGGTGTTTATCAAAAAACTTCCAGTCTGAAGCACATGATTAGCATAGGGCAAATGTTCTACATTGATATGCATTTGTGATTACATCAAAGATTTTCTTTAAATCAAGATGCGTTCATGCCCACACATTCTCTATCTAGTCAATGAGAACCAGTCCTGTGGATTCAGGTAAGCCACTTTGAGCTATCACATAGCAGAAAAGTTTAATCTGCATTACAGCAAACTGCCAGGCTTTAGCAAAAAGCAGTTCTACCATGATGCATCCTGAACTACAGATACGCCTCAGATGATCTCTACAGATGTCAAATCACGAGTAGTCTTGATTCGGATATCCCATCTGTCCAAAAGTCTACCACATTTCTTCAGATCTTTGGGTCCATTTAAAAAAAAATCTCTTTTGTTGCCTCTTTTCCCCTCCTCATCCTTCTCCTCCAACATATCTCCTTTGGCATGCAATGCCCACAAATGAGTTTGGGACAGCTTTTACGAAGGAATCCAATACTGAATGCTGTTATGACTCACCATAGAAATAATATTCCTCTCCCCTCCTTGCACGGTAGCGTGCATTCTTTATTTTGTAATGCAAAAGTCCTGAGCCAAATCCATTCCTAATGTAACTCTGCTGAAATAGATGAAATGATTCCAATGATTGGTTTGTCTCTCAGTTTGAATATCCAAAAAGCTCCTCATCCAGTGTAAGGTAGAAACTTGGTACACACTTCAGTGTGTTAGGCAGCCTAGTTATTGCAGCACTGTATTTGCTTTTGAATAGGTTTATTAACCATATCCATGTTACCTCAAATCTGGATATTGCATTTGCTATGCCAAGAAAATTAGTTTTACTACTCGAGACAGTGAGTGCTGAGACAGCTGAGGTTCAGCATATGATAATAGTATGACTGTCCAGCTTTAAAGAAATAGTCAAAGCTCTAATAAATTTTTTGTTTTTAAAAATTTCCTCTAGTAAAATACATGTAACTACCATGTACTATTGCCATCTAGTGGAAAGGTAAGAACGAACACAGGTTTCCTTCAATTTAATAGTTCAGACTTGCTACCCATGATGATCATTGATGATTATTTTAGGTAACTTGTAAAACCTCTAGAAGGCATGCTGTAAAGTCCATACATCTCTCAATTCCCTGCTCTCAGGGAAATCAACAGCTTCCCATCTAATTTATCTCTTGGTATGGTAAAAAGAAGTGTTTGATTTCTGTTAACAATCTTACTGATACAGTATGTTTCTTCAGAAACAGAGGAAACTTTGTCTTCTTATCTTTGACTAAATATAACATTCACTAAATTGAAATATAGCATGATATAGCATGTTAGTGGATTGTATAATCATAAACATGTATTTCAGAGACAATTCCTGTGAAAGGGCAGCACAGCAGAAACAGAAATAATTCTGTATTAATGCATCTTCACCTTGCCTTGTCTAAAACATAAAATTAACACAGCTTTTTGCAATTAAAAGCATATGCAAGATTTGGGCAGGCTCGCAGATTAAGCATTAAATTGAGGAGCCTCTACACAAAAACTCTGGTCAGGCTAAAAGCCTTATTTCTTGTAGCCATTTGTTTAATGAGCTTACATCTGCTGTAACATTCAAAGAAGTCAGTAGAGCTCAAGTGTTTGACAGCTGCACTTAAAAAAAAAAAAAAAAAGAGGATGAGCTTTGCTCATCTTCCTCACAGACTTTAGATAAGAATGAGAAATGTTGCAGAGATCCCCTGGAAAGCCTCAAAGGCAAAATACATGATATCTAGATTTACTAGATTCCTGATCATTTACAGTTCACCCTAAAACTCCCACACATTTGTTTCTTAATGTCCCTCATGCTTCGTTAAACCTCACTGCAGCAATGTTCCCATAGGAATGTGGCCACTTGCCAGACTCTCTCATGAACATTTCATTAATCTTCTTGGCTCTCATACAAACTACAAAACATTATTTGTTAGCAATTTAACTGTTTTGCTCCCAAATGTGCCAGAAATGTGATCTTTGCTATGCTTTCATTCAAGAAAACATGGATAATTATATAGTAAATGAAATGACACTTTTTTTTTTTTTTTTTTTTCATTTAGCAAGACACAATGCCAAGAAAGGTAAGCTGATTATATCTTGTTTCTGGAATTAATTCTCATGCTATCCTAAACCTCCAAATCATTCTCAAATGTTAAGATCTAACTTACATTTAGTAAAATACATTTTATGTACAGGTTTCTTTTAATATATTACACTATGATCTCTGAACTCTTTAATTATCCAGACCACATAATCTGCGTACTTCAGATAATAACTTAAGAGAAAATGCCAAACATTTCTATTTTCTGGCAGTCTGGCCTGATCCAGGTCCAGTGATGTTGAGAAAAGACTATCACTAGCTTTGCAATAAATATGAAGAGTCAGCATGTAATGCTTTGAAATCACACAACTTACTAGAGAGGAGGAAAACAATGATTTATAGAAACACAACTTCATCCTCTGCAGAGCAGGGAGGACTTAATTCTAAATATACTGATACACGACTTTTATTTCACAAGAGGAAGCTTCTGAGCAGTGTCAGTGCCTAAAGCTGTCCTCAGGTGCATACAGCACTAATAGTAAAGAAGCAGATTTTATCAATTCATTTCATTTGGGCTTAAAAGAAAACAGCATCATATGGAGAGACATGCAGATACAACTCAGCTTCATGTGAGAAGTGCAATCTCTTCATTTTCCAATTTTGCAGCATATGCAGATAATAACTATAATTAATATATACCAACTCCATGTTGGTGGGTTTTGGTATCTAATCTTTAAATTCAGTCAATTCCTCAAATCCCATTTTCACATTGCAACAATGTGATTATTTTCAACAATGTGCTTCCACGGCACTGTATGCCAAGTGGTATGCATGTGCAACTCTGGGCTGAAATGAAAAGTAAAGAGTGAATAAAGACTAACAATTTAAAAGGAGAGGATCACAGAACTAAAGTGAGGGGAATGAACAATAGCACATTTAGAGGTCTTTCTGTTTTCTCTTCTGACTTCTGTAAATGCACAGAAGAAACCAAAACACTTGGGATGTATCCAAACTCAGGCACTTTTGAGGTTTTCCCAGCACTCTTCTGGCTTAATATTGTTCTGCAATGTAATGGGCAGAGAAATGTTCTCCATATTGTGCAGTCACTAAATTGCAGTCTGGGTGAACAGACACATATTTGATCAGCAACAAATGAAGCAATGGCCACAGGTTGTTTGCTGGGTCAAAATTTGTATTTTTTTTCTTAGAACAACCCTTAGATGAGAAGAAAAGGCTTTGTAAATTTATATTGCAGAATGTGCTGGATTGTGGCAAAACCTGACTGATAAAACCTCACTGATTGTGGCAAAACCTGACTTGATTCATTCAATCCTACCTTTTACAATCATAGCAGAGAAAGAGTGGGTCTGTGTTTCAAGTGTGTTCACAGAACATGAGGTTGAGAATAGAAATAAGCTCTATCAGCTTTTGTGTGCAATAAGATAAATCATTCAAAGCTTTTAATATTGCTTGGAGAAAAGTAACAGGAATGACATGGTGCTTAAGATCATTTGGGAAATAGTTTTTTGGTGAGACAATGGCATGATTAGCTAGTTACGTGATTTCAATAACTTGGATACTGGGTTGATCAAAAACATAACCAGGAAGATGGAGCACCTAAAAGATGAGTTAGGTCATAAGGTATGGTCAGATGATGGAGGGTTTGGGAACTGGGCATTTCTGGAGGGTTAAAGTAGGTAGGAAAAAGTTGGTGGAAAGGCTCATATAAAATTTCATGACAGTCAGTGAAGGAGGAAATTACCAATGGAGGGTGCAAGACACCCAGGAAAGTATCTGTTGTTCTTTGACAGAGATGAGAGCTGATGCAGCTCTTCTAGCATTGGGCTGCACGCACTCAACTACAGTGTTTCAAGAGTTAAAACTAGTTCAGAGACAAGCACATATGTAATTTGCCATTTGGAATGAGCATTCCCAATTTAGCTTTCAACTGGTGGCAAATCAGAGTCATAGAGTGAGATGCCAAATATTAATTTAGGCAAAGCTATACTACTATATAGTCTTGGAAGCTGTATGACTAGAAGTCAATAGAGTATAACTGACCTAATTTCTTATTTTCATTTCATAACTAAAAACAACTCAAGGGAACCCTGAACACAGAAACTTGCTCAACCCACACCATAATTGGACTGGTTGATTGAACTAGCTGGTTGGCTAAAATTGAATCCTAATTAAAATGTAAGACTTCTTTTCCAAGTGGCAAAGCTCTTCTCCCTGTAATTCTTGAGTCCATCCGAGAATTACAGTGTAAAGAGAAAACCAGACCATGCACAGTGTCAGATAGCCTCTGTTGTTCCCCCCAAGTTATAAATAAATACAGGATACTTACAATGCTTTGTACTAGACAAAGCCAAGATCAAGGTCAAGTGTCACAGTCCTCCCTGAAAAGAATTGCAGCATGCAATGTAATCCTACATACTCTAGCAATATGTAGTCTAAATAGAAACGAACCGGACAGCACTGGATTGCGGGTGGTGGAACTGTACCAGACACTGGGAATTTTATGTTAATTAAGAAACGCTGATTAATAGAGAATTGGAAGTTTTAATAAGCCAGAAATAAAAGAGAAATTGTGTTTAAATTACAGGCATGTCTTGATTCCCTGGAACAAATCTTACGATTTTTTTATTGGGGGAATTCACCTAATGGAAAATTTTGCCAGACTTAAGCCAGCATGTTTTCTGTTGGTGTTACTCACTGTGGTTTAACTCCCTATTCCTGAGGTCTGTCTGGGTAGCTGGGCCATTGGGAAAGGGGACTAAAAAGCAGCAGAAGTTACAGTCTCAATGCCAAAACTAGTGGGTAAAGTTGACTCATACTAGAGGACAGAAGAGAGGATCAGAAGACTTCTGGACCTTAAGTCTCAAGGTATGTGCAAAAGACCTAGCAACACAAGATAGTCGAGCTTATTTCCTGAAAGTGCTCAGAAGGACAGCCAAGGGTCTGCTAGCAAAGGGAATAATACTACAGGGGCTGGGACTATGATGCCCAAGCGAGATCCATCCTGTTTCTTACATCAGGGTACAATTGCATTCAGCTTCTTCCTGCTTCCAGTAGTACAACTATACATAACTTCCTTAACCACAAAGTGAGGGAGAGTCCTGGATCTTTTCTGTTACTGAGTGCACACAGCAACAAGGATATCCTGCGATTTTCATGCAGGTTTCCTTGTAGGTATATTACCCAAAGGAGGTACACCTGACTGAGAGAAACTTGGCCATTATTATCCTATATTCACATTGTGCTCTGCATCCTGGTGGATCATACAAGACTTTGTCTACAGATTACATAAAGCAGCTCTGTTCAATGGGGGAACATTATTGTATGCATAAAACAGCTATCCATCCAGTTTTGGTAACCAGACCTCAAACAATATGGGCATAGAAAATGTATCATCTCCAACGAAGAATGAAAAGCAAGGTCTAGTTATCAGCAATGGAATTACAAAAATTAACACTCGAAACTTTCAACTGAGGAATATGTATGTTCTGAAAAGCAGGGTAACTGTTCAAAAAATCAGTAGCTAAGTCTGTGCCCTAAATCTGCCTACTACCAACTTGGTAACTTCCCATAGTGATCTGAAAGTGTGTACTGTAGCAAATTTACTGCCAGACTGTCTTTCTTGCACAGGGTGATAACATCCCTGCAAGACAGAAGAATCTCTGATCTGGACATAGAGCTCTGGCTAAATGAAACTGAGTCTGATACGTGCCTCAAATTTCTTTGCTTTGATGGAAGTCCTAATGTCACCACTTAGGCAATGAGAAGCCCGGTTAGGGCTTTATCAGGACTAACTGGCGGCAGGCAGAGTTGAAGGCATATCTTGATTAAGTGCTCTAAGCAACTGGAATTAAACTGTGAGACTGCAGAGTCTAGGAAGTAGTGGTCCACATGCAAGTTTTCATTTCAGAGCCACTCGAACTAAGCCCCTTTTAAAAATCCAACTTTTTCCCTCCAGCTCTTTTCTTCACGCTACAAGCAAACCCATGGAACCTGCCAAAGTAGAAAACTAATTTAATAGTCACAGGACAGTTGGCAGCACATGGAGCATACTCCCGATTAATTTATCTGTCTAGGTTATCTAGGTTATTTTATGGCCAGCTGCCCCACCCTTATTGTGTTATATGAGGATTCTGCAAACTATAAAGTGTTCAGACAAAGATATTTCTTTCTCTTCCCCTTACCCTCTGCTTTTATTCTGAGTTTACTCCTTTAGAGATAGATAGTGTTCATGTGGGAAAGCTCCACCAAGTACCTGTGCGCCTGCTTCTCATTTGCATTAAGAGTTCCTACAGTGACATGAAGAAGTTTAGTGTTAAGTAAGATTCAGGCCTTGATTTCTGCGAGGGTCAGACAGGCGTGGGCTATTGTTAATGTGATTTTTTTATTATTATTATTCCTTTAAAATTGTGTAAATACAGTTTGTACTGCTTCTGTTTTGACAGGCTGTACTCAGTAGTGGCTCAGATTACCCTCTCTGCAATTTACACGAGAAGTTTATTTGGCTTTGGTATTGCTCTGTTAAGAGAAGGCACAGTGATTCAAATACAAGTACTGATAGGGATCCTGAGCTATTCAACCTTTACATTTGAGAGATAGAGGATAAAAGTTCCCAGATAGCAAAATTATGAAAATCACAAAGGGAAATGCCATCTAATATTGCACTTTTGGGCTCTTCTGCTGAAAATACAACAACCACAAAAATGTTTTCCACTCATCAGAATCAAGACTAGGTCTAATTTCCCAATGTGTTAAAATTGTGCATTTCTTTTTTTTTTGTTCTCTTATAGTTTACATGGTAAAAAAACAAACAAATTAATTACAATATTTTAACAGTCTGTCAAATAAGGCACTTCTGTTGCTTATTTATTAAGGTAATGCATTCATGGGCATCTCTTTCTGTAGCATTATCTCATAAAAATACACATGTAAGTTTAGTACAAACCATAAAAATGTATTGTAGACTTCAGCTAATCTGGTATCTTTCATTTGCAGGAAAGATTTGGGTTGAGGCCAAGTTAATTAAAACCAGAGTAGAAATGTGTTCTATTCATGAGTCATATACCTCTGACTCACAATAGAGTCTGTGCAGCTAATGGGTTAATTTGTCCTGATAACACAGAAAAAAATGAAGCTAGAGGTTATGACACTGTTTGAACTGAGTGCTGGTTTCAGGCAGTAGATGTAGAAGGTTTTTATGCAATTACGGATACAGATCTGCTCTAATGATGTTGTTTCTGTCTCTTCAAGTGCCACTGCAAACTGTTCAGAGAGATCTGGAGGTCTGGAAGGCTTAGAAATCCAGGATTGACACCTTCAGTACTTTATTATTGTAACAATATACATGTTAAAGTGTTTGAGCTACTACCACATAGACGAAAGTCTAACTCACACATATGGAACTTGTAATGCTGTAAATCAACTCCTAGATGATGAACCTGCAGTATTTTCGTGGGCCAAATTCCTCCCCAAGCAACCTAACAAACGCACATACTTATTTGCTTCAGTGGCTTGATGCTGAGCACCTAGATATCTTTACCACATGCAGTGTGGTAATCTTTTAAGCCTTTGTAACACCTCTTGTCCCTTTTTTCCTAAGGACTGGCATTCCACACAAGCCTCACTAGTAACTTTCTAGCTCCCTGTTTTACACCACAACATAAAGACACACACTAGATACTGAAAGAGGAACTTGATTCCTAATCCATACCTATCATAATCTTCTGTGTAAAGTACATTTATAGCTTTCCTCCTCCCACATTCGTGCAAGACTGTGAGCTTTTCAAGCTGAGGACTCTATCATAGCATACGTTCACAGAATTGCTAGTGCAACAGACCCTGAGGCATGGATATGAAACAAACAGCAAGCACACCTGAGTTATATCTGCCTAAAACTTAGCGCCAAGGTTGAAAGCAGACAGCATCATTCTGCTACTCTGCAACAGATTTAGTTATCTGATCTCCAAGGGCCTCACAAGACAAGACATAAATTATCCTAGTTTTTCAACCCTCATGCAGGTGAAACTCTTAATGAATACAACACTGGACAAGAAGCATATATCTTTTATGAGCTAATTTACAAAGTGGCTGTCAGGGATCCTTTGAGGAAAGCAGGCCTTAAAGGTAATGGTTTTGAGGGGGTAATTACATAGGATAGTGCTTGGATGTGAAGACAATATAATGCAGGCCTTGGTGTAAATGAAACTGGGTCTTCCCACGGTGGTATGGATATTTACCCATTTCTAGGTAAAACAGACTCGAAGAAACCACAGAGGACTTTTTTCACATATTTGAAGTTAATTCAGTATTTTCCTGAACTGGGGCTAAAGCCTTCAGCACCTTCCAAATTTCAGACTGTGCACAGGAATATAACATACTCACCCCTTACCTAGGTGTTGTCATCCAATACAAATAAATAAATGTTACATAAAAACAAACAAAAAAGGTTCTGGTCACAGTGATATCACCCTACCCTTACCCCTTGGACATAATTTAATAGTTCTCATCTGTACAACTAATATAACAGTTATAAGTTTGGCATGTGATCCAATTGACTAATCATTCAGAGACATAACTACAGTCAGTACCATTCATTCCTCCCAGTATCACAAGTCCTAAGCACTGAATAGCGCTGATTAGTCACAGCTGAAGACTTTAGAGCCCCAACATGCTTGTTTAGTATTAATTTTCACTGAATCGGAATAGTGCAAACATCCAAGAGAGGGAGAAATAGTTAAAAGATGTTTTCAGGCTTGTACCCTATAAAATTAAACCGAACCAAGAAGGAAACAGTCTGTGCGGTCTGCCACAACATGGAGATCTCAGAAGGAAAGCAGAAGATGCTCTCCCTTGTTTCCTTCCCCAGTTAATGTAAGTGGCGTGGCCCTAGGCAGATTTTCAGCTCCACACACAGAATACAGGCACCAAGGTTGCGATTCTGGAAAATCTATTCAAACACCACCTTCCCCTGAAGGCGTCTACATTTTTATTTGAAAATTTCCTAGCATTTTATGCTTGCACATGTAGAGAGCTGACCCAATCTCAATGGGACCGAGTAGTTCTAGTTTTAATCTAAATGGAATCCAAAAATGAGATGCAGCACTCAATACAATACTTGCATTCAGAGAAGGCCCAAGAAACCTTAACTGACTTGACAGACAAAATGCAGTCATGTCTGTCAATTTCCTTAAACACAGCTTGTAGATGAGGGAAGCAGGGGATGAAACTACTCGCTTTGGTGAGGAAATGCACACCTAACTCAGGCTGCAGCTTGTGCAGGGTAGCAGTATCTTCACTTGGGGCTGTTTTGCACACAAAATAACAGCAGAGTCTTGTATAAAAACTCAGCAGTAACTTTCCATTGAAACAGACATGATGTTAGTTCTGGTCCCCCTTCAGAATATTTCAGTATTCTAGCACACTTTAATAGTTTAAAATACAGGGGTAAGCTTTAGAGGAGGCTCCAAAGACATATTCTTCCCTCGAAACCTTTTCCACCTTTTCAACATAACCACCAGTTATGCTCCCTCTTCTGCTCTTTTTCCCTCTTTCAGTTAATGTGGAATTATTTTATATATAAAGGTGCAACTGCAGCTTGGAAGTGAACAATGCCCTGCCAACAACACTAAAAAAAGTTTATCAACTTAAATTCATATTGCAGGTAACAGTACTCTTCTAAAGAGGAGAAATGACTCCCGTGGGTGCAGAAAGGCATTGAAATCCATGTCTTTCACTTTCTAGGTGATTAACAATGAAGAAATTGAGGTAGCTAGACCATCACCTTTTTATTGTACTGCAATATATGACCGCAAGTCTACTTGCTCTTCAGGACAAAACCCATACAATTTGGGACAAAACTTGGGACAAAAGCTGGAAGCGCATGTGGTGGGGCTTAAGACTGTGGATCCAAAGCAGATATACTTCTTTCCAGCTCTGAGTAATAGTGCTGGGATTGAAGAATGGCATTAAAACTCACCCCGTCCTTAGTGTTCCCTGTTGATTAGGCAGCTCTGTTTGGTAGTTTCAGCTTTACAAGCAGACTAAAGATCAAACACCTGCTTCTGGATTCTTTCCAGTAATTCAGTGGCTAAAAATGTTGATCTGTAACACTTTAGATGCCTATAGTTTTGACTGGTTCCAAGTTCTGCACTGAAGCTCCTCCATTAAAGGATCACAACAAAAACAAGTTTATAAAAAATTGATGTAAAATCTTCCTAAATGCAGTTATTTTTTGAAATGGGCAGTTTAATTTTGATAATTTTAACATTTCACTAACATTTTCTTAAATTTTAAATAACAAAACTACCCTGAAGAAAATTGCATTATAACCAGCTGAAAAATCCTCCCTAAGGAGCTCAACATAGCAATATCAAAGCAAAGGCATGCTTTGCCATTTTGAGTCAAATACAAAATTTTCCTGACCTGCTGCTGTTAATCATTTTGAGCATATGCTTACATGTCCGTTTCTGCCAACCCACTTTCAGCTGTCACCAGCCTCCACAGAAAATAATAAACACCGAGTACACCCACAAGGAGGTAACTGAGAATGGCTTAGATGCATAGAGAGGTCTGGAAGTTCTGGGAACATAAAACCATACAGCCTTCCTAGCTTTTTTCATATATGTCATACTTTGGCCCAACAACAACATACAGTGTTGAATTTCAGGTGCAAATTTTATTGTGGATCATAACAAAAGTTTCAGAAGAAAAAACAAAGGAAAAATCAGCAGTGGAGTGTCACTTACTTACAGAGTACATAAAAGAGATTCTGTGAAAGCTACTAACTCTGTAGTTGAAAACAACACAGCTTAATTTAAACTAAGCATTATTTTCAGATACACACCTTAAGAAGTGAAATTTGCAAATATTGTTTTTTCTTGAAATTGATCTTAAGATTTGGAAGCAAATATTTAAATGACACTAACATTGCTGCTGTGTAGCACTGAACTATTAAACAGAAAAAAAAATTAATTATTACTAAAAGAAATAGGCACACAGAAAATATTGTCAAAATACGTAACATTAGCCCTAGTAAATGTCAAATGACTCAAAAAATCTTTGGAATATCTGTGGTTGTTGAGGTATGCAAAATTTTTTGGAATTTTCATGCTACTATCTCAATTTTTCCTGTGATACAATAAAAATCATACTTAAAACTAATTATAACTTCCTACAGTTGATTTCTTCTTCCCTTACTTGTACTTTAAAGAGAAAATCCACATTCATTCTCATAGTAAAATGGCAAAGGTAACACTACAGAAAATCCTGCAAGAGGTCTTTCAAGGGCACTGTTCTCTTTTTGGGTGTTTGGCATACACACAGGCCATGCATGGTGGCTGTTGTGCTGGGAAGACAAGAACAACATAATCTAGACCTAAAGCTAGTATATAGTGTATTAAATATCATAGGTATCTTTCTCTAATGAAATGAAACTCATCACTTCTAAAAGGAATTCTGCTTTACAATATCGTGAATTGCAGTAAGGTATCTGCAAAATTAAGCTCAGACAGGAATTTAAAAACATACTTCATGAAAATAAGTAAGGATAAAGGTCAACCAGGTATCATTTATGTCAATCAATATAGTTTGCCTGAATGCAAACCATTCCCAAATACTGTAACCCTCTGTAAAAAGAGAAAGGAACAAATGCTCTGTTCACCTAATGGCACTGATTTACGTGCCAACAAGCAACTTGGTCCGCTGTCAACAGAAATAGATGAGGACCTTATCCAGCACTTGCTGGTCCACTTGAGCTCCTAAACTATGTAGCTGCAAGAGCTACTGCTCCCCCTGTAATAGGGAAATATCTACTGACTAAGAGATGTGAAGAACTACATATCCTGCAGTCAGCTCATTCAATAGGAGACTCAGTGAGTCCATGCTTCATCAGAAACACAGAGCACTACAACTGGGCTTGATGTGTGTGTCTCAGGTAAAATCATGCAAGGATTTCTTTGATACCTTCTTCTAGGGCCTGTTCTTTATGGCAAATAAAAGCCAGTCAGCTTAGAAAGAAACATGGAAGGAGCTGATCTTAAGATATTAGGATTTTAGATAATTATTTTGACATCTTTTTGATATACTCTAAGAATCTGTAGCTCCTCTTTGAAAAACTGATTTCTGTGTGGTTGACAGAGCATAAAAGAATCCATCAATAGGGAGATGTTGCCCGCCTGTAAACACAAAACAAACCCGGCTACCATACTACTGCGATGGCAAATAGATGGATTAGAAGTAAGGGAAGCACAGAAAAATGTTCTTTTGGCAGTTTCATAATGCCCCATGAACAGAAATGTTTACTGTCTTTCAGTTCCTCACATCAGGCTAACAGCTTCCTGGTTTTCAAGGGTCTCAGCAACCTGTGGGCCTTCAGATGACAGAACACTACAGACACAATGGCCAGGTGCATGAGACCCAGATACCACCATGAGATCTTAAAGGCAGCCCAAAGTGCTGAGATAGCACCCTCAAGATCAGCGGCTTCCTCTGGAGTCAGAGAAACATGCTTCTCCAGGTGACTGTTCATATTTTACATAGGCTAAATCCATTGATTTGGATCTATTTAAGCATTTAGAGTCATTATAAATAAGACCAGGATTGACCTAAAACTTAAACAACTTCTATCCTAACATAAATTGTGAAGGCAATTCTGTAGTCATTTGTACATTGACATACATACTGTGTAACGAGAATACAAGCATCATAGGTGTGAGCAGAATTTGGCCCAACTAACGTAACATTTTAGTTCCCTGCAGGAAGGCGCTGGCCTACACTGATTGCTGAAGAGCCAACTACCTACAGTAGTATTCTATATTTCTATAATATTCTGTATCAAGGCAATAAATATTAGATATAATCTGTATATTAGATTTCATATTTATTTGATAGCTATTTAAATCTATACTTTCAAAATATAAGCAGTGAGCCACTCCTACCTGGCAGCATACACTATTTGTGTGAATGTGTTAAAATTATCACATGGGCCTATATTTACACAGGGCACTCTTGATTATATAGCACTTATAATTTACGTAAATTCTTACTACAGGACAGATATTTGTGTAGAGGTTGGATGTTGTTTAAATGTTTCCATGATTCTGCATAATTGCATTTCAGCATGAGGATTTCACAATTCTGTGTCAGCTTTATGTTTTTTACAGGTGGAAAACTGAGTCTAAGAGACTTCAAAATCTCCAATACTGTTACACCAATATAACACAGAAATACATGTTTTCAAGTCCAAGCGAAAAACAGTTTCACTGTTCCTAACCTTTTTCTTTTGCATACATAAATCTCCTCTTTAAAGAAAGTGCACTCCTGGAAACAAGGACAATCAAAATATTTTAGCATTGCTAAGACTTTAAAGAGTGTTTCAACTGAGGAGGATCTGCAGAAAAAAACTTCATACATTTGTTAATGAACTACTACAATTACCATAATCTAAGTCTGCAAATGGAAAACTTACATGTCAGACATTGAAATAAGCTGAAATTGCAGCTGGTATACGTGAGAAGCTCCATCTCATTTTGCTCAAAAAATACTTGGTTAACTCCTATTGTGCAGCTTCTCAGAAAGATCAGTAATATTAAAGATATAAAGCAAACGTTCATTTTGACAAAGGTCCAGTTATTTACCTATCATAAAAGGCAAATAATCATTTTCTGTACCTCTAACTTCAGAAACTCAGTTAAAAAAACATAGAGGTAAACAAATATTTTAATGAAAATATTTAGAATGTATGTGACAACAAGATATCAACTTCTGAGTTCAGAGAATATCCTGATATTATCCTTTGAATTAAGTAATGACTTTTCTTTGCAAAAGTTGGTATTTCCTTATTGAGATTTATTTATTTACAGAAAAATTTCTGTAGCCCTCCAGCAGAAGTCAATATCATCTTGATATTTAACGTAGTTTATGTTCACCGAAGACAGAATGTAATTGCTTCTCTTCCCTTTATACTAATGTTGCACTGGAAAGCACTAATTAAAAATAGAAGCCCTAAAAACTGAAAAATACGTTACGCTTTGTATAATAAATAACATACAGCTGTTACATATTGTTCTTGCCAGCACTACATTTCTTCAGACCAACAGTCTTAAGAGCTGACAGACTTCCTTTCCCTTTCACCTATACCAGTTTTGCCATAATTGGATGACTATTCAAAAGTCTCTCTCCTGCACTAAGTAGTCCAAAGACTTCTAAACAGTAGGCCAATAATTTCTGCCTAAGGATTTTTTTCCTTACTCTGTAACCCAGGATCCCAAGAATCTTTGATTGCATTGAAACGCTTCTATTAGAAAGGTATCTAAAACTAACATCAAGACTTCTAACAAATGATTAATTTACTCCTCAGCTTATACCAGTGCAGGTTTTAATGATTTATACTCATGCCAGGCAGTCTCTACAGATTCTTTATGGAAACATAACTGGTGCTTGACAGCAGTCTAAGGGAAGAATCAATTCCCATTTGTCTTTTATGTCTGTTAAAAATAAAACTAAAACCAAACAGGTTAACAGCTTACGTTTGGTCATGATTAGAAAAAAAATATTCTTTATAGCCATATAAAATGACCAAAGAATCTTACACTGTAACAGAATCTTTGCAGATGGGAGTAGTTTTGACCTAAAAACAGTGCTTTTGTATCTGAAAGGCTATAGGAATGTTTCTGGAAAATATATATTATTCTTTATGTTGGACATTAAGCAGCAAAATACATTAATCATAAATTCAATCAAAGGAACAGATTCTAAATCTTATTTAGCAATAAATTTAGATTTAAAACCTGGGAATCCTGTGTTCCAACAATTAAAAGAAAAACAAGTCATTCTTTTACTTTCTAATACTATGCTAATAATACAAATAATATAGGGAAACTGTATTATACAGGTGTGCTATCCTGAAATGTGTACTTTAGGAAAAAGAGAGGAAGAGAAAGATCTCTTCCTTGAACAAAACTAAGTGAACAAGCTGCAAAGTGTATTTGGTGGAATGTTCAATAATACATATTTAAAGCAGAGTATCACATTATAGTAAGTCTGAAAGAATAAGTAGCAACTTCAGTTTGTACCCATAAAATTCAAACCTAACTAAATAAATTAATCAGATTAAGTGCTTGAGAAAGTCTGTTCTTTTTAGCTGTGATGTGAACAGTATTTTACTGTTTCTCGCCATGCATATGTGTCATAATTAGAATACAACCATCTTACCATGGAGAGTAAATATCCTTCCCCTCCCCAGATCAGAAAAGATATACGTAAAAACGTTAAAATAAATGCTTCATACAGAAACTTCCTATGTTTGACTTCAAAGTCTAACCTGAACTAAAGTTACTAAACACAGCCTTAGCTTTAAACCTGCTATGAAAATAGATGTGTGAGAATAGTCAATTAAAGATTCTTCAGATAAATGGTTTAGCTCCTTTTAGGACAAAGATGCAGAGAAATACTGATGAAAAATACGCTAGTTATGACGCTTTCTTTGTTAAGACTCCTTTACGTCCCAAATTAATTCTTCACTCCACGTTCCTGTATTTGGTAAACAAGTTGTATAGTACTCTTAGTGTAGACTTCAAGTCACAATTTACAATATCTAGAAAAAAGACAAGGAAAAAACTATTAGTAACTTTATAAGCCAAAACTTTATAAGCCAAAAAGAAGTGCCCCTTCTCTATTTCCTCTCTTTGCTCAGATTCATATCCATAAACATTAGAATCACAAAGACAGTAAAAAAGAGTAGAAATATAAGCAAATAACATGTAAACTGTCAACTCAAAAATAATTTTCTCAACCACTTTCAGTTAGGGAAATAAATGGCTAATGCTGATGATGTAGAAATGCAACCAAATTGTAAAGGCCCATGAGACAACTTGTACATAGTATCACACATACTGACAGGACTGAATCTTCAGTTAGTTGTAGCCAAAAAGTAACAACCTCAAAAATAAATAAATAAATAAAATAAATAAAAAAACAGGCAAAAACAAATTGAACTTTTCTGTATAGGGATTTTGCAGGTCTTGGCCCATACTGGGCTGCAACTTCCTTTATTAGGCCTAATTTTGGCAAGATAATTAGATGCAAGGTTAAAATCTGAAAATTTCCAAAGGATCTAAAAAACTAGGTATACAAGTGCCCCTTGAAGACTTTTCTGAAAATGCTTTAGGTTAGCTGATGTACATGGCTGAATCAGTTGTTAGACACTCGACATCTAAAGTAAATTATTTATGTGAAACAAAAAGCTAATGAATACCCGCTGTTTCCAAGGGAAGTTGTTGAGAAAGTCAATATTATTTCACAAGAAATCTATAAAACAAACTGACATGTACTACTATAGCAGTCTACATTAGTGCTTCAAGGGATATTCAATCTCAAATAGGGACTTAGAATTGCCCATCAGAAAGGCTCCATCTCTTTCTGTTGACTGTATAGGAACTCAATCTCCCAACTTTGGTCCTTGGAATTGGCCATGAAGGCAGAGGGCAGATGGTGTGCATACTCCCACTGTTCTCAAAGCCTCCAAGTAAACCTAGTAAATTGTGTATGTAATCACCAGGTGGTTTTGTCCGTTTTGCCATTATATTTATCTATACTGATGCTTCTCACAGATTGCAAAGGGGTTGTACTTTGAACAATACATCCAGTCACAGCTATGCATGGTGTCCTAAAGTATGCTAACTGAAGGGCTAAAGATATTAGCAACATGGCACACTGACACCTATGGACAAAGTGAAAACAATCAAACCTAGATTTAATGATTAAATTATGCATGAAACAATGGTTTTGTGACTCTTAATAAACCAGATCAAAAATGCTTACTATAAAATGAAGAGAAAATGTTAAAAGCTACAGGAAGGGCATGTTGCCCCACAACATCGTGTTACACTCTGTATGTAACACTGTATATATCTCAGGAAGTTTCCTCTTTGATGCCAACAGCAAGCTGCATAACACTTTCATTTACTAATACAGAACTTCAAATGAATGAAGAGATAAATTGACAGGTATTTGCCAAGTCACCATAAAATTCCACCACCACAACAGAATTCCACAGAAAGGTCCACACTAAAAAGCAGTGTGCTCACATAGGAAGATGAGTTATTTCCATTGCTAATTGTGTTTGACTAACGTAAAACATTTTACCGGTTGAAATTTTCAAAATGAGAAACTTAAGTTTGGCTTTGATGTACATGTTTCAAGAAGTAATCTGAAAAAGCTCAAACTGCAAAGGAATTTGTTATAGACTCAGTAGATTAATGTTCTGGCAATTTTTAAAGTAAAAGGTCATGGAAAGCTTTTTAAAAACCCTTTCAATTATATTGCAAACAAGCCAAATAAACTGTTGACCCCATAAAAATCATTGGTTTTCATACTCATTTACTTAACCACATTCTTTTTTCCACTAAATATGTTTTTCATATTCTGAAGCACTTTTCAGCATTTTTTTTTCCTCAAGAACCTCAAAGAAACAGTGTAGGAATTTAAAGAGTATTTAGTATACACTTCTGGGGTAAGATCCTTTTCAATACTCTTTTGCTCACTGGAAATTTTAAGTGTGGGCATTGTGCCCAATGTAACAACACATAAAACAGATGTGTTTTTCCATTCACATTGGGCAGGAAGTTTCATATTAAGTATTTCAGTAATTGCACAAGAAATGTCTTAAATATGCTGAAATATCCTTATGGCTTGATTTATACTGGAAAAATTAGCTGTCCCCTAGAGCAATAAATACCTGAAAAATTAAATGCCATAAGAATTTTAAACCTCCATGGGGAGTAAGGGATCACAAGTACTCTCTGTTTTACTTGGATCCCCAGATTTCACTATTTCCCCCGTCTCTTTTTGACTTTTTCAAACATAAAAATTTGTGACACAGCCACCACTGGTGTAGTTAAGCATGATTGTGGATAAGAGTTCAAGCAATCAACAGAAGTGAAAAAATAGGCTGAGTAAGTCCAGATTAAATGCACAAGCAGCATAGGCTTACTCCTGAGACAATTTTTGTGTGCGCATGCCTACTGTTGTTAAGATGGAACACGTACAGTGAATTAACGGTCTTATATCCAGCCTGAAAAGTTGGATTTAAACCTTGCATTTATATGACTGAGGAGGAGTGGAATCCTGGTCCTGCTAATGTCAGCAACAAAACCTTCACTGAAGACATGCTTTACTTTCAGTTTCTAGCTCTAAATCTGATTTAAAATATGCATGATTAGGTCCTGCACTCAAAGACAGCTAAGTGAACATTTGAAATTTTTCTCCCACATCTACATCTTTTAAGAAAATCTTTTAAGTTACACCGGAATACTTGAGGTTTAGTATAAAGATGTGGGACAGGGGAAAATGGAGCAATTGGAGCAATTCATATTTGCAAGTGACACCGTTCACAATTACTTTCTTCTTCTTTCATTGGATATCTGAATACTACTGCATGTGTTTGGTCAAGCAACTCTTACCCTGGTCACTCAAGAAATCAAGCCTTGCAACATTTGAACAAGTGTATCTATCAGTCACATAAAATGCAGCACTACCTGAGCACTTCAAAATGCATCTTGCCTTTCTCTCTTGTATTACCATTTTAACCTTAATTTATTCATATCACAACCTCATGAGAAAAGGTCTGGATCCAACTCAAAATTTTAGAGAGATACCACGAAAAGTAGAATAGATACCTTCTGGTCTTGGCTTTGGTTTTTCCAATCCACTATCTTGCATTAGCTCAAATGCAAAGGATACATTGAGGACCTAGTAATGTAATATAAGAAGTCATTATGATGATCTATAAACAGTATACTATAAATGGTTAAAAAAAAAAAGATGCTTGGAAGGGGAAAAAAATAAAAATCAGGGCTCCATATATCAATCCAGACAATCCTTTTTTTTTTTTCCTGTGTGGTGATGGTGGTTTCAAAAATACAGAAATAATTGAAAAATAACATCTGAACTAATATTTCACATAGAAAAAAAAAACTTAAAAATAAGAATAACCCACTCCCCCAAGTTTAAAAATTAGAACGTGATGGCTCATGGAGTGCTTGTCTTGAACAGACATTGGAATTGCTTGGATAGCAACAGACACTGCAGTAACGGTTGGTCTTAAAATGATGCATAGTACATATATGCCTTCATGCTTCCAAAAAACATTAAACCTTTGAAATGTCAAATTCTTTGATTTTTAGACTCAAAAAATCAGTTCTGTCATCAATTCATGTGTGTAATTCTTTACACAATTAATGGACAGTAAGTCTGGCTCAATGACAGCCTCACACAATGGTTGCCAAAATTAGTTAATATTTGCTAGACACCCCATCATTAATATAATTTTCCCTTTTATTCTGAATAAGCCTTAACACAGAGATCTGAAAAATGTCTGGAAATGGTTACAAGTATAGCCCTCTTCTGATTTCAGCTATTTACATGAGGCCTATGCAGGAAAGTTTGTATTGTCCTTGTACTACTAGACATTATTTTTTTTTCTGTTAAAAACAAAGAAATATAATTACCTTTTGTTCAAAACTATCAGGAGTCAAGAAAAAGCTGTGGAGAGGAACAAAATAGCCTTCTAGGAGACCCATTAGCAGGACTAAATACACACCATCTGCAAACTGTAGAAAAGATATTTCTCAATATATTTTCTGAATACACATGCAGAATAAAGTTCCTGGAGAGAGCAGTGGTCAGTGGGTTTGATCTATGCCTTTGCTTTTTATTCTGCTGGTTCCAGGCTATCAGAAAAGACACCTCTCAAGCTATCAAACGGCACGCACTCCCTGTGCGGAAGGAAGCAGAATGAAGGTGCAATCTCATGACCACACAGAAATTCAGTTTGTTGAAGGAAATAAAGGAACAAAGAATCATCTTCTATGTTTTGCAAGTTTGTGTGAATCTATTTTCAGTGTATGCAATTACGTATAGAAGATAACTAATTGCTATGATACATGTTCATATCAATCTAAAAATTAGTAACATCTCTAAGACTTTGTTAAAGGCATCTCACTCTTAACCTTGTAGCATCGGGTCTATCAGTACACTGAGATATTCTCATAATCAAAAAAAAAAAGCACCCTTTAAAAAAAAAAGATGGAGAGCAACATTTTGCTCAGTCAGATAATGACAGGACAAGGGGGAATGGTTTTAAACAAGAGGGGTGATTTAGATTAGAGGTTAGGAGGAAATTCTTCACCCAGAGAGTGGTGAGGCACTGGAACAAGTTGCTCAGAGAAGCTGTGGATGCCCCATCCCTGGAGGGGTTCAAGGCCAGGTTGGATGGGGGCCTGAGCAACCTGATTTAGTGGGTGGCATCCCTGCCCATGGCAGGGGGGATGGAACTAGATAGATGACCTTTAAGGTCCCTTCCAACACGAGTCATTCTGTGATTCGATAATTAGTGATGGACTTGGTGGTGTTATGCTGACAGTTGAACTTGATGATCTCAAGTGTCTTTTCCAACCTAAATGATTCTATGATTTGGCCTTCCTGAGGTAGCTCATTTTCTCTCAACTGATAGAAATAGTCTCTCATCTTAGAGAATGTTGTTTCGGATACACACTTAAGGTGTTTCTCAGCACTTTTAAATAATACATTTTTTTTTTTCCAAAAGTAAACAATGCAATATGCAGGCATAGTGACATCTTTCTGAAAGCCCTTACACATTCTTTCCATCTAAATCTCAATTTTACCTTTGAAAAATCTCTATCAGAGTGATAGCTATTCAAATTAACCCTGTTCGTAATAACATGAAACATGACATAAAATAAACCCTGTCTTGAAAACACCATTTTTTCTGATAGTGTGGATAGCATCCTTCCTGTCTGATCTTGTAATTTTCTTATGGTAACTGCTGCCAATTGTTCATATAGGGATTTATTAAAACCACAGAATAAAATTTTTCTTTTAGCTTCTTTCCACCCAATTTAGCAGCTTAGAACAAGAAAGCAGACTGTGTACCACATTATTTCTGTGGTGCAATCAAGCCTGCAGACCAGCTGTACAGCTGCCTATACACTTGAGCAGCTTTAGTCTCAAGGATGTATCTCACTAAATAGTCATTGCAATCCTATGGGATTACTGGCTTGTGTAAAGGTAGGCAGGAAACAACTGTTCTGCTTGAAATTGTATCAAACCAAGCAGACAGAGCCTGACCAAAACAAGCACAGGTTCTCCTAACAGCACTTACCAGCACCCAAGAGGTAGCATCTGCTAAATAATTTTTATGCTAATGAAAGTGAAAAACTGCTCTAAGAGAAATTTAGCTGCCCTTATGATTTCCATGCTTAATTGTTGAGGGTTTTACTCATATGAACATATTTAAAATTGAAGGGCTTCCCAGTGAAGTAACATCTTAGAGTCCTATCAATAACAGGTCAATGGAATTTGTGAATAAAGATGGAGTCATAGCGCATAACAGTGCAAGCATCCCTCCCCTTCACAATAGGCTATAAAATCCTACCTGGGTCTCCAGTTCAGTGACCTCCAAATTCAATTTATTGAGATGCTTGTTCACAAATGTGATGAGAGTCTGAAATGTGAAAATAGTTTAGTGAAGGTCTATTCAGTAGGGCAGCAGTTCCTTGCATGGAATGAACTCCACTCAGAACAGAACCTGCATGAGCAAAGAGACTGCAATACAGTATTTTTTTTTTAAGTTTTAAAACTGAAATACTACATTAAAAAAATCTTTTGTTGTTTTTTGTTTTTTTAAGAATGATGAACAGAAATAAAGTGAACATGATGTATATAAATAAAAAAATCAGTTTTGTAACAGAAATAATAATAATTCAAAAAAACTTGTGGCAGAGTGTAGGGAAGTGGGTAATTGGACTCAACTCAAATCAGACAGCAACCAAAATACTCTAGGTCAGACCCCTGGCAGTTGTAAACTGTATAACTCTTTGGCAGCAGTGAACTAAATCAACCCAGTTGAGTTTTAATCAGCACATACTTTGTGAGAACTCACTTTTGATGAAAACTTTGATAACTGTATCTTTTTCTGCATTCCAAAGTTAATTTCAGGCTGCTAAATATTTACAAAAACTAACATTATATTCATGAATTTGTATTTTTATTTTCAGCATAAAGCTTAGTGGTATTTAATGTATACAAACCATGTCAATGGTATATTATATACACGCACATGCAACATATACTCACACAAGCATGCAGATACATATTATGTATTTTAAAAATAAATATTTCTAACCTTTTTTACTACATTGAGCTTGTCTGGAGCATGGTCAAATAAAGTGTCAAATGCATCTCTTTCTGAAAAAAAAATCAGAGATGTTAATGTACTTAGCAGCAGTTGTCCAGATGCAGGATAAACACTTACTAAAGCACATACTTATTTAAGACAAGAGTCAGCAAAATGTTTCAATATAGTCTCTTTGTATTCCAAGTACCATATATTTTGCATATTTCTCTCTTGCTCTAAGTTGCTATTGTTTAGGGAAAGCATCGTTTTCAAGTATGACTCGGATTAGCTAACAACCTGTTTCTCAAAAATGAGAAAAGGGTGGAATACATATACATAAAACCCTGAACAGCCAGATACTGGGAGTTAGGTAACCAACGTATTTTGTTCAGAAGAACATGAGTTTACTTCTGGAGTCACATCTACAGAGGAAAATTTTCCACAGGGGCCACACTGTGTATGTATCACTCAGGGGATTGCATTGTGGAGTGCTACACTGTATTAACCACCTCAGGCAAGCTTACAATTATACAGCTGCAAAACAATCTTTCTTATAGATGTTTTTGGACCATTCTGATAATGCAATTTAGTACATGATTAGTAGGACAGGCAACCTAGGGCAGAATGACTGCAACAGTACTGCGGTTACCTTCTGAAGGTGAAAAAAGAAAAAAAATAACCTTTTCAGAGAAATTTCCATTTGGACAATCTGAGTGATAGAGAATGACTCCAGAAAAAGCTACGTTCATATTCCTCAATGAAAACTGCTGAAGTACATCCAAAGGTTATTTGTAGAAGGGTGACTTTAAAGGAAGTAAGACTGCACTGGGATATCATGGGAAAAATGTCATGCATGTAGCTTTTTAACTCAGCAGTAAAGCAATCATTGAAACAATATAAGAAACAAATGCTAAGTTCTTGGTGGGACTCCATCTAAACTCCTCATATGTGTTTTCTGTCGGCCAGGCATTTGGCCAGTCTCAATACTAATCATGAAACATTCTAGGCAAATGAACCTGCTGAATAAAAACCCAAAGTCAGTAAAGTGTAAGTAGGTAACATATGCAAGAATGCCAACAAGTACAGCAGTTGGTTTACCATAACACATCATTTCATATTATGCTGTGAGCTTATGACCATTAATACCATTACAATAATGCTCTGATGTTAAACCATAAAGCATCTGCAAATTAACATGTGCTGAAAAGTACTGAAATGCGTTTTAAAGATGGTCAGACTGATTTTAATGCTTTTCTCCCTTTGTTAACTGTCACAACAGTCTGTGGCACATATATTCATATATTTGCCAGGTCAATTATAAATTCTTTACTTCCTTGCAGTTTGATCAAATAGACCACCCGCTGCAAAACTAATGTCTACTCTGGATGCCTTAAGAAAAAGTTAACAATCAAATGAACTTACCATGCCTTCCTGAAAATGCCCTATGGAAAAAAAAAAAAAAGTTATATATATAATTCTCTTGCAGACATTGTCCTGCAAAATGAAACAGCATATGTGGCCAGATCTTCAGCTTGGTGAAAACTGGAGGAGATTCATGGAATTAAGAAAACCTTCATTAAGTTACTCCAGATGAGACTCCAGATTTAGTCTGGAGATCATCAGCATAGTATCTCCTGGCTTCACAAAAGTTTCATGGAAAGGCCAGATCTCAGGTTTCCCACTGCTGAACCAAATCAGCACACCTTGCCAGTGAAGAATACTTTTTCATGTTAATTTTCTGAAAACTTTCCCTTTGCTTTAAAGATGCATTTGTCACATCAGCTGCAATACAAATTGCAGCCAGAACAATACTTGGACTACCTTATTAAGAAGTACAGCATTTTGCTCTAGTTGATCCCTCATACAAATATTACACAAAAAAATCCATAAAGGTTAATAAAATCATTAGTCTGGATTCTCTCCAATCTATAAGAAACTAGGATATTCTATGATTGCTTTCTGTTGGTTTGGAATAACTTTTCTGTTACAAATGGCTTGATGAGATGACATGTACAGGGCTTACTACTGTCACTTTACATCCCCAAAGTCCAAACAACTAAAAAATAGTCATATTGCACTCCTTTTTGACAGAATCAAGTTGTTCTTTATCAAATAAATACCAACATAAAAGAGATACATCTTGTTTGTTTGTTTGAAGGCATTCTGAATACAATAATACGAAATGCAATAAATGCAGAAATAAATAATAATAAATATAAAATACAGAGATTTTGAATATCTTCACTCTGTCTTCTCTTTTATCCTGGTCTCCTGCTTTTAGTCCCCTAGCTCTGAATTTCCACATCCTTTTGTATTTTTAGATGCATGTTTGTAGCTCTTGCAAGGACTGAAATACAATCACTGGCTGATGCATCATCTTCCTTGGAACCCCAATACCAAAATCTAAATATCAGCAAATGCTTGAATTTCTGAGACACATCTGTGTTCAATTACTGAATTGCTGGCAAAAGTGGTGTTGACATACTCAGTGTTACCAGTTATTTCCTCTTGAATTTGACGAGACTGGAGGATTCCTTCTCGTTTCTGGAAAAAATAAAAAAGTGACATTTTTCTCAGTAAGGTTTAATGCTTAGGGTACAGTAAAAATGTATTTGTGATCTGTTTGATTTGTATAAACGTAATTAGATACGAAATCTACAAAATAAGAACTTTTTAAAACAAACTTAGAGTAATGTATTATTTCTCCTTTCAAGTATTTCAAAAAACTCTCTTGTACAGTAACAAGAAACTTGAAACTCCACCTGTAGAAGGAAGTATTTCTTTTCCTTTCTTCATTGTTCTTAACTCACTTTTCTTTTAAGGGCCCCAATTCAGCAAGATATTTGAAACACCTAAACACATATGCAAGTCTTTTAGTAGATGTATATCCTGGTGAGTTGAATTATTATTTCAATGAATATTGTGGCAGAGGGTGCCCATACTTCATCTTTGGTGAAATCTTGCTCCTAGGCTACCTGTTCTTTCTGCCCTGTTCATACACTTTTTTTTTTTTTTTTTAACCTTAGTGTTTTCCTTTTCTGACTTCTCTCAACACAAAGGGCTCTCTTTGCTTGTGATGGAAAACCAAAATGTAGGATAATCCGTTCACTGCATGCTCCAAAGCCTGGCCATCTTTATGTTAACATATGCATTAGCTCCAATGCTCTTCCAATGCAAGAAGCCCTTCATACATGGTGGTTAGCAGCCTGTGCATAGAAGTTGTGCACAAAATGGCAGAAGCCAACTCAAATGGTTGCAATTTAAGTCACAAAACGAAGGAGTTGAAAAGTGTGACATTGTTTCCAGGATGAAGATTACAGTCATATGGTGGTGGTATACATACCACACATGTTTTGCCTCACTTCGTGTTCTTTCTGTTAATTCTATTCACTGGAATTAGTAAAATTTTGCAATACAGAAAGAAATGCCAAGCAAATGCTGACGGCTGCATATAAAGTCTAGACATTAGGCAATTATTCATGATTCTTCACTCCCTGTCACACAAGGAAATGAGAAAAATAAATTTATTGTGGTCCTAGACTTGCACTCCATGTAGAAAAGAGAAAAGCAGAATAGCATTTTGGAAAAGTCCTTCATGGCATGTGAACTGCAGCTACTGTTCTTCCCTGCTTTGGAGAAGATAATACATCCCTCACCAGAGGCAATCCTGGGTGTATGAAGCGCTAATAATTTGGCCAGGCTTATGTCAATTACTTCAAAACTGCATTAATAAAATATATACAAGGATTAAGCTTACTTTCAGCAAGAAAGTCACACATAGCATCCTCTCAGGTACTTCAGAGTGGCACTTAGAACAATCCGAATTGTCCTTTTAGACAGATGACAGTTTCAGGGGGGTTTCTTAATATTTTTTAAAGCCCTGTTACTAATTATCTTGCATATAGTTAAAACACTTTCAAGGAGGAGCTCTAAACATTATAAAGACAGAGTGGTGTCCTGTGTGTTACATACTGAACGGAGCATAGATCAGCTGCTGACGCCCCTTCTGTCATATGTCTTTAAAGTTTGAAGAAAATTTGCATCATTTAGGGCTATCTTCATCTCCAGGTTGTGCAGACAACAAATAAGCATTTGTACTTGAAGTTACAGTCTAGTTCAAGTTAAAATTACACTCTGGCTTTTTTTTTTTTTTTCCCTCTTAGCTGCAGGGTGAACGGAAGATTTTATTCCTTCATGGTGATTCTGATGAGCCAATAATGCTTTCTGGAGCAAAAGCCCTATCACTCCGCTCTCCTAGAGGGGATGAGCATCACAGCAATGGCAATTGTATTTCTCAGTGCTCAGTCTGCCGATATAGGGAAGAAAAAGGCTTCTAATACTCTACCTCCACTCTGCAAATGTGCAACACGGCCTAAAACATTCTCTAGTATCAACATAAAACATATTTCACTTTTTGATAAACTGATATTAATATGAATAGGAATTCTGAACCTCTATCCTATTGTTGACAAAAACGGAATTTCCACATTGCCCAAACAAAACATGCATCTGCTGGACACCAGCCTGTGTCAAGACAGGCTTTCCTATGCTTTGTACTTGGAAGATGACTGGTGAAAATGTCCCAACAACATGAATCAACCTCAGAAATACTAGTCTAAGTACCTCCTCTATGCAGGCTGCTTCCCATACGTCTTTTTCACTTTTTAAAACTCTTAAACTCAAAATTGACCCTAACACTGATATCACTTGTTGTGAAGTTGTTTTAAACTTGACAGAGAATGACACAATATTCCCCAAAATAGAAAGAAATGCTAGTGAGGAGTGAAAGACTGCTCAGCAAAGTTCCATAAAGATGAAAGGGGCTAGAACTGAAATAACAAATGACAAAAATGAACTACTATTTGAAACATACTGAGAAATAAGGCATGAATTCAAAGATTCCCTGTTAAATGGAAAACCTGGACACACATTCCAGTGACCACAGAAGACTTTATTCGGATAGGCTTAGCGTTTTGCTCCCTCATAGCTGAAAGACTGCACTAAAGGCCAAGATTGTCCTAATCACTTATTTTAATTTGGCAACTATTCCTAGAATGACAAAAAGAAAAATCTGAAAGCTGGGTAGCATGTCTAGACATGGAAAGGGTCTCTTCACCTCTGTTTGCATCAACTGTACATCATCAGTTTTCTATAACTGAGGGCCAACTGCTTAGTTTCCCACACGAAGTCCCACTTGGAAAATCTTCCCGATGTTTGAATGGGTTTTCCCTCTGTACTGTTGCTACGCATTTAATCTGGTGGACCGTGTTTTATAACTGCCCCACCAAGACGAAGTGCAGAACCATTCTGGAGCCTGACACCATTTGTCATAGGTTCAAAAAAAGATTTCCTGGGAACCTGCAGGCAGTGCTGCTCAGAAATGATTCAGACTCATTTTCAGAGAGGCTGTGGGACCAATGCTATCAGATTAAGCTTGTAAAATAGACCTTTCTCTGCTCCCATTATTTTCCTAGCTTTCCTTTACAGTGGTTTGTGCACCCAAGAACTGATTTCCCCAATATTCAGAATATATTGAAGCCACCCTGACTGCTCCGCCATTGCAACTTTACATTCTCTGACTTACAGCTCTTGCACAAAATCTGTCATTTAACCATTTGAGGATGGCAAAATAGAAAATGAATAAAAGAGACAAAAATGACAGCGAGATCCAGCTCTCCGCAGAAACCCTCTCTTGTTTCAGTAGAAAAGACCAAACAAAGCCTGGGCTTTGCTCAAACTTATTCATTCTATCAGTATGGAAGGAAAGAAAAGCAATGTAGCAAAACAGCTATGAAAGGTCCAAGTATCACAATTTTTCATAAACAGCTTAACACACAGATTTCATAGGACTCTCATCGCTAACAGCTTTTGTACAAAACAGCCAAAGAAAACAAGCTTTCATAAGAACTGTGCTGATTACCTGTTGGGCATCAGCACATTTTTTATTTCGGAAATATCTTTGTATTTCAGTAAACTACACTCAGCCAACACAGCAAACATTTCTGGCATTTCTAGACCTAACAAAATCTTAATATAAATTAAGGCAGACTTCCTTAAAGAATTCCTCAAAATTATTTCTTCTGTTACTTTTCTTTCTTTACCACTCCCTTTCTCAACTGTATAGAATAGAATTTAAAACCAGCTACCAGAGTCTGTTGAGCTTCCCTAGGCATGACCTTACTTTACAGAATGGGTGAGGGTTTAGAACATCAGGTGTTTAAGTTTGAACACTAAATTAGGCTTTAGGTTTTTGATTAAAAGTTTCATTGAGATCAAAGGGTATATGATGAATAATAAAGAACCAATCCCATAGGATATGAAAGACAGATTTAAAAAATAAAAATTAAAAAACACCCTTCATTAAAAAAAAAATGAAAAATGTCTTAAGTACAATTATAGCAAGAATACTAGCCCCCACCCTCTGTTAATGGGAATCAGCATAGCCTTGGAGTTCCACTGATTGGCCTTCCTCAAGGACTTGGTCTGCAGGGCGAAATCTTCAACAACATAACTTGGATTTTATTCTGGTACAACTGCTTTCTCTGCAATCCACTGGCGCCTAAGCTACAGCTGTGTAGCTAAGAGGCAAAGCACTGAGCCAGATTCTCCCACTACTTATTGTTTTTAAATTGGTTTATCTCTACTGACTTCAGTGGATTTGCTGTTGAACTACATTAGCCTATTAAACAAGAAGAGAATTACGTCCATTGATTTCAATGGGAATTTTGTCTGGACATACGGAGAGAGAGCAGAATGCAAGATCTGGTTCTTTATTTAAGGACTGTGTTATTGTTCTTTTTTAGTTTCTTATTCCGAAGATGCCCTGACTGCTGCACCCTTTCTTTCTTAAGCTGGTTTTGGTAGAACTTTGACATAAACCAGTGTAATTAATATATTTAAAATATCTAAAGGAAACTGTTTGAGAATTATGTTCCTCCATAGTCTTAGAGGCATAACTGCAGATTTTCTGGGGTTATCTCTCACGCTCTGAAACCCACCAAGTAAAATATGACAGTCAGTGAATTGATTATCAGATGTCACTGATACATGTACCAGAAACTCTCCTTCAAATTTCTCCCCAAATTACAAAACTCGTCTGCTGTGAATGCAGTAAGAAGTGGTTACTTTCTCAGATCTTGCCCACATTTTCAGTCACGCAAAAACTGAGTAACAGCTCTTTGCACAAGATACTTAGGGATAACTTCAGTTAAAAATATAAATAATGACAGTTACAGGGCGAAACAGAAAAGCAAAATTAGTTGGAGAGAAAGAAAAGAAAATTAATTGGGAAGAGGCCAAACAAGATAGAGCAAGGACAAGTCCAACAAAGTAATATAATAAACAGAATAACATGAAGAGTTTGGATGGACGTGGCTCTAATGAGGAGACTCACTGACAAAAAAATTTAGTTGTAGGGGTTTTTTGCATGCTTATGAGAAAGCTAACACTGTAATCAGAATAAATTAGCATGCACAAGGCTGGAAAAGAATATTTAGTCACCTAGCGTGAATCTGAATGTAATAAACAGTGACAATTCATCATTCAGTGCCAAGAATGATTTGAATCTCTACACAAGTGAGAAGACTGTCAAAAATGGGAAAAATAGTAACTCAAGAGATGTATTGAGAGATAAGAAAACGCATTCCAACAATAATAATGCTTCATATATTTTTCATGTCACAGTCTGGACACTTCACAATCAAAATATGATATTCTGAACCACAGCTCAATCTGGCAAAGCATTTCTGCCTTTTTCTGGTTGTAGCATTGTCAGCAAAGAAGACGCACGTGTGTTTCTTGTCAGCCAAGGAGAGAGACACCCGTGTGTCCAGACAGAAACTCTAGACGTCTTTTTCAAAAAAAAAAAAAAACCAACAACAAAAAAACACCAACACCCAAAACAAAAACAAACAAACAAAAAACCCACCATCAACAAAAAAACCTCAGTCAATTTCTCAACGCTGCCAGAAGCTGTTTAATACCTCTCTTACCTGCACAACAACAACCTGAATGGACACGTGATCTGGGAGTCTGATTGGTGCTCGAAAATACTGTGATAATGCAACCAGAAGATGAAGTATTGCTACAAGACTTTTAGCATGAACAGCTGAAATAGATATTAAAAGCACAAGTTACAAACTGCAAGCAACTAGGGCACATATTTTTACTTTTTAGATTGTAGGGATTATACGACTCTCCTCCTCTTGCCACCTGGAGCCAGGGGCACTTTTAAGGCACCTCTCCTTTATTTGTCTCCTCCTGCTCAGCAGGCCATGTGGTAGCTGCCCAGTCAGTAATACACATCAGCACCAAAACACTAGTTTTTGCAATATATCTGGATGCCATAGGCTTCATGGAAACCTACAGTTAAACCAAAAGCCAGATTTCATGTACGACAGCTTAAGTGATCTCTATGCATTTTCCTTGCCTTTCTTTTTATTCCCTTTATTTCAATAAGGATATGGACTATCAGAAAGATATTTTTGTATTCATAGCATGCGCTTGTTCATTTTTAAGTTTCACAAAGTCTGCAGGATGATAAACGAGCCTATTTTGGCAGAAGCCTTACGCAATAACTTACTAAACTCAATGACTCAAACATTCCTCATGAAGTTGTTATAGTTCTTGTTATTGAAGCCTTTTCACAGCAGGTTTCATATGGGTAGTTAACACTAACATGACTTACAAGATATCAAAAGCTGTACTGTAGGAAATTTTTAATCAAGTATCAAACTACTGGCATCAAAATGAATCCTAATTCTACTTCTTATTACTTTTTATTTTTTTTTGATTTTGCACTCATAGCCTTCCGCAGAGTAGTATTCCAAAACAATCTTTGATAGCTACAGTACAGCGAATTTTACGTATGAACTAACCAATAACAATTACCTTACTTCACTGTACAGCAGGATCAGATTCACTAACATATCCTTCCTCATTATTGTCCACTGCAAGCCTCGACTATGCAGTAGAGATTTCTCCACCTATCCATACATATAAAACGTGACATCACTGTCAAATTTTTCTGGGGTGCCACTGGTAGGAAAGGAGGCGCCTTAGCAGAATGCTAAAAAGATGTCTGTCTGCCTAGCATCAATGTGTGCTACAGCTGGCTCCAGCTGCTGCAGCCTATCTTTACTTTAGCTCTAAAAAACGTGCAAAACATTAAATGAAAACTAGAAGTTAAATTATCAGACTGCTCCAAACACCCTGCATCCAGCTGTGTAACAGAAAATGCAAAAAAAAAAAAAAAAAGGGTGGGGGGAAGGTTGGAGAAAGAAGGATGCAGGAAACTCAGTGGAGCCATACAAAAACGAAAGTCAGTGATGCCTAATGTTCATTCTCCCTCCCTGGAACTATTTTTATCCCTATCGTAGATTTGTTGTGGACAGAACATAAGACACAAAACAGCTCAGCTCAGGACAGGTATAGGAACTGCTATATACTGTTCCAGGTATTCACCAGGGCAAAATGATTCTAGATACCAAACAGATCAAGAGGCCTGATTTTCTGTAACTGTTGATAACCTGCTTTCTGCAACACATATCCATTAAAATGTCTTGTGTTGGTCATTTCTATGTAGATATTATGATGTTCATTTCTAATGAAATAGAACAGGAGGGGACAGTCCTAATCTTGATGAGGGTTTTGTAATCAAAATCAGTGGCTCAGATTTAGTCTTAAACAATCAGAAATATTAATATCTATGTTGTACATCTTAAACAAATGCAGAGTCCGTGAACCTAACTCTCCTTCAGCCTAGCTACTACATTTATGTACATACTTACCCCTTTCAGGAAACCAATTTATTAACAGAAAACTTAAGCTGTTTTGCATATGGACTTAAAAGTTTATTTAAATTGGAGATTGAGCAGTAGGAAAAAGGGCAGAGTGTACTCTATGCGTTCACCCTTTTCTTTACCTCCTACTGAAGAGCAGCTCCTACCATAAATACTAGGTTTCAGCTCTCCCATAGCATTGGATATTTACATATTCCAGACTGCAACTACAAACTCTCAGCTGCCAACTAATGGGAACAGCATACAAAACAAGCAACTTACAGTCAACGTTCCACTTAATGCTTCTTGGCGGGAGTTTAAGGGTTTCATTGATCTTCTCAAGCACTGTCTGCAGCTTCTGTTTCTGAGCAATTTCAGATTGAGTAACTTCAGCAACATTCAGCTTCTCACTTTCAAGTTTCTCTGAAGTGATAATAGAAGTAAAAACAGCTAGTCCATGAGGGACATCCATGAGGAACACAAAAACATTGCATGCAGCCAGTTGTACATTCAAGAGATATCAGACTTCCTGTTTTTAAAATTATCTGCTTTTGCTTCCAGAACCACTTTCCTGTGCTCTTCTGAACTTCTAAAGAGACAGTCCTTTATTTCCCCATTGCCAAGGGGAAGGCCAGATATTAATTAATTCCACAATACAGGCTAATAAAAGTTTGTTGCAAATCCCTTTACGGAACATCAGACTGAGAGGTAAGACCCATTACTTCTATTGTTACCGGATAAAGAGTATTCTGTGTGTAACTGACTTGCACAGCAGACAATTAAACCTGGGAGACAGATACCAACTTTAAGAAGATCTGTGTCATCAGTCCAAGCCTCATTGGCTTTTCGAGATGTACAAAATTTACCTGGCTCACTTGTGATAGAATTGAACTGGCACCACATTCACAGAGGTGAAAGAAGCAATCAAGAAATCTGAAGAAATATTTATGGATGAATGAAAGCAACTAAAACCTTGAGCAATTGATTTCCATGTAATCACAGCCCTTTTCTGTACTCAAAATTTGCAGTAAGTTTTGAATTATTTTACAAATTTTTTGTTAATAATTAGTAGAGATTGCTAGGCTTATGTAAACTCAGCCTAGATTGCTTTAACCAGATTTCAGAAAAATCGATAAAAGTCTGGCATGAACTGTATCTACACAGTAGCATGTAATGGTTTAGATAGATCAATTGAAAAGTAGTATCTTTTTCAAACTACAGAAAATGTGAGCATGAAAAAGGTTTCAGTTAACTGAAGACAGATTCAGGTGTGCAACAAGAAAACACGTAACCTATTTGCACACGGAGAGGGAAGTATGTGATGTTTGCGATGACTCAGAAGGACACACCCTGCTCCATGGATTTAACAGAGGTGTAAGAAGAGAAACAAGCTCCATTATAAAGAGTATAAAAGACACTGCCACTGTTCCGTAAAACTGTCACGAAACTCATAACCATTAACTAGGAAATAATGAAAATTTGGTGATAAAGGTTTCCTCACAACAACACAGAGACAAAATGCTTGGTCACCTATCAATTTTCTTCTAGAAAATAATATATTATCAAGTTTGGTAAAAGTTGACCTTGCTCTCACTGATGTCAACTGAATATCTTCCCAAAGACAGTGACTCTGGGCTATCAGTCTATGTATCTTGCCTAAAAAGCTGTTATTTCTATGGATTTCTTGTGTCTCCACAGAAATCAGTCTGTGCAGTCTCACAAGACCAAAGCCTTACATATTGTAGATCCATATCCGATCCATAAGAAATTAAGGATAATGGAAAGGATTCCACTGAAATCAGTAAGTGCTGGATCAGTATATACATATTTAGCGTCAGGCTGTAACAGCTATGCATTGGGGGGGGGGGGGGGGGGGGGGTTAGGTGAAGTCACCGAAGGTCTGCCTATGAGAATCAAATTGCTTCATTCCACCACCATATATCCAATAGCTTAACCATTCATAGAAGGGAATAGTCTACGTAGTCTTTATTAGAAGTGCTCACATGATGTTTCAACATTCATTTAAGATACTGAAAAGAAATTTACTGGAGACTTTACGAGCTGTAATAACTAAGAAAGTGGCTTCTAAGCCAACAGTTAAAAAACCACATGCCAGCTCTGCATTAGTAGTTTCTTTTCTCTGTTTCTCAACTGAAGTTCAGTCTGTGGTCCATTGGGTATCATTACCTCAGTAATGTTAAGAGACAGACCTCAAATCAGAAAGAAATTCCAACTTTCCAGAGGAACTCCAAGATGTGAATAAACTACAGTATGGAACCAGCACAGATTAAAAACATCCACCATTGTACTGAAAATACCCTTGCTTTTAAACTTACTTTCCACTTGTAACACGGTTAAGTTTTGTACAGCACATATGCAGATAATAAAATCAGAGTGAATGTTGTTGCCAAGACAAGAACCCCAGCACTCTCTAGCACCCCAGGTAGGCTTTATGCTGTTCTCATCAACTACAGAGCACCACACATTGCACTGTGGCTATGAGGACTGTGCATACAGCCTATTGCTCAAGGGTCTCGTAATACAATGCTATTTTTATGTCACTTAGTGGCATAACTGTAAGATGATACCAAGGCTCCTAAGTAGGAACAAGTGAACCACTTACTGACAAAGTGTCCCGACACCATGCATATATATTTTTTCTTACCAAATAATTTCTGCAATACTTGTCCATCATACAGGTCTTCAGCTAAGTCTTTCACAATAATCCTCTCTCCTACCAACACATCATTAATCCAGTCAATTAATACCTACACAGGAAACATAAATTTGGCAGAATTATACACTATTCATTTGCAATTTAAAACACATGTCATTTTGTACAATGCTGAAAATATTTAGCAGAAGGAATACCAAAGCTGCAATGCCTCAAAATACAATCAGTCTGAAATCCCATCAGAAGAAAATAAGGAGGACTCAGGAAGGACTTGTCTGAGGTGGCTGCATCTATATACCACAAGGTCTAGATGAATGTAAGATTGAAGCATTGCTTTCTGATGTGAAATCTGTCATTTGATTTCAGTAGTATTTTAACATTTTATTGCGTAGCTAAAGGTTTTGAAGCTGACTCTAATGAAGCTTCCTCCTGTAAGTTGTAACCCCAAGAATTACAAAGACTATGAAGGAGGTCAATGTGATTTTACACTGCAGGGTGGGATAGGAGTAAGAATCAGAACTCAGGATTTTAATTCAAATCATTAGTTTTTTTGTGCCTTGTCTAGAGAAAGAGACCCCAAAAACTGACCGGCACAGTTCACTGGGATATATGCACCATGTAGTTTCATTTAATTAATATCTAAACAAAGCTTTGAAGCATGCAAATGAAAGAGGCAGGGACAGCATTAAAAATAGTTTCACTTTCAAGAAAGTGTTTACGTGCTTTTCATTACCTTCATTAGTTCTTGTAATTTTGGGTCATTTCTTGAATTTGGATCAACCATTGTTCGGACTTCATTTTCCTCTGGAAGGTTTAAAAGGAAGATATTAGAAGCTATTACAGGCATGACACTTTATTTTACATCAAGCTTTTATGTTGAGATGTAAAATTGTTGTGAATTACCTAGCATAGTGTCCTCAGGGTCTAGTTCGAATGGAATCGGACTGAGAGGTAAGTTAATGGCATTTATTCCTTCTTCCTGTAATTCAGATACTAGGAAATAAAAAAGAAGAGCTTGGTCAAATTTCAATTCAATTTTACTTTTACTATTTCACTCTCACTAAAAGTAGTATTAATTGTATTAATTTCTTTATGAGAACATGAGTCTATTAGATAAGCCACTGGGTGTAATTACAGCAATAAAATACAGCTAACAAAAATGGGAGGCCCAGACAACAAAACTTCACTTGTTCAAGCAGCATGGATAATGGTACTGGAATCAATGTAATTTCCTCAAAGCTTTCTCAGGAAAAGGCCCATTGTCCTCAAATTTTAAATGCCTCGCTTGCGTTTTAATGGCCCTGACATTTTAACACTAATGAATCATTTTAGCTGAGGGAAATGATTATTGCTCTCAGCTACGTCACCCTTGCTCTGAAGGTGCTTCAAGTTTAGCTACTTAAGAAGAGCCAGGTCTGGCTATATATCCACACGTGAGCTGCCAGGCTGAATATCTATTTAGGACTGAAGGTGCAGTCGCAGCTCGTTGCTCCAGGAACACAGCCCCCTCCATTACTCAGGTCAGAGACCAACTAGAGCAGACTTGTGCCCTCAGGCTTTCTTTTGCAGAAACCACAGCAACAAGACACAGGGGGAAGATGATGAATCCTCAATAGTACTGCCTTAGTGTAGAGTCCAGACACAGGTTGGGAAAGAACCTGGACCTAGGAACGAGGAAGTAAACCAAAATCCCAGTTTGGACACTGCCCACAACTGCCAGGAAATATGGACGAGTTCTTACGCAGCCAAACTCCCTTAATGCTGCAAAAATCAACGCCTTCATGATGCATGCTCTGAGGACATAGGAACAGAGAGATCCAGAGAAGTAATCCTACCACTAGTTCTTTACTGTAATCTGTTTTGGACCTGGTACAGTTCAGAGCAACTTCATTCATGCCTCTGGGTGACCCAATCTTTAACGGGTTTCAAAAAAAACATTCCTTCACTACCCAAAAATGTCTCTAGAACAGAAGATAGTAAAATCAAACAAGTCAATACACTGATCCTACAGCTATGGAAGGATGCATAGCACCATGCATGGAGGGTGCCCACTTTGGTGATCAGTCAAGATTGCTTCTACTTTGTAACCAAGGAGTCAGTGCAAATTTGACTTACAGAACCAGGAAAGAGGTTCACTGTCTTCTGAATGACACGTAACTCAAGTTGCTTTGACCACTCATTTTGCAGTATACAGATCTCTTCAATAGAACTGGTTGCTAGTATAGCTGATTCAGTCTGAGTTCAAACTTCCTACATGTGTCCTAAAGATTCAGGTGGCTGTACAACAGCCTCTTGACATGAACTAAAGTACATTATTAATGTGCAGATGCAGATTCACTATCTAACATTTCAGTTTTGAAAATGACACAAACACACACACAAAGGTTTGGAGAAAACAGAAAAGTAGAAAATAACAGTAGAGATCCTATGTTTTGTTCCTGGACCCAAGACTGCCTAATAAGTAAGCTTTTGGAAAATGGATTTACCTCTCTGCCTTAACATCTTGTGTGCAATAAGTATAGATAAATTTCACATGAATGTTGCAATAATGAGTTAGATGGTGTGATAACAGTACTTAAAACTTTCTAAATATTTTCTACACTTTGTGAAATGTTTTGTGCTCTGCCAGATGAAATGCCTATGTGCATTTCAGGAGTCTCTGCAGCTGTATTCAGGCATCTGTGTAAGATTCATAGCAGTAATGGCTGTTAGAATGCTTATTACTTTTAATAATATGAAAATAACGGAAAAATCCACTACCTTCAAAACTAAGACAGTTGCTTCACACACTCACCCTGCTTGTGCATATCTAAAATGCAAATACTGAGCAGCTCTAAGGAGTAATAAAATAATGTTGACAATAATAGTCCCCTAGATTGTTGTATATCCTCTAAAACTGAAGGCTGAGAGCAATGGACCAAATTAATCCCTCGTGTAACTCCACAGAGTTCCGAAAAGCTATAGCAAGGATGAATTTGGTCTAACATGTACAATCTCAGAACTGTTTACACTTCATGGCAATTTTTTGAAGTACTAGCACTCCTTGGAGAAAATCACGATTGGTTTTATTATCTACTTTGATTTTTTTTTTTTCATTTTGGTTCAAAATTGTTAGGTACATAAGAACATCAGTGGATAGAAAACCTCCAGGTGGAGGTCTTTCTGTTCTGAAATGTTTAGTTCATGAAGGACAACTGCACAAAGGTTCCCTAGGCAGAAAGCTTTTTTTCACATTGATCCCCAGAGGGAGCATAGTAAATAAAAGCCTTTCAAGCCAGCTGGCTCCACAGAGTTCTCCTATCCCAAATGGCTGGATGCTCTCCTTGGGCAAGAGCCTGGAGGAAGGAGACAACATGTTTTCCTGGTGCAGGACTGTGGAGGAAACTTGTGGCTCCTCTCGAAGAACCACTGGCACAGCTCATTGGCACTTCTCCAAGGAGACTGAGCAGACCTTTCAGGGCTGAATGTTTTGTAAGGCATTCTTTACAAGGTGGTCACCCACTGACAGCCCCTATTTTTGTCCTCCAACATGTACAACTACTACATTCTACTTCTAATAACGTGACCTTCGTCATATAATCAGAGTTTCTGATAATAAACAAAAAACCCCATGTCTTTGCATGAAAAGGGAATATAAAATACAAATAAAATTGTAATAAATACATAGGGGACTCTAATACATTGATCTGTTCTAGAATGCATTGCAAGTGCTGCATGTATGGTACATACAAGTACTGCTTTGCAGTACACAGGGATGCACAATTGGTGGACTTGTTCCCCTCAGATGCTCACCCTGATTGCAAATGTTTCTCGTGCCTGCCTGTGCTATATGCAGAACCTACCCAACCCAGTGCCAGATGATGAAAGATCCCAGGTAGATTGTTTGCCAAACAAACAGGACAGTGACACTCCCAGCTCTCCTCAGACGCTGACTTCTGCAGTGCACAACACATGCCCGAAGCTGCCATTAGTCCTGCAAGAAAGACCCCTCCTGCCCTCCCGCCCCCTGAAAGCAGAAAACATGATGGAGAAACTCCGACCCCAAGAGAATCTTTTTCATTTCTTCCCCAATACTGAAAAGACTTACCACAGATTAAGAGCACTACTAAAAGAAGCAGGTAAGAACGCATGCGTTATATTAAGTTGTACATAATGGGAGAGAAAAAGTATTATGTAACGCAACCTTTCTTTCTAAGAATTTCCATCAAAAAAATTCCATGACAAACCACTATTATACACTTAGGTGTTTATAGAGGAACCACAAAAATGCAACTAAGGTTACAAGCTTGCGTAACACAGTTTCAGCAGAAGAATCAGATTTTCAGCTGTTTTTCATTAGTTTTAATTATTTTCATCAAAATCACTTAATTTACTATTTTAATCATATCATTTTTTGAAATACTTTGACGAGTGACTTAGAGCCTCAGCAAGACTTCCTCTCTGAGTCTTACAGCGCAAAGACTCAGACCCAGAAGGGAGGAGGGGACACAGCTACAGTGGTTCATCTTGACCACACCAGTCACCAGGAGCCAAATCAGCGCAGGGGGACATGGGGCAGCTCTTCTGAAGGAGAGCATCCACAGGGCTGTCCACTTGACATCAGGTCTGCTTGGCCACCACATGACCCCAGCAATCAGGGGTGACAGTGCTCTTCTGTTCTCACTTGCCCTGCGGCCCACATGCAGCCCAGTGCATCAGCTACCTTGGGACCAGTTGTGCTACTTATACTGGCATGATTAGGGGCTTTATATTTGTGGACCTCAGAGGAAAATCCACTCTTTCTTTTCTCTTTTTTTTTTTTTTTTTTTTAAATGACAGTGCTCAGCGGTTGTACTTTTAAAGCAAGACCCTTAAAAGCAAGGGATTACTCAAGGCTCAGGCAAACCTCTGTGGACTAGCAATGGTGAAGGTCCCAGTTTTTAACTCTGGATAAGGAATGGACACTTTTCTTCTAAGACTTCTGATTAACTTCCACGTGCCAAATCTGTTATGATGTAATCAAGCACGACTCCACTGCTATCAGCTGTCAACAGACTTCCTCATGTCACGCCAGCACCAAATTTGGCCCCAGAGCTGGGGAGCCCACAAGCTTATATCAACAGCAACTACGGCAGCTATTTTAAGCTGGATAGAGTTCTTACTGTTTTAGATGCTCTAGGATTACAAGGTCATAAACCTATGCTATCAAATCCACACGGGTGCTCTGAGCCAGACTTGGCCCTTTGATGCACGCATCCAACTGCCATTGAAACCCTTGGAAGCTGAGCACATCTGAAAGTGGAGTACTGCCCATACGGTTTAAATTGGCTTAATTCCTCTAGTACATGCAGCCTGTTGCTCCACATTGTATTTATTAGACAGTTTCATTTGGGTTTTTTACTTGTTTATTTTGTGTGCTGAAGGCTTTTTGCTGCCCTGTTTAGTATTCAGGGCTTAATGTTATTCTGATTTGAATAGAAAACATCTTATTATTTAACTGAGCTCAGAAATGCCACATCACCCAATGCACTCTGTGGTTTAGATGTATTTTAGCATATCTGCCCAAAGAATCATAAAATAAATACAGCAAGATGTAGTGTTAAATGGCTGAAGCACTCGGAGGAGAGACCATGTCTTTCTCGTTAATTGATTCCGTACTTGTAAAACTAAGATTACTCAAGTTCTGCAACACTAACGGATCGATTCCGAAAGTTTGTGATTACCTAGAATTGAACACTAATGTTGAGGGAGCCCAGTGCCATAGGACTTCTAACCTCAATCTTTAAAAATAACGAAAAAAGATTTAAATATATGCATATACACCACATAACTACATTAATCCCCACTTCTGCAGATCTTTAATTGCCTTTTTTTTTTTTTTTTTTAATATAAAGCTTTTCCATTCAAGGTCTTGTCTGCCATTTTTAAGATTGTAAATAGTTGTTTTTTTGTTTTTTTTTTTTTGGGGGGGGGGGGGGGGGTGGGGAAGCTGAGGTTTGTTGGCATTCACATTACTCCAGGAATATAAGTTTCATATAAAAAGTCAAAGGACAAACCACCTGATTCGTAAACTACCACGGCAGACTAACTTTAAGTGCAGTGTCTCTATCTTAAGCCACTTTTTCCTGGAACAAGCACAACTTGGAAGGCCAGCTACAGACATCACATTGCCAGAGTAACACTGGATATTTGTATATATACACCCACATTCAAACATGCATGCACATGCTACACACATTTATGTGGCCAGAAATAACAGCCAGTTTAGAAACATGCTGATTTCCAATAGGAAGTATCTTTGCTGCTCTTGTTCAGAGTGATCTGTTCAATTATAGTTGAGCGAAATTTAGATGAATTGGTTTTGGTTTCATATTCTCTTCACTGGGTACAAGTTTCTGATAAATGCTCATGACCTTGATGCCCTGCTTTTGTAACCACTTGTACAGAAGAGCAGATTTACTTCTACTGACTTGAGAGTCTGCAACACAGACCTGTGTAAAAGAGTTTATCTGCACAGATTTCCATGGATTTATCCTTTTTACACTAACTCACTGGCTCAGTGTGATTCCTATTCCCCCCCAACATACTCCACTTTTATACCCTGATATAACTCCAACAGAGTAATTCTGACTCTGTACAGGCAAATATGAGAAGAGATCCAAATTACCTAAGATGGTCAGAGAGAGAAAAAAAGACAGTGACAACATTTTCAGAAAGTCCAAGTTTAAGCTTTTACAGAATGATACTGTTTTTTCAAGCAAACGTATGCAATTGCTTTCTGGACCATCCGAAATGTTATTTTCTAATGTTTGTGTGTGTGCATCTTATAAATCCACAAAGGGAAAAGAAAATATTAATCTAAAACGGTACTGCCTAATTTTCTTGAATACATAATTCATCCAATATGGATTTTGGCAGCTCAGCTTTAACTCCGAAACAAAAGAAATCCACACAAAAGACAATAAATCTGCATTACACATGGTACTAAAATGATCCAATTGATTTATAGATGTTTACAAGTTTGCAGAGTGTGACACAACGTCCACCAGAAATTCAATATTCACAGCACAAAACATCATAAACATATGTCTGCAACTACAAAGGGACCTTTTTATGTGGGGATCATTGTTAAAATTGTCTTCAGAACATAAACCTTAAGTTGTAAATGCTACTCCCCATTTATTCTCCAAGACATAACAAATGAGGAAAGAAAAGCAGAGATATGTTTGTAATTGAAAATGTTTCTCAGGAAATGATCTGTACAGGAACATCATTCTCATTCCATTAACTGCTGACTCCAAGCCAACCATTTGTAAAAGTAAATAAATATGCAAACTGGCTGACAACAATGTGCCTGCCTTTAATGTTACTGCATTAGTACCCCATCTCCAAAAAAGAATCTATTTTCTTTTCTCATTTCTCCATTAAACCAAACACAGCATATACACAAAAAGAATGGGAGAAATGCTCTTCACAAAAAAGAATGGGAGAAATGATACAATTTTATTTTCATGTGTGCAACACAAATTAAATGCTTATTGCCCTGAACTTCCCTGAAAGTCCAAAGCAGCTCCAAAGTACTTCAGTGCCTATTTTGCTACACCTTTCTTTTTTCCAATTAGCAGGAAAAACACCCTCCATAGACTGACAGATCTCTGGTCTGAGTAGGTAAAAAACAACAGAATAGGGAGTTAACCCAATCCTTTTAAAGAGTACATGTGATTTTCTGTGCTTCGTCACAAGTAGCTTCCTTAAGCCTTATGTGCTTTCATATTTCATTTAGGATGAAAGTTCTTTCTCAGAATTTTCCTGCAGTTTCTAACAAGTGGTGTGGTGTTAAGCTAAAGCAGATGCCGGTCATTCCATTCATTCCTTCAACACATCCCCACAAAACATCTTTTAAAATACATAAGCAGCATCTGCAGATGTTTTGTAACGACTCTCCCCCTATAGAAGTGTTTTAAATACGACTGAAAAAAACCCACAAGACTGCACTGTGAACAAAGGCAGACAGGAGTTCAAATGACTCTGCTTTTCCCCCACTGAAGAATAAACCATGCCCATGAGAAACACTGCAACTGTTCCAAGCTCTTAGCAGTACATGCTGTGCTAGATCTGATCCCTGCCTGAAAACTCCTAAAACAGTCTCAGATACACTTGTAGGGTCCTTGATGCCTGCAAGTTGTTACCTGGTCTGCACCCTGTAACCCTAAATCCATTTTTTTAAATTGAAACAAGTCCTCTGACACCTATGACTTCCAATTTATTGAGATACTGCACATCTCAAAACTATACAAGGTGGTTGGGGTTACATAAAGACAGAAGGGAGCGTGTTTGTACCCTCCACAACAAGTCAAGTCATTGGTCTATCTCGAGTTATGATAAATCTGCAGCTAGCAACATCCAGAAAAGAGTCAGAGTCCCCCTAACCAAGGGGAGGGGATTGTTCATCCTGTAAATTCACCAGCTTGCTGCAACAGTTTTTTCAAACTATGGTGGAGCAGAGAAGCAGATTTTATAGGACTGACTGTTGCCTCATGTTCTCTCAATCACCAACCAGCTAATATAGTAGCTCTTCCAACATCAACAAGAGGCGCTCATGCAGAAAAGACAAAACCAAAGATCTGTTCCAAGAAGTCTTTCCCAGCTCGACAAGTTCTAGCTATTCCTAAGAGAAAACCCAAAAATAGTCCTTAGGAATGTAAGGGCACACTAGTAGCAAGCTGAGGATTTCCTGAATTTCTTCTTGTGTGTGTAAGCCTCGTTTCTGAGGGAGAAAAAAGTGTCAGACCCATAGCATCTCAATAACCTAGATGACTACTTTTTCTTGGAAGAATTAAAAAAAAAAAAAAAAGACTACATTCACTGGAAAGTTGAAGTTCTTTTTCAAGGACTGAGAGTTGGTTTACTTATCACACATGGCCATAATTTTCAAGCTGTAATTCCTACAACTGCTTGTGTTTTAATATAAACATCTGGTCATCTTCAATGAATGACTTTGTGACAAAGGATCAAAAGATTTGTAGTAAGTGGCCAGGTATTTATACATCCCAGAATGAAAAACAAACAACAACAACAACAAAACAAAACACACACACCTTGATTTCTTCTATGAGTTTCTTGTGCTTCGCAATCTTTCTTCAGTGTCAAATTCAAAGGTAAAGTTTGAGGGTGATACCAAGGCAGGACAAGTAGAAGCAAACACAAAGAAGATGGGATAAGAGTGACCCAAAGAAATTAAAATTTTAATGGATACAAAAATGTAGATTTATTACATTTTTGTGTAATTTGTAGCTTGCAGTCCATGCTTGGCTACTTTCTGCATCAATCCTGAACATCTAATGGTGGTTCTCAGATTCAGTGCAAATGAGAATTAAGTGTGGGACCTAATTCATTTCCTCCATTCTAAAAGTTTTAAATTTTCTGCTATATTTAATATTTGTGCCTAATGCACAGATGGTTTCTAAAAGTCTATGCAGCGTGTCCTAGGAAATTCAAGTTTCTTGTCAAGGACAGAATCAGGATCTAATTTGGGAATAGGGATCTAAAGACAGGCCTTCAATGTGAAAATAGTAAGCTGTGGCTTTGACTGAACCAACAGAAATACTGCTATATTCATTAAAAAATGGACTGGATTTGATGGAGTGCAGAAAAATGAAACCTTAAAATGAAACCTTAAAATGACAGAATTATATCTGATAGCATATACTGAAGAGTGAAGTGCCTCTTGGGGTTCTCTCGACCAGTGTGGAGGTTGGTGTGCATTGACAGCAGAAAAACTTTAGGCTTAGACTGCTACAGAAAAGACTACAGAAAAGGTAAAGTTGTTTCTGCATCCTTATTTCATTTCAGTGTACATCATCAAGATTGGATCCTTCAGGTGATCCCTTTGACATGCAGAAGCTCTGATGTCTGACAGTCCCTGAGAAGATGGAAGTCGTTTGAGGACCTTGGTCAGCTTGCCAAGCATTTCACCTGACTGTATTTTAAGAGAATACCACAGCCAACAGTGGTGTGATCAATAGCATGGCTGTGGCATTCTCCTAAAATGTAGATACATAAAAGTGCAAGATAATGATGCAAGACAAGATTTTGGTAGCACAAACTGGAAATTACATTTGGCTTAGGAAAGCACAGGTAGTTAGTTCTCCATTTGCACAGGAAATCAACCAACTCCCACAGTCTAGGTTCAAGTCCCTTACTCCGAATTAATCAGCTGAATATCCCACCAAGAGAGGAAAACAGCATTATTCCTACTGTACAGCATGGAAAGCAATGCACTTCTAGATTAAGGGATACACGTCTCCTTTCTAAAGGCACAAATTACACTTGTAAAATGGAAGCTGGGCACTTAGAAACACAGCCTTAAAAACCCATCTATAATGTTACAGGAGGGCAGAAGCAGAATGGACACTAATACCCATACCTCTTGATTCCCAAAGCCATGCTGTAGCAATGAAGTCATCCTTCCTTTCATAAAACCAGCAGTAATGATTTTCATCCAGCCTTGGCCTTGCCCTTCAAGGGCACTGCCTGCTACCCTCCTGTGCATTCCTGATCCTGCTCATTTCCTTATAAAACTCAAACAGCTGCTCCAACTTCCAAAAGCTCCATCTTAAAACAAAAACAAAAAGCAAAACCTTACTGACCTACTCATCTGATTATGGTGTTCACATGTTTCTTATCACACAATGAGATGCAAGAGATGTAAGCACCAGCACTGCAAGGGTAAACCCACAGCTTTGAACTGCACATGCACTGAAATCATCTACTTGCTACCACCTGTCAAGCACTGGCAGACAAGAGAAACACATCTATGTAGTGTTCCTACCCGTGAAATGTATTCCATGGATCCCTAGCACTACCAGGTTATCAATTTCAACATGCAAAACCTTCATACCAGTAGTAGCTCTGGTACAGCATTTCCCACTTTGCATGTGAACACAGGAAAAAATGCAATTCAGGTACCCAAATAACCTTATATGGATTTTCCTTTATAGCACCAACACATTTCCCATAAATACCATGCAGCCTTCAGTTGTTGATGTCATAAATGATCTTATGTTACTATTCCTATTAAGAAGTGTTTATTTTTTTATGAAAATAAAATTTTCATTTTATTAAGCATGAGTATTAAACTCACCTAGTGCATGGCACAGCGCATTTGAAAATTCCTATCTCAAACATGCTTTCGACTACAAATGACAATTTTCCCTGGGTGGAAATTCAGCTGATAAAAATCACTATTTTCACACTGAATCCAGTACTACTTAAGGACTGAATTTGTACCAAACTGAATAGAAATGCATATTCACATAAAATACCACTAGGATGGAAGAGTTAATTAAATTACTCTCATATTGCAGAAATATTTTCAAAGAATAGCATTCAAAATGAACAAAACACTATTTTCTTCCTATACTACCCAGGAAAAGTGAAGTCTGACAAGGGCAAGAAGATGATAAACTCACAGTCGTCTATTCAAAATATTACAAAACATAAACAACTATCATTAGCAAAAATACAAAGTCAGAAGTAATACTCCCTAGGTATCACAGAAACAAAGAAAAAATAATTGACTGAGTCAGGTCTAGTCTCCTACCTTTAGGGCAAAATGCTCCACAGCCCATCATAGGGTTGCCAGGCCACCCTCATAGTGCATCAGAAGGAGAACTGCAGTCTTTCAGGTGTTTGAAGCCCCTTGCTCTGCAGGCCCCTTTGCTGCTGCTCTTCAGAGAAGCTGTTTTAGCTTTAGAGACTGTTTTCTAACAGAATGGTCCAAGCAAATCACAACTCTCAGCTCAGAGCATCGCCTCAGAACAAGTGGCTGACTGCCTATATAATTTAATATGATGCCACATGAGACTCATAGACCATCTGCAAAAGAAGCTAAATCTGCTTTTTGCAGCTTGGTAAGTTGCATTCTGAGTGCTGGGATGCAGCTCTGTGTGCTTTTGTTATCTGTCATATAACTGAACAAAATGATCAAATGGCATGTATAAAGCACACGTTTTTACCGATCTCGTAGTCAGCTTCTACTGTAGATAAGTTGTTATTTACAATTCCCCTTAAAGCATAGGAAAGGTCTGGGCACACAGATGACAATATTGCAAGTGATTTATTATTTTTTTTTTGAAACAAAGACTGGTTGAAGACTGAATTCAACAAGAGGTACAGAATCCCTGAAGCCTGTTGTTAGAATTGAGATGCGTGCATGAGGTGAGCAAATTTGGGTCCTGATCACAGTACTCTTTTCTCTATAAATACTTCCCTACTAAATACCAAATGATTAGAAGAACTCAAATGGAAGGAGATTAAGCTCTAAAATGGACAAAAACATATGAAAGAAGTGGAGGAAAGGATAGGCACAAGCTATTGAAAGAATAATAAACTACTGGTAAGAGATGAACTCGTTTATGGGCTATGAATCCTTCCAAAGAGGGACAGCAATCAAAAGACAATCTAAAGCAATTACTTACTGAGGATAACAATCAAATTGCTATGAAGTGGTCTACAAACTAAAACTTTTCACAAGCTGTGAAATGGTTAAATGTCTGTTTCAAACTAGAGCCTAGATGAGGAAAGTGACACATCCTGGCTCACTTCTAAACAGCAGAAAGTGGTTACCTTTCTAGTTGCCAGCTTCACTTAAAATACCAGTTGCAAAAGGCAAGTATGGAGAATCATGAGATACTTAATCATCCAGGGTTATTCAGCTGTGCTAGACAACAATGCTTCCCCTGGTTTCATTTCACACATGATCCCCCGAAAGAAAAAAAAAAAAAAAAAAAGATACTGAGCTCTCATCAGGGTCCTGAAACCCCACTCGCTGCCAGTTCTGGAAAGTCTCCAATACACATTGATCTGCAGTTACCGGGTCACTCCTAAAAGTGACTTTCCCTCGCCAACAGCCCTATTCTATGTTGTAGTAGTTATGTATTACTCACAAGTAGTAATGGGGCTCCCCACTCCGACTCCTGGAGTCCCACTGCTTTTCAGCACTGGGAAACTAGATTGCTGAACTGCTTAATAACAACAGCATTCAATTACAGGACAATACAGAGCTGGCAGTTCTTTACCAAGCTTTTCTTCTCCTAATTTCTGAATAGAATCCTAAGTATCCCACATGCCTCCCAGGCAGGATTGCCATAATAATGTAAGTACAGTAAGGAAAAGCAAGTTCCACTTGAAACCATCAAGAAGGATGCTGAAGATATAAATATCTGTGTAAGAAAATTCACAGACTCTGAACCAACAGCAACCTGCATCATCTATTAAACTTATTTCATTAGTGACTAATTATAAAGTGACACTTTTTTGCATCCACAAAAAGCTATTTTTTCAAAAATAGTAAATGAAAGTTGTCTTTTTTGTAAGACAAAGAGTTTTTGTACCTACAGTAGTAGCCTAAATACCATGCCCATGTAACTTGTTTTAATAGGTATAGTTTCAATAGGGTAAGAAAGCTCTGAATTAGCTGAAGGAAAGCTGCTTTCTCAAAGGTCATAACCTGGTGAGAAGTTGACAATAGCAGGTCTGAAGCGCACAGTTTGGGGACAGGAACACTGAGGAGAGGAATTTCTGATCACACTCTCCACAATCCATTTTCACTTGCCACAAACATAAATCCAAGTGGGACTTAATTTCTAACTCCCGTAATCTAACAATAACAACAGCAGCAACACAATCATCATTCCAAAAGTCTGTGCCTCCCCATTCCCTCAGCAGAGATCACTGCAGAGAAAAACAGCACATTGGTAAGATGCTTTGGGCCTAGCGTTTCCCAAACTGCTCCTAAGGGTTCACTTTCAACCCCACAATTTTCAGCCTTGTAAAACCAGAAGTATAGCCAGGGAGGACTGAAGTCTTTTTCAAGTGGTTTTGGCCATCAATACAGGAAACAATTCAAAGGCAACATGACACTGATAGCTTAATTTGTGAAAATGGATAAATACCATATCTGCCACATAGCACATTAACCCATGTAACAAATAAATACAGAAATAGCACTGCAATGCTTGGTTAAAAGGTTTTGGTTCACAGAGGAGGAAATTTAATTAAAGCATGTAATGTCAATTACTGTCGTTTGTAATTTTATTTTGCTTCCCTAGAAACAATACAGATGCAGGATTCTAAAGCTACCTGAATGTTTGATGCAAATGGGATAAAATTATCTAGCTTCTGAGAAAATCCAGATAGTAGTAGGAAAAAAATGCATTTTTACCTAACCTCATTCATGGATCTTCTTCAAAGTGTTGATTACATGAGGACTGACATGCCTCCAATTTAAACATATAAGCCAACAACCCAGACTGAAACAAGACTTTTATGTTTAAAAAATTGTGTTAAGTCATCAGAAAGGTTGGGAGGGAAGCGGTGGCCTAATTCTCAGCTCCTGTAAATGGGCACAGCCTTACTGAAGCCAACAGAAGAGCATTGATCGATATCAGAAGAGAATTTGTCTTACTGTTTTTACTGATTGATTTTAATAGGAAAATTACAAGAACAGATCCTTAATGCTTCTGTCTCTTTCACTCTGCTCTGAGAGTGAAAAAGTGACAGAGACCTAGGAGCTATGTAGAAGACTCCAAGTATCTCACCACCACAGTAATAACCATTGCCAAACCTCTTCTCAGTCCCTTTTCTCCTTTGCCATACGCAATGTGCTGAAGTGTCAGCATCCACTTCTGTTTTTATACAAGCTGCTTTTCAGCAGTAAAGCTCAGGGCTACACAGCAGTATGTTACCTATACCATATTCTCTTGAAGTTAGGAAAAAGTACCGGAAAAGGATGAATGAAACTTACTGTCGGTGAAACATTAGATTTATTTCGACCTTGCAGAATATCATCTGAGCTACCACTAGCATCAGCAGGAGAATATCCACTGTAAAGACCTCCAAGCCATTTTCCTTTAAGTAGGACCACATCTAAATATGGCAAGCATGCCACCATTCAAAATCCTACTTTCCTCAATAGTGTAGTACTACAGTAAAATGGTGATTAGTATTACAGGAAAGAGCTAACAAAAGAAAGAGGAAAGCAATCAGATACTTTAATATGTCTCCAAATGATACACATAAATTGTGTCTATCAGGTTTCCCCAGGCTATTTTAGGAGTATGCAGAACACAAAATGATGCAGATTCATTACAAAAGTCTAAATCTAATCTACTTGAATTTAAAATGCCAGGAATCACCTACAGGAAGGATGAGAAGGCAGAACTCATATGTGTAACAACATAAGCAGAAAGAAGAGTCCTACAAACTGGGCGTCACATAAAACGCTCAGTTACCGAGAACTTATGGTTCAGATCTCTTGCAGTGCCAAACTCTATCAGTACGTAACTCCAGCGAGGGAAATGATATCTCCAAACAGGCTTTCTGCCTTTCCCAGTCCTCACTAAGATGATATGAGGCTGGCATCTGGGACTTCGGGGGTGGCTTTGGGGTATGAGTGACACCGTTTTGTCATTGAAGGTCTCAAAGGTCTGCTACAATGTTTGAAATCCAGCTATTGAACTCTCTGAAATATTCTTTGATTTTCACAGTCCACTTACATGAGGACACATACGATATAAAACTTTTTGCATGCTGGGTCGACGTTTCACTATGCTGAGGAAATCCTCTGCTGTTCCAACAGGCCTGGTTTAAGGTCCCTCCACATCACTTTCACAACCAGCACAAAACCCTACAAAACAAAGCCAAGAAGCTGCCCTAGGACAAACAGCCCTCTTTACCAGGGCTAAAATCCAGAAATGATTCTCTCCAAAACAGACTCTGTAATGCAGAGGGGTGTGGAGGGTGAGGGGGTAAATATCTGAGTTGTATCTTTAGATGTGCGAATTATCAAACTGTGTTCCTCCCAGATAACATATGGGAACACTGGCAAATGTCTTTCAAAAGGGCCAAGTCCAGCTAGACCTAGGTGACAACTGCAAAAAATTAGACTATTGATAAAAACAAAATACCATTGACAGATTTGAAGATACCCTTGAATACCATTGAAGATCCCTGTGGAATAACAGCTCCCCCAGCATGTTACCATTATTTATAATGCACCTTTGCCTGGTGTGAGTGTTAAGATTTTTTTCCTTAAACACACAGGAAAAAGAGAATGATGTTATAGCTATAAATATACACATTTCTTTATACCTTGTATCATAAACAAAACCCTTACTACAAACGTGTGCAAAGAAAATCTGATTATTTGGAAGGCTCAGTAAGACAGCCTCTCTAAGAGGTTTCATTCCCTGCCATCAAATCAGGTTTTACTCAGGTCTAAAATTTTCACCTGGAGCCAGACTCGCTGTTATATGCTCACATTTTAAACCAAATGCTGGAATTACTTTCCTTTCATTTTCTGTGTAAATTATGCTGGATTGAAATTTGAACTCAACAACACTACTGAAAACAGAGAAAAGACTTCAAAGTCAGCAAAATATCAGCACACAAAGCTCTTATGTAAATCATAACTCCTGCTGATTTCTCTCATGACACAAAAATATTACTCAGCAAAAGTAAAGGCAGCAGAATTAGCTACTGAATAGTTTGCTCAGTGTTATGATATAGCGTTCCCAGTGAAAAACTAGTGAACTGATTTACAAGGATGTCCAAAATCAGCTCAAAACTTGTGCCAGAGCACGGAAAAAAAATCCTTATTTATAGACCTGCATATTAACAACCCGCTTTCTTTCTCTTGTCTCTGCCTTCCATTTAAGTATTCACATTACTTGAGTTGGATTTCCTTTAGGTCTGGGTCCTGTTCACTAAACTGCATTAATACACCAATTCCATCTCGTGATCTCCTTTTCTAGAACGTTGCCAAGCTGGCAATATGGTTCCTGCAAGACTACTTTCCCTGACATGCAGTAAGCTATTTATTGACACACCACTGTTCCCATGCCGTTCTGCACCTAAGCAGTGAACTGGATAGCAGTTCCATATGTTGGAGCTGTTACACTTCTATAGAAAATTGTATTACTTTGGGTAAATAAAAAGCTAGGAGCAGCAGGAAAAATATCATAAAAATGAAGCCGAATTTGTTTTGTCCTGCCTCCATCAGCAAATTTGGTCTATGACCTCTGCACATGAGTCATGCAAGCACTTTAAAACTTGCAGTGATTTATCTTTTCAGGATTGGAAGTTCAAGGCTTACATTTCTATTCCCCAACCATACATTATTTTTCTCCATACACAATTTCTTGATAATTATCTATGAGCTAAAATACATAGGCATCTTTTTTTGCCTAATTTGTGGTGCAAATTAACTCAAATCATTCATCTCAATAACCAGTCTCTGTGTTCTTGGCAGAATATAGCTGATGTGTAGGTTATTCCTGGAACCATACTACATAGATGCTCTCATCATAGTTTTAGTCATGGAAACAGGCTTCTACCAGGCATTGTTTGTGAAAAAGGAAATTCCCGGCATATCTATCAGAAACAAGTAGTAGTACAGTACACCACTTTATAAATAAAAGTATCTAAATTTTATGCAGCGCTCATAATTTTTAATACAGACCACAGATGTTCTACAAATCAAGTAACGCTTGTTCGAGCACAGGGCTCTCGTCCCACTCCGAAAGCACGTTCTCTATTCACAGTCCCTCTACAGCATGGCTCCTCTCCTCCAGTCCTACATTCATAAACAGATGAAGAGCAACAAGTCAAAACACCATATAGGCACCAGCAAAACAAAGATCTCCTCGTCCATCACATGCATACAAACTACTGAATTTCACTCTCAGTACCCTAACTTACACTCATCTGCAAAGCTAATTGAATCTTGTTAGCATATACCCCACCATTTGGTGCTGTCCTGGCAGTCAGCACCACTGCCTCACTTCACTGAGACAATCCCAAATCAAGCAGGATTGTTTCTGGACTTCTGCAGGCCATTACAGAACTGCATGAAGACATTTGTGAGATGTCTCCAAGAATTCACAGTGCTTCCATTATGTGGGCATACTCTGGAACGGTGAGATAAAAGGTAACTCTACAGCCTACTGTCAGAATTTGGTATTTCTTATACGTATTTGAAATCTGAATTTTAATCCAAGAATGTTAGTGTCAGTGTTCAAAGCACACAGTCCATTTGAGGAGCAATGTGACAGTCAGCACTTGGGAGACCTAACACTTCACTGTGTGGTCTTACTGGGCTCCTACTTGAATTCATAGTCTGCTTTGAAGAGACTACTTTTCAGTTTCTGTACACGTTATCAGTTGGGGTGTCAGGTCCACAAACCTGTGTTTTTCTGTGTTCTATTTGACCTCTACCATAACACTTGAAAAACAAGATTAAGAGGAAGACCTCATAGTAAAGGATAAAAATCAAGCTACTACATCAAGATCTGTCATGTTGACTGTGACCTCCTCTTTTAGATTACCCTCTAGGGACCATATTAGGAATTACTGTAGTGGTTATAGCTGCAACTGACTAAGCACTCATTGCTTCCTGAAAAATTTAACAAATAATCTCTTCAGTGAGAGAAGATATTAAAAATAAATAAATAAAATCTATCACTACAGCTAAATTCTATAGGGGCTATATGTTCTCTGCATATGCCCCTAGGATATTTTATGACAACAAAATCAAACTGTCTAGCATCTAACTCCTGACTGTATGGGGTGCCACTGTTCTTCCCTTGTTCTCTCTTCAGATGGCCCTGCACACATAACAAGAATGTTTCCCATCTTACTTCTCTAGAGTACTAACAGCGATCAATATTTCTGGTTTATCTAACGGGCAGTCTCTGGGCTCTTGCAAACCACTTGTTGGCAGCTTAATTTAGATGGAAATCTGTATTCATCCTTAGCCTTGCTTTAAAATTCCTTTCTGAAATGTACAGACTTTAACCATCTGAGTATTTTTTTCTAGTCTGAATGAGTTAAAATGCAGGTGAGAATCCCCTGCTGAATCAATGATCAGCTCAAGCACAAAATCTAATCCCTCTGACAGATCTGGACTCAGTTTTAGAGCTCTACTACAAAATATTACATCTGTGAACAAATTAATCTTAGTTTTTTTCTGTTAGCTCTCCGGATATAACCAGGGACCTGAAAGCTTCTGTTTTTCTTCAAATATGTCCATTTTCATTAGTACTACAGAGCATGTCAGGCAAACGCTGCCCTTCATTACTTGTGCAGACCAACTGCAATTAACAAGTATGTTATAGTAGCCAGGACGGTGTCTAAAGCCTTTTTCCATAGCTGTGCTTGCTCTGTAGCATTAACAGGAAGAAGGTAAGAGGTAAGCATCTGTTGACTCCAGGCACAAACAAGGGTCAACAAATCTCTGCTGTTAAAGAACTACAGTGGCATTACAAGCCTCATGATATCACTCTCATGTAGATAATGGTCATTATCACTGTTTTATGGATAACAAAACAGACAGAAACGAGAATTTGCCTGCACCCTCAGAACAGAACCAGGATCAGCACTCCAGGGCTGCTGGCTCCCAAACACAAACTTAATCCATTTCAGCACCAGTCAGCCCCCACCCCTGCCTGAATAAGCTTCACCAACATGCCATGGCACCACTTTCATCTCACCCCCTTTACCGTGATGCAAGCTGGATGCCTCCTGAACACGCCTGTCACCTTGTCCATCTGTCCGTTGCCCCCACCCCTTGTTTGTTGTCACCTTTCCACTCTCCCACCCCAGTGCTGCTGCTGCCACTTCCTCCCCACCTGTGCTTTTGTGGCTCCCCCTTCTCCACCATACAACCAAAGGCACAGAGCCAGAACTGGTACGTCCAACAAATCTCCTTTTCCAGAAGGTCCCACAGGGAGCAGAACCAGAAATTAAACAGCAAAAAACAGTGCCCTGTGCTGCCAATTCAATTTATCGGATTTTGAATGTAGGTATTAAAAAATATTAAAAGGGCTATTAAGTCTCTCATGCCCCACTTAGTGGCACCTTAAACTGAACAAACTTTCTGCCTTAGAAGCCTATTTACTCCTCAAAAGGAAGACGAGGTGACCGCTGACTTTACATTAGCAATGACACAGGTTGTGTGGTCCTCAGCGTAATCTCAAGCCTCCTGTGATTCCTCTAAAATATCTTTTCCTGACCATTTTTTTTAGAAGTATTAAAAAAAAGTATTCAAAAGACAACTTGCTTAGTCTATGCTTCTAGAAACCAGTGCTGTCAGAATTAGGTTCAAAAGCACTGCACTGGCAAGAGAAATACACTTAGATTGATCAAGGCTTCAATGAAGGCTTCTCGTAATAAAGTGAAGAAGAATAAAGTTACCTTTAACAGTAAGAGCAATCTACCATTTTGTTGAAGAGTACCCCCAGTTAACCCATTTTCATGAACAAACAGGAGATTTCCAGTTTCCGGGCCCTCACACAGTAAACCTGTTGGTTTATAATTACTACTCTCTTTGCTTTGCCAGGGCAGGGGGAAAAGGGCAGGTGAGATGTCGTGCGCTACCACAGTAGCACCTGCATGCAAATGCAGAGATATCAGCTTAGGGTCTCCGAAGGGAGCCACTTGCTCTAAGTAAATGCTGTTTGGCAGCAGCTCCTAATAAGAGGAAGGAAATGAGAGAGAGAAAGACAACTGATAGGAGACAAAAGGACTTTACAAAACAGGGCTTTATTGCTTTTTGTCTGTAGCATTTTCTCTTTGTTCTGTTTAAGCGCTGAACCTTCCAATTCCAGATACTGCACAAAAGAGATACCTGTCTAAGAAAGTTTATTTCAATCTGGAACTGTCTTGCAAGATGCCTCACAGACTCAGCAGTCCATTATTAGGAGTAACAATGAACTACCTCTAATTAATTTGGCACAGCCTTTGCTTCTGATACCAATCAAATCAATATTAATGGGGAGTTTGTGCTCTCTCATTACAGCACAAAATGGGTACCAATCTTCTCAGGAAGATTTTTGGACAGTAAACTGTGTTTGAGGTCAGTGTAGTTGGCTTCTTCCCACCCACCTCCTATTTTTTAAACAGGATGGAAAAAATATATAATGATGTGCTATTTAGTACCTGGATAAAAATCTACATTCAGGCTGCCTACAATGAAAAACTGAAACTAGTTCAATAGGAAGAAATCTCAGGCTAAGAAAATAAAGATTTTAGTAGCTCACAGAGCTCAAATTAAACACTTAAATAGGTAACACTAGATATTTCTCATGCTGCCTCACATTTCTCTATTTATTTTTATCTGCAGGATCAGGCGTTAGAGAGGGAGGCCTGGTAAGAATTGCCTCAGCCATCATTCTTGGTTACTTACATCTGTGGTCAATTTTCCACACTTTCTTCCATAAAAGGTAAACGAGGCACTGTACTTGCAACAGGATAATCTAAACAATATGAACAATGTTACTGTTAAAGACCATCTGGCTCATCAAGCACAGCTCCAGACTTTTAACTCCTTGAATAAAGTGTGGAACCCTGCAGTGTATTTTTCTTTTTTCTTTTTTTGTTTTTATCTAAAAATCATTTTTAAAACAATAAAAGTAGAGCTCCTGCAGACACATGGGATCCGGAGCGCAGGGAAAATTTTTCTCTTTTTTATCCTTCTTGTATCCTACACATGCTGCAATCCAGGCTAGAGACAAACATTCAGACGTCACATTTTTCTACAAAAAAAAAGCTCTCTTAAGTGTTTTGCAAGAAAATTCTGTGTCTAGCTGGTATGTGTGGGGTTGCATTTCAGATGGGAGACAAGAGGGTTAAGTATTTCATAATTCACTTCAACTTAATGGCCTGATCCTGCCACTTCTTAAAAGGTAACAAAAGTCAAAGAAGGGTCACCAGAAATTAAAAGAAAGAAAAAAAAAATGTGGGAAGGGTAAGGGCGAATGCAACCAAAGAAGGCTTTTAATTGTGCACAATTTCTTATCTGGTAGATAAATTAGCAAGTGGCTGGTCCTGGGGAAAAAAAAAATGTTAAAGCAATGCAGGAACAAAATATCCTGGAAGAAGGCAAGCTGGCAGAGAGAAAACTTAGTCCCCCACAAAGACTAAAGCACAGAGAAAGCCGGGGCAAGGAAGTGCTGGAGCTGACTGTACACAGGGTACCAGGAAGCTGGGTCATGGCTGTGTGCCTCAGTTTCCCTCAGCCCAGGAGGACACTGCCAGGACTCACTTCAGCTCCGGGAAGCATCCTGAAACACCGAGAAGCCACGTGCCCGGTACCTTGGAGCAGAACAGCTCCACAGACACATAGGAGTTAAATATCCGTACACATTTAAAAGTCTACACACTTCAAAATGCACTTTTTCAAACTGAACAACAGCTGGAATTAAATTTTGTCATCAGTCTTTGTTCAGTTTTCTCTCAGCTCTAGCTCTGCAATTACCGTGCATGGGGTGGGTTACTCTGCAGCCCCCCATTGCTGGGCTCTAACAGAGGGCAGGGCTTTGGTCCTCAAGAGTTTTTTTCCCCTTCCAAAGGGGTTTTAGTGGCTTTATTAAAACAAAAATTAAAACATAACTGTTTTCTTGAAATACTTTAACGCTTTTTATTTGATTTCTAAAAATATCTTTAGAAGGCAAAGCAAAGAAAATGAAATAGAGCATAGTTGTATTCCTTTTAGGGTAAACAACACAAAAATTAATTTTCATATTCATTGGTTCCCTGCTTTAAATTCTGCTTCTTGCTTTAACCAGAAACATCACCCTATCTGGTTTCTAGGTAAAGCGCCCGCATGACTGAACCTTCCCCTACAGTCAAAGTTCTTCCAGCCACTCCCAGAAACATGTGCCCACAACCTTTTTTCAAAGTCAGAGTACTCTAATTTGGATCTAATTTTCATTTAAGCTATTTTATCATAAGCCCCCTGCAATATGTACTGACATACATATGCTAAATTCTTAGCTTAAAAAATGTTTTTAAAATGCAGTCAGAGCTTTTTTTTTTTATTTTTAAAGAAAATGTATTTAAAATATGATCATGACTCATCATTTAAAAAAATCTTTGTTACAGTAAGCAAGATAGGTCAGGCAGTTTTATGATTAATAGGGTCAAAAAGCTAGAATTCATATTTAAAACTTCAGCTGCTCATACTGAAACAATTAACCCTCTAGTAAGCACCAACTATACACCAACCAAAAAAACAAAAGTAAAGTCTCAGAGAGAAGCAGTTTCATACAGCAAAACAGTTACTCTGGTTCCCTAAAAAAAAAAAAAAAAAAGTGAAAAAATCTCTTTATTGATCGAGAGGTTTTCTGGGCATAACTTTTCCAAAATAAACCTTGCTTTTAAGCATGATATGTTAGAGCGCAACATGGATATAAGACATGTCGTAATGGCTATTTTGCTGCAAAACTGCCTGTTTTCTTTTGTACCAACTCTAAAACCCTTTCTCGCTACTAAAGCTAATACTAGGATTTCCAAAAAAAGAAAACAGAACTCATTTGATCAACACAGAATCTCTTGTCAAAACCTCCATATGTCAGTGATAACATGAGTTACAAAAGCATCTACCAATTATACACTATCTCTGAGAAAAAAAAAAACATTTTAAATTTCTTTTTCTGCTAACTTGACTGAGAACTCATGATAGTAAGCATGAAATGCAGCTCATGATAGTAAGCATGAAATGCACTGTAAGTAACTACTGGACTTTAATTAGGAGCATTCCACAGGAATACTACTAACACGTGCTGCGTGGTAAGTGTATATGTGCTAACACCGTTCTGCAAAGCCTTAAATTACAAACTTCAATGCATTAAGTTTAAATCTAGTAGATACTGGCACCAATTGCTGGGATTACAACTTTCAACTAAATCTAGAAGTAGATTACTGGATTTGAAACCATTTCTTTAAGACACACCTGTCCGCTAATCCTCCCACCACATTCACACTCAAGCCTTAAAATTTTTCATCTAGAAAGCTCACATGGACTTTCAAATGGAATTCTCAGCATCACTCCTTTTCACCTATCTGGAAACTGAGGCACACCACAATCAAGAATCCAAATCTAATGCAGAAACTTGTGCCATTAAATAACCACTGTTTTGAAAGAGGTATCGTACCTTGTTCCCAGACTTGTTGCTCATTCTCACTCCCACGTGCTCATCATTTCTTGCACAAGCATTCACAGGTCCTTATGGCAAATTACATCAGGAAAGAGTTTCAGATTAAAACTCGCCAACCAATCAAGAAAAAAGGTTACTTTTAACTTATGTCAGTTCCCTGATCCCAATCATTCCAGTCACACAAACACCTGAGTTGGAGCAAGGCAGGGGACATCTCAGGATTTACAATCAGACAGGGAGACTCCATCTTTCACTCTGAGTGTAAGATTAATGTAACTATAACAGGGTGAAAGTCGTCCTGCTTTCTAATGTCCTGCTGTGCACATGAAATCACACATCCTCAGGACCCTCAGGATCCTTCAGTAGAGGAGGTGAACAGGGAATAAGCACTTGAAAAACAATATTCAAAAAGATTACAACCAACATCAACAGATGGATCTTCAAAAAGCTCATGGTAAAACTGAGAAACTCCTTACGCAGCCCATTGAAGGTGTCAAAAACTTCATGCAGTTAAATGCCAGTTGGGAAAATTCACCCAAGAAAAGTATTTGGAGAGAGTTTTAGTAAATGTACATACAAAGAGTTGCCAATGACAAATTGTTGGAGGCTGGCAAAGCATTCTGAAGAGCCGTCACGTGTTTCCCCTCTGTTCATACTCCTCTCCAGCTGTACCTCTCTGAACAGTAAGTGCTGAGCTACTTTGGCCTTTGTTAACCCATTTTTGTGTTAACTAGAGAGACAATTGTTATTTTTAAAAATGCTAGTTAAGTGAAATATTAAATTAACAAAAGGAATCAAAATCTAACATTTCTATTTAGATGACAGCCATCAGAAAAGTGCCAGATAATTATACTCATTGGTGTAATTCAGCTTTTCTTTCAAGATCTGGAACAGTAGGATTTCTCTGGAGCCTTTTCCTTCTCTAATGGAACACCCAAGCGGTATACCTGCCTTCTGGTCAGAGGGAATAGAAACCATTCTGGGTCCATACATGTGAATTAATACAGTTGACTCTGTAGCCACTATTTAGGAGCATGCTCTAGGTGGGCACATCTCAGGTAGGGATTTTCAGAGCCAAATAGTATACTTAGCAGCAGAATGTCTGAGTAAGTGCAGCAAAATTCTCTAGTTGGCTTTGAAAATATCTGTCATAATGTTTGCACCTAATTGAAGAAAAAAGAAAGAAGGAAAAAAAAAAGAAAAAACAGAAATTGTTTCCTCCACATCCAGGTCTATTCTCTAATTGAAAAAGCGGTTAATTGCTGTTCTAAATTATGTTAAGCTTACTCATACTAAATCTCACCAAGAAATATCTGACCAACTTTGTATGAATTTTATATGGTAGTATACGCAAGTTGTCGTAAAACCTCATTCCCATGCTCCAGGCCAAGCCAGTGCTGAAGAGCTGCATGGCTGCTCTGCAAGGTGGAAATGCAGTAGAGACAAAGGGAGAACTTAGACGTGCGCTTTTACACCAGGAGTACTGTGTCCCGTCCTGGGCCTCCCAGTACAAGAGAAAGTTCAGCAAAGGGCCAGTAAGATGAAGAATAGCCTGGAGCACCTCTCATATGAAGAAAGGCTGAGGGAACTGGGACTGTTTAGCCTAGAAAAGAGAAGGCTCAGGGGAAACATCTGAAGGCATACTGTAATAAGGTTGGAGCCAAACTCTTCTCAGTGGTGTTCACTGGCAGGACAAGAAGCAGCGGGCGCAAACACGGAAGGTGTTCTGTCTGAACATAACGAAATGCTTGTCTACTGTGAGGGTGACCAAGCACTGGCATAGGTTGTCCAGAGAAGTTGTGAAGGCTCCATCAAGAGCCATGGAGACCTGATCCTGGACAGTCTCTTCCAACCTCACCCATTCTGCGTTTCTGTGACTTCAAGTACACAGTAGCTCAGCAGGGATGCTGGCATGAACAATTGTGAATGAACGGAGACATCACCTGCCTCCTGTTACACTGCCTGTATAAGCCCAAAGTCCCAAGGCCCACAGTGATTCTCCAACTCTGAAATGCTCAGGTGGTTCAGCTACTGATAGAAATTGGAGAGCAGTACAGTCACTGCAGGAATAAAGAACTAAGCAAAGAATTCACCAGGCTATCCATGCCCTCAGCCATTATTTACATGAACAGACATCAAGTAAAATATCTCACATTAAGGAAATCTAAGCCATATACAAGAACACCTTTTTTTTTTTTTTCTTGAATTCCTACAAAGAGTTAGATTCATTTAGAATCCTGTTACTAAGTAAGAGTGGTGTTGCACAAATATGGTCTGGGCATATTTGTTACATGGTGACAAAATATAGAGCACAATAATATGGAGCACAAATATGCTCTGGGCATATGATTTGTTAAAAATAGAAACTATTAAAATTATTTCGTTTTCTCTTTCCTCTTACCTAATGTTTGATATATTTCGTTAAGCATATGAAAATCCTTATACACACCACAAAGTAAATGACATGGCTCCTTTAAGAAGAAAGCATGAAGCTAACACAGATCACTTCCGAATAAGAAGCAATCCTCTCCTTTTGTGGAGATTGAAGTTACAAAAACGAGTGGCCCACACTCTGTAGTAACAGCTGTGAAGCAAAAAATAAAAATGCTCATGTTGCTGCTTCCTCTGCAAAGGTGTCAAAGATGGTAACAACAATGCACACTACACTTCTAAAGCCTGGTAAACTAAAAGACAAGAAGGACTCTGCTAAACATAGAATCCACTATAGTGTCTGGATGAAACAAACGAAGAAAGCTTCTGTAGCTGATTGTGCTGTCTCTAGATTTTGGCATTCATTATTTAAGTTCAATGGAAACAGTTCAGCCTTGATGTAGACTGACTCATCCACTTTAACTTCCAATTTCCTGCAAACGATCCATTAGTTTTTGGCAAGTTTCATAGTGCACAGTACTTCCATGAAAATGGCAGTTCTCAAACTCCTCTGGTTTCTACAATGCTTTTTGTAGAGTTTTAATAAAGGCAGAATTTGAAGATACTTATGTCCTTACTGAATGTTATTCTTACCTGAAGGTGTCCAGCACACTATTATCAAGGGCAAATTAATAACTTTGTTCCTAAATGTTCTCTTCAAATGTACTTGTTGGGACAAATCCTACTGGGCTATGCTATACTCTGCGGAAGAAACAGTGGGCATTTATTAGAGATCAGAAGCTGGGTTTAGATGTGTTGAATTTTATCTGACCAAGAAAACCCAAAAATACTCGCTTACCTTCACTTCTTCAAAAAGTGCAGTGTGTACTCTTGCATTCTCTGGGTTTACAATGGCTGAAGTGAGCCACATAATAAGCAAATGTTACTTCTGTTGTATGCAACTTCAATTGTTTTTAAGTTTACCATTCCCTCCAAGAATTTTGTCACCAAGTGGTATCTGAACTATCTCAGTAATTCAAAATGGAAAATAACTGTGGTATCTCCAATGCCACCATTTGGTAGTCATAGATGAATGTGGTCTAGCAAATGGTGACTAGTAAAATTCTTCTTCTTCTATCCCCAGGATATAATTATTTAAAAATGAGAAAGGAGAGTAAATCATTAATGTATATATGTGAAAACAGCTTTCAAAGTACTCAGTAGGATTCCAAATCCGTAGGTGCTCTATTTCAGCTGATATAGTAGAAAACCTTTGCCCCCTAAAATTGTTTTACTGAATTTGTACACCTTGCAGCGTGTCGGGCTGGAGTCTTGTGTTTATCCATGCTCTAAGGATGCTACAGCAAACAGCAGCATGGATTTCCTCACCTCAGCATATCGTATCTTGATCTACACATGGCAATCATAAACAGGTTGCAGTTTCCATGTTCATTCAGTTCCCTAGCCCTCTCTCCTGGGACTGTCAGCAAGCGCAGATAATTAACTGATATTTGCAAGATAAGATATCTTCAAGACAAGATATCTTCATAAGAACTATCCTGATCTCATGCACAAAATTTTACTTAAGTGATACAGCCATCACATATGAATGGATTTTTGGCTGCTATGGGAATGTTCAGATGCAACAAACCAGGCAAGATGGTCTAGTAGCAAAAAAGTTTTATAGAATACAATAAAGCTCCAGAAAGTTTTGAAAAGCTTGTTTTTACATGTTTAAAAGTACCTTGGCATTAGACTAGCTGGGGATTGTGGGAACATAAGTATCTTTTTAGGCACCTAGATCCAGTATGCATTTGGGTGTTCAGAAGATACCTACCAGCTCTACAGATGCCTGTATCTCAGCTTGTAAAGTCCACCAGACATCTAATTCCCTAGTGCTGGACGTGAAGACAGCTACTGAATTCAGACAGACAAACCTGTTTCAGAAAACAGGTGTTTGTTTGCTGGCCTTCTATCTCAAGCTAGTCTTTGCACAAGTATTTCCACTGTAAACAAGGCATAAAAAGAAGATGACAGACTAAAATTAAAATAATTACTACCTACTGCAGAGGGTTTCCTTACTTTCTGCACAAGCAAGGTGGAACTGGATATTTCAGAGCAACGCTAGTTTTCCTTATTTTCCTAGTACGTAGGTTACTATTGTTGAGTTCAGAAAGACCTCTCTACTATCTTGCTGAAATCACTGGGAAGCATCCCCAAAGACTTGTTAAATACTCAAACAACTAACATAATCTAACCCCTTCCTTCCTTTTGGGAGGTGGTGGAGGTATACTCTAATTTACATATTTTGAAAACATCTCATTTCTTGCAGCTATGCTTAAGGTTCATTGTATCTGACGGATCACCTTCACTCTTTGTACGACATTTTCAAGCCTTAATATAGCATGTACCTGTCCTTAAGCTCTGTGCTGTCTGGGTTGATCCATATATGCACCTCTTTAAGCACATGAGTAGTTTCTTATCTACTTGACTTGTCTACTTGAACACTTATTGTTAAGCAATGAATTAAGTGGTTTATCAGATTGATCCCAAGTGCTTAACAACTGAACAGCATGAATTTTTACTCGGTTGAGTAAGATAACTTTTCCCAGAGCTTCATCTCTATCCATGCTAGCTGCCTACACAGCAATCTACTTTCCTGACAAAAGAATAAAATACAGACATTATCTCTCTGATAACTCTTTTTGTTAATGATACTGGAGACCACTGGTTTGAACTGGGGATCAAAATGAAACAGAGCTGGTATACTAGTCATCTAGGGGTTAAGCTAATTTGTTAGTGCCCTTGCTGTTTCTTGCCATCAGCCACTGTGCATCCACTCTTCAAATTCTGAAAAGCACACCAACCTTTAATCTGTGGTATTAGTTCCTTTGACAAAATGGAAGATTATGTCTTTTTCCCCACAAGCCTTCATGCAAAGCTTAGCCAGCTTCCATCTGGTCTGGCTAATTAAATGTAAGTTAACATTAAGTTAAGAGCCAGCTCCAGCCCACAGACCTTCTATTCTGCGACTGCAGATTTATTAATTGGCCAAACTATCTGAGTATTTAATTCCAATTTTTGATTGCTTCTATTTTCTTTACTCTCTCATGAAAACAGGGAAATGTTTTTGAAGCCATATTTGCATAATTTCAACTCAGAAACACAAAACACGAAGACATGCTAATAAGATTCTGAGCAGCCATAAAATTGTCATTTTTTTTTCTCCTCTATTTGACATGTTAATAAAGCACTGTCATAACAGTGTGAAGGATCTGCCTATTATGCACAAGACCTGGAATCACTGGAGCTGTACACTTTTAAGCTGGCTGTGACCCACAATCTGGCCCTATATGTACTAAAACTAGGGGTAGTTGTTGTATTCCTTATTCAGTCAAAGCCTTCTTTGACCTTACGGGGCGTTCTGACTGAATGAAGAACAAGGGTTTAGATCTAGTACGGGGAGTTACTAATTGTATTCATGCCCATAGTTAACTTTTGGTAAAATTAATTTGGAAAATTGAAAACACAGAGGAACTAGTAATTCAAAATGATGTTTTGCACTATCTTATTTTTAATATTAACTTTAGGTAGTAAAAGTAATTCTAGATAACCTCTGTTGGTGTATTTAACATCAGGTTTTAGAGAGGAAAACTACAAACTTTAAAACTTTTAAAATAAATAATACAGCAAAGTTAGATTCACGAATTTGTTTTAATACCTGACATTACTTCAAGAAAGATTGTTATTAAGTAGAACAGCTTAAACCTCTTAACCAAATCCTCCTCCTTTTTAACAGAGGCAAGAAGCTAATTATAAAGCAACTTTTTTTTAATATATTAATCTAATATAATGCCTGCTGCAGCAATATTTAAAGCAAATTAATATATATATAACCCAGAAATCTCCTGCCTTGTTCACACACACAAAAAAAATTAAACACCAGATGAGCTTGTTTTAAACAAGAAAAAAATACACTTAAAATTTCAGTTTTGTATAAAAATCTAAACCATATCAAGACATGCAATTGAGACTTAAAAAACAACACAATAAAAACAAACAAAACTAAAACTAACCACTGAAATTGGGAGGGAAGACTGCTCTGTTTACATTTCTTAACCTGCAGAATATCACATAAGCAAATCGCCTCATTTAATCTTTTCCTGCCTCAGTTTCTCCATGCAGACAAGTAGGGATAAAACAAGCATTTCCTCCTTCCTGTTGTCATTCAAAAATTCTCCAGTGTTTAGAAAGGCTCAGACAAAAACATTCTATATAAGTACAGACTGTCAGGAGCTATTATTATGCTGGAAACAAAAATGGCAAAATAATTCACTTCTAAGAGACTCTGAAAACAAAAATGCTGTTGTTACAGAATGCAAGACCAACAAGGGACATATTTTTGATTAAGTTTGGTCATAATATGGGATTTCTAATCAACTTATTCTGCTCTCTCCCTCACCTATCAGATCTTAATGACCTGCTTGCTAAGAACCTCTCACATGAAGCTTTGAATCTCTGCTTTAGTCTCTGCCTAGCTTATTTTACATTTCTGTTCCACAACTGTACACACCAGCTTTCTTTTCTCTGTATTTCAGCCCTGGAACGATGGTCTTTACATCATCGTTGTTACCTTTTACTCGGACAAAAGCACCTTAGCTCAAAATGTCTGATAAAGTCCACTGGGATAACTAGTTCAAAAATGAAATAGGAGAAGGAAAATGCAATCTAAATTCAGTAGTCCTACCCTAGGGCTAACACGGTCTTCTTCCAAAGACCCGTTAAGATTCAGATCATATACAAAACAGCAGACCTGCAGTACAGCAAAATGCTGAGCTTGGTCCTGCCCCTTGGAGCTGGCTGCTATGAACCATTCGCAGCAGTTACTCGCTCGCGCCAGCTTTCCTCGTGAACTGGAGCCACCTTGTGCCCTGCAGCGCACCTGCACCCTGATGTCCGCCTAGGAAAATGCTTATTTACAAAACATGCTGGCATCCTGTGCATGAGACAACTCTCCAAGAATATTCATTCAGATTCTATATAAATTGTTTCATTTGGGGGTAACTGCTTCAAGTCAGTTAAACATCAAAAAAATAAAGATGTAAATCAGCTGGATGCTATTTTTTTTTCCAATCCAACACTGCAATAAGTTTTTAAGAAGTCTGCAAGACAGTAAATAACCTTAAACACTCATGGTATAAAGAGGACCACCACCACTATTTTCCAGTTTATTATCTGTTTTTACCTATAATTCAGAATTACAACAAAGCGGTGACAAGAATCTGAGACCTTGAACTGTTTTGTTGCATGTTTTATTTTGCAGTAAAACTATAAACTCTCATCCTCCACAGTAATGAATTTGAGTATTTGAGTGCACAGCATACAGCCTTTAAATGCTTACAAGTACTACAGTTCAGATTTGGCCTCTAGCCAGAAAATTCAAATCCAGCTTTGAAACATCCCCAAAACTCGCAGTTGATTTTTTTTTTTTATCTACAAAATAGGAACCCCATGCATCAAATAGATCTGGCCTTATTTCCAGAGGCTACTGGGACTGCATTCTGACTCGAGGCCAAATCTACCATATTCACATTCTTATATTCTACTTCTAATAGGATCAATATCAAAAATGTTGAGGGTATGAGAGTACTAAGATGATACATATTTCCTTCCCTTCTTAAAGTGAGGATAAATTTTCCTGTTCCGAGTGGGGAGGACGGACGTGATCACACCGTCTTGTAAAATTAATACACATCATTTAAATGCCTGAGATCTGACATTTCTTCTTAAGCCTGAAAGCAAAGGCCACACAAAAACCTGAACTACATAGTTACAACAAAAACTGTTCTTTTACCATTCTTCTTCTTCAGGCACTCTGACGACAAGTTAGGCATATCATCTTTTGAATCCAGTACTGCAATACATTATACTGCATTTACGCTGAGCACTCTGACATTATCATTATCTTCTTTTGTGCCCAACAGCAACTGCAGCTCCTGTAATGCCATTATTGTAATTAAGAACAATCTGAACCATTGACAGCATTGCCTCGTTTGCTCTAGAATCCCCTGCATATTAGTGTTCTTCTAAACCAATATTTCATTATTAATAGTTTGCTGCTTTAGAACCGCCTACAGTTACAAGAAAAAAAAATTATTAGGCCTTAGCCTAACTCAATGGTTGAAGAAGAAACTTGTTAAGAAAAAATAAATGAAAGGCTATACGCTGGCAAACCGTTACGCTTTTCTTTACACACATTGAAAATGGATTCACACCCTGCCAACCTATTCAGGCTGTTACCCAGGTGAGGAAGCTTATTTTGGCTTGCTTCAAAAGGGCCACCTGTACAGATACAAAAGAAAACATCTCTCTCTTCTCCTGCTAAATGTACCCAAAGTACTTCTCTGCCTAAACTCTCCCTTTCATTAATCCAGCTCACAGTTGGGTAAGTAGGGCACAGCAATTTAGACATTCTTGTCTGAGTAATTCTGCCCTTAACACCCACATTTGCTGCACACGCGGTCTGTAGGTTGCCTGTACTCTTGTCCACCTATTGGCCAAGTGTGACGGCTGCTTGTTTGCTGAGCCCCGAGGTGGTCTACCATAGCCCTCCGATTGTTCAGTACTCAAGTCTTAGCCTGTGCGCAATTCCAGGGAAACAATCAGTCGCGAGCTCAAGTAGTGCAGACATAACTGGCAGCACCACGCTGGCACAACGACATGCAACTGTTAGGAGCTAGGGTCAGGAAGCCTATGGCCAGGCATCGAGAAGCACCTTACATTGCTCCTCTGGGGTAAACGAGAAGCTGGAGTGTGAAGTCTTGGCATAAAAGAAACCAGCAGTCATTACCTGCACACTATCTAAAAGAAGTCTGTGTTGAAGTCTATCTATTGAACGTCACTGGTAGCATGGAGCTCCACAGATTTTTATTAGACCTGAACACACAGGAAAGCACTAGCTGCTATCTCCAAAGGAGAAAAACACACACAAAAGTATTTCACAGCTCCCTTTCTCCATCCCATTCCTAGCATAGTTAACTCCACCTGTATTAACTGTTTGCTTGTGCACTGGTGCAGACACGGAAGCCAGGAGGCCAGCTCTAATTAGAGCACTTAAAAGTTCTCTTACCCCCCTGGCAGGCAAAAGAGATACAAGTACTGCATGCTTCTTCAGTACAAATACCAGAGCTGTGGGGATTAATTTTTCGGATTCTGAGTATGCATTCTATTAACAAGTAAAAGCACCCTGTACTTAAGAAACATTCAAGAAACTATAACATTTAGACTACATTTAGGATTTGGGATGCTTTCAAAGCTTTTGCACCACCAGATTCTCTTTTCATGTCTGGGAAATCTTTACCGGTCAGGAGATGGGCAGCTACTCCTCACTCTGCACTCCATTCAGTCTCTGTTCAGAGCCTTTGAGGGGAAGCACTGGTCACTGACAGTTTCTGCACCCCCTCTCAATTCCCTTTTTCCAAGTGGAACTTCACAGGTTTCACTACAAGGGAAGGTTAATCTCACCCACCCCTAGGTCAGTGCCACACACCGCTCTGCCAGGCCACACAAAGGGGAGAAGACAGAACCAGCTCTAAGCTAAGCAGAAATCAGAGGAGCCAAAAGGACTTAAACATGGCTACAACTACCAAGAATGGCTCACAGAAATATTCTAGGAATTTTCTGTTGCAAAAATAATCTAGAAAAACAGTATCAGCAAGATATTTGTGGATAATATGTTGGTTAATACAAACAGTAATAAGAAGTTGTAAAGAGAAATGAAAAGACTAAAAGAAAAGCAATATTGCAAGCTTATAACCACCATGTTCTCCTGAATTTTATATTAATTCCACATACATGATAAGAATGTTTTACGGCACCACATGAAATTATTTCACATGGACTACTACAAAACTAGAAGGAAAGCAGAACATTTGGGAGACTATTGAGCCTTCTTACTTAACCCTGCAAATATTTAATATTTTGAGTAAGATCATCACTTGGTTGAACAGTGGCACAGCCTAGAGCCAGGTGCAGGATTAGGGTGAACAGATGGTGGCTAATCTTCCTAATACAGCTCTGCCAATACAACACACTCTTGACCAGTCACATCCCTGTTTTTCTTTTTCTTTTTTTTTTCTGGTCCTTGGTTTTCTCTGGCCTGAGCACAGGTTGTCAAGGGATAGTTGCATGGTAGGCTAAGGATTCACATAAGGCTGCTGATTTGATTTTGCTGTTGGTCCAAGACATCTTTTGTTTGTATTTCAGTCCAGTCACCAACGTGAATTAACTCACTGGCTCACTCAACACAACATACACGCCCAATCCCAAGAGGGCTAAGGATATTAAAACCAAGAAAAATTATCTATTAAGAAGAATTAGCACAGCAAACATAAAATGTATGACAATACTTATAAAGGGAAGGGCTCTAAGAGCCCTTTCATAGAGCTACATAGTGAAGAGCAGCAGGTTAGAAGTCTTCCACTCCCTCATGCAGCGACATACTCAAAGAAGCACGGGAGCTTATACAAGCTGGAGAAGGCACAAGGAATACACAGAGAGCACTCTAAGCCTCAGCCCCACCCCATCCTGCATTTAGAAGAACTGTGCGTGAAGCTGGAAAGTACTGCAAAATAGCCTGCCTTCCAGCTCATCCTCTCTCATGCAAAATGGCATCACACTGCTTCCAGCACAAGGGAAAGCAACAGTGCTTTAGCTACACGTCAAACACTGCTTTTGTAAAGCTTCACTTTATAAGGAACCGTGCCCCTACATCTACTTCAATCTTTTTTACCTTTCATCTAGATAATTGGCATGCATCTAGTCAACTAGAGCAGAGACTGAAAAGAACTGACAGAGGATGCTGTCACCATGCCTTTGCCACACCTGGCCAGTCAGAGGCACCAGCTTGGTGAACCAGACCAGTCCCACTTCACTCAGTTTAGATCCTGAACCATCCAATACCTGAATCTTTAGACGATCTCCAGAGACCCCTTCCAGCCTCAACCATTTAGTGAGGCTGCAGCCTCTATGCCAGACTCTATGCCAGCATGGTCCAACTGGCAGCTCGTGGCCCACCACCCCTTCCCCACAGAGGGGAAGCAGCTGCTGCAGCAATAAGCACTGCCAACACACTGAGCACCCCTTACCATACCTGCTCACAGCACCCTGAAGAGCCAGAGCTGGTCAGTCTCAGCGCTGTCAGTGCATTTTACATAGCCGGTGTTTTGCAGACCTTTGTGATCTAATCCCTTCACTGATGTTTGCACTTGCTAGGGAATACTCGCCTACAGATAAGCTCAGTTCTGCCAGGACAGCAATGCCTCTGGACATGGACTCAATAACCTCTCTGGCAAAAATGCAAGTATCTGGTGGACACAAATTCATACTTTGAAAGCTGTAGGTGATGCACATGGATCAAGCATAATTGGATTGGGCCCTACATGAATATCTGGTTAAAGCAATGACATTTTTTAGAACAACTCGGGGATTATCTGTCACTTCCGAATGCGTTTCTGAATCTCAGAGGTAATATTTCCACATCTTTCTCTGAACCTCCCATAGCCTATTAAAAAAAAAGAAAAAAAAAATCCGAGTCTCTTGAAACCAAAACCAAAGAAAAAGCACTAGATAAAACAAAATTCCCAGTGAAATCACGATGAGTCCTTGCACAACCGAAATGCCAGAACTGTTGAGATGCAGATTATAAGAGGAAAAAAGCTAGAAAAATATGCAATATATACAGATAAAGAACTCTAGGTCGTAAATTATCGTGCATAGGGGCTCTTTCCACTGATTGTGGAAGTACAGTGCCTGAAATAATAAGACCTGGCCCTCAATTTAGCCACGTATGAACAGTAACAAATGCTTGACAGTGTCTTACAGATAACAACTAACTGTGCTGATTAGTTTCTGTTTCTTGCTGAGAGCAGTGCTTGTGGAAAGAAGAGGCCTAAGAGGCAGGAAGGCAAGAGAGAGGCAGACCCAAAAGGTACCAGAGGCTACTGCAGTTGCTCTTGCACCTGCACAAACCCAGCAGAGTCCAGTGTGGCTGGTGACAAACAGCTTCCAGCGTGTCAGGGCTGTCACACATACAGGCCCATCTGGAGGGCTACTGCTATGGCAGCACAAGTAACGGGTTTTCTGTCTACGCTGACAGAGGCGTTTCAGAGGTCACGATCTTCCTTTCTACCGAGCAAGCCCTTCAGCCATCAGAGCAGAGGCCTCCCAGATAGCCCCTGACAATTTGGTTTCAAAAGATGGAAACAAACACCCAGTGCTCTCCTCCTGAGTAGTTTCTTCCTTTCTTTCCTTTTCTTTCTGAGTACTGCGGACGTGCTTCGAAACACTCACAGCAATGGAATGACAATCAACAAGCAGGTCAGTCTTCCCTCCATTTTTCTTTCTGCTCCCTATGTTCCTCCCACTTAATAAAAATATTTCATCTGCTTTAAAAAATTTGTTCCAAGGCAATAATTATTTCAAGGGCGGTACTAACAGGTTTGTCCAGAATCAGCTACGCAGCTGGCTACCATGCCTGTGGCAGTACAGCCAAGGACGCAGAAATATGAAGCACAGTGTAAGGGGAAAGACGATTATAAGCACATTTCAGTTGCTATGCACTAAGGTTGGAAGTAAAAGCGCATTATGTCAGACATCAAAAACAACAGCTATTCTGATGGCACAAGAAAGACTAGGGTTGGTGTACTGATATGCTGCAGTAAAAATGGGAAGTTCAAAAGTACTGCTGGAAGAGTGATGATAAAGCCTTCCCCATGCCATTTCTTCCTCAAAGAAAATACTACATGCCTCTCTGAAGCAGCAGGATGAAATTAGCACACAGTAGCCCATTTTCTTTATTTGTGCTATTTCTATCAATTAATATTGATATTAACAAGCATGACAGTACAACATATCAGTTCTTCCAATCTGCAATTTAAATACAGAATCAAATGAGAGCAGCAGCAAAGAAACACCTACAAAGCACTTAAACTCTCTCTCAAAGCATCTCTCACACAAGAAACAAAGAGATGAGCAAAAGAAGTTTACTGATATAAAAGTACCAGTACTACTCAAAAAGAAGTCACTGAAACAGGTCCAAAGAAAATAATTCAAGTATCTCCGTTAAAATTCTGCAGAATACTTCTTGTGTGCTAGGAAATAGATTTATTTGATATTTAAGCACCCATAGCTAGATCAAGGCATGACCTCTTTGTTAGCAAGTCACAAGGCATTTTAATCATGAATTCCAGAAAGACAAAGTTTTTTACTTTGAGTACCTCAAAAGCTTTAACACCCTATGCCTAGTCTTAATTTGCATGTTTAATTTGTTCAAATTTTGTATTATTCTTTAAAAGAAAGATTAAGAAATTGAAGAATACTATCAAGAAATAGCAAAGGCTACAGTATTTTTACACCATTAACGTACTTGTCCCTTAGGCACACAGAAAAACACAGACTACTGTGACCTCACATACCAAAATGAAATCAAAACAAAACATACAAAAGAAGAAATATCCTAAGTGGAAGCTAGAAGAAAATTCATTCCTTCTCCTGCCCATCAATGCCAAATAAACTAGGAAGAAGAGCAGTAAAATTACTGAAATTGATGTCATATCAATTGGAAAATTGACTGAGCCCATACAATAAGCAGTAATTGCTCTCTACGCAATTCATGGGCCCAAGCTGTCTGTTTCCCATCTGCTCCTATATAATTTAAGCAATTCTGAACTTTGCTCTCCATTCCTGAATGTATCACATATTTATTAGCATGTCAGGGGCCAATTCTTAAGATTCTCTACTAAGGTAAGCTATTATAAAGAGTGAAATTTCTGCGCCTGTAATTGCCAAGCCAGGAAAATTCAGGGAGGACAATCACACATGACCTCACTGAACCTGTCATGTAAAATTCATAAGATAACATAACACACACCTCCACATCTAAAAAATTAGGTCATTCTGTTCTCTCCTTGCAGTTGTACAAAGATACGCTTAATACACAATACAAACTACTATACGGGGCTTACAAAAAATTGTAATTTGTGGTTGGTTCTGGCTAACACAGTGAGCTCCATCCCGCACCTTACCTCCTGCTAGGTAAGGACTGGGATCCTTCAGAGGTATGTACAATGTGGCTCAGTCTTTGAATGTTTTTCAGGAATGAAAGGGACAGAATCTCACTATAAACTACAAACCATTTTTGCATACAACAGTTCAGCTGTAAACAGGTCATCAAATATTGCAGTAGTATCTCAGCAATTTTTCATAAGACAAAAATCATTAAAATTCCAAACACGGTTAATCATTTGTAATTTTCATTACTTAAACAAAATTTAAATACATTCTAAAGTTGCAGCTGCTCACACTCTTACAGGAAAGACTAAGCTACAATGTTCTCATTCTTGAATTACAGCAGTGGAGATGAGATACTGTAAATGAAAGCCAAGCTAAGACCTTACAAGGCAAGATGATATGAGCAAATGTAACCTCCAAATTTTAGATTTTATTAAATATTCTATAATGTTTAATTAAAACGCACTTTATTTTACATCTTAATGTACAACTAACATCTGCTTACATCATCTGTGGTATCTCAAGTAGTGGTATCTCAGGTTTTGGTCAACAACCTGTACTGTGTTATCAGAGAATTTATTTCACTTGTCTAGAACATGTTCATCTCTGACATTGGTGAAATACTTACCACTGCCAAGAACTTTGAAGTTCATAAAGAAATGCTTGCTATATAAAGAAATACTACTACTACAGAAAATCCTTTTTATTATTTTTACCTACTATATTATTTTTAATACTAATACTATTTTTACCTATTATTACCTACTTTGCTACATTTGAAACTATGCAGGCTTTGCTCTCTATAGTCTACATTACTCCTCACCATGTCACTTCAGATCTTAATGGATTTGATTTGGTGAAGCATTTCAGGCACTATCTCTGTTGTTGCAAAATATAAAAAATATGGTTTTGACAGTAATTAAAAAGCCTGTTGATGGCACAAATGCAAAAACTATATACCTATCATATATCATCTACAACAATTAACTACATATATAGCACAGATAGTGCTAAAATGTATTAGTATACTCCCTACAACAGATAAAATATTTTTGCATTTTTTTTTTCCAAACATCTACAACTTTAACATTTTTTTAATACATTGTGTGTGTTAACAGCTTAATAACCACATACATGCCTGTGACCAAGACCTGCCTCTGTGGCGAACCAGTCATTAGAAAGTTCAATTAAAGCAGGAAAACCAAAGAATGTTGTCTAGATCAACAAGCAATCTGACCTCCTATATGAAGTCCACGGTTTGACTTCAAAGGCACCTGAAGCCCTACAAACTGTGGCAGCACAACTTAAAATGGAACCCATGTGTGTCATAGCCTACAAGAAACAAGGGGTCTCATGAACAGTTTGCAAATCTGTATTTAATTCTAGTGGAGGAAAAGTTAGGAAGCTTGAAGAGGACAAGCTTCTCAGGAAGGATTCAAAGCCATCTGAATCTACTAAAAGCAAACAACAACAACAAAAAAAGGAAGATAGCATGGTATCAATCTCACTAGTATATGTGCTTCCACTGAAGAAATGAGACAATTAAATATATGTGGAAATAAAACAGATATTATTAAATTATAAAATACTTTTTCTTCCATCAGCAAATAAACTCCTCACAAAGTTAAAAAATAATTTTCCAAACTACTGTTAGCTTCGAATAAATGTTAGAAAATTGTGAAACACAAAGGACAAGGACAACACCAATGTCATTCCAACCTTTTAAAAGGGCAAATATTAACACAATGAGATAATAAAATAGCAAGTGCAGGTTTTAATCAATACATTTAATATGGACAGAGAACTTCTGAGAAGAACTACAATTTCACAGAATACATCTTCTTTTGTAAGATTACAAGACTGTGGATAAAAGTAACTGATGTCTCTAACAACTTCCTGGAAAGATGTAACTTAATGCTATCTTTCACTGAGGAAAAGAGCCTTGTTTAATATTAATACCACGTATACAAAATTAACTACAAATAGGCTAAATTAAAGATCTCTAAACATACCTACAATATGGCCTCACCACAGATTTTCTTCTATTTCAGTGCCACTAATATTCATCAACACTAAAAGGATAACATAAGAAAGTGGACAACTAATGTAGTTTGCCACCATTTACCATTTTATCAACTTAGTCCATCCACAAAAAACAGAAAAGGCCAAATAACGTGAACAGTCATGCAAAACGCATCTCAGAAAGAAGACACGGTAGTTGCAGAATAAGGGGCTGTACTGTCCAAAGAGGTATCATCCTTGTCTGCAGCACAGGTGCTGCTCTGAAATACTGTGCCTGAAGCAAGGATCTGTTGAGCATAACGCCCTTCTCGCTTGCAAGCAAGGAACTTGCAAAATTGAATACTGTTTAGAAGCGACTGCTACTTTGGTATCTTATTTAAATTAACATCAGCTGTGAAAATGATGGATGAGTAACACTAAATTCCAATTCTCTGTCTCATGGGATTTTAAACAGGCAGATTCAGAAGGGGGTGGATATTAATTCACATGTATTAATTCACAAATAACCAAACCAGTTGCTCAGTGTTCTTCAGAGCTCCATGAGGCAAAGATTTTCAGCACAGCATAATAATTATCAGATCTAATTTTAACCTTTAAAGGAATGAGTACTATTACATGCTGCGTGCGTTACACTGTTTTCAGAGCAGCATGTTTAGAGCATGCTGTACGCCAACATAAACCAACACCTTGCAAGTCACTGATGGTACACACATCAAGTTTTGGGTGTTTTTTGCACAACTTATAAAGCACGTACTCCTGGCGGGCTCCGAGGCGTGCAGCGTCCACAATCAGGTCAAGCCCCAGGCCCGCAGGCCCTGCAGGCCGCCATGGCCCTCGCCCAGCCGCCGCGCTTCACCCACGGCGGGGAAACGCTCCGCTCCTCCAGCCCGGGCACCCCCGGCCGCTCTGCCCTGCCCCTGTCCCGCGCTACGAGCTCGGCACTGCCGGCGCTCGTTGGGACCGAGCCCCGCAGCCCCCCAAGCCCGCCCGGCCCGCAGCGGGAGGAAGGGAGGCATCAGCCGGCCGGCGCCCGCCCGCGCTGCCGCGGCTCCCCTCCCTGACGCGCTGGCACCGGGACTCGGCCCCAGGGCCTCCGCCCGGTCGCGGCGCAGCCTGGGGGCGAGGCGCGCTCCTCCCTTCGCCGCCCGCCTAGTCCCCCCCGCGTCCTCCCCCAGTCAGCCCCTTCCTCCCCCTCCCCGGAGCCCTTTCCTCTCCCCCCGTCTCCTCCTCCCTCCCCCCCCCCCCCCCATTTTAAGGTAACTCCCAGGAAACATGCACGCCCGTGATTTTTACCTTCTTTAGCTTTTTTCCTCCTCGCCAGCGTGCCGCCGAGCTTGCCCAAGAAGGAGTCATCTTTCTTTCGGGACGGGGGCGATTTCGGGGTGGGGGACTTAGGGGAAGAAGGGGACTTCTGGGGGGAAGTTGCCATGACGGCCCGGCCAGCGCTCGGGGATGAAGGAGACGGGTCCGAGGCCCCAGTGCCGTGGGAGGCTGCTCCCGGCTCTGAACGGAAGCGGAATTATTTCAAGCATTTGAGGCAGCTCCTGCTCCGCTCTCCCGCTCCTGCCCTGCCTCCCGCCCGCCCTCCCGCTCGCTCGCTCGGCGCCCGTCGGGGAGGGCCCGCTCCCCTCACACGGCGCCCGCCGACACCCGCCTGAGCGCAACGGCCGCTCGCGCCCAGCGATGCCCCTCGGGCCCTCTCGTCCTTAGCGGTCCCACTCGGGGGGTTCAGGCCTGGCGACCTCATTTTACCAGCCTTTTGGGGATGGCCAAGGGTACACTGAGGTGTGGGACAGGACCTCTCCCCACAGTCCAAACTGTCCTCACACCACCTCGCAGGCGAGCTGGTCACCAGCTTAGGCTGCTCTGTCAAACGCACCCATGTATGTGACCTCACACGTGGAAAACATGGGTTAGCATGGATGCCAAAAGTTAAGCACAAGTGCAGATGTTTCCACACTCTGTGATCAACACTGATGGAGAAGAACTCATGAAGGACTCAAGTGCCACCAAATGGTTTTGTGCAACTTCAAGCTAACACATGCAGTTCAGTCTTGAGCACATGCTGCAAAGCAGCCTGTAGGTTACCACTACATCTGTCATCAGAGGAAGAAGACATGATGATGTCCATTTCTACACAGAAAAACAATGACAACAACAACAACAAACAGTTGTAGTGAGACCATTAAAGAAAGGAGTGGGAAAGAAAGATGACCTAGCACAATAGATTGCCTATACCAATCCTTTTATTTGCAGATGGGTAGCTTAAGAGAGAGGCATCTTTAAAACAGCTAATTTGCTCCAACTGGTAGCTAGTTCATGAGGCATCCAGGAACAGTGTTAATGTCATCTGGATGCACTACTTTCCCTTACCACTTAATCACTCGATTAACAATTCAGGCAAAAAGCCACACACACTTCATGCAAATATCTAGCTATCCATTAGGCATAATAAGTGAAATGAAATTACCGTGAGGATATTTCTAAATCAGCTAATAATTGTTGTGTTTTTACAAGCTGGTAACATTGGTTAGCTGATGAGGGGTAGACATCAATGAGTATTTGTTGTATGCAGTTAGTATATGCCTTGGGGAAAAACTTTATTTGTCTGTACAGACATCAGTTAAAAGCAGGAATGAACCCAAGCCACTACCACTCTCATGTTTCCTTGCATTTGCACTGGCTCAAAGCAATGACTGCATCTCTGGACTGTTGTCTCTAGGACACTCACCAAATTTCACACATTACTCTCTTTTTACAGATGTGCTACTCACATACTGTATGGATTAGGATATGAACAGTTTTGAACATTTTTAAAGAAAATAATATAATATGAATAAAAAGATTTTTAAGAATATGTTAAAAGAAAGAGAAACCAACATGTCAAGTAATTTGTTAGATGCATGTGAATCTGTCGCATTTACAAATAGAGAAAAAAACCAACTAAATCTCCATTTGGACCCAAATGAATACACAAAAATGTCAATATAGGGTTTTGTGGGCACAGCAGGAGAGAGAGCATTTTGGCAAGCATGAGTGTGCTTGCTTTTGTACCACTAAATTTTGTGTTAAAGACAGAAAGAACAAACCAGACACACATGAACAGGAATGGGAGCTGGGCTGCACAGCACAGGAAAGTCAGAATTCAACATGCGCTTGCCAGGTCTCACACAAAATAAATAAAAAGACCTAACATCTTTCTTTTACTGTTTCCTATTTCATTACTCTCAGCATATGTAAATTAGATGTCAAATGCAATACTACTTATTTAATAGTCCCACAAGCTATGGGTAAATGCTTGGCATCACAAGGAGAAAGTAAATTTCAAATGAAATTTAATGTTTAAAATCAACTCTATCAGATCTGGAAACATGAATGCTGCATGCCTTAAGTAATAATGCTAAGGGATCAGAAAAAGAGACAGACCTAAGTTTACCTTTTTTTTTTTTTTTAATGGGTTCCTTTCTGAGTTTATTTGCAGTTCTCTTAGATATAATATTGCAAGGTTTTTCCACTTACGATGATTCTCTTTGAGGACAGTTACAACATTTTTTTTTTAATGTATCTTAAATTTAGAACTACATATGCTACTTTTTCTTTTGATCTGGGAATATATGTGGACATATAATCTTCAATTAATATTGCATTCAGCACAAAGGTTCTTATAGATATGCACGAAGTCTAACTTATGGCAGACATGGGAATGTTGATTTTAAATATCCAACTCATCTTTAAATAGTATTTTAACCACAAATAAAAGCTGCAGTAATATGAATTTAGTGGGGATTTTCATTTGGCTAGGTTTTTGTTCTGCTTCCCATGTGGCAGTTGGATACTTTCATAACCATGCTCTGTGATCCCATGCATAGGACAGGACAGCATCAGGCTGCCATTCAGGCTGGCCCTTCTGCATCTGGCACATAGGAATCTGGAGCAGACCACAAGGGCTCTCACCGTGCTCCCTGTCAGCACCTCATTCTTACAGATGAGCCAGCCAGTAGCTTAAATTAATTGTATCCTGATCACATACATGCTATTTCCAGACAATAAAAGAAGGCTAAATCACTATACTTTAAATGCATTTTTATTCACCTGCATATCTGTCTATGCACACCTGTTTTTTATTTCTTTCACATTTCTTTCACTACAGGACTCAGAATGATCAGGAACAGAATCTTGTTTCTGACTGAGGTGGAAGAGACAGGATACATAATAAATATACCCACGATGGGCTAGGTGGCTAGGACAAGAAAAAGCACTGTGTCACCTGAAAGGATACTATACACTCATCATCTGAGATGGCTGTCTCACAGGAGAGAGGTCAGCGCTGATGTTTTATGTGGTTTTTGAAAGTACTCTTTTTTTTTTTTTTTTTAAATAATGAACACACAGGCTTAAGCCAAGCTGGTTAAGGCCATGCAGTAAATTGTTTGTTTGTCTTGGAGTTCAACATTTGTCTCCTAAGTGTACGTCCGCACTAGCCTTTTAACTGCTTGGTCATTTTTGGTCATTTCAACAGTGGAAGTGGTATTTTCAAAAATGCTCTAGTGACCTAATGCTCTTCCTCTAATTGCTTACAGCCAAACTCTTCACTGACTTCAGGAAGAACAGAACTAGACCAAAGTCTACCCTTTTTATTTTTTTACATAGTAAAACCCGGCTATCTACTGACCTGCCAATTCTACACAGTTAACTACTGAACATGCCCGCCCTCCCCCTCGGCCCTGAGTAATAGTTAACAGCATTTTAAAAGAGGCTGCTTAGAAGCATAACAAAAGATAATGTATTATATACAACTATGGAGATTAATTATTTGTAAAGTTTCAAAGGAAATAAAGTGGTTTTGAAACTTCTCAGTGAGATAAGAATATCATCATGGCATTTAATGCTTCTGGCAACCTCTGGTTCTGTCAATCAGTTACCTATACATACAAGTCCAAGTTTATATGCACTTACATCTGACCTTGTTGAGACAGTTTTAGAAAAAATCAGTATCATGAATTTTTCTTAATGAGCATCACTTGTACCACACACTTGTGCCTGTAATTTTGTACATCTGTTACAGAAATATTCCTGCAAGAACATTGCTGGCATGCAATGCCACTACATCTCTTTCAGTAGTTGATTGGAACCAGCAAAAGAAACTACCTGGAAAAAAATAAAATTAAAAAAAAAAAAGTTCATAAATTCTAGGGGCAAAAAGAAATCCAGTCAATATCCTACACATTACAAGGCATTTGCAAAGATGTAGGTTCATGAGATGCAGCTGCTGTGAAGACTGAGGGGATAGTACTCCCCAGCTAACATGATAAATCCATTGTGCTGGACTATGTAAATAACTGTATGATCCATGCAATGCTCAGCAGAGAAAGCCTTGGGCCTTCTTAACAGTAACAAAACTTTAAAAGATATACAGAATCTCCAATCTACTAAACCACATCCTGGTATGTGCTTAAGCAGAAAATAAAACAGTATTTCTCCGGAAAAAGACTGCTAAACTAAAGCGAAAATTTTATTGGGAATCACATAATCCTTAAGCTAAAAAGCAAAGATTTCAAGGCACAAGTCCTCGAAGTTTGTTGCGTGGGCCCAGAGAAAGCTGTCCAAATAGCCCAAAAATGTGAGGCATTCCTTTACCTTGAGAGCAAACAGATTGATCTTGAGGCAAATAATGGCTTACAAAATCATTTCCCTGAACTTCCTGTCCAATTGGCTTTCTTTAGACCTATAATCTTTTGAAGAGGGGACAGAGGGAGATGAATAGCAGTAAATTCCTTTACTGAGGGCATTTCTACCCACTTCCTGCTCTGGGCCAGCAGGGCCCCCCAGCTGATGACCTGCTGACTGAAAAGTCAATGTGTCTGTAAGGTTTTAAACACAGATAAAAGTTTGATGTATTATTTCCAATAACCCAGCAAGTAGGTAATTCCTGTGCAGTCCTGAGAATTTACAAGTGGTATCATCAGTGGAGTCACTGCCATACCTGTCTGCCTCTCAGGCACACAGGATTGAAGGGAAAGGACGTGACAAAAGAAGAAAAACCTCAGTTCAAATGTGCCAAAAATTACCTTGAGCTCTGAAGAGAAGCTGCCATCCGTCTGTCATCTTACGAGGAGGGAACTATCTATCAGTTCAGAGTCACTGAGCAGAGGACAACAGTACAGATGCCAATATAAGCTGAAATCTTGCCTATCTGCTTCTCTCATCTCAAGCAACACACTGTCTTGCTCTGTAAGGCTCTCCCACTGGCAGAAAGCAACAGAACAAGAAGACCTAACGTAAGTAAAGTTAAGATTTAAGTTAAGATTTTGATCACCAATTCTCAGTGATCCAGTCAGGGACACTTTTCCTTCAAGTCTTCATAGGCTGTTATTGTTTGTATGTCATATCTTAAGAAATTAGGTTGTCAATTCCTGTGTAAGAATGTAAGGAAGTCATTGATCTTATGGATTTCACACCTCGTGTTAGAGTTGAATACTGTCTAGCTTCAGGGTGTCATTATTTCTAAACTATAAAACGCATCTGTGAACTGCAAGACAGTGTAATTTACTTACCAGTATATGAATTCAGAAACTGATACTTCTTCTTACCCACAGATTTTTCTTAGACACACATTATTACACTGTAAATACCAAGGGAGGGAAATTACTATGGAAATGACTCAGGGACTTCAGAGAGTGAGATACAATTTTATTTCTTCAAATACAAAATTGCTCACATCTAGTCCATTTAGACACGGCCAATACATTCCAGCACATCACATTATACCCAACAATGACAGTGCCAAGGACTGAAAAAAAAAATCCATAAATCCATTATACGTTAGTGAGTCAATTTACAGAAGATTGAGCAGCAAGAGCACTCATAACCAAACGCTCTTAAATACATTTGTAATACAAGTCAGCCATATTAAATTGACCTGTGAACAGTGCACATAACTTCTCATTCTTTTTCCTCCTTTACTCTCACAATACATGAAGATCTGCTTTAAGTTGCTGAAGAGTGTTTTTTTGTTGTTGTTGTTTCTTTTTTTTTTTTTTAAATCGCCTGCATAGTTCATTTTTGGATCTAATCTTGTGAGGTACACGGTATCAGTCAGGGTAATGGTAGCCTGGCAGGTTTTTACACGCAGGAGCAGACACACGAGACTTTCAGTTATGGGTGGAGCATGTTATGGCATGCAGAAAAGTAACTTTTTAGTAAATAATATTTTTGAGGTCCATAAAATGCTTCTGGCTCTCAGCTCCTGTTGACTTTAATATTCTCAACTCTCAATGGCCAAACAAGGATCTGCTATAAGGTGAAGTCTCAGGGCCTGCCTACAACGTGGAGTGGCCTGAACCTGGGCACCTGCAGCGTGGCACCTTACCTGGGCAAGAGGATCAGACTTTGGCAGAGGATCTGCCCCTCAGGACAAGGTGCTTCATGTTTCTCTGAGGCTGCCCTTCCTTCCGCTCTCTGTACAGCAGCAACAGGAGGATGAATGGGCTTTTCTGAGAGTAACAGTGAGGTGAAAAAAATAATCCTTGACTGATATAACTGAGGGCTTCTGTGCTGAATTACCATCCTGTGCAAAGCACTAAGAAAAATGTTTGCTTTAAAACTTAAAAAAATTATGTTGAAAGTACTATGACTCTCAGTTTTCTACAGAGAACAACAATGGATGATCTAGACAGTATTAATCTACTGGACTACATGAGGCTTCTGGGAACAGTAATAAAATCCAGAAATTTTCTCCACAAAACTGGAAATGCCAGCAGATTTCAACAGAGAAAATTTAAATATTTATTGCTGTCCTTCTTGCTTCTACTTTGCGTCAATCTTAAGTAATAGAGTTGGTTTAAAAATCACTCACTGCAATCCATCTCAACAAAAAAATGTAACCTGAAGATCAAAGTATTCTCAGCATATGAATGACAGAAGGAAAAAAAAAACTGATAGTAATTTTGAAACATATTCAGGGATTCTGCTGTTTCTTTCCAATATGAAAGACCAATTATATTGCTAAGGTCCTATAAGTTATATTGTAACGGTATCCCACTAAGATATTGCTGTTTAAATCTTAATTCATATTTTATACTAATAATTACCAAATTGATAAAGCTATCTAGTCTACTATGCAGACCTTTACCTATAAATAACTGTTAGAAATACACTTTTATTTATGGAAATTGCAGACAACATTCAAACTAGAAAATATAATGAGATGATCCTCTTTAAACCGGCTAATAAATAAGTATAAATACATAAATATTGCAGAACAATAGTATGTTCCTTGCACCAATAGAGGTATATTGTAAATCTGTGGTCAATAGTAAAAATCTTTCTTTTAATTTTAAAAAGGATATTTTAAATTTCTTACAATACAGAAAAAAAAAATCATTCATAAATTATTGTGACAGGATTCAGTGTCTGTTACCCTACAAGTAGCTACCAAGAGTTTTTTTAGCTTTTTTTTTTTTTTTGTAACAAGAATGCTTGTAGCTTTGGCTGCAAGACAAAACTCTTGCAAATAAGCACCGTTTGTGAAATAATGTGAACATCAAATCTTAGTCAAAGCATGAGGTAAAATGATATTCAATAATAAACAAACTTTCAGTTTCTCCTTGTTTTTTTTTCAGTTTGAAAATGTAGTGCATCATACATACAGTTGGGAATGTTACCAATCTTAAATGGCACAATTATCTCAGATTTAAGAAAGTACTTAAAAGTATGCTGAATACTAATGAGAATTTCTGCACATTTGCTATGCCAATGTCTATACATGCATGTACAAAAAAAGATAGCAGATACCTCCTTCAAGCAAAAAAATCTCCATATATACTTTTGAGCGGCAATATAAATGTAATTTAAATATACTCACAGCATTTTCTATTAAATGTTTCCATTACAAAACAATATTTTTTGCAAATGTTTTGATGAATTATTCTAAGAGAGATTTGTAACTGCTACACTACTCATGACACCCTATGATACTATTTGTGATATATTTTATGAAACAACTGTAAAATCTACCCTATAGATGCTAATCAGGTCTGGATTTTAAAATTATCATTCAGCATATTTTAGAAAAGATCTTTATCTGTGCCATACAAAAGCTATTTTGAGCCTATAACAGTTTTAAGGATAAGTCACCCATTTGATGATCCCTTACCATTTTACAAAATGCAGGGAATTAATATTGTTTCAACATCTTGTTCAAAAATACACAGTATTCTAAAAGTTAGAAATACCTGGAAAATTAATTTCTGACATTGCATTTACAATAGTTTTAATGAGTGCTTATACGTAGTTATTAGTCAGAAGACTCTTCCTCCACCAGAAATAAAAACTAATTATTTATTATTAAACATAATTTTATACAAGAAGCTTGCTTTTTGGCCTTTAAATAGTTCATCATTGCTTGGCTGTGCCAAAATATTCCCAAAACCACATACAGAGTCAGACAAACAGATGGAAAGTAATGTCATCTCAAAAATACTGGATGATGTCATCATGTTTCTCAGGAACTCTATTCTCAGCATTAAAATAAAATTCCATGAAAACATCAGAGCTCTGATTTCCCTTTTACAGACCATGATGCCCATCACACAGGTAAATCCAGTCCCATTCTTTATTCTTGCAACCCTTGAAGCTGACAGTGAAGTGACTCACTCTAGTGTAAGCAAAGAAACTGCTTAAGATAACAAGATGACCTTTCCCAAATAAGCTGACTTCAAATTTGAATTCCCTCATAATTCACAAGATAGTACCTCTGTGATTATGAATATTGCTGAAATCATGTTTATTTACATATGGCTGTTTAAATCCCACTCAGCTGATAGCCTCTAGATAAGATAATACTTTCAAAGTGCTGATCTTCTGCTTTTTCTTTCACTCTCTGCTCCTCTAAGGCAGACACTAGTTTGTCCCTTTCTTCAACCACTTTCATCATCTCAGTAAAAATTTCATCCTCCTCATTTAGATCCATCTCATCTTTAAGGCTGTCTAAAAGATCACAAAACAAGAGGTTAGAATCTAGATCACTACGTTGATATGCTTTGCATTTTAACTGTTGTTGTGCAGCAAGAGTTAATATTAGTCATCAAGAAATGAAGACAATGGCAGTTAATATTTTCCATGTTTGGGTTCAGGGACAATTTATCCTGCATTTGGGCCATTTAAGGTTGCCCATTAAGGCCCCTAAATTCTATAGTAGAACTTTTAGCAAAGCTTAGGCTGTGGAATTAGTAGTAAGAGCACTATATACTTACAAAAACATTTATAAATGTTGCCTAAATGTTACACCACAATTAAAATGTTATATGGCAGAAAGCACCTTACTATATCAGGAAATAAACTGTAAGGTAACAACATTTATGTTGGATTTTAAATTGAATTTTTAAAATTTTAAAAGCTCAATTGCAAAATGCAGAATCTGTGAGAAAATTTAAAGCCTGCCTGCATTCCTACTCCCCACACTTCATTTTCTAACAGTGAATGAAAGGACAAACCCAAACTGTAATCCAAAGTACATAAAAGCAGTTTCAAAGTACTGCAGTAACTGGTAGCATCACAGTTAACTTAACCTCTCTTGCATTTAGGTGGTTGAAGAAATTACTTTCTGTAGCTGCCCGTCATCATGTTAGCTGGATGCTGCTGCAGGCACAGCACAATCAGGGGCATTAGGTGTGCTTCTGATGCAATCCAGTGTAAAATTGGGCAGGTTAGCTCAGCTGTCTTCATTCTAAGTCAGGTGAGAAGATCTTACAAGTTGGATGTTGCTGGCTGAGCTGCACTCATAGAAGAGCACAGGAGGAATAGCATCAGCCACTCTGCTCCTCAGAGCAAGGAGGCACTCGCATGGACACAGTCTATGGCTGTAGGCTGGAACATGCTCCCTGCTTTGACTTACCATCAACGGCCATCTTCTCTCTCAGCTTTTGTTCCAACCTGCTTTGGTGGTCTTCCAGTTCTAGTTCTTGGGCTCTGGATACAATAAAAAGTACATTAAAGTACATAAAATATATATATAAAATATATATATTTAGTAAAGACATACATATATTAGTATTATTTCAACCAAGACTTTGTGTATTGTTTATCCGGTAAGTTTCTCCTAATTGGCAGTCAAAGCTAAAAGCTTAGTCTCTGCACAGCAATGCCAGAAGCACCAATACCACCTTTTGTATTATGTATTGGATTAAGCTCCCTCTTACATCACAACACTTGGGGCTTTGACCAGCTGTGCCTTGTTGGTGGCACTCACAACAAGATTCTGGACGAGCCTGAACCCTCCCATAAACTAAGAGCCCTGTCAGAAGTGAGTAACGACTGCTGCAGCTCTAATCACCTTGCCACATTGACCAGAGATAGTGGAGAAAATATCTGGGAGTCGCCTATGCCTATCTGCTGAGCCTGTTTCAGACAAAGCAAGGTGAGAAAACTACAACCACAAACAGTGGCACTTGAGACAGCTCTTTACTGTCTTGGTGTATATACTTTTTCATCTCTGTAGTGAATTCCTTGATCTTTTCTCCTATGTCCAATGAAAACTGAGATAAGCTTGTCAGACTACTTTTCTTCCACAGGACAAAGTGCCCAAGTGTTCATTAGGCCTACATAATTAGACCCACACTACATAAAGGCAGAACACCCATATGCTGTAGTGGTTTAGAGTATCTATAGGATTGAAATAATTGAACCACTGTGTGAGGGAACGACGAGGAGGACTCAACTGAAAATCTGTGATCAAAACAGACGGCAGCTACTGCGGATACATTTATTCTATGACAGTTTCAAACTCCATCACACAGAAGGGTGAGTAGATGTCATGTGAGTACAAGTTCCTGTCTCCCCATTGCTTCTGTAGTACTAATGCTCATTCTTACTTACACAATCAAAAGCTCAGACTCGTAACGCATTAATTTATTCTTCTCCAGGACCAGCTCAAACCACTCATGTAGCATCTGAGTTTCATCCTGCGTACCTGAATCTGTTAAAAATAGGAGAGTTGAATATGCATTACTGAGTTTCCTTCCAATGCTTTTGCCACTTAAGGTCACTTTAAATAGTCCTCATTTATAAGGCTAGGTGAGCTCAAATGCAGATTTTTTTCTTCTCTGTGCAACTAATAACAGTAACATCAAACATAACATTCCTGTTTATATTGTTATGCTGTAGTTTATTGCAGTTAAAGATGCATTAGCTTTAAAAGCACTATTGCTTTGGAAGTTAGCTTTTTTTCTTTCAAATATATATATATATTTTAAATATAGTCACTCACTTTCTTTTAGTTCTGCCTTTGATAACATAGTTTCTTTGTTGACAGTGGACTCCAGAACTATATTTAGAAATGGATATCCCACTAACACAGTCAGATTTGGGATATACTTGCTGACAGATATCAGCCTAGTCCCTGCTTCCAGTGGGCGTCACATGCACAATCTAATCCACTAGAGATGTCCATTCCTTTGCCAACTGACCTCTAAATCTGTATTTGTTTTAATCAGCAGGAAAGGTTGTGGTATGCAAAAAAATCTATTATTTTGGGGTAGCTTTGGAACAACTGGGGTTAGGGCATCACTGCTAGACATTGTACAGATACATAATGAGATGGTTTCTCTCCCAAAGAGTTCACAGCCTGAGTCCATTTTGCTAAAGAGAAGGACGAATTCCTCTTTCACCAGGTAAGGGCCTTTATTGCTCTAAAACAGAGCCTGTACAAAATCTTTGGCAATGAAGAACCCCTGGGTATTTTTCAGTGGCAGGTCATAGTGTGTTAAAGGGTTTGTGCCCTTTCACATGACCCTTCCCAAACATCCTCCTTCAGGTCCATCCCATATGCTTGCAGTGAGTGTTTGTTGCATCAACAGGATGTAGTTACTGGAGGAGATAGTGACTTCCCTACCTATATTAATCAAAAATGGATTTTTGATTACATATTGCTCTACTTTTCTTTTGCAAACCTGTGAATGTGTAAGCTCATTTTACCAGCTGTATTCCTCACTCAAGCCAGTCAAGAGAATATCTAAGCCCAATGATATTCCTAAACAAGTTGAAGCTGTCCACCTTCTCAAGTGGACACAGTTATGGATTTTTCTCGCAGTTTTTAACATGCAACTTAATTCATGCTTTCCATCATTTTTTTTCACAAAACAAAAGCACTCAGCCACCCTTCAATGTGACCCCAGTACTGATGCAGAATTACAGTCAGGCACTGTCATCTCAGAGAGCCCAGGTCTCCTCCTGCCAGCAATAGAAGTGCGTGGGCCCCTGAGCCAAGGACGGGAGTCATGGTGACTTGTACACTGTTTGGTGATTTCCCATTGGGATTTGCTTTGTTACTGTGAAACAGGATGGTAAAGCAGCAGGAGAGAAAAAGAGCAAAGAAATCTTGGTCTTATTTCTGAGTGATTCCAATAAAGCTTGGCCGTAAGGGATGTGTTCCTAAGGGATCTTCCAGGTCAGCAAGTGGTGATAAAAATGTCTTCTCTAAGTGACTGCCAGAGCACATCTGGCTGGGACGTGTCAATGGTAGCTCATCACAGATTCAGCACAGGGATATAGCGGTAGTATTCAGAGCCTTTGGTCTTCACATGTCATCATCAGAAATTATCATCTGGAACTGATTTGTCATAGAGTCATTAAAAAATTTGCTATTGCAGGAATGTGTATGTCCTGCACATACAGAGGTGACTATTCCCTGTTTGCTGTTGTCTTGATTAGGCAAAAAAAAAAAATATATAATTTTTAAACATTTCCTCTTTACACTTTAAAACCTCTAATAAAAGACAGTGTATCGTAACTTGACTGAGGTACACAAACAGGAATGTGCTTGGCAAAGACGTCACTCAGTGGAAGCTGAAATAAAAATAGCCTTTGTTTTCTTACTTGTTCATCTCACAGAACACTCCCCTAGTGTTCCCAGGGGCACTTTTCCTTGAGCTTTTCAAACGTTTCATAATAACACTGTTAATAGTTATTTGAGTCTGATGGACTGCTTTATGCCTTCCAAGGGCAAAACAAGCCACTGAAGCGTTTGGCATAAGGTAGTAAGACAAATATTTTTTAAACGTTAAAGGAAAAACCATTTGAGAGTCTGTTTTGTGAGCTATGCTGGCTTTTTGTTACAGCATTATTGAAGCAAAACTTTTCTTCTGGTTCGCCCAAATCTCTTGTAACCAAAATCCCACTTGAAAGTTCAATGTTTTAATTACATCATAGCTATTTCTATATTAATCACTTCTGAGGGAAAGACAGGCTGTAATGAGCTTTCACTGTCCAACTTTCATTCCACAGAGCAATGCTATACTATCCCTATGTACAGCAGTTACACAGTAAGGGGGACCCCGAGAGTTTGCTCCGCCTTAGGAACTTCTAAACCTCATGTTCCTTATTCATGTAAGTTGTCAGCTGATGTCTTTGGACTCCGTTAGAAGTTCTGAGAAACCCTGGATATGATGCTTATAAATCAAAAACTACCCACAAGATGTACAGAAGTTTGTTCACCTTCCAAAACACACACATGTATATTTATTTTGTTCTCTCAACACGGAGTTTCTTCTTCACCACTATTCTTCATGATTTGTTTAGTCAACTGATAGGTTATGCTAATTTCAGTGGAAAACACGTTAGGAGATTTTTATTTCTGTATCTTCTTGTAGGCATATCATCTCTATAAGCCTCCACAAAAGTCAATGGAAAACAAAGCAGTTGTACGTTAATGATTTATTATTTGGTATTTAGAATCAAAATAAAGGGAGTAAGGGCCTTGAAAAAATATTCATAGAACTGATATTTCTTTTTTTTTTTTTTTTCAAATGCATTAATTGTTGTCACTACAATTAGAAGATCATCAAAGCCTCATTTTGCTCATCAGTCTTCATGGCAGTTGTTTCACACCCATGCACGTTCCTTCTAATTCAGCTAAAGAGCAAATGAATAACTCCCCCTAACAAAGGGGCCATTCATCCCCTGCTTACAGAATTATTAGAGGAGAGTTGCGCAAATGTCACTGAAGACTAGTGTTTGCAGGCCTGTCTCTAAATTTGGTTATTCACAACCTTTCCAGCTCAATATTATTGCTGAACCGTGATCGTTTTCTAATTACCTTAATAATACCTATTAAACCACTTGAATTACATAAGCACAGACCTACTTAAATACAACTTAACCTAATAAACACTGGTCATTCATTAAACAATAACGCCCATTATTTTTAAGAAGGTTGAATGGAACATTATACTCACTGATTCTTGCATCATTACATGTGTGTTGTTACAAGCAACAAAGCACTCATGTTTTGTTTGGGAAACTTATGGCTTCATGCTTTTGCACCATAAGAGTTATTGAGACACAGTAACATCCTACATTTCAGTAGCTGCCCTATTTGTAACTGGCCACCTACACGCAAACAATCAACAGGGAGAAAAAATAGTACTTTCACCTTAATGAGGGCAATCCAATTACTAAGGATGGGAAGAGAATGAGAAGCATCAATCTCTTGGCAGACAGCCTTCTTTAGGAAATGCGATTGTCAAAACAGCAAAAACAAAAAGTATCTCTAGACCATTTATCCTGGTATTCTGCATCTATCCCATGAACTAGAAATCTCTTGCCCCCCATATTTTTGATGTCTTCATAAACCAGCCACCTGTAAAGAAAAAAGCTAAAACACCAGATCCTCAGTCTCTTTAGGACACTTTCTCATAGGTGGTAAAGTGGGTGTTATTTATATATATATATATATTTTATATATATTTATATATATATTTATATATATATATATTTATATATAAATCATGTTTTCATTTAAGGAAAAAAAATGATGCTAGCCTTTTAAATAACATTTGAAATACATTACTGCTACTAGTTATAGGAAATCTGTTAATAAACGTAGAAGGTTGGACAAACACTCTGTTGTTAAACTGGTTAGTTTGGTGTTAGAATAAGAGTGATAACTGCTAAGAAATATGGCATTAAAACAGCCAGCATGTAGAGATTTTGCTGGGTTGCCTAGCTAAGATGACAAGATCAGGTGCCAAAACATACCTATGTTTGCAGTGTTGTGCAACTGCCTGTCTCAAAAGCATGAGGTTCAGCTTTCTAAAGCAGGGGTAAATAAAGAGACATTTGCAATAGGTCTGTTGGCTCCCCAGAACCCTTTTGGCACGGAAACATACGCTCCTCTGAAGTCCCTCACACACACAGGCCTTTCCCTCACCCCCTTTGTCCTGTTCCATCCTGCTGCAGGAGGTCTCCCCAGCTTCACCCCAACAGCACTGGGAGGACACTATGGACCAGGGTGTTGGCACAGTTGGTTCAGGTGAGTGAAAGCTTTGTCCCAGTCTGCAGCCAGGACAACGTCCCTGCTCCATTCCACCCATCCAGGCGGTGGGACTGCAGGCTGCTATTGCTATATCATGGCCATCACCCTAATCAGATTAATGGCATTTTACACACTGGGAGAAGTCATTAAGGACTCTGTTACTAGGCATGGTAACTGAAACACAGCTCCTGGGAACCATATTGGTTCCCTCCCAAAGATGAAATTAAGCTCAATTTTTAAAAAATGGGGTGTGGGGGAGAGAAATGCAGATTCAATAGCATGGCAACTACTTCCAAATCTGTGACAATCAACAGAATTTTATAATGTTCAGCCTAAGGGTTCTTGAACTAATGGAGTTTGAGGAAAAGGGTAAACAAGGATTTTTGTCATTCCAATCACTTTTTCATTTCACATTTTGCACTGAACTATTTCTATGACAATGATAAAACTCCTCTTATTAAAAAACAAAAACCACCACCAACAAGCACTGTGTCATTTACCTGATTCTCCTCTGAGTTCTCTCTCCAGTTTAACACCAAAAATCTCCAGTGCTCTCTGTCTTTCCTCCAGTTCTTCTAGTTGCCGCTGGACTGCCTGAAAAATTATAAGGTTATAAAAGCTGCAGACATAGTTTAAAAATTCAGTGACAAAAGATGGCCTCAGTGGTTAGAGAAAGAGCTTGAAAAGGTCTCTGAGGAGTCAAGAGATCTGCAAACTCATTGAGTGTATTAGGCACATAAGCAATTTAATAATTCTACTAGGTATCTATCCACATTTTTGTGTGGATAAGATCTCAGGTACTAAAAGAATGTCAGTTTTTGTGAACTCTAGTCTTCCCACTATTGAATGGGAGATAATACCATTTCTGTGTCTTGCAAGGTGTGAAAACTGAACACCTTACACTTCCAGAGGTGCATATTCTAAGATGCTACAAGAATAAACCTCACATAAATATCCAAGGCTTACAGCTAGAAATCTTTGCTATTTTTTTTTGCCCATAGGTTTTTGCTGTTTGTTTTACTCATATTTCACAAGCTTTTGACACAGGCAGGGAAGGGTCCAGTAACTAAGAAGTGACAATCCAGTGGTACAGAAATGACATCTAGATTCAGTGACTCATTCCCTTTGGCATAAGATTTTTTAGAAGTGCCTTATAAATAATGGGTATGAAATGCCTTTAGAAGATTGAATCATCAAATGTAGATGCTCAGCAGTTTCCACTTCAGGCTGTGGTAGGGCATTCCTAATCATACCTTCAGAACAGCCTAACAGACAAGAAAGATTGTTCAAAAAGTTTGGATTTGGTTGTTTCCACAAAGCAGTAAAAGAAGAGAATTTTACATCATTTACATTGCTCAGAATAAAAACTAAAATGTTAAGTGTTTTTTTTCTTTGGATTAGGTACATGTTGTTTTTTTTCTGTCACTGATTTTATAGAAATTGCTAGATATTAGCATTTCTACTGTCTGGTTCAAACAAAAAAGTTCTATCCTTTTCAGTAATATATTTTGCCAAAGGAGTGATGTCTACATAAACAGATATTTCAATTTCACATCTGAAAAACAACTCAATAGCTTTCTTTTTTAAATTTAGTATTAGTACAGAAATAGCAAATAGAAGCTCCATCCAAAACTATCCACCTGCCATAGTAATAAAACAGAGGATGATGGACAACTTTGCCTTCAAAAAACATTTGTTAGCCAAAAATACCCTTGCTATTTATTTCATTGCACAGGAAAACACACACACACAAAAAAAAAAAGTTAAACATCACATTGGAAACAGTGCAGACAACCCAAAATCATCAGTTGATTTCTTTGGAAAGACAAAACTCTACTCTGCAGTCCCTATGGCATCCATGCTGCAATGCAGAGACTGAGCTAGTTCTGATCACATTAGCTCAGGTATTATTAGCAGCTGAGAAGGAACAAGACAGAAATCAGTATGGGGTAAATTTTTTCTTGGGTTCAGATCAAGATGCTTTTTCAGGATTTTTCAAGGATCAGGGCCCTATATAAAGTGAAGTGACTTTGCAACACTGAAAAACAAAATGGTTCACTTTCACTTTTATGGCAGAGAGGACAAAAGCCATCACTCTATTTTGCCAGTGTCCTGTAGTACACTGGGGTGATAGCACAGCTTCTTGCATTCTCAGGGGATGATATTTCCCCTTTCTCTCTCTTTCCTTAATGATCAATGTGTTCTACTGCTATTGTCAGTCACTACTTCTCTTGGTCTTGCGTTTATGCATAATTACAAAATTGTGACTATCTACTGGGGCACACTTGGATTTGTCACACACAAAGATGCAAGGCCCTGCCACAAGCATCTTACTGCACCTGACATTTTGGGTGGATTTTAATGAAGAAGTCAGTGAGTCCCAGTGAGGAATGAGGGTGCAGGGGCCACATTCACTACCTCTCTCCTCACCAGGCACTCCTGGGAGACAAATGGGACATTTGCAAGCTACATTGTCACCTGTGCTTTGTGAAGCCTCTTCAGCTCCTCTTGTTTAATCATTTGCTTTGTCTCCTTCTCCAGCTTCCTTCTCCTTCTAAGAGACATTTTTGCCTACCAAAAAAAGAAAAAAAAGGAAAAAAAACAGCAATCAGTGTACACATATGATATTAAATGTTTCCACAAGTCTTCCCCAAAATGACAGAATCATTCAGGTTGAAACAGATCTATGGAGACTGTTTAATCCAACTCCCCTGCACAAAGCAAGGTGAGCTGCTGCATGCTGCTTTGGGCAACCTCACTGAAATGAAAATATTCATGTAGGAATGTTTTCATACATTAACCTGCATTGACTTTGAATCATTACAAGGTCTACTGAAATACTAAGTAAACATGAACCATCTCTATCAATAAAAAGGTCACCAAACCAGTTTAGGAAAACTTAACTCATTACTAAAACTGCTTGAATTGTGAATAATTTCTTTGATGTTTAAAATGGGTATTATCCATAGAAATTGGTCTTCCAAAAACTAGTTGGTTTGATCATAATGCACACCCGCGCAGTCTGGCTGAGGGCGGGAAGGAAGAGCAGCTGGCATCAGCTGTGGTTCCAGCTCAGCATCGCCTGGCCTGGCTTCGGGAGAGCCCTTCTTCCCTTCTGCCTGCTCCAGCTGAGGTCCACCCCCACTTCCAGCAGCAGCTCATCTGGGCTGCTTGTATTATGGGAAAAGGGATATATCTGAAAGAAATGGCCACCAAGCACCACTGCCAGGAACAGCAAGGAGCATGTGCTGCGGGGCTGACTGGGGAATCTTTTCATCTAGCTCTTGACCTAAACTCCCTGGAAGTGTTGCAAGGCTGTGGTTTTCCCACACATGAAGAGACAGATTATATGAGTACAGTAGACAAGATGATTGAAAACTGACAAGCCAGGAAGCCACTAGATCTTTTCCCACCCGGTTTTGCCAGTGAAAAACAGTGGTAATGGCAAAAAAGAAGTACTCAGAGATAGCCAAGAGAGAGACAAGGGGGAAGAATGCATCAAAAAATGAGCCACTGTAGACACCATGTGTGTCAGCCCACCCTTTTTCTCACCCCTGTCCCAGCAGTGCTGCCTGTCTCTGCAGCTGGGCTGCACAATGGGCAGTTGCTCCTCTTCAGCTTTCTCCTGTCTCTCATCTCTCCCTTTTCTCTGCCTTTTTTTTTAATGTAATTCACTGTAATATTACGTTATTATAGACCACCTTTCCTGTAACACTTCCACAGTTGACAAAAAGTCTGTTTTTTTTTTTGAATCTTTTGAGCTCGAAAGGACCTAAATATTGATTACTCTATTTTCTCCCACAATTTCAAGCAACTGTATTTCAAACAATACATTTTTTAAAGCATATTATTTGTAGGGTATTGTCCAAAATGGCTAAGCAGATGAAAGACTTACATTTGGCTACATGGTGGATAGAAGAGAACTAAAAATGACAATGTGCAATGAAAGCTTTCTCCTCTGGAGCCCTTTTCTTAAAAATAAACTAAAAATGCTCCAGGGTAATGAAAAGATTAAATGATGGTTGCTTCCACACTTGTTGATAACTTTTCCAAAAGTGCTGCAACTGCTCTGCCCCAGAAGGCTTCTGCAACTTCAGCAAGTCCTTATCCAGCAGGGCTGGCAGGACATGCAGCCACATGTTGCTGCACTTCCCCTCTTGGTGCTTCACTTGGTCTGGAGCTGCACAACTGCATTTCCATTCAAAGCCCCACTTAGCTCTCAGCTTGGCTTTTTATAGTGTACTGGGCAGCCTCTTGACTCCCCCCACCCGGCCTCCCAAAGCAACAAATCAAAAGGCCACCTTGCACTATTAATTCCACTTACTGATATTCCCTTTACGGGAAAAAGGTAAACGTATTTCTGATGAGCTATTCAGGCAATAAAAGCTCTTCAATTCTCTTCAAATCAGATGGGTATCAAGAGCTCGCTGGTGATTTAAACCCACTGCTCCAGTGAGACACAAGAGCTGAGTCAGGGCTTGGAAATGTCGGTGTGCAGCAGGCCCTTCCAATGTATGTGATGTGGGTGCGACTTCATAACTCATGCAGCCATGCTGATTAGGGTAAACACAGCGTTTTCCATGCAATCTGCTTGTAGTACCTCACAAATGAAGTTGTATTTCCCCATGGGAAATCTGCATCTGTTTGGTTTAATTTTTTCAATGGTTTGCTTGTTGGGCTACATATTAAATCCACTTACGAATTCTGCTTCACAGTGGTTTCTGTACAACATGTCTATTTGTCCAATTAAGACCTCCTCTGTCAACACTGGTGCAACCAGGGGGAATTACGGATCCAAAGAGGAGAAAGAAATTTTGATGTTCATCCGTCATAGTTTTAATCTGTTTTTCTATCCAAGACACTTAACCTCTACTGAAAAAAATGTTCCAGTCCCCATTTTGAGAAATCATGGTGTGTTTCAGATCAAAGTTGATGATGAATCTTAAATATAGTCCAACTGTGAAAATGTATTTTTGCTTCAGACTAAATGTTACCTTATGTGTTAACGAAGGCTTCGATTCAAATTCATCATCGGAGGAAGAAGTAGAATACTCGGCAGTCTCTTTTCTGACAGTTGGATGTTCACATCCTAAAATGAAGGAACAAAACTATCAGAGGAAAAAAAAAACAAAACTGTTCTTTAACTTATACAGACTCTTTGCACCTGCCCTGAGTTCCACTTTGCAGCACCCAGAGCAATTTGGAAATTTGGTCAACTGTGTTAATTAAATTTTGGTCACTGTCAAAAACTCTGCCTGCATATAATTGATTTTTTTTTCAGGTATTATGGACAAATAAATTAATTCCTTGAGCCCTCTTCATGTAGCATGGTGTTCTGAATGCATTCAGCATTCATTAAAATGTATATCTGAAGTTAGCCATATTACCCAAATGATTGTATAAGGCTCACTATACAGTGTAATTGAATGCAAAAAGTCTGAGCCAGCTCTTAAACAAATTACCCTTATGTGGCTTGTAGCATCTGGCACCCATTTTTACTACATGACATCTGCTCAGTGTAAAATAGTTGGCGTCAGAATGTCTGGTCATATAAAAAAATCACAAATGTAATCAGAAGCAAATGGACTAAAAGAACAAGGCTTTATCACACAGCCTCATGCAACATAAATATTTCATTAATTATGTCTAAACAAACGTCACTTATTTTTCTGCTTTAGGAATATTATCACATCATTGAACTGTTGATTAAAATGCCATAATAAGTCAGGAAAATCCATACATCACAACAATGCACTCCATAAGGAAAACTCAAAGGCTGCCTTTGGAAGAAGCATGTTTTCAGAATTATAAATTAAATTACATTTAATTGAAGCAATTTCATCATGCCTGTTTTCCCAGCATCTTGTTTCAACTGTGTGTAAATATTTGAATTTCTTCTTAATTTGTCTAATTCATAGATTCATTCTCTTTATTTAAGAAAATAAAACTGCCTATGGCACATCTGTCTCTATACTTCAACCTGCTACAGGGTTAATGATTAACAGCTGGGCAACATCTTGGAATTGTACATTATTTAAAGCTAACAATGCCATTCTTCTTTGTAACTGCTAGGTAATGTTTGGCTTTCTATGTGCAAGTTGTATTCAGATTAAAATCACTTCCCATTCTTTCAGTGTAAATGTTTCTTCGTTTCCTTGTACTGGATTGCAGCCCTGAAACAAGACTTCTGTCTTAAATTCTAATTTAAAACCTGGATCCAGGAAACACGTTTATTCCAGGGGGTAAAGCAATGAAAGCAAAATGAAAGTAATTTGAGGCAAAAAAATCTGGTTTTAGAAGCACCCAGCCCTCATGCTCAGTGAAGCTGCAAGCTCAAAGTGTCTTTTTGCGGGATAAGCAGGGACAGCCAGACTCAAAGCCTTTGCCAGTGCACAAGATGGAGGAAGGCTTGGGGGGGTATCACAGTCACTATTTCTTTTGAGGAGTAAACTTACCTGCCTTGTTTCTCCCCACGCAACCAAACATTTGCGGTAAGTACCCCGTGGTCACACCACCGGTGAAATCAAATTCCATAATATGCAGTCTGCAAACCTTCCAGGGAGCCCCAGCAGGGCTGGCCACACAAGCAATTACACACTCCTGTTCTTCTCTCAGCTCTGGGAATAAATGATTGCTTCCCTGTGTCCTCCTCTTTGAGCAATATCAATAATTTAAACAGCATTACAAGGTCTAGAAGAAAAGCAGCCTGCTGTAACACGAGGGCACCTGCCTCCTCCTTGGGACTGCAACTCAAGAGCTGTGTTCCTTTCGGGAACTGAGAGAGGGCCACTGAGTTCTCCAAGGACTTCCAGCAAGACCCATCTCACGAGCATGAGGAAGCCAATGTCAGGGCATGGAATTGAGTTATGTCCACAGACCTGCCAGTGCCTATTGGCTATGGAGAACTAAGCGTTAGCACCTTGTTCTGCAGAGAAAAGCCATTTAAATTGCTCCAAAACAGCTCAACAGCCTGTTAAGGGATGCTGCACACACATTTCCAGCATACCTGACTTACAGCTGTCAAATCACAGGGAACTGAACATTGGTATTGAATCTGACAGCATTACAGAATACATTTCAAAGTAGAAAATTGGAAGAAACCTCCAATTCTTGATATTGGGGCTTGGTATCTTCACATACATATGTCATATAAGATAAATTGCATCTGTAAACTACAGTTCCTCACACCTTGGTAATCTAAGGGTGGGTCTCAAAGACACTTTGCCTTGGCCTAATAGCCTTGGCACTGAATGCCATCAGCAGTAAAACCCTCACTGCATTCTGTAGGAACAACTGGACCAAAGTCCAGTGCTTTTGCAAATCCTTTTCAACATATAAATCCAGGCTACTGGTTTTGCTAGGAAACTTGAGATCCTCTGAACAGAGAGGGAGGTGTCATAAGGAAAGGTGTAAAAGGTTACAGCTTCTGTTGGAGGGAAAAGCACTCCTGATTGTCCTGGAGATTTAGAGGAAAAAAACACCTCTGGTGAAACTCTGTACATCACAGCTCACCTCTGCTTCCTGGAGTGGTTTTGTATCGCAGTAATGACTGCAGTCTAAATACACAGAAATTCTTGGAACAGGAACTATTTTTATAACAGCATTTTTATAACATGATGTTACAGTAATCTGTTGGCTTTGTCTGTAAGTGTCCGGGATTGCATATTTTTATAAGGTTGGTGGAGTTAATCATTGCCTCTCTGAGTACTTCAGTGTTTTACAGAAAAGAAAGGCTAAAGGACATATCTCTTAGGGCACTGGTGTCCCAAAACAGACAAGAATTTGCATGAAGTAGGAGTTGAAAAGAAAGGCCTGCAGAAATCAATTGGCTGTTTGGTTCCATATCTCCACTTTTCCACAGATTTTTCACGTGGTCTTAGGCATGCAATTTAATTTTGTATTGTTTCAGATCCCTAAAATATAAAATCACTGAAATAAGAGTGTCCTAGATGACATGAATACTGCAGTCACAAAGACTTTCAATGGTACAAAGATGCAGTAATGGGAACCATGTACAAACCTAAAATATTTGTAAGCAATCCCTAAAAGTGCACAAAACCAGCAAAGCAAGATCATAGAACATCTGATTTTCTTGTCATCTAAACTGGTAATTCTGCTTAATAAAATGAGCCATGTAAACAACCGCAGTCATAAATCGTCATAACAACTCTGATCTACTCTAAGGGACAATTCTAAAAATGTATTCGTGTGAATTCAGCTCAATCAGTGACAAAAAATATTCCTTCTGTTTCTTCATGACTGTCAAAAAGCAAACCCTGAGTCACAAACAGCTACCAATAAACCACCACCTTTGTGAAACCACCACCTTCAGAAGGTCTGTCTGTGAGTCAAAGCTAACCTAAACCCTGGATCTACTACTGCGGCTCATTGCAGATGTACCTTACAGCTGGCTACCACATACACACAACACTAAGAGAAGGCAGACACTAAGCTGACTGCAACTCTCTCATGCAACCTGGTTTGGCTCTCTTTAAACTGTTTTTTTTGTTTGTTTGTTTTTTCCTGTGGTATTAAAGATTTTTAGTACTTGTAAGTAAGACAGCTCCTTGGCATTTTTATTTTTTTAATTTCAAAAGGGCAAGATGGCTTAAGTGAGATCAGTTAGTCATCCGATTGATCAATTTTATTGATATTTTTTTTATTTTTAACTGCAGATTGGAACCCAAAGGTGGAATCAAGCAACAACAACAACGAAGCCTCAATGATATTTCTGCAGCAAATCAAAAATCCAGTATTGCACCTACAAACCTCTGTATGGCTGTTTGGGAACACCTGTGTATTCTACAGGCAAACTTACATAGGATTTTTTTCAAATCAATCTCTCACTGAAATCAGTGCATAAACCCCCACTGCTTCAGTAAGAATTGTCCTAGGTCCTGCACAGGCAGATCTCTGCACAGCCCCAAATTTCTAAGCAGTGCTGAGCAAAAGCCAAGCATGGGCAAATGGCTAGATCAAAGCTGTATTTTTTAATTTTTCACAGACTTTGCAATGCCCATATTCTATAACTATAGTAACTTAATAATTCCTCTTTTGGCTTGCACAGCAGAGGAATGCAGCACATTATTAAATCATCCTTTGTTCAAAATTTTTAAAATCTAAATAAAGTATAATATTATTCAAACCTAAGAACATTTTCCATTTTAGTAGGAACAAAACATATCAGTTGTTGTAATACATTTACTTAAGAGCAAGTCAACTTGGCTTAGTCTACGGGTGATGTTATAGACTCAGAAAAAGCCTTTCGTTTGAGACCATAGTGCGAAAAGTGTGAACACTAGCAACTCTCTGTGGCTTCAGAGCAGTCCTTTGCATCCTCTGGCTCAATAGGAAAGCCTGGTTTTGCAAGTTGTTGGATAAAGGAGCCTCCAAGAACCTGATCCAAAAGTTCAGGAATGAGAGCGGGAGTTATTCTATTTATTTCAATGAGTTTCACATCAAGTTCTGAAGCAGAAAGGTTACAAAAAGGATCTGGCAGCTCAAGGAGAGCATTTCAGCGACTTTGCTTACGCTCCATTCCTTGTACATGCATTATTTTATACACAAATTGTTATTTTAATGCTGAGTTTGGGTCATAATTTAATAAAGTAAGGCACAAATGGGTATGCCAATAAAATTCAATAGGTTATTGAGTTAAAAAACTGTGCCTTTCTGTAGTGGGCTTTTGGAAAGATGGATTATAGAGAAAGACAGGTGGGTGTCTCTCTCATACTTCATATTTTATACCTTAAACTGTGCTGCACTTAATTCTTTCTGAGCCTATGCTTAGATTAATTTGGTTGCGCTTTGTATGACATCAATATTTCTTAGACTCATCTGCAACTTTAATATTAAGCTTGCTCTTGCAAGCAAACATGAAAATCAATACCTTTTAATCACTGCCCAAACAGACTCTCAAATCTGTTAGAGCAGGTCGGTAAGGTGCTAATTCCTTGCAAACAAAAGAACAAGGGGATATCAGTGACACCACATAGCTCCCAAAAGCATGCCTATAGTTCGGTCACTAAGGCAGCAGGCAGAACTGAAGAGACACCTGCTGAGAAAGCAGATACACAAAGCAAAGCTTCTTCCTACTGCAGCTTTATTTCTACAATATCTGAACTTGTCATGGAGAGGATAGCAAACATACTCCACATGGCACTGAAGCTTCCGGTGCTAATCCTTCCACTTGCCTGCTTTTCTCCCCTTTTCACAATGCACTCAGAGTCACAGAAGCAACTGCTCTGCATCCCTTTCTGCCCCATTGCTCCTTCTACATCAGCAAGTATGTTTTCCTGTCCCAAACACATTTGAACATTAGTGAACAGCAGACCAAACTTGGGTCCAACATGCTGTCTGTGCTCTGCTCTGACAACATCTTTAATTCCTAATTCTTAACCAAAGATACATTTATTAAATCTTCATATGTAGACAGTAACTCTAAGTTAAACATAAAATACAACAGAAATGGGGTTGCATGATAGTACATCGATCTTTTAAATGTTAAATGCTTGCAATAAACAATTCCATTCAGGTCCCCACCTGCAGAAGGAAAATGTAGCCTGTCTTCTGCAGAACGGTCCCTCACGAAAGGCAGAGATGACACAAGGAAATTCCCTTCTCTTTCACGAACCTTACTTCTCAGTCTATCAAAAAGTGACCCAAGACTACTCTTCTGTGTGGAATCATCCAGATTGTCCCTGGGAGTGTTCTTGGATTCCCGAGATGAAGCAAGGAGGTACTTCTCGTTACAGGTAAATACATCATCCCTGGGAGCCACTGGAGGAGTCTCTTTAAAGGTAAACTTTTCTAAGAGTCCTGGGACATCCTCCATCCTAGTGCAAGGTGATTTCTGAGGTATACCAGTGGTCCTGGAAGGCCTGCTGTGTGGACTGTAGACTGGGAAGAATAGCTCCTTGGTGTATTCACTTGGAGATATTTCTTCAGAGCTGACAGAAAAATTAGATGGAGTTGAGAGAGAATTGCAAGTAATTCCTAAATATTCTCCAGCCTGCTTCCCAGTTTTAAGCTCCTGTGGCTGACTGTTATTTGCTCTGTCGTTATTACTGTTCCTTTGGCTTAGGGAATAGCCAGGAGTACTGGGGAAGCTGAAGTAAACTAGTTCTGAAGAGGCTTTGGATTTGCTGTCTGAGTCCTGCTTTAGTCCTTCTGTAGATAAGGTTAGAGGCTCCAAAATGGACCTCTTGATTGCATTGGCAATGAGCCTCAGTGGTGATTTTGGCTGGCCAGCTGTAGGCGCCTTGGCAGCTGTGTCTGGATTCTTCAGAGCACCTTTCATGTCAACTGGCAAAGCTGGTGGTACATCATCTGCAAATAAGAGAGGCAAATGACGAGATTGTTTGAACACACCTTTTCTCCAGTCAGTATCCTTCTCCTCTGAAATCCCCGGCACTCCTTTGTTTTGATACTGCAGCCTGGTTCCACCTAAGTCTACCCCATTTGACTCATACAACATAGGTTGCTGTTCTGTGCAAAGCACCAGCCTCTTTTTTGCCTCCTTTAATTCTTGCTCAAACTTTTCTTCTGGGTGCCTTGTATTTTTCTCATCTTTTTCTTTCAAACGGAGAGATGGCAGCACTTTGGCATTCCTGTTAAAACCTTGTGATTCAGAGGTGTAATTCTGTTTGTTTTCATTCCAGCTCTGGCCTGTACATGTCCCATTGTCACAATCTATATCTTCAGGCTCCAAAAACTCATCAGCCAGCTTCCCATTACCACAAGGGATCTGTGGAGAACCTCTGGCTCTGCTCTGAAATGGACAATGAGGCACGTAGAGATGGACATCTTCACTCATCTCTCTGACTTCTTTTTTTTGAGATACTGGGCTGTAGGTTTGGACATGTCCTCTTGTAACTTCTGGTGGTTTCTTGTAAGAAGTCAACCGTCAAGTGTAAGAAAAAAAGATAATTGTGGTGTTAGAAAAATATAGTTTACTGTATCTTTTATTTTATATAATATTTTAATCAATTTCAATCTTAACATGATACTAATAATCATAATTTTTTATATATAGATACACACACATACATAGATAGATGACAATACAATAAGAAAAAAAAAGAAAGCTTTTCTCCCTAAAGGGATAATATTTACCTAGGAAAGGAGATCTAATATTCTACGGGAAGTTTTAATAGTCTGCAAATAATGTAATTCATACTAAGAATCTGTCATATCTTTATGAATCACCTTTAATGTTTTCCTTGGAAAGCAAGAGTCCTATCTACAGGAAAATACACAAAAGTCAATCTGCTCCATTCTCCTGTGTACATTTCAGTTGCATCATGTTACAGTTTACAGCAAGCACAAGAGGCCATAATCCATCCTCTCCAACTGCTCTTATAATATTGTATGCTCACATGGTGCAGGTACAAATGAATGAAGTGACCCAGAAATAATGGTAAAATGCAAGATGGTAGTTTAAACAATTCAATTAGTTCTCTTTTATGATTATTTTTCCTTTGGTGAAGATTTAAATTAATTACTCCAATCACTGAAACATTCTGCTGTAGACAGTAACAAGAATAAGCGCCCACATTACCTATCCAACAGACCAAAACTACAGGTTTTTTCCTTCTTAAAAGGGGGCATTTTATCCTCAATGCTATGAGATAACAGATGGCTAGAAGATTTAATTCCTGTTTCCACTTCTACACCAGATTCCCAAATTCAAATGGGTAAAGCCATTAATCTGACTTCTCATTTCCTAGATGCACAGCAAGTCGCATAGGAAGTAAGGTAATAATGATTACTCTCTGCTTAGTAGTTGTATTTGATGACTGAAATTAACACTGGCCAGGATCTCAGACAAAAACATGAGAAACACCAATAAATGAATAAACACCCACTTAATGTTTCTTTAGAGTAAGAGAAAGGCCACCAAGCGATGTGTGTCAAGTGGAAATCGCAGCATGGCCTCATCTCTCCTTGTGTACAGCACAGCCAGGCAGCATTGTGCTGCTCTGCTCTCCGGGGACGCTTCCTTCCTGGCCCTATTGTCCTGGACCGGATTTCAGCTAGCACCATGGATGTTGAAGACTTGATTTTTTTGGAAGGCAGACCCTGAGGTCAAGCAATTTTTATCACTTTAACCCAAGGGCGAGGACAGCAGGCTAGGACACAGAGGACTTGGCCTGGCTCCGAGTCAGGGGGACGGACTGTGCTCTGCTCAGGACTGTTGGTCATGACTTCTGCTACAGTGTCATGCTTGCAACAGGCCCACCCTTCCTCATCCTTAAAAAGCAGAAACTACAAAAGGAAGCCTAGGACTTGTAGGAACCTGAAGATGCTCCTGAGCTGTGGGAGGTGTAGAGTCAAGAGCTTGCTGTGAATTAGGAACAGAAGTCTTCTGCCCATTGGATGCTAGTGGTAAACATCAGATGCACACATACATCTAAGGGCACTAGCAGCCTAAAATCTCCCTGTCTCCTTTGCTAGGTTTCCTCTGGCCAGTGCTATGCAACTGCTTACTTGACACCTCACCTCAGCTCTCAGATCTGCTCTCCAAGACCAGTGCTCGCACTTGCCTCTCGTCCCACAGCTAAGCACAGCAACAGAGGGAGCATTTAAGCCATGTGGATGTGATACCCTCTTACTGCCCCCGTGCTGACACGTGTCCTTGCCCAACACACACCACCTGAAGACCCACCTCCCATCCAGACCTATGAGCATATGGTTAGACCAACAGCTAGCTCAGGAGCACCAAGAGCCAGAGATCTGGGGTTTGCTCTCCATTGAGAAAAAAAACTGTGGCACAAAGCAAATGCCAGTGGCAACTAAGCCCTGTGCTGTGAAGGAAGCCTACATATTGGCTGACACAAGAGGTTAGTGTCCAAATCTCAGCATGATCAAAGTCTTAGTCTCACAGAACGCAAATGTTACTTAGCCATGTGATTTGGGAACGGTTATACCAATCAGAGCATCAAAGTCTCTTTCCTATGTATAACACAGGCATAACTCCAACTTTTGCTGGTTACTGAGAGGACCAAAACTATTTAAAAGAGTAGAGGATGCTCAGACAAGCCTGCTACAAGCAGACAAGTCCCAACAGTAGTAGTGCTTGTGCTACTCTGATCAATTCTCCTTCATACCTGTGTTTGGAACTGATCCTCTCCGAGATCACATTGACAGCTGGATGAGCTCTCCTTCCATTGTAGCCCAGGTTTCTTGTTAGAAAGCAGAGGGAAATCTGCCAAAAAACACCACCACCACATTTTTACTATCATATTCACATTATTATCTTAAATAAAATTCACAATTAAAGAACGACAATAAAAAGTTAGAGTCATCTGGATACAGTTTTACCCTGAAGAGCTGACCTACAGTAATGAAGTTTATAGCCCCACTTACATATGTATGCACACTATACAAAACACATACTGACATTTTCAGCAGTGAACCTGAATTTATTCTACTTTTTGTCTAAATGAAGTGAAGCATCTTGTGAGTTACAGGAAACTTTCTGGAAAAAGCCTCTTTAAAGCGCTTTCAGACCTTAAAAATAGAGACGGTAAAAACAACCATCTATTTCTGAAGCCTTAGTTCTGAAAAATGAAGAGAAGTGTATGGGTTCTGAGAGGGCTGGCTAAAGAGAAAGAAATGAGAAATGCAACCATCTACATGCAGTAAAAACAGAATTAATTCCCTTCTCTTAAATTGGGCTAAGGGGCAGCATGCTGTAGGATCTTCAAGGATGAGGCAAGGTAATTCATTACTATAGGCCTTGAACCAAAACTTAGTTGCTAGAAGAAAAAGCAGGTGGATAACTTGCACCTGAATGGAGTCAGCAGAACTCTCTAATATTTGTGTGTGAGAGAATTGGACATAATAAATAGTATTTGGATGAAAGAAAAGTACACCTCAGCCAAGACATTACCACATGAAGTTTTGACATGAGAAGTCTATTTATAGCTGAATTATCAACTCCAAAACCCAATTAACAGTTCTGAAACCCACAAAGGTTCCCAGTGCAAACTCTGCTTCTTCTATACACAGATAAAAGCTCCAACGGGACAAAAGCAACACACCGGAAAGATGGAATTCATCTCCTACACATGGACTTTAGAAAAGGGAAGCCAGGGAAAGGATCCTATTTTCCTTTCCTCTCACCCTTTTGTTCCCAATCTTGATGCAATTTGTTACTCTTAGTCGAGAATTGAGGGAAACGATGAGCTGGAGTTCATTAAAGCACTCCTGTAGGAAACAGTACTGAGGGGTTGAACTGAAACAAAGCCAGCTTTGTCACTCAGTTAAAAAGGACATCACAACTCTGATCTGCTGCTGGTCTTGCTTTCTTTTTCTTTTGGCAATGAGTTTTCAGGAAGACAGCGAGAAAGAGAGTGAGAAGGAAAAAGCACCCTTCAAATCATTTCAGGCACATTGAGAAAGTCCAGTAATGGTCCTCTAAGAAAACGTCATCAAACTTGAGCTCTTCCATCTTCACTTTCACAGCATACCTCACCCTCCCCCAGTTCTCACTCCCAGTACCAACACAACTCCTCTCCCACTGCCACGTCCCAGGCCGCCTGCAGAGCTATGACATTCCCACCCCATCCCCAGATCACCTGGCTAACACGGGAGGACTCTGATCCAGCCGAAGTTTCTGAGGTTTTCTGCAATTCCAGAAACAACTATCTCATAGTTCCTCTTTTGCTGTGATACCTCTGGGGCGCACAGCGTGCCGATGGAAATCCTCCTGCAGGTCCTGGGGTTGCTCCATCCAGAGGCTGCCCTCAGACCACAGGGGTCATCCCTCCCCCCTCCCCCCGCCCCCCCACCCCCCACCCCCAGGCACCTGGTAGTGAGACTGGGGGGAGAAGCAGCATCCCAGCGTGGCCTTTCCATTACCACGTGTAACAGAGAAAATTACTTTTTTTCTTCTATGCAGCCCCAGGGGTCTGTGGGACAGCAGCACACACCGCGGCAGCTCACAGGGGTGCATTACTGCACAAGGACAGGGCAGCACAAGCGAGAGCAGCACTTAGCACAAAGTCCCAGCGTGTTGCCTTGCACAGAGATGATTGACTTATTCCAGCTGAGGCTCTGAAGCTATATTTGCAGCTTCACGTTAAAAACATGTTATTAGGAAAAACAAAACAAAACAAAACAAATCCTTAGGGCATTACCAAAATCTACTTGGCCTAAAAGCTCCTCGTGGTGACCAAGACAACAAATAAGAGCGTGGCGCTGTCTGTGGCTGCAAGACAGGAATTACAGATTTTGAAAGGCAATATCCTGCCCTGAATCTTTCAGCCAATATAGAAATGACACCAATTTCCTTTCCTTGGCTGCACACCTCATGCTGTTTATGAAACATACGTGTTTTGGGAAATAAGTCTGAAAAGGACACAGATTTTTCTTTAATGTGATTGATGATTATATGAGTTCTTGTAACTAAGTGGATTAAATACAGAAACTAAGACTTACAGTGTTCCTCCAGAGAGTAAAAAATGCCTCTATTCTGTTCCCAGTATATGCTGAATGTACTTTACACCTCATTTTAAAAGTATACTTGAGGTTCAGACACATTCATGTAGCATGTAGCTTTCCTCTCAAAGACTTCTAGCTCCCTCTAGAGCCCTTCGGAGGCGTTAATAAAATGATGAGAAAATTAATTGGCAAACAATTAAGTAATACACTTGCTGAGAACAAGCTGAAAATTAATCGAAATTACGAGTTACCCCTGGTCTTTCCTTCTTTCCTTTCACAGTCTGTCTTTTTTCCCCTCATATCTGGAATAAGCACCATTTTTGTTGGATTTTTTAAGAACTGAGATCAACTAAGGAACAATTTTAAATCTAAGCTTTCAGTAAATTCAACACTTGATGTATACGCCAATCCCCACAGTGTTTCACAGTGCTCAAAGACAGCCCTGAGGCTGACAGATGCCACAAGATTTTTTGAGAGCACCCTGCCCTGCTGGCCCATCCTGGGCAGAGGACAGCCCTCCTCTGGGGTAGGATGCCCACCTAGCTGCTCCAGGGAGGTCCTGCAGAGAGCGGCGAGTCCTTCTCTGCACCTTGGAGGTACAGCCAGTCCCAGGGAATGTCGCCCCATCAAGGCCTTTCTGCCTGTCCATCTGCCACAGCTGCCTCTCCGAGGACAGACTTCGGGGTGTGATGGTTTGCTGAAGTCCAACTTGGTGGGAGCATCTTCTACGGACCATGAAATAGCCCCATGTGTCCTCTACTGATATTTAGTGAATTATCCCAGATGTGGCAACAGAAGCCTTTAAGGGACCATGAAGTCCATAGTGAAAGTGTTCATGTGCAGCTAAGGGCATCTGACATAGTTGTAAGGCTGGTGCCAAGACAGAGGGATGCATCTTGCCCCCTTTTTTGAGATATATAAAAAAAATCTTCCTATAACGGATACTTGCAAATAATCTTGAAGCTTCTTTCTGCAGTAAAACCAAGCAAGCCAGGATACCTCTGCTTGAACATTGGTCCCATAATTAGCACAGGCATCCTATGAGCTCTGTCCTGAAACAAGAAACTTCTCCAAAGGCAGCTGAGACTCTGAGCAGCTACAGAAATCCCCCACAGAGGGCAGAGTTGCAGAGGGAAGCTGAGGTGGGGCGACTCTCACCACCGGTTCCCAAAAGCCAGCTGTCTGCACGCCTAGAGACTGTGGCACTCAGTCACATGCACAAACCCCTTCTTTCCACCGCTATGTATTTATGCTTTATACTTATGGGCTGTCAACAGCCCAGTCTAACAGATACAACTGTTTCTGAACAAGTTTTGGGAAGACTTGAGGTGCTGGTAAATGCGCCCAGCTCCACACCACTATCAATAATCCTGCAAGTACCAGTGAGTCCCAGGGGACTCAGGAGAGGTGCAGCATGCAGCTGCGGAGGGGCTGTGTTGAGGCGGGCAGGCAGCCATGCTACAAGCAGCAGAGGTGTGACTGGGAACACATCTGGCTTATCTCGGGGACACAGCTCAGGAGGAAGATCACTTTGACACCACCCTGGCTGCGAGGAGTGACCACCCTGCGTTTTGCAAGTGAATCGCGCACAGACCTGATCGCTATTGAGCTCAGTACATTCCTGTTTGAGTCCCTTGGGCAGAGATAGGTCAGCCTAAATCAAGTGAAACTGTCAGAGGAGAAGAACCAGTAATGCTCATTTGGGGAGGGCTGTTAGTACTCCTTCCTCTTCAGTAAACAGAAACATCACCTGTTTTTTCAGCAAATGGTAGAGGATATGCAAATAGGCACCTCCAGAAGCACGTCTGGTATGCAGTGCTCAAAATATTAGACCTATTGATACACTGAACCAAAAGCAATCAGTGCACGTAGGTCTAAGGGCAGAATACACGCTCTGTGATATAAGCACACCTTATTGGCTGAGAAATTAGAGCTTAGCATACACAGTTATGGCAGACATAACTTGCCAGCACTACTCCTTTTGCAGATGCCTATGCAGGGCCACGACCAAGAGCACATTCACACAAGGCCCCACAGCTCCCGTTGTGGGAAAGAGAATTGAAATGCCACTTCTGAAACCCCACCAGTGCTGAGCTCATCCAACACACGTGCACAGACAGCACCCACACTGGAGAGGGAACAGGAGAACTCGGCACCCCTAGCTCCTGCAGCCCCAGGCTCCAGCCTCCCGGAAGACAGCTGCTGGGGATGGGGTGCCTCCACTCGCCACCTGCCTCTCCTCGCCCACTCTGTGTGGCCACAGGCTTCAGACTGGTTTGGGGCAGGTGCGTTGAAATGGCAGTGTTTGCATAAAAGCGCACATGGACAGATATACAGTATTGTGAGGTTTTGTCTCTCCTGTACAAAAGCCTGGATTACACAGAGTTGTTAACTTGTCATAGAGTCATTGGTGGATTTACTTAATGGTTTATTCTCTGGTAGCTATGGTGGTAAAAGAGTAGGAGATATAATAGGAATTAGATATGGACAGATAGATGATGTATGGATTACCTTATTAGTCACAAAGATAGGTAATAACCTATGGAGCAATCACATGAAAAAGGAATTTGATCCTTTCAGGACAGGAAAGTGAAAAAAAGAAAGATTTGTTGTGTTTTAGCTCTCTTGTCTCCTTACCTCATGAGTCAAAATCACAAAAACTTTTAAAGAAAAGGACAGGGAGAAATTGACATTTAAGGGAAAAAAAAAACAGGAGACAGTGCAAGTGGAAGATGCAATCTCTTCTTGGGCTGTACTCACTTGTTTGGATTTTTCTTCTCCAATTCTGATACTTAGTTAACGCAGTGGAGTGAAAGCTGTTGGCTCTCTGTAGTGCTAAACAGAAACAGGAGAGAGATGTCGTTAGCTAGCACAGCACAAGCCAGAGAACAAAACCATAGCTCCCCATTCCCTGCCAGGCTGCGCAGCGCCCAAGCACCATGGCAGCACCAGAGCAGCCCCAGGAGAGGCTCCCCTCATGCTGGTGCTGTTTTCCCATGTGCCTGCCCGCTGCACCTCATGTCAGCAAAAGCGGGACAGGAGAAAGCCAGGGCTGGGTCATAGTGGTTCAAAAGTAGCGCTCCAGACAGATGTTCCGAGGGGAAGCCTGCCTCTGCCTTTGAAACAAGGCCTTTTTATTCAGGAGTCCATTTAAATCGCCTTGTAAAACCCCCCTCTTTTCTGTTCCAATTAGAAATGCATAGAAGGGCATGGGGGTAGTGAGGGACTGGAAGAAATGAATGCTGATGGCTCTTCATTGCAGCAAAATCATTTCTCAGCTCTTCCATCACTGAGGCACAGCCTGGCAGAAGGCTCCTTGCACAAGGAAGGAAGCCAGATCCTTACAGCAGCCCTTTCAGTGCTGCCCAAACCTCATGCCAAGGCACTTTGGGTGATGATGAATCAAAGGACTTGGACATTTTAGCACCACATAGACCTCTTGTATAAAAATCTGCCAGGAATGCCTAGAACATTGTGGTGTTTAACATCACCCTTTTATTTTAAATATGAGATTAAGTCAGTATACCACATTGAAATCCAGGAACTCTATTCATGTCTAACAGGCTTTGGAAACTCACCCCTGTTCAGGCACCAATGAGATCTGAAATAAAAGCTGGTTTCGACAAAGCCTTTTCCACACAGAGAGGAGTGATAACACCAGATGTAATTAACAAATGCAAAATACCGTCAAGTTTCTCAGAGTCCAGCCATAAGCTGTCAGCATGTGGGAGGATCTGAGAATGCAGACATAAATCAATGCTGCACATAAGGCTGCAAGCAGAGAGCTTTTGGGGGGAGAACCCCAAAAAACAGTTTTGCACATCTGCACACACCATCCAGACAGCTGCTCCCTTGCTCCACCTGCATTTTGCATCAGCATGACTGCTCTTGCCCAAAAGCGCAGAGCAGCTTTAGTGCAGGTCTGTGCCTGTAGCACCACAGCTGCCAGCTCAGGACGCGCATGCAGGCCCACACTGCTCTGCCTGGGGGAGAAACCCAGCAGAGCATGAGCCTGGCAAAGCTCTGGGGATGCTTTCTGAAGCAGAAGGTCCACCATAGCTTCAACATGTCACCATGTAGTCCTAAAACATGGCAGTCCTCGCTTCCTGCAGCTGCACGTCTTTGGTTGTTTTTAGTCCACCTTTTAGGCCTGACTTCCAGCTCCAGAAAGGAGTTTCCAGTTGGAGGCAGACTGCTCCTAAACCTCTTGCTGCCTCCCTAGCAGCTATATCCTTTCCTCAGTGTGCTTTCTGTAGACACGAATAGCTCAAGCAGCTACTAAGTATAAACTGAACAGAGCAAAGCACTCCAGTGCTTCCAAAAATCACCCTTAGCCAACGTCACAGATATTGCACAGGCTGCTAGTAACAGTCCAGTGTTTTACTGGTGGGAAAGCACCCACCTGGCACTGCAAGCTGGGCAGGAAGCACAGCTCCTCCAGGTCCCCGTGCAGCATGACACCGCTGCATCAGCCAAGGTGGGCAGAGCAAGGCACTGCTCCGGCAGCTGCCCATGCCACAGGAGCAAACCACCCAGCAGTGGCTCTGAGCAAACTTTCACTCTGAGCATTTTAGTGCCACCTGCTGCATAAGTGTTTAAGATTCAACCAGCGAGTAAAGAAGAAAGGAGCTTGTAAAATACTGTTACATCATCCAAAAGGCAGAAATCCCCCCAAATGAAGACACTTAAGAGGTAAAACCTGGCCACATTGCTGGCAGCAGCCTCCAGTTCAAAACCTCCCCCTCAATGCTGACTTCAGCCCCTGGGAGAGGCCACGGGCATTCCCCTGGGCAGGGATACTGCTTACCATCAGCAACTTTGGATGTTTTGTGGCTTTCCTCTGGCACCACAGGGCTCCTGGAGAGTGATGCCCACCGCCGGGGGGGGCTTGGACAGGCAGGGAGCTCCAGCAGCGAGGTCTCTCCTTCACCCACCTCAGAGTTGGAGGAATCACCGTTAAAATCAGACTCCAGCTCAGAGCTACGGGGAAAAGAAGGAGAGATGGGAAGAAAGTGGGACATTTCAGAAGGCACATATTCCTGTAAGATTTCTGCTACCCAGATTCATACCCATGATCACTGTGTTCAGCACAAAACCTGAAGTCGACCTGCCACAAAGAGAGCTCTGGCTTTCTCCCACGTGCCTGGTGACAGGACGAGGGGGAATGGGCTAAAGTTGCGCCAGGGGAGGTTTAGGTTGGATATTAGGAAGAACTTCTTTACCGAAAGGGTTGTTAGGCATTGGAATGGGCTGCCCAGGGAAGTGGTTGAGTTGCCATCCCTGGAGGTCTTTAAGAGACGTTTAGATGCAGCCCTTAGTGATATGGTTTAGTGGAGGACTTGTTAGTGTTAGGTCAGAGGTTGGACTAGGTGATCTTGGAGGTATCTTCCAACCTAGACGATTCTGTGATTCTGCGAAACACAGCAGTGAGCCACTGGGACAGCTCCTTGCACAGCAAGTACAAGGAGGGACCATAGATCACCACATAGGCAAGTTTTGGAGTCTCCTTCCTTAAATGTAATTAAACGCATGCCACAAAAACACATACTCAGAGTCACACATGTTGTGACCTTGCCTCTGGGTGGGAGAATAACCTTTGCAGGTGGTTATTAGTCCTTTTTTACGATAATAAGGGGATTTCTTTAAAGGCCAAACTGTAAGGAACATGCACTTTTAGGCCTTCTGATGTGACCGCATTCCCAGTGTCATAAACAAGTCTGCCACCATATGACTTGGCCCATTTTTAATGAAAACAATACTGCTAAACCAATTGATAGATTTATTGTGATGATTAATAGCTCTACTTTGAAAAGAGGAGCTTATCCTATGAGTAGTCCTGTTGGTGTGGCAGGAGAAAGCTGCGTCACATTTACATAGTGCTGCCTTGTAGAAAGTACAGATTCATTGTAACAGCCACAAGACAGAGACACACAACAGGAGGAAAAAGCGCTAAAGGAAAGGCAGTGTTTGGGTACCGCTGCCTGCCAGCAGTGGCTGGAATAAAATCTCTCAGGTTAGGCAACAAATTTCTGATGGCTTGATTTTGTGCCTGGAGCAGGGAGTAACCCTTGACCAGATCAGATGTTGGCTGCAGACAGTATAAAGCTAGTGCACGTGCCATACACGTAGCACTGACCAGTCCTGTACCTCTGCTTCACCCAGCTCAAACTGGTACTGGGAGACCTTGGACGTAGTTAGTTCTCTGGTTGCGGTATATATACATTTTTATATATATATATATATGAACTCTTTGATAGTTGGGATCACTTCTGGATTGCGATCACACGGAGGTTGGGCAGAGTGCCACACAAAAGAAAAAGACATGCCATTAATACTGATAGACACATTTCTGTTTTAAAAGAGCAAATGTTTATTTCCCTTGGCTGGCAAGGATGTAAGTGCTGCAGGATGAGGCTTGTCCTCTGATCACTGCTTGATAGGCAGTCATTATTCACAAGTACCTAAAGCATGAATTGAAAAGCTATTTTACCGAGCTAATCATTTTTCCTGCCCCATGCTCACTCAGACCTTGCAATATCATTTGTCACTTGCTATTTCGCTCATCCCCCCCTTGTTAGGCGATGGCTCACCAGCAGGAGCAGCACAAGCACATGGTCCCCAAACGAAGGCAGTGAGAGAGGCTGGCACAGGCTATCCTGGTGACAGCGGCAGTGTCAGCTGGGACAGGGACCGGGGCCTCTCTGTGAACATGGGACTGTCACAGCTGGAGGAAATGGATCTGATCCCTCAGATCAGGGGGATGAGCTGGCTCCCATCTCTGCATGCTGCCCAAGTGCAACAGGCATGAAGAGCCTCAGGGCATTAGCGTGGGTAGGAGCAGGCACTCTGCAGCAAGCCACTGTATGGCAGCGAGATCTCTCCAACAGACAGGAAACATTTCCCCAAGCTCTCCTTTCCTTGCAGGAAGGAAGGAGCCCCAGCAGAGAGTGATCCTGTCCCCAAAGAATATCCAAACACATGCGGTGGAGCACAAATGTTATTTAAAACCTCCCAAAGGGAACAGCATAAAGTTTAATTTCAAAAAGTGTTACCTTCCACAGCCTATACACAACACCATGAATAGGTGTTTGAAGGGCTTCAAGATTCTAAGTGAGTTTCCTCACATAGTAATAGCTCTCTGTTTGCAACAGCTGGCTTTGGGTTGGCTTTTTTTTTTTTTTTTTTTTTAATTCTCAGTAAGGAAAACTACTTTACTTGAAAGACACCAATCTAATCATTATTATGGCTGGAACGAACTCCCACAGAATCCCACCCAAAAATACCTAATATATTCTAAATTTACACAGAGATCAGACTTCCTTGGACAGCTCTCCAAGAGTCACAGGATTTTGGATGTCTTTGGGATGGGCAGGCTATCAAACATCCAGAGAGGCACTCGGGTTGTGGAGCTGCCCCGTGGTACCCAGGTAGCAGGCAACCACACCACAGGATGCACCTTTGCCACAACACACCCACTGCCCTAATCCCTGAACTGACATTTTTTGGAAAACAAATAGCTGAACCTGGGTTGATTGGGGTAAATATTTTTCTCTCTGACTCAGGCCCCTGTGTGGGATGCAAATGTTTGAAGATTTCCTGCAAAATGAGTCATATGTCTTGGGGGATTTATGGTTGTGGTAAAGAACAATTGTTTTTTTCTGAGAGGTTTTCCTTTTTTCTCTTCCCTCCCTCAGCTGTATGTGCTATACTTTTCATCAGTGCTGCAGAAAAAAAAAAATCAGGCTTTTTTGTTTTTAAAGGCCTATTTGTAATTTCAACTACCTGCTTGCATCACTGGTGACTATGACTCGAATAGCAAGGAGGTTGTGCTCTGTCATTTCCTCCTCAGGGATGACCCTCACGGTGGTCCACTCTGGAGAAGGTGACCAGTTTTCCAAGTTGTGGCACTCCAGGATGCTCTTTGCCTTCTTCAGAGAGGTGGGCTCATCGGCCACGGGCTGGCAGCAGCCTAGGAAAAGTACAAAGGTGATAGCAGCGCATTAGGGGTGAGCCAAAGTCAGGAAGCCCATGGGGAAAGACCTTGGCCTCTCCTTTGGGTGGTCCTTGGCCACTGGCAGTGGTTTCTGGGAGCACCAGCAGCCCTGCAGGGTGAGACCAGGTCTGAAAGTTGGGCTTTGTGGTACGAGCCTGCTGGTGTTCACCAACTGGGACACAAATAGATAGAAATGGAAGCAGGACAGGAGGCTTGGAGCAGTGATTCCCCACCCATCACTGCAGCTCTCCCTGGTCTGCTTTGGAGCAGACGCATTGCAGCCACACATCCTGCACCGTACCCGCTTTGACCTTGGCCAGGTCGCTTGGCCTGTCCCTCGCTGTCCCCTCCCTCTGCTGAGCTGTGACACCAGGTCTCCAAAACAGGCTGTGGCAGCAGGGCTACACCTTGACTTTGCACAATTCAAGCAGCCACCAGTCTGTCCTGCCTCTCCCCCCACCACCAAAAAGAAAACTGGTGCACTTAGCTTCTGCATTTCTTCTCTCTCTCTTTTTTTTTTTTTTTTTGTGCTAGCCCCCTTCTATATACAAAAATAATGACCAGCACCAGAAGCCCAGCTGCTAGTGGTGAGGGTGTCTGCTGTACAAGTACAGGTCTTGCTGTGGCTGGCTGAAATTCCCTTGCTTGTGCTCACAGAATGAGCAAAATGGCTTTGCAGTGTTGGTTTTTTTTTTTTTTTATATTACTGTTTTACTGACTATGCTTTTCCCAAGCACCACAGAGCACTGCACTTTTCAAAAGGCTGTGGTGAGCTCTGGTTTTTCATGCTTCATAAAAGCCAATGTACTTTCTTGGCTTGAAAACTCCTCAAGACTTCACTGCTCACAGGAGGCTCTCTTTAATTCCCCTACCGGTGCGTGCGAGCAGCCAGGTGGGCAGGAGGAGCAGCTCACCGCTGCACCATGAGGAGAGGCTCCTGCGCCAAGCCCCCGGGGTGCAGGGGAGCTGCCCCAGAGCTGCTCTCCAGGAAGAGATCCTGCCAGGCAATTTGTAAAATACAGGCCTCCGCATGGCTCAGGGTAACCTTCTCCCTAAAAGCTGCTGCGTTAATGTGAAAATCAGAGCAAACAAAACCTAACAAAAGCTTGCCAGCTGTACCCATGATGGCAATAAGCAGTGCCCGAGGTCACAGCAAGTGGCAATGGAGAGGTTTCTCTGTTCCTTCAGCACCCATAGGCTGTTCAATGAACTGCCTGCCAAGAAACTTCTTGCCATTTGCTTGTAGGCTCAGCGTGTGTTCCCTCCCCCATCCCCTGTATTAACGGTTTTCCCCCACCACAATGCCAGGAAAGAGGATAAAACATTTTTATGACTAACGCGCACAGCTGTAGAACACCAAAACCCATGGACAGACAGACAGACTACCCAAACCAATTACCAGCACAGTTCCCGAATACGTACACATTCCAAGTTAACCAGTCCCTTTGCAACAGCCTGCCACACACCCACATTGTAAGTGACAAGCACAACGGACATGGCTGGTGCAGGACCTCAGGACGTTGCCTGGGCCAGCTGTGCCTCAAGCACCGTCAAATGGGAACCGTCTGCTGAGGGAGGTACATTTCTGTGCCACCTCTTCTAAGGCACCGCAGTGCTCTCCAGTTTGAATTGTACAGCAGAAGCTGGTTTTCTCAGGCATCTGCTAAATGGCTGAGTCCTTTGTGAACACAATAATCTTACATTTGTAGCTGTACTAATCAGATTTAAGATTAGCATCCTGTCTTAAGAATCAAAACCACTCCTTACTAATTTATTTAGTCAATGTTTGCACTGTGACATATGAAGCTGAATAAACTAGGTTGCAGTCAACCCCATAAACCTGGGCTGTCTCAGCGCTTCCGTGAACAGGACACCCACTTGTGCGTGTTAACCCAAACACTGGGTTACAAACCCCATGGGACATTTGAAACAATGGGAGCTGCTGCTGCAGTTTCACACAGCAGGACTGCTCCTTGGGTAACCGGCTTGTATAAATGCAGAGGGGCCCTAAATGTCCAAGGGTCTGGGGCTTTGTAGGTTCTGATGGCACTACACAATTTTACTGGGCTCTCCTAAAACATAGCGCTTGGGCCCTGAACCTTGCCATGACAAAACGCAGCCGCATGGAGTGCTTGGAGCTCTTGCACAGGGCAGATTTCAGTCCTAAAGAACAAAAAGGAACTGAGTACAAGCGCCAGCAACAAGCTGTTGGTGGATTCGTGTAAACACCACAGAAGGAGAGCAGTGGCCAATTCAAACAAAAGCCTGGACACTGCACAGACCTGAACCCACATGTTAATTATTACCAGCACTGCCACAGTAACACAAACAAATCAAATGGGGCATCAGCTCCACCACTGAGGAGCTGTTGCTGTCATTAATTTTAAAGGTAATTTTAAAGGAGTATCATAAAGAAGATGAAAATTATCTGATACAAATGAGAAATTTAAAAATAAATCTGGAACTTCTTTAAAGCACTTTTTTTTAGGGGGGGTGGGGGGGTGGAAGAAGGTCTGTGTGAACAAGTTTCTCCCAAGTCAGCGCAAAGGCTGAGTGTTTACACAAAGGTAAGGCACACACTTGTGCTCCTGAGCAGATGCAAGGTTAGCAGCAGCAGCCCTCCTTGTGGAGCCTCATGGGAGGTTAGCTGTGCTCACTCAGGAGATCAGCTGAATTGTTCAGCACTTCTGGGCTCACAGCAGCCCCCCTTGTGCTCTGGGGAAACTCAAGTTCTTGCAGAAGGACTGAGGTAGACATTCAGCTCCCAATTCCAAAGTGAAAATTCCCACGTAAGCCCCTGGATACCTGAATTTGCTAGTGCTTAAGTCCTCTCAGAGACCCACGCCTGTACATGCCACGCTATCCCACTTCTTCACTAGAAGAGATTAAAATGGCCTTACTGCCGTTCCCAAATGGAAAGGGGCATGGGGGCAGACTAAGCCCTGTGCCTGGGGCAACTGGTGAGGCTGTGGGACCCTGTGGGCTGCCAGTGCTCCTGCTCAGGTCAGATTTCCTCCCCAGGACAGGAGACTTTCTACTAGCAGCTAAAAAACTGAGTCAGAAGAATTGAACTTTATAAGATAAACACACGCAATGCAAAAGCTAAAGGGGCATCCGGTCTCCAGGACGGAAAAGGGCACAGCCCCCACTCTACTGCCAATGTCAACTGGTGCTGTGCCACTGACCTCCATTGGCTGCACTAGATGTTATCAGAGAGAGAGACAAGTCGTCAGGGAACAGACTCTCAAAATAGCATTCACATCAGATCTGACTTCACTTCCATCACACTTACTTTAGATTTCCCAACATCCTTCCTACTATCTTCTGTTTCAGTGTGGCGAAGACCTCTAGCAGTGAGCATGCATTCTCCACAGTCACAGTTTAAGCTGTAGCCCTTACTAATCCTTTGTCAAAACGTTTAATTAATTTATCCAGGGGGTTACAGGCAAGCTATGCACGTGGAAGATGTTAATCTTGTGCTAGCGGACACCAAAGCAAATGTATCACATGCAGGGACAGACAGGGCACACCACGACTGGCCAGTTACAAGTGGAATTGTCCTACTGACTCATGTTAGAGTACTTTAGGTGGTCAAATTCCCTAAACTAGCCAGTGCAAGCAAGCCAAGGAGCTAATGTGCTAATCTCTAGCCCCTCACATGCCCTTCAGTGTTTTTCTGTGAGGGGGCACAGACAGGCAAGCGAGCAGGACAGTGCTCCTGCCTCCGCTCAGCGAGCAGCAGCAGGTGCTCTGCAGCACGCACAGCTGGGTGCTTGAACTGTTTGATGCCCTTGCACAACAGTAACTTGCTGCCTGAAGGGCTGCTGGCGTTGAGAGAATTTAAGTTTTCCATTCCTTATGCTACTGGCATCCAGACAGTGCTGTCCTGGCACTCTGTTTTGTGACACCACCACCCTTGTCATTAACAAGGGCAATGGTACTCATCTGTGCAGTTTCGGAGGCCTGGGACACCTTGGTGGCTTGACAGCTGGTGGTACAGGAGGGACCTGGCCCAAAGCAAGGGCTTAGAAGGGCTTTGCCTGCCACAGCAATGAGAGCAGCTCTGTGGTATCATGAAACCAGCCCACTCACACCTTCCTTTTTTTTTTTTTTTAAAACAGCAAGATGAAACCATATGCCTCAAGTCGAGAGTGGAGCCAGCCTTGGCTGAAGCACTCAGGCTGATGGCTGCAGTTTGCCACCAGCCCACAGCAAACACAGAAGATGAGGCTGTTCTCACCATTTACTGAGGGAATCAACTACTCTATGTGCTGTGGATGGCAGTCTACTGGGAAATGTGTTGCCCACCCGGACAAAGACTGGAATGGGTTTATTCACTTCAGTACCAAACTGAAGCCCAGCAGAACAAAAGCAATTTTTTCCCACTTCAGGAAAAACCTGACGCTATGCTCAGGTGATGTGGATTCAGTTTCTCAGTTTTCAACTTTTCTAAACAAAACAAAAAAAGTTATTTTAGAGGAATTTTCTAAAAGATACAGAAGCCCAAGTCCAACTCAAAACAGTGAAACATCTATTTTAACTTCTCTATCCACTGCTGTCCCTGTTCACAACAACAATCCTCCTTTCCCTGCTTTTCCATGGTTGCCAGCACAGAAGGCAACTGAAGGGTTTGGGAAGTAGTCCTTTATGCTGAGTTACAACTAGAAAACACAATGCATTGATCTAAAGCCTGTCTATATGGAAAAGATTTTGCAATGCATTTTATAATGCAGAACACCACTCAAAACCAAAACACTGGCATATTAACTTCAGCAGTAAGAGCTCAATTCAGATAATAATCCCCACAAAGAGTTGGCCAATTTTAGCAGCTTTGTGTCCTGGGAGCAGCAGCATCTCCACACACAAGCTCTACCGTTGGTGTCCTCAGTGCAAGTGTCTCTCCTCAGTCAAAGCTTTTCTGATCAGAGCTCCTGACTGACTTGCATTGAGAGTAAATAACATGGCTGTAGCGCTGTTGTTGTTTTAAATACAAATGATGGAGACTAGCTGCCTTCAGTTTTTTAAACAATAGTAATACAGTCAGCAACTGAAACAGAACAATTCTACATTCATCTGACCCTCCCACTCCAACAGGATGAAAAAATTGGATCAACAATTTCTCCTTTGTCTGTACTTCAAAACCTCCCTCATCATCCCCACACTGGGAGAGAAACAAGTGTTTTCCTTACAGTGAAAGGATTTAGCTAAATTGCATGGTAAGTGAGCCATGTCCCCACAGCTTGTTCTGAGGGCTCACAGCCAGATCAGTGCTCACTGGAAGGTCAGGGCTGTTTAAAACAGGCTTGGCCAAACAGTCCATGCAGACCCTATGGACAGATTCAGATCTCTTTCCAGAAAACAAACAAAAAAAACACTTCTACTCTCCATTAAGTGTCTTGCCAGGTTTTCTCAATTCCATGTTTTTCCAGTCAGCCAAAGGACCAGCTCACTCTTGCATTTCAAACAGCCCCATCAGTCTCAAATGAGTCTGTACAGCCGGTGAAGGACGAAGACATCACAGTATCTCTGCAACACTGGAAGGTTTACAAAACGTGGATAGAGGCTTGACTTTAGCTCCACAGGAGTCAAAGGATCAAGGAGTACAAATACTTGTTATTTTCTCGCAGCACCAGTAATCCAAACACCACAACCATTTACTAAATGAGGGTAAATTAGTGATAACGTTTTGACAGTATGGCCTTTGACAGTTTGACCTTCAGAGCTAGTTCAGCCAGCTACTGGCTCCAGGGTGGTGGATTTGCAAGAATTCACCTGTCAGACCATAGCGACTGTGGCTAAGCAGTCAGCAGGGCTGGTTCTTTGGTAATGGCCTGTTTCTAACTGGTTATCAAATCTGAGGAACAAACTGCAGCTTGCTTATTGCTCAGCAATAATTACGTTCCTCTAATCAGGAACATAACAAAGCTTTTGGAGGTCCTCATACGCAGCAGCACTGAGGAGAGCCATCCCGCCATGCCACAGGAGCGACCTCCCTGCATGCAAGTGCAGCATCACCACAAGATCACTGTGACTGCAATTCTCCCCACTACAGGCCTAAAATATTCAGATGCTTACAGAACAACATCCAGTGATGATGCCAGCACCACATCCTAAGAAACATTTTTGCCTTTTTCAGTTGCTTTTTGTAACAGCGTCCCCAGTGGCCTGGAGGGTTTTTGAAAACTCAAATTTCAGAGCTGTTTACTGCTATTCTGTGACCAACAAAAAAACTGAGAGTGGTCCAACCTCAGGCAATCTCCCCTCTGCTACTGTAAAGCAGGTGAATGAGTCACTGTGTTTCTCTTCCCAGTCACAAAGGCTGTGCCAACACAGCAGCGATTTCCGTGTGGTGGGGTACTGAGTTACGTGCTGGTGTCTCAGCCATGTTGCGTCAGCTCAGCTCTGCGGAGAGGCACAGACAATTGTTGCCAGACAATGCCAGCTAATGGTGCATCTGCAGTCAGTTTTGCTTAGCTGAGGGAAACACATCAGTCCTGTGACAGGCACACATACGGAGCCCCTGCAGAAACCTATTGGGAACTATGTGCCACCACACACAGGGCAGAGGAGAGGCCCCTTCCAGAGGGGCCATCTGCACCCTCTGTGACTATCATTTATTAAGGTGTCAATCACTCCAACATCTGAGTGTCCCCACCAATAAAGCTGGGGCCAACAGACAGGCAGCAGCAGCAGTTACTCACAGTAGCATGTCCCATCTGACAAGGCAGCCTGGCTCTCTGCATGGGCTGTTGCTCCTGAGCCACCTGTCAAACTAGCAGCAGGCAGAACGCATTACTGCAACTGACAAGGAGATGACAGGGGCTCAGGGTCCAGCCAAATTTGGGCAGAGCCAAGCACCCGCAGTGGGTAGCTGGGCTGTACAGGCCATTCCCTCTCCCTATGGAGAGGGGGCACATACGTGTGCCACTCACAGTGGCACAAAGCCCAAATAACAACCTCCTCCCCACAGACAGCACAGGGCCAGCCGCCTCAGCCACCAGCTGGCTGCTAAGTTTTATCGGCTTTGCTTCAGAGCTGCTGCTTTGCATGTGCCTCTGCCTGTGTTGGACAAAAATGGTCAGATGCCCCACTGAACCCATCTGAAAAAAATACAAACCAAGCCAGCTGCAGCAGCCAGCAAATCAAGTCAATGCTTTTGTGCCATAAGCAACTGAAAGTGTTCATGTTTATCCACCCTCCTCATCTTCAACTGGTCTTAAACTGTGAGAGGGAAATTCATTTTTAAGCAAGATATGGTGGTATTTCTCAGCTAAGACAAGTCAGACCAAATGAGAGTCATGCACAAGCAGAAAGGGGGAGTAAGCCTTACTGAGCTAACCAGAGTATAAATATGTCAACTAATACAAACTTGGGAAACATCCCTGAAGGCAGATAAAAAACAAAATACAGAAACAGAGACCGAAAAACTTCTAAATGGTATCAACCTCTCCTCTGGGGGCACAAAACTCCCAGTATGCTGGCGGCCAGCAAATAAGCTCCTACATGGAGCCTTGTCCAGAAAACACCTCGTGATTGCCCTGACTGCTCATATCCAGAGCAGTGATATCTTAGAGCCCTGCCCATGTTGTGAATCTGTGTGAGAGCCTTGTTTGGGGAGAGGAAGGAGGAAACCTACTGGAATCAGGTGTCACAACCTGTATTTGGGATATGATGTATTGGCACCTCTGACACATCACGTGTTTGTGACTCACTGAAGCCTGTGGAACAGGAGCAGTACTTACCCAGAGCTGTCACAGCAATTCAGTAACGGCAAAGGGCTTTCAAACCTTCAGATGAAAGGCACTAAAATCCCAGGTGCTGCTGCTGTTATTGTGCCGAAAAGCACGAGCTACTGCTGCACTCCTGTGACAGGGACAAGGTTTGGATGAGCTCAGCTGTCACCTCGCCACCTGGCTGCCAGCCCTCCCAAAGCCAGGGCAGTAGTGCTCAGGGAATAGACCTTTCTCTCACTGAAGCACAAAGCTAACAGATAAAACCCTTCACTGAAGAAGTAACTTGCACTTGCCCACCCCTCCTGCAAAAAACACCGAATCTCAGCTTGCTCAGTGCCTCCCCCCCCATAGGACCTCAGCCTAGCTTGCTGGCAATCCTGAGGCTTTTAGCCTGCCATTAAACTGTGTCAACCTATAATTCATTCACAGGATGAGAGGACTCTGCCTGGCCTTGTATGGAGCTGCTGACTAAGGCAATGACATGAATAAATAATTTTGAAGTGGAGTTACTCATAAACATAGGCAGCTCCGATGGTGAAAGCAAATACCAGTTGGCAACAAAAACTGACATTAAGAAATTCAGTCAGCAGACCACAAATTGATTTGTAGCACACCCAACACACATTAACTGTCTCTCTAGCTTCTTACTGTATAATATACCCCCCAAAATCATTTATGGGTCCTGCTTAGAGTACATCAGTGCTTTAAGCAAGCTGCAGGGGCAAAAGGAAGGTGTCTTCAGTACTGTGGAAGCACAGTTGAAATGAACCAAGCAAGCACAGGGATGAGATACAGAGAAAAAAGTAGTCACCAGGGAAACCCAGCCCATGTGGGACTGTGAGATGGGAACACAATGAACTATGACACCTTCAGCTTGCTTAGGCCTTCGTCTTGCTGTAATACGCTGGCTACCAGCCCACAATGGAGCAAAACCCCAGCTCAAGCCTATTATAACCTCAGCTGAGCCCTGTTGCCTCTGCTTCAAAACATGCAAGGCTGAATGAGAGCATTGCCTGCATTAGAGCTCAAAACCAGACACATCACATTGAGGTATTTCAGATCCACCCTAGAGGGCTATAGGGCTTCTAACAGGATTCCCAGACTCATGTCCTGTATTTATCAAACTTCGATTTTTCATCACACCCAAGAAACCACCAGTTAGACTGCCGTCCTTGAAAAAGGACTTCAGTAAGAGTTATGTTTGACATTTCACAGGTTTCAGTTCTTCCCACCTGTCTATTCCTTTTTACTTCTGCTTGTTTCATTTGTCTATAGAATTCAATTCCATGTTATTGCGTCTAACAAATGGCAAAAAACAAAACCAGCCTGCTCTCCTGTTTCTGTGGAGGGGTACACTGCTCTCAGCGGAAGCGGGGCCATATTACCTGCCTGGCTTCCAACCACTGCTACCTGCAAATGCTTTTGTGCTGCCCATCCCCAGGCCCTGGGGAAGAAGGGGCTTTTCCACCACCCTCTCCTCCTGTCCCCACACCAGCAGCGCATCTTCTCCTCTTCCCCTGTGGACCCAGGCCAGAATCTACACATGTTCTTCAGCATCAAAGCACTTTTTCAAAGCATCCATTACTTACTTGATGAGCAGACACTTCTGAATTCAGGAACAAAATATAACCAGGGAGCTTGAAGTACAAAGCAAGACAGAGCCCAAAGAACACAATGTTTGAATGCATCCAGGATGGTGCATGTTAACACTAACACAAACTATGCAAAAATTAATACAGAGATAAAGGAAAAAGCAACTAACTGAAAACCTATTAGATATATTGAATTTTTATATTTATGGAAATTTGCTTCTCAAAAAAAACCACACAACAACACTACTGTGATAAGATTTTCTATAAATTTTAGAGCAATTGTATATTTTATCAGAGCAATCTGTGTTAGTCTGGTATATTAATGCATATTATAATTGCAAATTCAGAGCACAGCCTCAATGGTGTAAGTCTCTGGAGTGATCAGCAATTTAATGCCTGCTAAAATAATATTTTTCTTTACACAAAGATTCTAAGCACCAAAAACCTTAGAATAAAATATGAATTAATTCCTGCAGAACAAATGCTGAAAGAACAAATGCAAGAACGCAGTAGCATGCAAATTGCTTTGTAATTTCACATTTCAGAAGAACATACTGGAAATTCCAGCCATTTCAAATGGGTTTGGAGCCCGCCACCTAATGAGATGAGATCAAAGCTTCTGTTCTTTTTATGTTAACACAGATCATGAAGAAAAGGAAAGAGGCTTGCGGAAATATTTATATGACTAATATGTATACTTGGATCAAGCCTTAATACATAATGTCTTCTGATCTTCAGTGACATGATCTTCCAGGAAAAAAAAAAATCAAGTCATCTGCAAACATGTCATACTTCAAAAATCATAAATATTGATGCAGAATTCAGGGCATTTCAGAACTAATTGTTTTGATTGAAATGTGAGGAATGAGTGAGCAAGAAGTGAATTAAAGCCAATTATAGTAACTAATTGCCATAATGTTGTGGGAAAACACAGACCATAGCCCTTCCTTGAGGCTGGAATACACAGAGAAGCAGCTTTCACTGGCCTTTTATTGCTGCAGCAGTCTAGAAGAAACTGAGAGGAACAGAAATTATTCTTCTTGGTAGAGTTAATGAAAGACTGACATTTGAGTCCAAGCCATTTTAAGAAGTTTTGTCTGTACTTTTTCTCAAATAAAGTATGTTTAAAAACAGCAAGATCTTTTTCATTACAAAGTATTAGCATAATTATAATAAAGGATAGTTACCTTTACATAACTCTGGCATGTTTGCTTTTCATTAACTGATATCCAGGCAGGTAATGCTGTGATGCTCTACAAATGATTAGTCTGGCTTTTAAAAAAAAAAAAAAGCACACCTGTGCATTTATTTCCAAATCAAATGGCCCTAGTGGCAACAGAAAAGTTCAGAACTGATTTGAACCAGTATAAAGAGGAAAGAGTGCACAATTCCTGAAGCTGCCAGATACAGCAAACGTCATCTCTGCAGTTTTAGCACTACAACAGTATCTATAACAAGTAGCTGTCAAATCTTAGAAAGCATTGACTATGTCAAGAGGCATCAGTATCACCTGCTCCAGACCCATGGTTTTTGGAAAGGACTCAGCTCAGTGGCAGCTCGAGATCAGAGGAGCAGCCCATTTGCCCTTCCACTAGGCACGGCTGCCACTTTCAGCTACACGCCAGGGCACAGCATTACTGCGTTGGGGGTGTGACTACAACAGCATGTGCTTGCTGGAGACTGGAAGCACCAGAGCTTTCGGAGAGCTCAGCAGAAGGGCAGTAGGAGGAACCAACCCTCCCATTCACAGGGATGAATGGCTGGAGGAGCAGAGACTCCCCAGAAATACACAAATCTTGAACTAGGTTTGTTAAATTCGCTCACAGTTTAATCTACCAGCCCCTTCCTCTAGCAGCATTACTAGGAGCAAACCAAAGAATACTTAGTTTTATTGTGTAATGATTTTGACTGAGAATGAAGGAACTAACAGGAGCTTGCTTCCCTCACCCTGCTCATTTTGTGAGCTTTATTCCTTTTCCATACACTGTGTCCTGTCCTGTCTGCTAGTGCTTCAGGGCATGGACTGTTTATGACTAAGTATATCCCTCTATAGATAGGATTTGTTAGTGATTTGACTTTTCTGGCCTTCTCCACCACCACAAAACAAAACACAGTTACAACAGATCCAAACTCTAACGTTACCCCAATTTCAAGTTATTGTTCTGTTATTTTAGCAGGAATAAATGAAACAGTTTATGAGCACAGCTTGAACATCTGATGCCTCTCAAAGCTTCAATGCCAAACAAGTCATCAACTTTTGCAGACATAAAAACCTCTTCTGACGTTTCCATGCCACTGCCTCTGCCCAAGATTATCAAGATGGAAAAAAAGAACCTGCCATGAGACTGTAATTTGTATGAATAGTATATTTACTTTTATCTGAATTGCTTTGTCCATTGCAATGAAGGAAGTGCCAAGTACTGCCTTAAATGACATTTCCTGCACTGTGTTTTCGTTATGCAAATCATCTCCCCCTGGGACAGCAAACTTTCTACTGTGCATGGTGACTTTTTCTTTGGCAGGACAGAATAGTTCATTGGGAATAACATTTGTTGTTCTTTTGTAATGTTGTCTCTACCAACACTTTCAAAAAAATTTATTCCTATTATTCAAACCAATCTAGTGAGGCTCAGCTTAAATTGACTTAAAAAAAACACAACACAATCTTTCCATTAAATAATTGGGACTATTCTTTCTGTCATTTATTTCTCCCTTGAAATACAAAGACAGAAATGCTAACTTAAGAGCTGAAGGGTGAGCAAACAAAAGAAGATGATAGGGAGCAAAAGCTTAGAAAAGCTGTTTTGGAGAACCTGCTGTTTAAAAAGTAGAACACCAGCGTTAAAAAACAATAAAATTAAAAAAATAAAAATCATGATAGAACAAAGGAAAGAAAACGGAAAGAAAAACGGAAAGAAAAAGGAAAGAAAGGAAAGTAAATTAAATAAATAAAGCAAGGCCACTGTTATCAAATAATAAGTCACCATTAGCTGCAGCTTCCAGGGCTCCAGAAGATAAAGGGAACTTGCAAGCAGCACTCCAGAGTCAGTAACAAAAATGGAGTTTTTACCCCCAGTTATTAATTGCTTTTCCTGTATGTGATACAAGATTCCAAATGAATTTAACTTATTAACAAATGCCATAAAAGTCATGCTATGTAAAATCAAAACTGAAGGGAAAAGTAACATAAGGAAAAGTAATAGAAGTCAAAGAGAAGAGGACTAGCGTTGTTCGTGTATGCAATACAAGCAGCCTCCACGCTCAGCAACACTGACTTATCATTCCCAGGAAGGATAAACCCCAGTACCAGGCACCTCTTGGTCTCAAGCGGAATAACTAGTGCAGAATATCATAGTCAGGGAACCCAGTGTGAAGGAACACACGTGATTATAATATCACAGTGAGACCCTTTGGGTCAGACCAATACAAAGGTACTACAACAGCATCCACCAGAAGAGGAATTCGTAAAACAAGCATGAAGTCACCAGGAAATATTTTTAAAAGGAAGAGATGAAACAAGGAGACTTATAAAGAACTACATTTATTTTTGTTTACAGCAAATACCATAAATAAAGCTAAAACAATTTTCACTGTGTGCAAAATACAGAATTTCCATGTGAAAATTTAAATACAGCATTAAAAACTTTAATAAAAATATTCCATTAAGATTGTAAAGTGAAGTCAAGACAGAAGATTTAGGAGGAGAAGGACAGAATCCTCACTGGCCAGGAAGAGCTAGGAAGACTCTGCAACAGACAGTAAAAAAACACAGCAATGGAAAGTGATTTGAAATGGCAGACCTCTACATTACGACCTTCATCTCAAAGCATGCTGAGCTTAGCAATAAAACACATGAAATCTGTAGGAAGCCATGTCCTAACCATTTTTCCATGAAGTGATGCTTAGAATAGAGATGCTTCTGGGTGGGCACAGCAAGCAGACTTTCAAAGTCATCAAGACATTTTAGGTTACCCACACAAAGAGATGCTTTAGTTGTGCAAGCATACAGGTCAGCAAGATCAGGAGCACGGGGCTCTTGACCCTGCAGCTCTTCTACATTCCTGACTGACGTGTGTGAATAGGACAAGTGGCACAGGACGTCTGGCCCTTCCTGCAAGTTGCTGCTTAAGACAGTTCCCAATCACCCTTCCCTTTGAAGGGCATCCTCATCAGGAAAGGCTGCCATGGGTCATGACCATATCAAACAAAACCACAGAGCACTTGCTTTTCAGACTAAGCCCTTGGTTCTTCTTTGGATGCATTTCTCCTTTTAGATTATCATGTAGTTACACATACTGGATCTTATATGCAAAAACACATACAAAATAACTGCACAAATTTATCATGGAGAGTATTGGCAGCCTCTCGTGCAGCAAGATAAATACATTAATCAAAGGGCAAATGGGGCCTCATTAGAGATGATATTAATCAACAAAGCAGCTCAAACCAAAACACTTTGGTTACGTAAACTTGGCATTTTGACATTGAGGACTAAAAATAGCATACATCTATTTCTGTTAGCCCTGCCCAGTATGTTATTTGGGATGGAGGAATGGAACTTGTGTTGCTCTGGCTGCTTTGTTCAACAGAACCCTTTTATATCACAATTTTCCTTTATGAAAGAAAACGAGTGCTTAGAGCCACCCTACTTAAACATTGCTCGCTCACTGAATATTTGAGCTCAATGGAAATTTGCTCATTGAGTGTTTGAGTACAGTGGAAGAAGGTGTTTATGCTAACCAGGAGGAATCAGCTAGCTCTTCTCCTGACCTTATTTTAAATCTTTCCTTGAAAGAAATAAGGCTTTAACTGGTTCTTTTGAGAATGAATTTACTTGCCTAAGTCGCCTGAAAGGCACAAGAAAGTACATGCACAGACACAGAGAGGAAAAACATTCTCTACAGAGAGAACAGACATTATGTTTTTTAGAACTATGAAATCAGCAACAGGTTAAATGATCATGCCAAAGCTCACATCCATTAATATACCAGACACACACAGTTTGCTCTAAAATGGTCTTAAAATAATACAACAAAACCCAACACAATGAAATGCTGTCAAACAACAGTGTTAGTTGCACAATTTGGGAACTGGCAAGCGGAAAAATCACCTGAGAGCAGAAAGGCTTCAGCCAGTGAGCGGGTACAACACCGGAATGATGAATTGGACTAAAAGTAATGAGGGAGATTGACAGAGAGCAGAAAAAAAACACAGAACTTAGCTTGGTTATATAGAAAAGCATCAGAAAGATCACAAAGAAGAATTAGCCAAAATGAAATTGCTTTTTTCATTAAATCATGAATAAGGACAAATAGCTATTAATCTTTCTAACAGAATATTAAGATAAAGAGATTACAAACACATCTAACAATTAGATTGTTATATTCAAAAATCAGCTGCAAAATTCCAGTGGAATATGTAGTATAATTAAGATCCTTCAAGAAAAAGGTTTCATTTTGCATATCTTTTTCTGAATTCTGCTGTGGGAATTTAGGGATTTTTTTCTCCCCATTATATAAATCTATAATATAACCATTGCCATCTTTAAAAAAGAAAAACGAAAAAGCTTTCTACTAGTAAGATTCACTTGCTTCAAATTCCTAGGATAACAGATTTTCAAGTTTTTTTTTTTTTTGTTAAGTTTCTTTAAGTTTTAACTTTCTTTAAGTTTACTATTATGCTCATTCTGCTGAAAAGCAGAAAATTTCCTGTAGTGAACAGCAGGAGAAAACTTCAGGAAAAAATGTTCCATGAGACTGTGCTATTGACAAACTGAAATTAAAATTGATGGTGAGTCTAACTTTATCAGTTAGCAGTTTGTTGTGTTGCAGGAGTAACACAGTAAATCACACTGCAATTTTTTTTCTTTTTTAGAGTGAAACAACTACTGTCTTTAGCAAATAATTAAAAAGTACAGTGTTCCAAAGTAGAAATTTTAAAATGCTATAAAAGAGGTACAAATAAATTTCCTTAAATACATATAGATGCTTACCATGTTACTATAATGTTCACTGTGTCCAGTCTAGCAAAGTTTTTACATGTTTGAGCATTAATGGCAAATGATTTTAAAGAAATGCTACCTTATAACTAAACAATTCTTTCAAGCTTTTTTTTCAAGTTCTGTATACATACTTCACAATTTTTCCCCAGACAATATAAGGACTATAAAATGTGAAAAGCTTTATCCTTGTAGTTGAAAAAATTAAGTCAAAGTATCTAGAGGAAAAATCCAGTTGTCATTTATTTTAAACAGAACACACATTTCGTTTTAACACCTATGGAAGAAAACAGCTTTAAACTGTCTTTTCCCACATTGTGTTAAAACAACCAACCAACCAAAAAAAAAAAAGAAAAAAAATAAAGCAACCTGCCAGCTCATAAGTAGTACAGTTATTTAAGACCACTAAAAGGTCATCCTCAAACTTTGGTACAAACTCAATGTAAAATTATTTCCTATTATTTAAGCCATATTATTTTGGCTAAAAGTACATACTACAGATGCTTTTCATTTTAGGCTATTCATATTGTCATATTTACGTATTTATCTATTTCCTGTTTAACATCTGAACTTAAAAGGACTTGTTAGTGTTAGGTCAGAGATTGGACTAGGTGATCTTGGAGGTCTCTTCCAACCTAGATGATTTTGTCAACATTCAAGTATTTTTGAGGCATGGAGCCTGCTTACCTCACTGGCTAACCAGGCTGAGAAAGCAATCAGAATTTGGGATGTTCTCAGTGTCTCCTTGCTGTTAAATAAATGTACTTAACCTGCCCCTGATATCTTTTGATGAAGGTAGACCTTGATAAGAGATACCTGAAAAACTTACTTAACAACTGCTCCAGATAACAGACTTTAATCTTTTTGCCATCAGCTTTACACATTGAAATGAACTAAATACTTGATTAAGAAGTAATATCCTTAAAATAAGTTTGTAGGTTTTTGTAGTTTGTTCAAAACTTGTATTCTTAAAGGATTCCAAATACAACAGGACCAGTGCCTGTCTGGAGGCACGATAACCATGATTTCAGTAACATATGAGTATTCCACAACTTGATATTCCTTGAATCAGCTACCTAATGAGGAAGCCTTGAATTGAGGAGTAAGTCATGTCTAGTTACACTACCAGTTCCTTTGGCATGCAGTTTCAATCAAGCTTTCACTCAACTGAGACTTGCTCTTCAGATTTATTTCAAAATGTTAAATAAATTAGTATTACAGATTATACCCACTATCAACAAAGGGTATTTATCGCATGTGAGAAATGTAAAAGGCATGACCAGGAGCAATATGAATTAAGTACGTGGTTTTCTTTTCTTTTTTTTTTTGAAACATCCATGCAAGTTATAAACCTCATAACCCAGAGCAAAGATGAAAACAAGAAAAAAAGGGATGTGCCATATTCAGGTTTCAAAACCCAGTCATTTTTTTCCATAAATATTCCCCAAATATCTGAAAGAACAAACATTCTTTCTTAGTCCAACAAAAAAAAGAAAGGGGGGGAGGCAGGGAGAAGTGGACGAGAAAGGTTTTAAAAATGTACCTGCCCCCAACGGTCTTATCACAAACAGGACAAAACAGGAAAAGAAAATCTACAAAATATCCTTCATCCGTCTCTGTGTTCTGGAAATGTGTCTGGACACTGCCCTTCACACTCTAACATACAGTACATTTTATATTGAAAACTTTGATTGCACCTAGCTTGTATCAGAAGGAATCTATTGTTTGTTTTAGTCGCACATTAAATTGCAAGAAAAGTGAAAAAAAAATCCTCAAGAAAATAGTGAGGCTGTTAATTTTGAAAATCTGAAAGGCACAACTGAGCACGACACAGAAAAATTTAAACCCTATAGATTTTTTTTGCCCATTCAAGCACATTTTCAAGTGATAGCTCTGCTTCCCGGTACATATGAGTAAGTACCTCTAGAAGAGCACAGAGGAATGGCACACCAAGGCTCAAGAGTTCATACAAGTAGGTATAGTTATATGCATTGTCCCTGAAATGAAGATTGGTAGCGTGCAGAAAACCATGCATCCAGTTAGACAGGCGTCTGGGAATGTCAAGCAGATCCCTTGTCACCCGAAGGGGCCAACTTAGAGTGCCCCTAAAGAAGGAAGTCAGGATACCTGGGGACCTGTCCTCTGGACTGCTAGCAGTAGTTAAAGTGCTTTCTGTGGTGGTCTCTGTAGATTTGGGTTCTTCTTTCTTCCGTGCTTCTGTTGCCTCCTTATAGAAAGCATTAAAAATATATTAAATATACCTCTAAAGTGGAAAATTCAGTTTCTGTTATTGTCTTCAAGTTTTTATATATATTTTCATTTCCAATTATTCTCAAGTTCAACTTTATTTTACAGAGGAAGACCTCGTTTCATTTGAAAACCAGACTATACACGTATTGTACCCTGCTCCAGATAAAGCTGCCTCAGTATTTCTTGCATTAGTAACATAACCCATACATACCTTTCCCTGGACCTGTAATGTCGCTCTTCTCTTTCTGTGTTTATTACTGATTTTGCAGTGTGTAAAATGAGGTTTACAGTAAAATTTACCTAAAAGAAAAAAGTAAACGATGTGACTTTTTACATTTAAAACCACACATTGAAAACCCACTATTTTGTCTATTAAAGATGAAATCAGGATGTTTAATAGTTGGCCAGCAAAAGGAATAGAAAACTGGCCACTGGCTCTGCACATTGCCTACAGCTTTGAATGGGTTTCTTTTACAGTATGCAGTTTTGCACATTTGTTAAATAAGGTAAGGCCTTTTATTCACCTACCAAACAGGTTTAGGATTAATATATAGCACAAGAGCAAAGTTCTATGAATACCAAGCCATATACCAATGAAAGACATTAAGCAGCAAAGTCAAATAACCAGTTCAAGAAAGTCTTTGCTGAAGACTCTCTGGACTGCAAAAGAACCATCCTTGAGATGTTAATCCTTCTGTGGAAGGAGATCAGGTTGATACTCAGATATACTCAAATCATTTAGAAATAGCAAGAAAATTTAAGTACAGCAATAATTTCCCTCTAAATAAATAAAAAAAGCAACCAAACAAAACCAAATAATCCCCCGTCCACAAGCCCTAGGCCACAAGCCCAAGATCTGAACCTCCTGCCCTACAGCTGACTGGAATAAATGGCACTGCTGCTTGGCCCACTACTACCGCTTTCACCTCCTGAGCCAGAACATCTTGAAAGAAAGAATATTCACCCGTCTAAGTTTGCTACTGCTCTGACCTGTCCTTATCAAGTCACTTTATTTAATGGCCAGTAATAAGTGAGAGATGAGGATAGCCCTGTATTGTTGGCAGTCAGAGAAAAAACACCTTTCCACCCCTACCCCCTGATTTTGACCTGTAATTGGACAAACTGTATTTTTGTTCCTGGACTTAGTTTCCACTGCTGATTTCTTCATTTAAAGCTCAGGTCTGTCCCAGCCGGCTTCTTTTGAAAGACTAGAACTGCAAGTACAAGGCCTCAAAGATCAGCATGGACACAAACAACATACTTGGCTGACCTCCTCCTGACTGAACTACTTGGCCAGGCCTTTTGCCTCCAGTTCCATTAAAAGCATCAATACTCAGACATTTTAAAATATTCTTAAATAGCTCCTGTATTACCTTCTTCAACATCAAAGGCATAAATTCCTAAACGGAGTGTTGTAGAACATATTTCACACTTAAAGCATTCCCTGTGAAAGAAGTGGCCTTCTGCGCTCAGCCGCTCCATAACATATACCCGTTTTTTGCAGAAATAACAAATGTCACTCCCCCCAATAGACTGAGGGAATTCTTTTCGCAGAGATCCCTGTTAAAAGATAAAAATAGAAATGCATATGAAGCCATTGCACGACGCCCAGATAGAAATTCTTATTAAAGTGGGCAGCTGCTTTAGCTGCCTGAAGTTTTATGCAGCCCCCCCACCGCACATACAATTACAATAAGCATCAGTCAGCTTTTTTATTTAGTTATTACTTTCTGGCTGCAATTCCGTAGGTTTACACAGCAACTCATAAATCAGACATCACAAGGACTTGAAGGGGTGAGCTTGTAACTGGACTTGCACCTCATGTTTACTCAGGTCCAAGAGCAGCATCAGCCCCACACGCTCATTCAGCAACCTGTGCCATGCCGTCCCAGGCACTTCCCCTCATGGCTGCAGGCAGCAGTGCTTCTCAGACAAGGGCAAAGGCAGACCTTGCCAGTCTTGAACAGAGATTCGTTTGAAGCTAAGGAAGCCCTGAAGGCTCAGTTCAGCTCAGTAGTACCGAGCTCATACCCCTGAGGAAAACGTAGGCTTGTGCTTTAAAAGTCAAGAACGAAAAACGTGACAGTCTTTGATACTGGTGTCTGAACCACCACCATGTCCATCACCTGCAGATGTGCTTCCTCCTCTCAGCCATGCTTCTTTTGAGACAACAGCCCAAGCTAGGGCTTGGTTTATTTTAAAAATCAGCTTCATTCCTACCATGGACTTTCAGCATACTATAAATACATTGGATTTTAAAATATGACCCGTATCAACAACATGAAATATGTTCAAAGTTTTTGTTGAATTTGGTCAGTTAACTTGATTTTCTTTTTTTATTGCAACAAACCTTATCTTTTGTGGATAATAATACATGCAAAAGACACAGAAAAATGAATTAAATAGACTAGACACCATTGAGCTTCCCCTTTCTTATTAGAGACAGGTATGAAGAAGTTATTTTGCATTATGTATTCTGCTTGGGTATAGGTCAGTACAGATGAGCATCCTGGCTCTACCACAGCTGCCACCACCTCCCCTTCTTCTCCTCACTTCGTGAGGGGTGCCATGCTTGGGAAAGTGGAGGTGCAAGCTTGGCAGAGCCCACTCACATACAGACACCAGCATGCAGTCCACACAACTCATCTTCAATCTGCCAGCAAAAGAAGGCCTCAGAACAATTTTTTAATGTTAAGTGTAAGTCACAATTATCGCTGTCATGAGTCACACTCTTGTGCTTAAAAGCTGAGAATCCTAAACCAAAACTACCTTTAGTAATCTCATTTTGGTGTGCTGGATCATTCTGGAGCATGAACTACACAACTTTCCAAATCAACAACCATGCAAGTGAAAAAGCATAGAAATGCATTTTTCAAAATATGATGTTAACAGAACAGGTCAAATAGTTACAGTAAAGTGGAAGCAATCAGAGTTTAGTGCTGGCTAATATGTAATTATCATCACTGCAACACATCACCTTACTTAGCTTCCCAATACCTGACATCTCTGAGCAGTGGATGCAGGAGACGGACAATAGGGAATGGGGCAAGAACCTGAGGCTCTGTCCAGAGACTGCTTCTGAATTTAACACAGGATAGCGTCAGAATATAAAAATAGCTTTCTTCAAAATGAAGCATGGTGATTCACCATTTGTATGTTAAAAATAATTGCATAAACATGCACTGTACAAACCTTTCTTTTAGAAGCCACCTTGATTAACAGCTACCTTCTATTACTAATTGTACCAGTAATTACATTTAATAAACGTCTCCTGAAGATTTATTTCATACAGACAAGTAATAAAAATATAAATAGAATATATTGTGAGCAACAATTCCAGCACATCCGCACATCAGCATGTTTTGTCAATATGCATTTGATTTCTTAAGTGTTAGACTAAGATATAATGCTTGAGGTGCTCCACAACCAGGGTCTTAAGTCAGGATGACACTCTGGAAAACACTGCTTTTAAGTCAAGTCGTTGTTTCTTTGTGGGTTTAGCCTTACCAGTTCAAGGGGGGGAATTTGCGGCTTAGGTCTGTGATCATTCACATATAGATTGACAAGAACTTCTGCCATAGCTCCAATTGCACATGAGACCTTTCCTACAGTCATCTAACCAGAAAAAGGAAGAAGATGAAGAACTGAAGGAAGAGCTTGGTTATTCAAGAATTTAATGAGAAAAAGACGAGAACGAGTTGAAAACATGCAAATGAATGCAAGCAACAATAGAGACAGGCTCTGAGAAAGAGCAGAGACAAGTCCAGCAGAGCACAAGCATGTTCATGCACGATCAGCACGGTCTGGCTGGTGGCCACAGGAGACTTCCAGGCAGCCCATGCACTTCTTGCAGATGATGGAGAAATAGCTACTAGGAGCCAATGCTGCTCCCACAGCACAAGGCTTCCTGCTGTGTCTGCAAAAGGCACACAGCAGCTGAGCTGGGAGCTACTGCCTGGCTATCAGGGATGGACTATCGTGTTAAATTAAAAAACAAATGAAACCACCACCACCACTTAGAATTTTTAGACCTTTGGTGTTATAATTCAGAAAGTGAGGTGGACTCAACTTCATAATGACAGACTTCAAACTGGCATTTCAGGAAACATTCTACAAACTTCTAGTCCCTCGCAGAAACAGTTTGCTGATGCTCAGAGAGGAATCTTTCTCCTCTTCAGTGACTCCTCTTAGCACCGAGGAAAACTTCAGAAACTGTGCTCATGCAGGGAAGACATCTCTTTTAACCTGTTTCATCATACCATTGCAGCCACTATTAAGTTAGGCTGTTTCTAACCAAATTTAACAAACGGGTCTGCAGGAAGATAGCAGTTCCTTATGCTGTGGCTCCAAACACTTCTCAGACAGACCACTGACTGTATGGGCCAGGTTTTCTAGCCACAAATATGCCTGGGGGCTGGAAAAGGAGAAAGCTATGTGTACATGTGTGTGTGTGGCAGGTGGGTACTCTAGTTCTCTGTTCATGAAGAGACTGTGAAGATTTCATAGATTTACATTAAGATTTGCTACCCTAATTCAAGTTTCCTGTAGTGATTTTGATTTTAGTTTTTTAATCAATATCCCACAATCCCTCTGGAAACCCAAAGGCAGCAAGAGCCATCCTGGTATGGCCAGGGATCTGATACTCTGCTTCTAAAGCCAGGACATTTTCCTTCCTAGAGGACCCATGATCTCACATCTTACACTCCACTTGCCTCCCACTGAGCCAAACTTTAAGTCTCATGCTTCTCAGTGAAATGAGTTTTCTTCTGCCACCACAGTCTTGCTAATGGAAGGTTTTTAAAATATCATAAAGTCACTCTGAAGAAAGGAGAAAAATATAAAATGCAAAGAAATGTAAATGCAACTGTATTCATGACACTTTTTATTAAGCTTAAAAACAACACCGTGGGTGTTTTTTCAAAAATTATGGTTAATAAAAATATTCATGCTAATAAAAAATTTAAGTGCAGGGACTTGGGAACATGTCCAGCCCCTTACAGCTCCCCTTATCTTTTGAGTGGTGTAACATAATTAGATTTGTCTTAATATCCAGGCAGACAAAGGATGTACGTGAAGACAACAAAAGCCATTTAAAGGACAAATTTCTGTACTGTTTGGTTTTGCTTAATATAAAAAACCTATTAAAATATTGTTTAATACCTGCACAGCTTGTAGGAAAGTGGCAGAAAAGTAAACTGTTCAGTATATACCCTACCTCTGTCTTAAGTGGTATATTAATTTAGAAACAGATAGTAAAAGTGACATTACTTGCTACTATAGGAAAACTAAGTTCTTTTTTATTATTTAAGATCATAGAAGAAAAAAATTTCCTCTCTAAAATATGCACCTCTGAACAACTTTTAGGCCACACACAACTTACTACCACAGGCTCCTAGGAAAAAGAAACCATTCAACGTCTGTTGAAGCAGAAAGACTACCTTGAAATAGTGAAATGCTGCAGCATTCAACAGTTAAACACTAGGGCTACACTAAAAGTGCAAGTACTTGAATTTCAGGAAAAGTATCCTGGAGCCTGAACTAAACCTTACAATTCGTCAGGTTGGTTGATTTCTGTTCTCCACCCATTGGAGCAATCTGTGTCGACATTAAGGCAGTCAAAACAAGAAAATTGCATGTTTATACATACTTCTAAAAACATTATTAAAAGGAAATGTTCATGTAATGACTGAGTTCACTTTCCATGTAAAAACAAATGGGATTTTAGTTCAATATAGCAACCAAATGATTGCTGTCTGCTCTTGTCTCCTAATCAACAACCACCAACACGAAGATTGTTGGTGCTGACCAGAAGGAAGGGCAGGAAGCAAATGGACTTGAGGACTGATTACATCTCACTTTAGAGAAACTGGTTAATAAGGACACATTACTGGGAGAAGATTGCTACTGGTTTTCCTTAATGAATCAGAGAAGTGGGTAGACGAGAGGAGATCAATTTGCAACAGTTGCAGCAGTGCACCTTTTAAATAGCATTCAATGAGGAAATAAAAATAGCAGGGCAGGGCAGGGCAAGAATCTATAGGGGCAGCCCTGTGAGCACCTGCCATGAGGAGAAACCCACAGAGAAACACAAGGCCAGGGAGCACGAGAGCAGTGCTGCCTTGCAAGGCTCATCATCAGCCCTTATATGACAACAGCACCACCACCAAGCCACCCTGTATCTTCTCTCAACCTCATCCAGCTTATGGACAAGGACTTTGATGACATTCTCTCCCCTTCAATCACCCAAGTGTAAGAACTCCAGTTGCAGAAGAGAAAGTCTGACCTCACATTTACACACCAGAGGCACATTCCTTTAGAGAACTTGTCAACTCTTACACAGCTTAGCTTTCTTCAACTTTCCCCGTTAACTCATAATTCTATATGAAATATGACAGATGATTAAACTTAGAAGGGAGTTTTGATTATTACTGACTAGCATATACTGCCATACAGAACTTAATTCTTAGTAGGTTCAAATGACTGTGTATGTTATGGTGCGTGTCTTTAAAAGAAACTGGAAGAAACAGCATGCATCCATAGAATTCACTTTCAAATGCTCCTTTCAGGATTGAGGCTTAACAACGTGTCTCTGTAATAAGATTAATATTAAAAGTCCTAAATAGTAAGTCTCCTCAGACACCATACTTAATACTATGCCAACAAAAATTCAACAGATACAAAGGATTGTCTTGTCTGGTAACATAATCATCTCAGTACTCACTTGAAATTGAAATGACACTGCTATTTAAATGACAGGAAGGTGCTGATATTTACAAGTCATATCTTACGAAGTCTTACCAAAATCAAACTTCTATTATCTTCTGTTCTTCTGCTGGGAAAAATAAGACAGGCAGCAACACATGGGAACTCTTCCTGTTGGTTTACCAGTCCTGAGGTCCCTTTCCATACTGAAGTCTACACTTACCTAGTGATATCTCTCAGAACAGATATCATACAAATTCAGAGTCCTACAAACCCATCCTCAAGGTAACATGAACACAGACAATTACTAATATATAGTCACATCAGAGAGGTCCAAACACATTATTAAGCTAGCACGCGCACTATTTGAAAGTGCAAGCTGTGCACCTGAAATATTATCTTTTATATACATAATTTTATATATACACACACATCTATGTATATATAATACTGCACATTTAGCTATTGTTTTTAAAAGCACAAGAAAACTTTCACGCTCTGAAAACTGTGCATTCTTAACATACAAAATGCAGGGACATCAACTTAATCATGCAAGAGTACGTACAGATTGCCTGTTATGAAATCAAGACAGCAGCAGGCATTCCTTGAAGATTTCATACTCTTACAGGAAAAATAACAGTAATAAATCTGCTTCTTCAAAATATTTTGCTTTAGAATCAACAAAAGGTAAGCCAAAATGTGGCCTGTGTAACTCAGAGACACAGAGCTGAAGTTAAGTTGCCAAAGAGAGGTAAAACTAAAGTAATGGGTTATCACAGGACTGAATTAGTTTCATAGCAAACAAAGAGGATGAAGAACAACAGCTGGGCACATCCATAAACATCATCACCAGCACATCACTAACACAAAACCACAGTCATGGACATAGGCCCAAAGGGCTACTGAGTCCCTCCCCTCTCCTCAGGACAGGATCAACTTTTACTCGTTTAGTGTGAATGCACATAGGCATAACTTGCTCTGAAAGTTGTCCCCCAGCACCCTGCTCCTTACCATTCAAGGGTCCCTTATCCGAACACCCAAGCCTGACCCCAATCTCCCTTTTCATGGTGACCCTTTATCATACCTAGCACAGGCATGAAGCACAGGTACCCGCTCCTTACCTGCGGAAGCCTTGCCCAGCATCAGGGCTGAGTGATCCTGTGCACCCCTCCTGCCCCTGTAAGCAAGTAACCCCTGTAGCAAGGGCAAGACCAGCAACATCACTTGTGTTCACTGGCAACCTTGGAAAAAAACCTCAAGGGTTGGTGTTTTTTTGTTGCTGTTGTTGTTAAATTACTACCTTTCCCACTAAAATATTTACAACAATCCATCATCAGTTGGGGTTCATTTGGATCAGTTTTCTATTATCACATCTGCCTCAGAGTGGGGGAAAGTAAATGCTAGCCTGTTAATTACCAGGCTACTTGAAAATTCTCAACTATGCTGTGCTGAATGCACTATATTTAGACATGTGCAGGGCATATAGTATACAGGAGGACCCGAGACTGTACAAGCCTGTGGAGCAATATACTAAGCATCAGCATGTCCATGTGCGTAGGTATACTAAAGACTAAATGTAGTCCTACCTAACCAAGCAACAATGTACCAAATAAAATGAAGGTACATCTACTGTGCTGGTGACAGAACAAGCTTTTCTAGCCTTAAATGTGCTTCACCCTGCCAAAAGCAGGGTTATAAGCACAAGTATTGCTTGTAACGAAATTAAGAGCCTAGTTCTCATTTGCTAAAGACTAGTTCACATTGATTTTTACTCTTTTTGTAGCACCACAATTTTACTCCAAAACAGAAGAGCAACAGACCCTAACATTTTGAAAACCATTACTTTGCTTTAAGTCCATCAAATATTATACCTCCTAGGTCATAAAATTAAGAGGTGAATCTAGGCAAAGGAATGATTTTGAGGCTGAAGGGGATTAGAGGATTATAGGAGTTAGGCACCTGCTGGGCTTGCAATGTCCTTGAAGGGCTCGTAGCCTATATTTTCCTGGGGAATGAGGGAGGAAGAGAGTCTTTTTGATATACCTCCTAGCATCAACAATATGGTGGAAAACAACCAAACTAACACACCAAACACACAAACACAAAAAAAACCCCACAAAATCCTACAGTGATCTAGACTAATTCCACTAAATAATCCTGCTGAACACCCATCAGACAGGAAATCACCTTCAGCCTTGACTTACCTGAAGTTGGGTAATACTCATGAATATTTCATAAAACTACTGTTATTTAAACACAAGAGCAGGCAGAATGCTTTGGCCTTTCTCCCAGTAAATGGAGACAGTACCCAATTTTGCTGAACAGCACTTCTTTTGTGTGTCAGACAGCAAGGCCACCAGCTCCAGCAGTGCCTATGCTGGGTCACAGCAGCCACCTCCAATGCTTCTAGAAACTTGATGTTTCCACCCTGATGTCCACTGCAAGTCTATTTAATACTGCAGTGTTACCAGCCTGCTGCTACATAATCTGGGTGAAGTAAAGGGAACCTGGGCCTTTACTGGCCCTGAAAAGCTGTAAGTTATTCAACTTTCCTCAATTAAAATCCTGAAACAGAGGAGTTAGAAGCCAATGGCATCTCATCTTTCGCACATTAAAACAACACTGGCATAAGTAGTAAGAGCTGAATACCTCTGATTTAAGTATTATCTAATTGCTTTCATTAAGCATATGCACATTTCCTCTGTGTGAAGCCTGCTGTTACACGGAACTATGTTCTGGCAATTAATCCTCAGAAGCAAATTTAAAGTACAAATAAGCAAACAAAGAAAACAACATTAAAGTCTGCCTGTGCCAACAAGCGCTCATACAATTCTAACACACATCCTCCATTTAAAATAAACCGTATGATCCAGGTTCTTCCCTGCAGGCCCAACTGATAGTATTATGAAAAGAAAAATAACCCACAGCACAATTAACCAATCCCATAACATCCAGTTATATGCACACAACATGGAACTCACTCTCTCCTAGGCATATCTGTGGTATTATCCAACAACAGATAATTGCTGTTTATAATTTTAACATTAAAATAAGCAGTGATGCAAAAATTTCTGAATTTAAGTAAAAGTTTTCTCAAGTATTTACCCTGTTCTTCAGCTTTATACCCAAACTACTTTTAGTGTTGACTTTCCTCTTACAAACATGCAAAATTAACAACAGCGAAGAAAGTAAAGTTTAATTTGTATGTGAAATACAAACTATCCAATAGATCCACTGTGCAAAGGCAGCACCTTCCATCCAAGCTATTTCTCAAGCAACTTTAGCACAAGTTTGGATTTTACAGGAAAAATCTGTTAATAGAGTACCTGTCTAGAAGGAAGCGCAGGGGAAGTTGAACCTACAGATGACGGAGGACAGGCAGCAGCTGAATCATGAGGTAGAAGGCAACAGGGAGTTGGGGGCTGAGAATGGGATAAGCCTTTAGTAGGTAGCTTACTCTGTGTAGAGCAGAAACAGAGGAGAGTTATCCAACAGAGAGTGACATTAGCACAGGTTAAGAGAGTAATTCACAGTCATGCACCAAAAAAAAAAAAAAAAATAGATAATGACTACGATTTTCCACCGTTCTTTACTTCTTCATAGTGAGGAGCCATGGAAATCATCATGGCAAAACCTTCACATCAAATAGTATTACTGTACTCAATTTTCTTGCAAAATTGATTGCAGCGGGCACCAAGGTAACATAGCACTGGGAGAAAGCATAACAAAACTCTAAATGCCAAATTTTGCTGAGAGCTACTGCTTACCAGTTCCTTAGAAACTACAAGCTACCTGTGTACACTTACATGCAACATGTGGTGTATTTTAAGTACTCTGACTAGTTCTATGATTTAGATTATGTTTTACCTCAATTAAATTATGCAATAATATTTAAAGCTTTTTAGCAGTTTCAGTAGAATCCAAATGACTCTTCAGATCTGCCCAGGATGAAAAGAAAATTAAAAACAAAACCATGGCAATCTTTTTTCCCCCATGAATTCTCAGATATGTCTTCTAACTCAGCAATTCTGCAGGTGCAAAACCTAATATTCACCTTTGGAAACTCCATGTATCCAAACATTGAGGCAAGATGTGCTGCTTTCTCTTTAATGTTCTTTTTATGGAATTCTCTATTTGCTATGGTCTGAGCTCTTTTCTGCAGTAAGAGCCAGGAAAGGAAAGCCAAGTAGAGGAAAGCCAAGGAGAAGGAGAAAGCGAATGAGAAAGCGAAGGAGAAAGCGAAGAAAGAGAGAGAGATTTCAGTCAATGTTATACATCTCATCAGAATACAGCAAGTATGCAAGAAGTGTTTTTATTGTCTTAATATAACCTAAAATCAACAGAGAAAATGCCAGCATATCCAGGGAAAATACAGTATACAGATTAATATATGTGGTTAAGAGAGAGAAAGGAAAAGAATTTGCTTGTCACCTGTTTCATTTTTTCCTCCAGGTTCTGAAGACGCTTAAGCACTCCAGAGAGTACAAATGCAGTGGAACAGGCAGATGCAAGATTTTCAGAGGTTTCTGACAGACTGGGCCGGGTATCTGTTTTTTCTACAGTCTTTGGTCTCCTGGCCATATGATCAGAACCATTTAAAGACTGTTTGGGTTCCCTGACCTCGTGTTCAGTTCTAGCTACCACCTGAAACTGGGAAACACTTGAAGTGAGAAAAAAGTCTGCTTTCTGCACTACCATGCAGTATATTCAGCTTTTAAGGATGCTTCCAAAAGCGCAGCACAGTCATGCACTGAACAAGAAATGAGATGTTATCCTAGATCTCCCTGGATCCCCTGGATCTCCTGGATCCTGTGGATCTCTCCACACTATCTACTGCAAGTGTACTACTCATGTCCATGCACTGAAATACATTGGTGCTACATAACTTACAAAGGTCTTCACATCCTTCTTGAGTTTTGCCTCAGTTTTTAATGAATAACCCCAGACAGCATTAGTGGAGAAGAACGTGACAATGTCTCATTCTAGGGTTTTGTTTGTTTTTAGAGCAAACTTCTGTTTTAGCATCACATCTACCTGAAACTAGTCGATCAAATTGTAAAAATACCAACAGTAGTCCCTGGCATAATCCTTGATCTAGTGTGGCATGAGTTGAGATATAATGCTTTTCAGATTTGGAGCACTTTCTGAGGAGCTCAGAATGGGTCTCTGAATTTCTATCTTTATATGAAATAGTTTTTGAAGTAAATAAAACAGCCGGACCAGTTCAGCTTTGCTAAATTCAGTCTTAAAAACGACCTTCCAGTTGTTTTTTTTCATAACAGTTTTCTACTTCATCCCATTGGTCCAATTCAAATCAATACAAACTTTCCAAAATCTTCGGAATTAGAATTAAGAAAAACTAATTCCAATCAACTTGCAGTGTGCTCTTGATGTTACAGAACAGCACATCTGCCTTTAAAATAATAATTCTCAAACAGTTCATGAATATACAGTTTTCATCAAGCTGACCTGGAGATTTCCACATGCAATACAGATGCAAGAGTAGTCTGCGGCAAAATGAGAAGACCACTACAGAATATTTACTGCAATTGAAAATTTTAATTTAAAGTGATTATCAACATTATTTGATACAAGATTGCTTGCTTTAGAAATGCTAAGAGGAAAAATTAAACCAAGTACTCAAAAATTTTGCCCCAAGTATATGATGCTGCACAATGAAGTAGAAAACCTGGGCATTAATACGAGATTTTTCAATGCTCAAGCCTTTAGCTTAGACATTTTGCCAGTTTTCTCACAGTGGAAAACTCCCTTTGCCTTATCATTCATTACAACAGCACAAAGCATCAAGTACATGCACAGAAAATTGTCAGCTATTGCTGTACTTTTCCTGCATGCTAAACACAATTTGGATACTAGATGTGATAACATGGAGATCAACACCTCTAGGTTTTTATGGTTCTTTCCATGCAGCTACTGATTCTTGCAAACATTTTTCTCACCTGGTTAAGCAGGTATAAAACAATGTTAAGCTTTAATGCAATTTTCACAATTCTCAGCTAAATGTATCTGTTAACTCCGCAGATTATATCCAATTATCATTTTATAGATTCTGTAGTAACACAATAACATTGATTTCCCAGCAGTAAGAGGAATGATATGACTGTGAGGTGTTATCTACATGAGTTCCTACCTGCCTTTTTGGTTGAGGTGGAAGAAGATTTGGATCCTTAGGTTTAGCAAAGCGAGGATTAACAGGAGAGTCAGAAGAGACCAGGGCTGGTCTATCTATTTGCTCCTTGTAAAGCATTTTTAAATTATGAAGACAGAGTGGGAAAAAAAGAGACAGTAAATAGGATTCTAAGATCTTCTGAGGCAGAAAGAAATAAAAGCTGCTTTTAAAGAAACAGTATTACAGAGCTTAATCAACATGCTTTGCAGATTTTTGTCCCCTACTCATTTTTATCAACCCTTTTACCATCAAAGATGTACCTAAAATTCAAAAAATTCAGTGTTCATAGAGAGGCTATAATCGGAAGGTAATAATGCGACAAGGTTTCCTTGAACATGGACAAGCAAAGTTCTGCTCAGTTATGACATGCAGAAATCTCAGAGCACAGACAAGTAGCTGGAAAGAGTGCAAACAGCAACGGTTCCTAGACTGGGAAAGTCACTTGACATCTATAAAGCCTACACTTTTTGAGGACTTAAGTATGTAAACAAACAAATGCATACAAGCACAAAGAATTAAGAAAGCCACCACCCTTGACAAAACTTTGACACCTTGCATATCCTTCCTTCAGATCTTTCAGGTGACAGATCTGAATTTGTTTGACTTACCAAGCCAACTCATTGGCTTAAGTGTGATTTGGGGATTATCATTGTTACCGTGACAGCACAGGATTATTTTAAAACAGCGCCAGCATTAACAACAAACCATGAAAGTGCTGTGAAACGTTCAGACATATTCTACTATGCCTTCCTTAGGAATGAAAATAAAAGCTGGACATATCTTCCAAAGGATGAGGTTCCCTTCCTATGCTTTCTTTAAATGTTCTACAAAGGAAGAGTCTGCAGGGTATTTAGTTACCTTTACTCACAAAGTACAGGAAAAAAAAAGTTCTTCTGCAATACCACATACAGCCAGACTCCTACACAAAGGAGAAATCCTACAGACTGGTTTACAAGAGATTTCCAGTCTCTGCAATTCCACACAATATTAATATGCACTATAATATAGCATATTGAAATGCAGTTATCTATATATTATTTAGTTATATTTGTTCCCGCAAAATTAAGATGAATACCCTTTAATTTGCATAAAGAATTAAAAACAAGGAAAGAAACCCTATCCAAACATCTAACAGATCCACTTTTTTTCCCCCTGAGATCTGCATCACGTTCACAAGGAGAGACTACCGTTTAATTTCAGAAATGACTTATGTTCATCTATTACCTACCTGCCTCCGAAAAATTGTATTTGGAGCATTCTCTTCAAACTTGGCCAACAGCTGAGTTGCCATTGATTTAACTTTATTCTGGTTCATTCCTTCTTTGCTATCATTCTGTTCTTTCCCAGCACTTGTCGTTTGGCTTGAAAAGCCTGAAGCCTGCAAGAAAACAACAGACTATGTTTTTCCTCAAGTTTACCTATGAGGCTCGTGAAGAGAGAAAATGACATCCTTACAAGCCAATGATGAAAGGAAATATAGTCCACAGCATATTAAAAATGACACTGCTTAGCATGCAAAATTCACTGAAAAATTATTTTCTTTGGTCCCAGAGCACAGTAAAAAGGGAACATGCATCAGTAATAGGGATGACAAAGCAGAGAGTCAAAAAGGTAACTAAATCAGAGAGAGTGGACAGAAAATACAAGCTCTTCAAACAGAAATTGTTCAAATAACTGAGTTGGAAGGAATAAAACAAACAAACACACCTATACCTTACACATTCTTGGGTCAGAAAAAAAACTGGTGTGATTTACATAATGCTCTTATCTCTGCCAAATTATTTCAGTATGTTTAGCTTGTTTTCCACACACAGAACAGAGCATTCAAAGTTTGAAGGTGACAGGCTTTTTATTCCTACCAAGCACAAAAGGCCAAGTCCCAGCCCCCCAACTTCCACTGCCTCCTCAGCTCTGGTGCTTATCCAAGAACTGGGTATGTGTAGACACTGCTCAGCACTAACCTCCTCAAAGACACCAAAAAGACCTTTTCGACGTCTTTTGTTAGTCTCATTTTCTTCTGTTTTCCCTTCAACCTGAAACAGTAAAGCAAAACTAAGTATATGCATTACTATAACAGCTACCAAATTTATTCAATCTGTTCTTTCCCAGGCATTAGATCCACAACCAGGTAAGTGTGGTCTTGTGGTCTGGCCTCTGTTAAATACCATGACCATGGGTGAGCAGTGCCAGTGCACCCCTCGTTAGGCCCCCCAGCTCAGCAGGATCGCTCCTTGCACAAGAAGCCCTGCTGGCAGTAGTCATGTATGTAACAGCAGCCCTAACTGGGAGCTCCTACTGGGCTCTGCTGGGGAAAAACCTACACTTTGTTCAACAGAGGACCTGCAAGCCTTGTGTTTGCCTATTCCTCCTTAAGTACCGATGACTTCGTAATTCATAAAGCATTAGCACACTCTTGAAGAAAAAGGCATTTGAGCATCAGTTATTCTGTGAATTTTAATCTACACTACATTGGTTTCCAGATAAATATGACAATCCAAGAAAACTCACTCTTCCACTATAGCTCTGCATCTCTTTCAACTCAGATATCTGCATGCAGACCACGTTTTCATAGTGCAAACATGTCCTTTTTTTTGGAGCAATTGTTGTCTGCCTCAAACGTCCATCTCTCTTGCAGGGTTCCCCTTCCCAACTCTGGTTTTACACAGTAGTACTTAAGCAAGCAACCAGCCTATTTTGTGCTCAAGCTATGTATGAAGCTATGCATATATGCCGTCATTTTACTGGAAATTACACAAACAAACAATATTTCACACTCAGTTTGCATGAACTTGCAAAATAGTCAATACTTAAAAATTTGTGTCTTTCCTTATTAAATTCAGTCTTTAAGAGATGGCACAATTTATGTAGTTATGACATGGGGGCTTTTTGTCTCGTAAATGTCATGTTAGTTTATATTTTATGAACAATAAACCACATTCCACTTATTTGCATTTGCCCACACTGCAACTCAATGACTGCTCAGCTAATTAAAACAACAACAAAAAAAGAATAAGGAGACAAAGATCAAAGAATACAGGCTTTCTTTTTACATATACACTGTTTATAATAAATCATTATGCAGTGAATAGAAGTAATCTCAAACATCTTCTGGGCAAATACCGAAAGAATCAGAGGACAATATTTTGATTACTTCACATGCTTTGGTACACTGTCTTTCAAGCACCAGCTCTCAGTAATCCAGTTTTACACTACCTATGATCATTAGTCTACCACGAAAAAGTGAACAGCATAACAACACAATGTATTCTGCATAATAATCTGTACCACATAAAAGCAGAATTTGTCTAAGTGAATGAAGTAAACAAGATGTTGCCTTTCAGAAGCAACATAAAGGACTTTTATTAACTTATTTACAAAGAAGTGAATAACAAAGCAATTTAATTGCCTAGCAAAACTCCAAGAAAGAGGATTGTGCCCTTTGTTGTATAAACACCTCGATTCATTTCTTAGTCCGGAGCACAGGAAATCTCAGTTCCTCGCAAACTCTGCTGACACTGGTAGGAAAATGGAAAACATTACCGAGACCTGTAGAGGCTGCCAGGGCGGCTACTGCCACACCAGCTCCAGCCTCCGCTTCCTGTTCTCTCACCAGTCACACCCAGATAAGGATCCCCTGTCTAACCAGATAAAAGAACAAACTGGATGGTGCAGAGAGTTCAGGAAGCGACACATGACACTACGTTACCCCAGGTGGGTTTGGACTTTCTGTGATACACGAGTGCTCTCCTACTGTCATACCTGGATAGTGCTCAACACCACTCTGTGCAGGGCAAAGAACCACAGCACTGAAGCCACAGCCATACTTTAACTCACACAGTTGCTTTCCAAGGAGCCTCGTTTCCCAGATAGTTTCTGACGGTTATGGCATTTGCAAATCTCTGTCCGAACTTGATCAGTGTACTTCTTGCCAAGCTTCATGTCCCGCCCATGACAAGGCTGCAAAGCCTCATATAAAGTAAGCGGCCTTGATAGTCTCACTCCCCAAGCTGATTTGCAAAATATTGCTTCCCCTTCTCCTTTCAAACGAGCCCCTGTGGTGTGAAACCAAAGGGGCCCATCAGGCAAATTACCTCATGCTTTCATGTAGTGCCAAGAACTACACCTCCTGTTATGAGACAAGACATATTTCATGACAGGAGGTTAGTCAGAGGGCTGTATGCTTTAGTAATGGAAAGCTTTCCCCACTACCAAAAGTCTATTTACTTCTGCAAATAACTCAGAGAAAAATAATAATATTGTGGTCATGAAAAAAAAAGTTTTTCTTCTAAAGAAGTCACCCACAAGAAAAGGCAATGTTTATTTTGCCTATTTAGTTTCTCACTGCTTGGTTAGCTGGGAAACGTGTCACTTTGTTTTGTGTGTATGTGGGTGGCAGGGAAAAGTTATTTCCTCACAAGGATATATGAGGTTACTGGGCAGCTGACTGTCCATTGGTTTTGGAAGTATGTTTGGGGATGGAAAAAATTTGAGATGTAAGTTAACTCTAGGAAATATTTGGAAATTCTCAAGTAGTTTTTCAGACGATTGAGAAGAACAAAAACAACAACAACAAAAAAAATCAATCCACATTTCTACTGCGACTGAAAAGGTAAGATAGCAACGAATTTAAAGAGCAACATATTAAAAACATTGAGACATGTAGTACATACATGTACACCTGTAAGGACACCAAACAAAAACGAGTAGGAAAAGTGTATTTTTGCAGGCAAAAATTAAGAGTATTTGCACTGACAAATACTGAATGAAGGAAACAAAGATCAACAACAACAACAACCCACAACAACTAACTTAACTTCTACATATCCCAGGAAACTCGAAACCTGGAACAGTTTTGCATTAAGCTGTATTTCAGAAAACACGCAAGTTAAATTCATTCTGGTGGAGGAGTATGGGCTGCTGTCTAACTCGTGTTGGTTAATCTGCATCAGTTGGATTAGAGCAGTCTCAGAGAGACACTGCTGCCTCAGAGGCAAGTTTTGCAGACACTCCCCATTTAAAATGAAGTTAAAATGAATGTAGGTTTGGCTGTGAAAGCGAAGCCCCTCCTTAAGGTCTCCCTTCAGCAGAGGCCCAAGTTAATGAATAGACAGAGTGTGAAAGTTTATTACTGAATAATTTAATTACAGTAACTTTTAAATTAAATCATACAAAACTTTTGAAGTTATAATCCATTCAGAAATACAAAAACAATACTCCCACTGCACACAACCCTATGTCAGAAAGTATTAATTCCAGTCTCCATACCCCTTCAAAGCCCTGTAATCTTTAATTGCAACATGTACAGGCATGGATTCGTTTCATACAAGGACATAAACAGGGCATGTCAGTAAGTTTTCATTAATATGTGACAGGGAGAGAAAAGTACATGGGTATGTATGAATAGATCATTATCTCAGTCATGTTAGTCAGTCTTGCCCACTGTTTGTCACCCTTGCAGGCTTTATATTTATATATCTAGAAGAGTTTGAAGGGCTCTCAATAGCCATACCCAGGGAAATTGCAGACTTTCTTTCAAAACAACCAGAAAAAAAACACCCCCACAAAAAAATATACACTTAGCATCTAGCATTACACAAAACCTCCTAAAATGCCTTTTGAAAAAATTCCAGAAAGAAAATACAAGAGACAATACAGGTAAGAGAGCCAAGATCTCAAACATTTAAAGTTGAAAACCGCAATTTATAAACACACCAAATAAAACATCCTCCTCCCCTTCCTTTTATCTTCGCTGAAGAAGATTGACATGGAGAATTAATACAATTTCTCCCCAAGTACACAGAAATTCTCACTGAGATTAGAGAAACTTGCATTCACAGAGAATGCTTAACTGTGTTTATTATTAATGCTTCAGCAATTTGACACTGACAATAATTCAGTTTTATCATTACAAACACCATAAGGACTGAGTATTTGCATGTGTGTTATTTTTGTTTACTCTGGAATCTTATTTTACTTTTTTTAATATGAGCACAAAATCTCCTTCTACAGGTCTTTTAATACTAGGATATATAAAACCCCCTTGTTTCTGAACCTGAAAGTTTATTTTCGTCTCTTTAAAAGACAAAAAGATATAGGGCAAGCCTTTCTTCACAGCTTACCTTCGGTACTCGTTTTCTTGGTAAAGTTAAATTGATGTAATTATTAAAGATGAAATTTGATGATTTTGCTGAACAAAGATCATTATTTTCTCCATTTCGCTTGTCCCCAGCATCTGTTCAGAAAAAAAAAATCATACAAGGTGTGGGGTGACTTTTTAAAAGAGGAAGAGAAACACCAAGGAATGGACATGACTTAGGCTGTCATCCTTATAAGAGGATGACCTGATACATTAACTTAATGATTTCAAGCAACAGTTATCCAACTGCTTCTGTTCTCTGAAACCACCAACGGCCTCCAAAACCCTGGTCTCCCATCAAGTTTTTCCCCTCTTTCCTTTTCTAGGGGCAAGGTAACTATTGCAGACACGTTCACGTGCCAGAATCACTCAGCTGGGAAGGGGCTCTTGGCTCAGAAGCAGTGCCTGTGAGCAGCCTCTATGAAGTGCTCCCATTCCCCATACCTGGGAGAACTCGGTGCCGTCTGGATTCAGCTTACCTACTGCCTGCAGAGGTGTGCCCCTGAAAAGCTCGTAAAACTTGGAGAGGTACATGACCATACTGAGCTTGTCGGGCTCCCCAGCTGATCCCACCTCCTTCCCTGTAGTCACAGGGGGGATCCCAAATTCCCGCTCAGCAACATCAAATGCCAGTTGGTTGTTTTTGACAACGTCTTCTTCATTCAGAGCATCAAAGTCTCTGTAGGGAGAACACACCGGCATCAGCGGCCGTTTGCTGCCTGCTGACCTTAGAAACACACAGCGCTTCCTTGCGTGTTGGAGGGGTGCAGGACAGCACCACGAGAGAGGGCATGGGTGTTTCACCAGGTCAAAGCTACAGAGTCTAAAAGTAAGAGCATCAATATGAGTTTTCTTATGAAAAAGCGTAGCTTTACCAAAAGGGTCATTTAAAAGCTATTTCACGGGACAGGATTTTGATGTAGTCTCAGAAAAAAGGATTCCCTTATTTATGAAAAAAAACAATTCCTCCTCTGAAGTGCTAATAAACCTCTTTACTCTCCAAATACAGCTGTGCTACTACAAATTTCACCTGTTAGCAATTGGTTCTTCAGTTTTTATTAGTTCTATAAAGCACCAAAAGCCATGAGTAGTAAATTTACACTAGCATTTTAGAAAACAAACGTGATATACGTGTGTGCATGTACACACACGCAGGCACTACATTTCTTTTTAAGGCATTACACACACAGTTTGAACGAGGAGCTCCTGTCTACGTCAACCAGATTTATTAGTGCACTAAATAAGTATCACACATCTGGAACTGCATTACCCATTCTCTAATCCATTTTCTATGGGACTTATTTTAAGACTCCAATCCCTTGAACAGCTTCCAAAATTCATGATTAAAATAAACACGTGAATAAAGTACAAAGCTCCAGGCAGGGTAGTTTCTCTCTCCTCATAAGGAGTGTGAGCTTTTGAACCCCCCAAAGAATCTCTCTCTTCCCACCACCCCTCAGGCCTGCTTCTGGAGCCAGGGGGTGCAGGCAGCCCTCTGCCCCAGCACTGCCTCCTGCCGGGCCTGCCTGGCTCTCATCTGGCCAAGTCCTTCAGCAGTCCCGTTTAACACAAAAAGCCAATGAGACCAAACACAATGTTAATAAAACAGCAGGATGTCTGTTAGCTCAGGAAGATAAATCTATCAGCTTTCTAGAAAGCATTGTTTAAGAGGCATACTTTCCACACACAAAGATCAATTTGCTTTCTACACTCTGTCTTCTGTGGCAACAAAACCATTCATAACCCTCATTTTTTAAAAATAACCTGAGGAAGAAAAAAATAAAGAAAACAACCAAGAAAATTTTCTTACAGGGCTAGCACGTCCGCACGTCCTCAGGCAAAGCTATACAAAGAAGTACCCTGGGCATCATTCCTTTTTTTTTTTTCATCCCACACACTATCATACCTCATGAAAAAGTTCAATAATTTCTTTCATTTATCCACTGTAAAGGGAGGCTGACAATAATTCATCCACAAGTCCTAAATCTGTGGGTGACTAACCTATATAGGAAGGCAAGAAAATGCATCCAGTGCATTTTGGAGACCCGGGACAGGACAGAAGAGTGGCCTCGCTATAGATATCATCAAGCAGGCCCAGTAACCCACTGCCAGCAATGGCCATTCCTGCCATCTGTTACACATCAACCCTCCTGTATCTAACTGAAAAACCTTGGAAAACATTCATATATAAGAAGTCAGGCCTTGTACAGTGAGGACCCCTGAATCACAGTAAAAGGGCAGATGCTGGCACAGGTTCAATCCCTAAAGCAGTTAATTTTCAAGGGCCGTCCCTTGTTGCACAGCACTCTTCTGGATAGAGAGCTGTGCAAAGCTGCCACTTCCCACGGCACCTCTGCGGCCCAAGGTTTGTCTACACTACTATTGTCGCAACCACTACAGCTCGTCAAGGACAACTCATTTAAGACTCATCCAGGTATTTTTGGAACTCATGACAGTGCCATTATGGCTGTGGTTTTAAGCATACCCTAAACAACAGTCTTCAGGGACCTAGGAATACAATTCTCACATTCTGCAAGCATTGCAATTTTTGTTTTAAATAGCCATGTGACTCCCACAAACATGATCAAAAGTCATAAGGTTCAAAGCCTTCCTGGCTTTTTAAAAGCATATATATTTCATTTTAAATGGCATGCAAGGACATGCACAGAAAAAAAAAAAAGGCAAAGCAAAACCAACCCCATTTTCCTGTCCCCCAAAGCCAGTCATGGGTGTGCATTCCCTTGCAAAAAAACAAACAACTGAAGGAAACTGTAGACTGTCATTGTTATTCTGGCTGCTCTTACACTATACTTCGTTGAATACTTAATATACACTACACTTAACAAAATCTACAGATGCCACTTACATGAGGTCAGGTCTGAAGTGATGGATAATTGCACACAGTGCAAGGCCACTTTTCCAGGAGGTAGTCAGGTCTGTGACGCTAACATTACGGTACCCTTCTGTCTGTTTCTGACACCAGGTCAACAGCTTGTTAGGCCGAATATCCGACTCTGCAGTTAGTTGAGATCAAACATTTCAATCAGTTTTTTTATGCTCAGAAAACTCCAAATATTAAGCCACACAAACATGAGATGTCACATACCATGTCTTGAGAGATTCACAGATCTTCTAATGGAGCTTACTCTTTCAAGAGGACATTGCTGTAACTCATTGGTAACAAATAACTGTCTCACCTACAAATAAAAGTGATTTGTAACACAACATCAGAATTGCTTGGAGGAAGAAAAAAGATAATTTCCTTCTAGGTTAACTTTATCAACAGATGGATCTGAACTAAGGAATCTCCTGAAGATCTTGTTTATGCACTACTTGTGGCTGTATATCTCGTGGGAAAATCAAAAACAAAAACAAACACAAAAGAACAGGCATCTGTGATTTTACAAACAAGCCTTTTAAGCACTGACCTGGTGAGGTCGAACACAGCTTGAGTTCAAGTTCGGGTATCTTGTTCCTGGGTCAATGGTATACTGGTCAAAGTTCTTGTTAATATTTTCAGGTGTAGTCTGAGGCAAGAGTCGATAAATGCTTTCTCTTATAAAGAAAAAAGATGCAAAAGATAGTGATTATAACATATTTATTATTTTATGAGTATCTTATTTTTTTGCAGTTACCTGAACCTTTATTTTGAATTCTGCCAGGACAAGCATCATGCACTACACGTATAATGCATCCACACCATTTCTTATCCCTGCTCAGCAAGAGAAGGATGCCAGACAGAAAAAGGACAACAAAAAGACAGACTTAGAACTTATACCCATATTTTCCTGAGGCAGGAAGAGAGCAAGAAGAAGAGAAAGAAGAAAAATTTAAAAGGAGGTTACATCATACAGTCATCTGCTTTTGCTTTAACCTTCACCCAAGGAGTAACTTCTTTACCACATAACAGCACTAAATTCTACAATTCCTATAACCACCACAGCCTTTTTTATTATGCTGTTCAATTTCCCATTTGGGACTATGCTGTGTTTGAGTCATCCCACACGCTTCTATCTTAAAACTCCTCAAAGAACTGTACTTAGTAATGCTCCTACTTGCATTACCACAACCATGACTATTTCTACTGCGTATCTGCCCCTAAAACAGCAGGGCAGCTGCCGTAAGGACCCAAGTCAGCAACTTCAACCACTGACCAATGGCCACACCAGGATTACTGGTGTAGTTAACAACAGGATTTTGCTCTGTTCAAAAAGACATTACACAGAGAAGCTTATGATTTGGCATTAAAGCAATTCATCTTTGCCACGTATTTATCAATCAAAATAAAGAGGGTGCCAATTGCTAAAATGTAAAGTTAAAATGACAGATACCATTTATGAAGGTCATTGGTTTTAAAGTATTTGTTTATACATGTTTCAGGAAAAAACATTTTTTTCCTAATTAAAAATACAGGTGCTGAGATGGTTGACGGATTAGTGCTTGACAAATAGCTTTGATTTTTTCCACTCAAGTATTATACTTAATTCTAGTCATTCACAATTTAAATTAGTGATTTAGGCCCACATCACACACATTGCTCAATCTCTGTATCAGTGTTCAGGAGCTTACAAAACAACAGCCTAGCGCCATCGTAAATTGTTAGTAACCTAAAAGAAAAGGTAATTTCAACCCGATGCCATTGCAGGGAAGCAAAATATTTCTCCTATTGGCATTTCATCTTCCACTGCCTTCTACCAACACTACAGCTCCTGAAAATGCTTTGAAAGCAACAGAGAAGACAAAGGCAGTACTCACCGTTCAGCAAGGATTTCTAATGGGGGTTTTCCTTGAGCCCAGCTCCGCACCATCCATACAGTATCAAAAGCAGCTAAGAAGCCTCTTGCACAGCCAGTACCCATTGGCCAGAAGGGCTGTAAGAAGCATTTACATTTTAGTTCCTTGTATTTCTTGACGTCTTATTGCAAAAGTAACTTGCCATGTGAATTTGGAGCCTAGGGTTTCATACTGTCTTAGAAAAGCAGGCCAGAAAGAGTTAAAATAAAATCTAACCAACTCTTTTAGTTTTTAGAGGTTTCTCTCCTTCGTGTCTTATTTAAGAAAATACTTTAAAAATATGCTATATTTAAAAACAAGTTTCTTAACTTCATAAGGTAAAGGCTGGGGAAAAAAAAAGACTCTGAATAATCAAAAATCAGTTAAGCTAAAAAAAAGGGGAGGGGAAGGAAGGGAGAATGCTTTTCTTTTCATCTCCTAATGTTGATTTTAACTGATCTTTTCAAACACTTCAGGATGTCACCGTGAGTAAAAGAAATATATATACATTAGCTGTAACATACACTTTTCACTTCAGAAAGAGAACGTATTGAGGCAAAAAGACTGCAGTAAAATTTGGATTAAGTTTTTCCCTCTGATTGAAGTCAGGAGAGTTACGCCATGCACCCAAGCTGAGGACACACAGCTCATAGTTTTCAGACAGAAATAAAACTTGGATAAAGCAAAAAAATCTCAGCCAGAGACTGCCAGCCAAGCATTAGTTATGACATGAACTACGGCAAAGAGAAGAGAAAAAATCCTATTCCAAAGAAGGTACCATTGTTTCAGAACATGTAAGAGAAAATAAAGTTTATTTTGCAAGAAAGAAAGAATGCCTAGATTTTAAAAACAAAGAAAAAACACTATTTGGAAGATACCCCTAAATATACCTCAAGTAAACTATCTCCAACAAGTGCCACCAGGAGCTGATGTCTGTGCCTCTCTCTCACCAGTGCAGCATTCTCAGATGCATACATAGAGGTAAAATCAAACATTGCTACGTCTGGTTGCCCATAGTGATTAATTGCAAAATCCAAGGATGGCAGCTGGTAGTTGGTTGCAAAGTCAGCAGCTTCTCGGGCATAGGACAGCAAATTGCTCTGGTTCACGTTGTCTCCACAGAGGAGCAATTCAGTATCAATATAGTCCTGCAAAACAGAGGCATGCTGAATTAGATACTCCAACTATCCTCTCTGAATTGCAGCATTGAAGTCTCGTAGCATCAGAGTGGCAACTGTACATCTCCTGGTATAGAGAACCAAGGGAAATTTGTTATCATCTCTGAGAAGTTAGTACACAAACACAGGTTATTGTACTACCCCAAACAGGAACTCTCTATGCCAATACTGAAAAGCACCTTTATTTACAATAAAAGACGATAGAACCTCCCAGCTCCTCGACTACGGGTTATTTTCATAACTTCTGTGCTATCAAAAGATGTTATCACCATCACCACAGTGCTTCTTCCTGTGTGTGTGCACCCCACATATGAAACCACATGGGAGCAGAAATACCTACATACTGATGTAATAACATGTTGGTCTCAGCCTGAAGGCTTGACTTAATATTTCAGTAACACCACATTTTAACATGGACTATGGAAGTTTTTCTGCTCTTCTGTTTGGGGCTGTTGGTTTTTGTTTTGTTTTTTTTCCAGACAGTGTGGTAAAGGACCCTGCCTTTACAGGTCATTCTACTTAAAGCCAACAATTATTAATAAGGCAGTTTCTATTTACAGCTTAATTGTGGATGAGACCCTAATCGCAGGGATGATGCCACAGAACTGCTGTTAGCCCAGCTGTCTTTAGGCAGATTGTTTTCTTCACTCAGACATGAGTGGCTCAGGGAAACAACTTGCAAGGCCACAGCCCTTCCTCCCCAAACTTCTCACAGCTCTCATGAGGCTATGCCTACCTACAGGCACCAGCCCTTCAACCCCAGAGGCCACCTACTGCTCTCCCATCACCTCTGGGGTGGCCGTCCTTCACCTCTCCCAGCCTGGCTGCTCTATCCTGGAAGCTGGCATCCTCCAAAAATACTGAAAATTGTGGCACCGAGTTAAGTGGTCCCATCAGAAAGAAACCTTTTGATAGCTCCCTACAAACACTTCCTCTGGGAAATTATACTTGACTGTTTTGGCAACATCTTACTTTGCAAGAAAAATTGACTACTACTGCATTTCCTGGAAGAGAAATTTAAACAGTGCCAAAACACTTTCTAGAAACAACAGAAAACAACCTCCCCATCTTAGAGAAGGGAAAAAAAATAAAAGGAAAAAAATGCTTTTCAAAAGGCCTCAGAAATTCCCAAGTACTTTTGAAAGTTCAGAACATTGTATTTATGGACTCTATGATGTTTCATCAACTTTGGAGAATTGGCATTTTAGCCTTGTGTGGATCTTAACACTTCCTTGTTTGCCTCATGAACACTGGACACAGCTGTGCTAGGTTAACCTTTAAATAAATGAGTTTTTTATTTTCTGGTGTGATGACCACACCATGCATTTCCAAGATCCCATTTCGGTCAGTTTCAGAACTGACAAATTTAGGAAGTATCATTTTCAGTTCTCTACAGAAACTTTGTGCTGCCTGAGGGGAAAAAAAAATGTCACTCAACGGAGTAAGATCTAAGTGATCTGAGCTTTAATTAAGTGGCCTAGTAAGTCTATAAACACCTTCTACAACATGTGGCAACATTTATGCAGATGTTCACACTTAGTCTGTGCCAAGTAACTAAAGTGAGGTTTTACCCAGTATTTTTACATACCTTAATAATCACTCCTTTGTCCAGAAGACTCTGTTTTTTTGCTGTCATCACAAAATAATGAGTGCTATCTTTGTAGTAAACAATATTCTCTAGGTCAATTCCTGAAAGATAACACATTTGTTATGAAGTACAATGCATTTTCTGTGACATTTACTAACAACGTGACTGATGCCCACAAATTCCTTCTTGGGATACATTCATTTTCCCAAGGATATTGGTCTTAACCCCCAGGAGTTTATCCCCACATAATTTAAAGGTATTTGGCATCCTACTAAGAAATAGTTAACTGCAACCTTACTAATCTTCTGAGGTAGAAAAGGAGAGTAAAGGAAACAACATGCTTTGTAGGTTGCTAGAGCTTTGGCATTGGCTCTAACTAGGAGTTTGAGTGTCAGTTATAACAACAAAACTAACAGATCAGTTGTAAATCAAGAATGGAGTTGCTTGTACTGCCAGTAGGTACATCTGTTCTGAAACCCCTTTTCATACAGCTATATTTCACAGTTTATATTTTAAGTATCTATGGCAGACTCCCATCTAGTTCTTTCCAGTTTATCAGACTTACACATCAAAAAGCAAGAACAAACTCCTCCCAGAAGGGCAAAGCCCTTTTCACAGGGTTTAAAGCTGTTCAGTATGTGAACAGATATAAACAAAACAAACTAAGTCTTAAGGGAAAACTGTGGTCACTGAAAACGCTCTTCTAAAGTTGGACATCGCTGACGTTTTTACAGTTGAGAAGAATTTAAAAATTATAACAAGCTATGATGTGGCAATACCCAAGCTAAAAAAAATGCTACTGTACCATAAACAGACACCTCCCTTGGCAGCATTCTGACATCATTAGCATTTTATTACTTGCTTTTAAATAAAATATATCCAAATTAATGCTAATAGGAATGGGAGGGTGGGCCTGCAGATAAAGACTTCCTCTACTGTCTCTTATATTTATTTGTCAAAAAAATGAGGATCCACCCACCCGTTTCCTCTTTAAGGTCCTGGAAGAACTTCTGATTGAAGATGAAAGCAACACCACTAATTTCTTCTACCTTGGCTTCTGCAGTTGTATTTCTGTTTATAAAATTGGCAGTGATAGCTATAGCCAGCTTTCCACGAAACTCCTTTCTCCTAAAACCTGGTAAGAAAAGAAAATAACTAAAAACACTGGAAACTTCACATCAGACTTCGAGGCAGCATCAGTTGAAGGCAACTCAGTCTACTCCAACACTTAATCAAACAACATACAATCAGCACATTTTGTTTTTCCTCCAAAATTCTCTTGAATGCAAGAATTTTCTCCCCAACCCCAGCTGCAAAAGTAGAGCTGTACCGTATTCAACATAGTCTTGTTGAAAAAACAAACAAACAAAAAACAACCATTGAGGTTGGGAGGTGAACTATGGGAAGAAGTTGAACATAAGTTAAGTACAAATGATGACTAAAAAACCAAACAAACTGGAAATAGTGAAGTAAATTTAATGGGGGGGAACATTTTTACATGCTAAATAACAAGTGGATTTTTTTGTTAGATAGGTGGTAAACATTGTATGAAAAAACATGCAAGAAACCAGTAGTTAAAAGCAGCAGAGAAAAATCTGAAAAAATAGAAACCTCTATAACAGTGCTTAGCTGTACATGCTACTAACTAATGTGGCTTTTCAAAGATTGAGGGTTGAAAAGTATTCAGTGCTTTAACTTTTATTTCTAATGCGAGCAGTTCAATGTGAAATTACGTGCATTCTCACTCCATCCTAGTTAGCTTCCCTTCCCAAAAATGCCTGCTAAGCAGTAATCTTGCAATTTCACATTCAGTTTTTCGTTCTGTGTATTCTCCTTATCCTTAAGTAAATTGTGAAGTAGAACAGGGGGTCCTTAGAGTATTTTTAGCCAATTGCAGATGGCTTTTCAGAGAATATGCACATTTTCTAATAAGAAATCAATCACCTATAAAATTTTTTCTTCGTGCTTTTTGGTAAGTTTTCGTTATTTCATTGGGATAAATTTAACATGAAAATACTGGCTTCTGTATGTAAACAATCTTTAGTGCACCAAATAGTATATTGTGTTTGGCAGACATAAAAATAAACAGACAAACTATGAAACTAACAAAAAAGGGAAATGGTATATTTAGTGACCTGAAACTAACGTGGATATAATTAAAGCTACAAGGAAGGTATATAATTAGATAAACAAGTTTGTTCATGTGATACAAGAGCAGCTTAACCAGAGTCTCACTAACAAAGACAGCTCAGGCGGTCCAAATTCTCAGCAATGGCTCAAGCTCATGGAGGACATGGTTTTGTGTTTTTTTTTCCCCTTACAGTAATTTATTATCTTTGCAAATTGTTTCCAAAGTAGCTGCTTCTGAGGTTAAATCATCTTTACACAAGACTAATACCTGTGATGCCTTCATTAAAGCTGTCACCTTTTGGTCTTTAGATAGAACATGCAGTGGAAATATATGGCACAATAGTAAAGATAATGCATTTTGTCAGCCCCCTTCAAGTTAAATCATCATGTAATTACTTAACATTGAAGCAAGGCAATGGCATCATGATATATTTTCAAGGCAATACAGATGGTTTTGAGGATCAGTAATGATATTTAGGTGATTATTCTGAAGATAAGTAGAAGGTAGCACATTAAAAACTAGTTTTCACAGATATTGGTGTATTGAAAGGCAGCCTGTTACTTTTCGTTCTCGTCTGACTTTCAGGTCTTCCAATGTACCCTACAAGAAAAAATTAGTATGGCTAAAAGCACACATTCACATACCCTCTAATGTGTTCCTGCGGCCATCTGCACCAATAACAACATCAAATTCATACTCTGACAAAGGGTGATCCACAGGGAGAAATTCAGCCCTCCAACCTATCTCTAAAAACATAAAGAATAATATTTATTCATTCTTCAGGAATACAGTAGAGAAGTGTTTTCAGAGTTTGAAGAATGGGCATCAGGATAAATGGTCCATTTCTATTCAAACGGACTCGTGTTCTGCCTCAGATCAGTGCAGGGAAGTTCTGCTGCAGTCAAAGCTATGTTCATGCTGTATTAAGCAAGGCGTCAAGCTCGTAAGCTGACAACAAAAAAGAGGCCTTTATTTGGATCACCTAATGCACTAAACTTCCTTTAAAACTGATATTACCAGACTATACATAAAACACTTAATTCTCACAGAATGTCCCCCACAATGACCCTATTAGGACTGTAAACATGTATAATAACACTAAGAACTGGGCTTTAAAAGAAGAAAAAGAGCATCCTATTCTTAATAATTTTAATTCTGTCTTCTAAATGCAAATTAACAGAAACATACTAATGCAGCTAAATTTAATCTTTGTATTAACACAAAACATTGTCTGAAAATGTTTGTATTGCCCTATTTAAAAAAAGCTATATAATATGCTTTAACGACTTATAACATTTTGTTTGTTCTACCATTGCTACATGAACATTTACAGATAAATAGCATAGTATTTTAACGAAGTAATTAATAAATCTGTTGCTACTACTCCCTAAATTCTAATTGAGAGAGATTTTTCTTTATTTCATAAAAAAAATCTGCATAAGATGGCTGATAAGACTCTGTGCTGCAGTGGGACTATATTGAATGTGAAAGCAAAATGAGACCCTGAGAGCTTAATCCATTTTCAATAACTATATTATCAATCAAGAATTGTTTTTGCAAGATACCACCACAAAACCAGACCAGACTCCCTACAAAGCCTCAAACACCTGCCAGAAAGCGTAGTGCAAAACCTCAACTTTTCAAGTTGGATCGTATTTTAAGAATTATCAGAGCACTGTCACAATGATACTTATCATGCCTACAATTGCATGTAGCAAACTTCGCTAAATAAGAAGGGCAAAAGATTCCCATTTCTTTATGCAGAATTCAACTATCTTGAGTGATTTCACATGAGACCTGACATAAAAAGAAGTTCTGTGTACAGAATCACATTATGATAAACAATACTTTGATTTTCTTGATCTTCAGGAGGTTCCAGGACTTTCACAAATTCTAGATTCACATGAATTTCAACTCCTAAAATAAGTGCAACTTTGAAGAGGATAAGTTGAAGTTGTCGAATACCTGCAAACAGTGAGAAGCAAAGATGTATTTAATATATAAGCAAGCACAGCTCATCAAGTTGATACTCATTGTTAAGAAAAGTATATAGCATTATTTCCTATATTGTGATGAATTCAAGTATAGCGATTGCCACAGGATGTTCTCTTCTGTCTCAGTTTCCTCTTCCAACACAGTCTCATAGGTAATAAAACTCACTTCTGTGATTTTCATAAGCTTTTTTTGTTTAGAGCTTGCCTTCTTAAGGATATTTAAAGGATCTGCATACCCAATACACTGACCATTTTAAGATTGAAAATTTTTACAGCACATAAAAATATTTCCCTGTAAAATATCACACTTCTTTCCTCATTAGATTAAGGGGTGCATCTATCTTTAACATACCAGAATGAATATCAAGATTCTTCATACAGTGGTAATAAAAACCTACTGTTTAGCAATTCCAGTCTAACAAGCTGCTCCATAAGATTGTCATTTGTCCAACTGCCATTTTGCTTGAGACTTTTTTTACTTTAATGAGACTTGTTTTTAAGAAAAAAAGTCTCCTTTTTTTTTTTTCCTCCTCTTTTCTCAATGTGCATACATGTTTAAGGCAGATGAGCTTTCTGCCAAGTCATGAAAGTTTCCATTAATCTGATCTCTGTGCTCCTCTTATCTGAACGGGGTCCATGCCCTCAAATACTTACTGATGTGATCAATAGATCCTGCACAGAATTTCCCATAAAATTTCTTTGCTCCCAGTCCCCGGAGGTCATGGATTGTAAATGGCCAGAGATGCAACACATTGTTTCTTGAAAAAGTGTCCCGCTTCTCCACGACGACGACTTTGGCTCCAAGGAAGGCAAGTTCTATGGCAGTCCGCAAGCCACATGGGCCACCTCCAATAATTAAACACTACCAAAGAAAAGAGGGAGTTTTACACAAAGTTTAGTACTGATTTCCAAATAACTTCTAACTTATCTTATTCGTATGACTTGGTATTCAGTCGGACTTATGCTACCAAGAGTGTCTTCAAGTCAACTATTTAAATCAAACATCCAAATTTGTTCACGAGATGTGCAGACAGTTTATGAAAGAGGATAAACTGTTCTTCACGCAGACACGAGATCATCCAACAAAAAGATATAACAAATGACACTACAGAAAGCCAAACACCTTTTAGCATCTGCTTGTACATTTCTAACTCAGATTTAGCATTTCAAAAGTGCTTGCAGTAAACAGGATTACACCTACATAAAAGGGAATGGAAATAAGTGATCTTGGTGCAGGCTTTATTTTATTATTTTTTTTAAAGAGGGAATTGGTGCACAATTGCTGGAGTTGCTAGATAAGCTAGCAGTTTTATGTCATTAGTTACTCTCTCCTTAGAGCGAGGGAGCATCCTGAATGTAAGAGCTTAGTTCAGCCACTGCTGTAAGGCAGGGCATGTCAAGAGAAGTCAGCAGACTTCACCAGAAGCGAAGAACTCAGCATGCCTTACTCCATTTCACACAGTGGATCCTTACCTTCAGGAAGATCATGTTTGTTTCAGGAGTTTAAGTCTAAGTTTGGGCATCCTCAGAAGAGCAACTTAAACTACTACAGAGAATTCTCACTTAAGTTTTAGCTGAGAACTGTAACTTTTCACTGATTAATAAGCAAAGGATTTCCAGAAAGTAACCAATTTAAATCCAAACATATCTAATGTTTACATTTTCCTGACTGATCACTAAAAATTTAGTGGAAACAGTCTTAGAAGATGGACAACACCCGCTCCCCCTACCCCTACCCCACCCCACTCCCCATAAAGCACACAGGCTACACAAAACCTACACCCGTTCCAGTAACAGGCTTGGGCCAGGGAGAGACGAGGTGGGCACAAGCTGAGGGGTGAGCTCTGGCTACCAGGCTGAGCCATGCTGCGTTGCAAATCCGAGGCCGTTATCTCAGAGCCCAGATATGCTCCTGTGCACCCAGCACACAAAGCTAGACGATTACAGTTTCCAAGCAAGCACAGACTGTACCTGGAGGCTCATTAGATACAAGTCTGGTTCCCATTACATTTCTTTCATAAAATGGGATCATTTATTTATCTTGGTTTGTTCATTTGTTTTCAAGTTTAATATCTTAAAAATTATCTGGTACTGACTTTTGTCCAACCAAATTGTAAAAGCCTTGAATTAAAAATGTTTTTTAATTCAATAATGTAAAGAACTCAAGTTCCTGATAAAAGAAAAGCTTCTGCAAGGTGCTTTTGTTGTGCTTTAAGCAAGTGTCTTGTTAACTAGTTATTTAATAAGTCAAAGCTAGGTTGTCGCATTAGCCGTGTCCTTGGCTTTCTTCCTCTTAAAAGAGTGTATTTGATTCATAATTCCAGAAGACTTCTCACTGCATGCTAAGTAGTAAGGAAACATCAACAGATGCAATTATATAAAGGAGGAAAATAGAGTGCAGATGTTACCCTGACTGAAGAAGAGGATTGCTGGTGGAGCCTGGGTAAGCTCCTTCTGAACATACTTGTTGTGATTAACATGGGAACTTCGTGTTCTGACAAGCGACTGCCTTCACAGCTACACAAATTTCCAGCAATGTTTAGCAAGCACTTGGAAACATTTTAAAAATAAAGACCATACATGGTTTGATAAGGGCTTTTTTTTTTTTTTTCCTTTTTTTTGGCCAATGAAGTGTATTACATATAAATAAATGCAACTTATTTTCTTTAAAGCAGTCTTTTGAGATTTAGTCATAGTGGACCTTGCCAAGTAATAAAACCCACACAGAAAGTATTGCTCGTTCCTCCTGGTAATCTACATCATGGTATGTTAAAATTTAAAGAGGATTCTGCCCTCTCCCCTCCTCCTATCATCATTGACAAAGTACCTTCCTAATTGCCTAGAAACACTGTGAAAAATGGTTGTGTATTTGTCATCACATCCATGGTTACCTACCATAAACATCTTTATGTATCTCAGAAGTATTTGTTCTTTATTAGGGATGCTTCCTGCTGATGTAGAGCTTACATTTGGCACTTTGTGATTTTTCTTGAAGCTTTTGGGGTCAAAGCCAGAAGAAAACTGTTGCAAAGGTAATGCCTACTGTGCTCATGCACCTACCTTTATTGCATAGGGAGAGGGGCCATACCACCAGCCAGTCCCTGCCCTTCCTCTCCAGCTCTCCACTTGCAAATTAAGTCACAGTTTCTCTGTCCTGTCTTGTAATCAGCCTAGAATAGCTTTGTATTTTCAGCTCCTGTTTCCCCAGTCTTCAGTTCATCAGGGGCTGCTTCTGAAATTAAATTCTTGCAATTTAACACAGAGCAATATCCTTCCTGACAAGTGACATCACGTAAGCAAGTCTGAAATGATCAATCCTGACATCTAACGAACACACTGAAACAAATGCCAACAGTTTCTTGACATTCCTATCACCATTTGCAGGTCAGCTGTCTTTTAATGGTGCCAGATCACCTCCAAAAAAGGTAAAGGTTAACTTGACTTTTCAAACTGTCTTCTGCAAATTAATCAAAGTAACAGTGACTGAAGGGAACTGATGAGGAGCTTTTGTATAATTTGTGTTCATACTGGAAACAAAGAGAGAAAGACTTGTATAGATTACAGGGCATCTTTTCCCAGAATGAGATCACAACCAGACTTCTGTGACCTGCCTGAAAAATCAGTATCGCATTGGATGTTAAATACTGTTTTACTACTGAGAGTATGTCATGTAGTACAAGGTAACAGTAGTGGCAGAAGACCTATATACTATGAAGTTTCAGTGAGAAAAGTGTGATTTTCTGCTTGCAAATGTATGGAAATACTCCCTGTCAAATGAGAAGCTTCATTAAATTTAATATCTTCCCCAAGAACAGGGCTTACATTAGAAGACAAGAGCAGGTGAAGGTACAGAAAGAATAAATGAGAAGGGAGAAAACAACATGGTTACTCATTATGTAACAGATTAAAGTACTGATTTAAAAATGCCTAGTTTCCTCCTTTATCCTGTATGAAAATAATGTATTCTTTGCACATATTTCTCTCAAAGATCTGATAAATGTTTAAAATATTGAACACAGCCTCTTGAAGAGGAAATGCACGCACTGAGAAAGGGAGCCAGCCGTGACAAAGACCCTAGCCTTGCCACAGCCCAGCACCGTGCCCAGGGGTTCCCAGCCCAAGGGAGGAAAGGTGGGCACCACACACACCCTGCGCGCACTGCATCAGCGGCTCCCCCCGTTCAGTCACCCCAGCACCTTGTCCGCACAAGGAGCAGGTAGAGTTACGTGTATTGGATTCCCTGCACCAGCTGTCTAGTCCAGGCACACGGTAGCTGTCTGCATGGAGCAGACTACCCATAAGCACTAACTCCTGAAGGCAACCATCAACACAATCGCTTTTCATGACAATTTAATGCGAGCTAAACTCACCTACACTTCTTACAAATATCCTGGGTATGAATTATACGGATTACTGATACGACAAATGCAACAATGAACATTATACAATTATGATATGAATTATCAAACCAGCATGCCCATTTACTTACGAGTTAAATTTCTACTAGAGCATTTCTAGAATATTGGTTACAAAATTCCCACTGAAGAGCTCTAATACAAATTTACAGACCAGTAACAGCTGCCTGGTGACAAACTTAGGCCTATTTCAGTTTAACATTATAAATTTTAAGTAAGCCATAGAAATTCTTGTATTTAATAATGAAACACTAGCAAGCACATGTTTATTTTATAAAACTTGACTACGTAAGCTGCTGAGTTTCTATAGTACTGTTAAAAAGTACTGCATTTTTCTGTAAAGCATAAAGCATGGATTGTTTTCCAGGCTCAATTAAAAGGTATCAGAAAGTTTCCCATATAATATGAACACATACAAGATGTGCTAAGTCTCAAGTTTGATTCTCCTCAAAGAAGGTCAGTCTGACAATTAGGGATGCTGCTTGCTCTCTCTCAGTGTGTTTTAGGATGACAGTACCTGAAAAGCCTCCAACAAATGTTTCGACACTGTGTAAGAGCATGTAGTGCTGAGCCTAATGACAGCATGAGTTACCTCTTCAAAGGCAGAATGACTTGTGTGCCAGGCACAGGTTTTTAGTATGATCTCCCATATATTACGTACAAAATAATGACTTACGAAATGGGAGGGGAGGAAAAGGAAAGAGGAAGGATGAGGAGTAGGGGCCTCTTGCATCCCCTCCCGTCCCCCACTACTAAATCCTCAGCCTGAGAATCCAGGCACCTATATCCCATTCTGGAAAAACCATATGCAGCTCAACAGCTGAGAATTTGCAGAATGCCTCCCTCCATCGGTTTTCACGCAGTAAAGCGAGCTTAAAGAAACAACAGATTTTGAGAGAAAGGAGGGAGAGAGCAAGAATAGTAACGTTATGTTCAAAAACAAAAACTACACCAACACTTCAGAGTGAGCTATCCAGTCACAAAAATCTCCCCCACATCAATCTACATAGTTCACAGTCAAGGAATCTACCAGTTGGTAGCAGTATGTGGGTGGGGGAACACAACCAAACAGCATCTCTTTGCACAGTTAAGAACAGACAGAACCCAGTGTAGCTCAATACATTACATTCATATTATCCAACTCCATTACATTCATATTATCCAACTCCATTACATTCATATTATCCAACTCCATTACATTCATATTATCCAACTCCAAATCCCTCATTCCTCTCCTGCCTGAGGTACCCAAACACTAAATTAGTTCTGGAAAATAAACCAGTGCTTCATTATAACCCCTCTCCCACCCTTCCTGAACGTATTCCTGAGAAGAAGATGGAAGTTACAGTCACACCAGGAACTCAGAATTTTCTCATTTCTACCTTCCAGCTAGTCAGAGGTGAAAAAGAAGAGATTAATTTGGGCCTGAGTTCAACTGCAGCTTGATAGACACAGAGAGTCCTTTTGTTCCAAGACACACCAGTCAGAAGCACCACTTCCACTCTTCAGTAGAAATGTACGCACATGCTAGCAAGAAACTAGTGAAAATCTTCCACCTAAATTATTTAACTTCTTTTAACTTATCTGTAATATTTACCCAAATCACCATTTGGAAAGCAAAACCCCTAGGGAAAGACCTTGCTGCTAGAAACGGGCACCAAGGGGGGCCTTTCCCCACACACCTTGAAGCCACTGGCTGGTGCCACAGGTGCCCCCAGCAGCCACGGCCCCCACGCAGTGAACGGAGGCTCTGCCCGTCCCCAGTGGGGTCTCAGGCGCGTTCACTGCTGCCGAGAGCAGGTCTGGGACCTCACATGGCCTCGGCCTTCGTGCAACATCAAAGATGCCAGGGATGTATTGAGGATTACTTTGACTGACTCCCCAGGATTACATGCTACATGGATTTGAGCAAGTGTTTATTCATGATAGAGCTAAATGGGATGCAACATGAGATAGCCATGAAATTTAATGAAACAACACATTTTCTGGATCAGCAATGACTGTTTCCTTGGAAAGGCTCCAAAGAGAAACAGCTGCATAAGCATCTAAGGCAGTTGGCTACCAGAAGCTACAGCAGGAAGCTCTCTCCACCACAACACTTTTCACTTCATCCGCTTCACTAGATAGGAAAACGCTTCAGGCAAAAATAGGCCTGCTCAGTAGGACATTTCTGACTTACAGTTCATCTCACATTTGTAGTCTCAGATTTTATCACATAAATTTGTTGACAGCCACTGGATACAAAAGTGCACTCAAACACACCCTGAATCTACTGAATAGTCAATAGAGTTTTTAAAATTTGAGACATTATAATTCAAGTCACTTAAAATTTTATATACCACTTAGACAACATTAAGAGTCGAGAACTAAAGCTTTATGAAAAACAAACAGGTTAAGCTCACTTAGGTATGATGCATATAGGCATGATGTGTTTTGTCAGTCTAAACCATTGAGCCTAGTCTCACTGCAGCCCTGGTCAACCAAAGCATTTCAAAATGTGGTTGCTCCCCTAAATCCAACAACCCTATTCAGTTACTCACTGCTTCTCTAGACAAAGACCCCCAGACAAAATGCTTGCCGTCTCCCTTTCTACATGCCAGCCCAGACACCGGCACCAGCAAAGGCCACGCTGCTGTAGAAGCTCAGGTACCAGGCGCGTTACAGCGATGCAAGCGTGGAGCTCTCAGCAGTCCCATGCCCTGCATTGCCAGAGATGCTTGCACTCGTTGCCTGTTGCCCAACTCGTGGAACACTGCCATACCTATACAACTGATTTTACTAAAAGGCAACAGAACGTGACTCTATCAATAACAGCAATGATAACTGTAGATAAAGATGGCTGATTTGGAACGCGTAGATTGGACTAGATATATAGCATATAGTCCTATATATAGAAGATGACAGCGCAATGATAAAATAATTATTTTCTTTGTTTTTTTGAGAAACAGGACAGATATCAAACCCCAAATTTCTGTGATTTACAGATCTATACTACATGCAAACATTAAAGGAAAAAAAAATCACTCTTCCATCAAAGTAAATGGGGAGTGTAGGAGCTAATTAAACCTGCCCTACAAAAATTAACATTAACCTTACTAATGTTATAAGGAGCTCGTAAAACATAGCATGATAGAGGAAAATACCCTTTTAAAGACTTTTTCATTTAACAAAAATAATATTTAGTTACACGTACTTTAATGACAGGTCCTAATTCTCCAAAGGGTTATATGAGCACTATATTTAAATGCACTACAGATATTTCCAAAATCTACCTTAAAAATACTGTTAAGACTAGCTGGATCTTGCTGAACAGACGTTTTTGGACACCACAGAAATACCACTGTTGGGGTAGTTCAAAGGCAGCTGGGAACAGCAAGGCTTGTGCACCTCTGATTGCAACCAACCACAGCAACAAAACCTCGGCCCGGCCCAGGAAGCCCAATGTCGCTATCCATTTCTGCTTTCAATCCCCCCAGTATTTTCTTCTCTCTACCCTCAGCTGAGCACTTCATAAATACACAGTTCTGTTGACTTCTGCCAAAAGCACTTGTATCAGTCAGTAACTGGCAAAAATGGAGATGCTGCTATCTTTTTCCTTAAAAGACTGCGATGTGGATTGGAAGCTACCTGATCAAGGCTGATTTGGGGCAGAGCTCTCTCCCTCAGTGCTGCGCCCTGCAGTTGCTGCACTTGTAGTTGGACACGGTGCAGCCCAGGGATCAGAGGAACTATCTTGATTGCTCAACATTTTTCTTTGGACAAAATGCCAGACATGAAACATTAGAACATTTTTTGCATTCATTTGGCTCATCTTTACGAGGATTTTTGAAAGATAAGCTTCTGCATGGAAAAAAAACACATGCCTTCATTTTTCCTGGACGAATTCAGACATGCTTGTCCATCCACCCTCTCTGTCTCTAGGATATACGTACTAATATTAGATTTGTGCATAAAAACCTGTTCATAGTTTGAAATTAAAACAATGGTATGAAAGACATCTGAAACTTATAGCCTGCTATGCAACACACTACTGAGAGTCTACATGCATTCAGTTTACTGGAATTTCAAAAGTTGCTTCACTGATGCAACAAAGCTGACAGGACTTTGTTTTATGGAGCTATTCTGAAGAGCTCTCTCAGGACGCCTTGGTTGTATTTAAGTATCTTGACTTTATCTCAGAGCTTTTATAACAATTTACAAAAAATAAATTAAAAACCAAACGCAGCTGTTGACATGACACAAAAAAGTATCTCTAGAAACTTTCACTTCCCCACCAAGACACTTAAGAGTTTCTGAAGAAAACCTGCATATCATCTGACAAGAAACCTTATACTGTTTTTAATAAAAGGATTACATACCTGAAGTCAGGCAAGTGTTTTAATCCAAAAATTTCCTCAGATTTTTGCACAAAATAAACCCCTAACATCCTTTGGAATTAAGAGTGTATTTGCTGTTTTCTCACCTGTATTTCTCTGTAATCAAAACAGGGGAAAAAAGGAAAAAAAATAAAAAGAGGAAGAGGTGGCTTTCCTTTCTTTTCTGGCAACTTTGGCTAGTTGCTTAAACAGTCAGAATGAAAACAAGATAAACCTTGCAGAAAGAACATTGTCTGACTATCCTGGACACGAATACAGTTCACAGCATTTACATACCCTGCCATTTTTGTAGGTTTACGCTTGTAACATTGAGATAATACTTTAAGGCTATCTTTAAAAATGTCAGAAAAAAATATGAATCTAGAAACAGAGAACTGGAGAACACAGATAAGAAGTGGAGGCACCAACAGCCTCACTCCGGTGCACAGCAAAGACTTCAGCAGAGACCAACTCTTCGAGTCCTGCGAGCCTTGTGAGCACAGACACTAGTGAGATTGATAGCAAAAGAACAAGATGAATCCTCTACATGGTTTCAGAGTTGGGGCTTAATGAACCGTCCTGACCAGCCACTAGATGACTTGTCTACAGACCCAGAGGAATGGACTTCTCATGCTTGATGGCATCCAAAGCATGCACACAAGTTGGTCAGCAACCATGTAGCTTTGCTGCAGGATGAAGTTGGCAATATACTTAAACGACAAAACAAAAACGACAAAACAAAAACGACAAAACAAAAACGACAAAACAAAAACGACAAAACAAAAACGACAAAACAAAAACGACAAAACAAAAACGACAAAACAAAAACGACAAAACAAAAACGACAAAACAAAAACGACAAAACAAAAACGACAAAACAAAAACGACAAAACAAAAACGACAAAACAAAAACGACAAAACAAAAACGACAAAACAAAAACGACAAAACAAAAACGACAAAACAAAAACGACAAAACAAAAACGACAAACGCTAGTCTCGTTTGTCTACAGAGCTGAAATATTACACTGAACCTATACATATATTTTTTTTGACTAAACAACAACTGCAACAATCTATGAAATCAGCTAAGCTTCAGCTTCAAAAATGGCTTTTTGATGCAAGTGGTAAGCCAAGTTATTTCACAGAATATTTTAAAATATGTTCTAAAATTCATTTTTATATTAGGCAAGTTATTAACCAAAACCCAATTAAGACCTGGCTTTCAGAAGCCAGGACTGGGTAAATAAGCTCACAAAGGAACCATTAGGTCTGGGTTAGAATCCACATTTATTTACTTATTTTTAAAGGGCTGAATCATTTAATTCCATCATTTCTAACTTTCCTAAGCAGAATGACTGTACAGCAGTGTATGGCAGCTCCAGGTAAGCACAAAATGTAAAGCTCTAAAAGTAGCCAGCAATTCTGGGTTCCTAGAGCCTATTTTCTTTCAAGTCATCATCATGCAGTCTTCAAAGACCTTCATTTTCCAGTGCTAGCACTCACAGCCACTTAATTAGTAAAGCTAAATACTGCTTTAACTGGTCACTTGCACATGCCAATTTATCATAGGTAAACAATGCTTTTTTATGTTTTTATTTACAATTTGCAAACACTAGGAACTGATCAACCACCAGCAATGCTTAGCACTGTATTACCTGACGGTGTCGACAAGGCAGATGGACTGGAACAGTTTGCGGAATTAGAAAATACATCCTTACCGTAACAACTTTTAGGAGAGTTTCCAATAGCACAGAACATTGACAGCACTCACGCAGAAGCTACGAACCACCCTGGTGGCAGGATATACACCACAAAAATTAGGTTTTGCCACCCCTAGTTTTTATTTCCAGAATGTCTTTAGCTAAAACCAAAGGCCCATAACAGGGCTTATTACTGAAGGAAGGAGCCTTGCAATATAAAATATTTAAAAGGTGAAAAAATATGAACAGGTATAGGCCTTGAAGCGAGGGGCAGAGTTGAAGACACGACACTTGGCAGCAAATGGCACCTCATGAGGTCTAAAAGTCTGTTTTACACCAGCAGCCAGTACAACAGAAGGGGGGAACAACACGCAGAGCAGACTGGTGTTTGTTTACACAGCTACTTATTAATAACTGTTTTCACACTCGAGTCTGGGTGACGTGCAGACAGCAGCACCTGCCTGAGCAGCACCTGCTTCGCTTGTTCCGCTGCTCCTGGTGCTGCCCAGCCACGGCCTGCCTGCGCCAGCCACCACGACCCTACCATCACAGCAGCCCGCACTTGTTGGGAAAGGCTTCCCGCCATGCGCAGCTACTTCCCATCCCACTGCAAACAGATAAACAAACCAAAAATGACCTGCGAGAAACGCCTTTGCCTTCTACCCAGCACTCGCTGATCAGCATAACTTGTTATGAATGGTTTGGGTGTGGAGCCCTGGGCAGGAAGTTCACTGCCATCCACTGGCATGTTTTCTAATCTCAGCTCAGTTTCCCACGGGGCGTTTTTTTATCTGCACTGTAAATCCAGCAGGGGTGGCAGGGAGCACAGGCAGGAAGGACAGTGGGCACTGCCCATGGAGGGGAGCATTTGCTGTTGCACAGGTCCTTTTAGAGCTGCTCTTGTAACCCATTCAGAGAGGCAGTGGCAGTCAGCAGCATGACACTAATTCTAAGTGTGGCATAACCACGTTTCCTTCTAAATTTGGATCTTAGTCAAATGAACAAATCCAGAGAGTGATGCAAGATGAGCCAGGCAGTATCTCTTGGTCAGTTTCTTTGGCAGAAACAGGCATGACCTTGGGAAACACAAACTGTTCTCCAGTACTGAAATAGGAGCAGCAAACATCCAGGGCAAAACGCAAGTTTTGCAAAGCCAATCCAAACTGATCTAGAAGCATTAGCTGGACTATTAGAGAAGGTGAGTCACGTAACACTTCGGTTGTACCCTAAGTAACTGTAGCAGCGTGCTTCGGGTCTTCTTTAACACAGGTAAGTGAAGGTAGCTAAGCTTCTCCCCAGGCCACGCCCTCTAAGCTCAAACTTCCTGCTCTAATTTATCTGCCGCTTGCCTACAACATGTACTCCAAATTGGGCAAAATATTTTAGCTGGGGAGAGACCTGCACCACCTAGAGGGGAAGGAAACCAGCCTAGCTCTCAACATGCCACTGGCACCCAAGGTCAGCTCTCGGTGTGTTGGCACTACCCGACAGACCAGCCTCGGTGTGGTACTGTAAGCGGCAGGTCCTTTTCTGCCCCATACACCCACCTTTAGCTGGCTGTTCCATTCCTTTCCTAGTAGTGTCAGAGTTCTACAGTGGCATTTAGAAATTGTATCCACCTGATCACAGATAATTTCAACTTTTCAAACTCTTAAAATTCTGATCCTGCCTTTCAAAGCACCTACAGCTCATTCCAGCTTGGCCACATTGGCACCCCCTCAATCCAGCACCGAAATTTTCATTAAATAAGACTAATACTGGTCCAAAACAGGAATCATTGAAATGACCCTTAATGCATTTCCCCAGCCTGGCAGCAAACTCTTGCTAGCACCGGTGTAAAACTGGTTCTCCGAACAGACATGGGAACCTCAGAAAGGACCTGAACTGCAGGAGACATGAAATTGCTTTATTGTCTGAGATCTGGGTTTTTAGCAGCCAAGTGCTTAATCACTTCCTGGTAGAAAAAGTTATGCATTTCCTCACTTATCGGTACACAAACATTGCCAGAGCAGAGCTGGAAGCGTTGCTAACAACAAACCCGTAACAACCAAATCTGGCACGCGGGGCCCTCTCCGGAGCCAGGAGTTTCTGGGGCCTGACCCAGCGTGGAAGGGCTTGGGGGGCTGTGTGGGAGCACCCCTCACCCGACACACAGCTCTGCCTGGTGGGCACACACGATGCAGCTGTTTCACACATGCAGATCCAAAAGCACTACAAAGCCCCAGCTGCGGGAACACGCCCTGCCATCCTGCCATAACCTTTTGTTTCATTCAAACTTAATTAAGCCACTTGCCGGTGACAACAGCCGTGTTTTGTGTGAAAGTAGCTGGGTGCCACTCCCAGTGGGAATCTTTACAAAATATCTAGGAAATCAGGTCAGGGCGGGACAGTTCCCTTCTGCCGATTCCTTGCAAAACCATTAGCAAGTGACAGAGGAATAGCATGCTGCTGTTAAGGAACAGATGTAAAGCTACTGTTATCCTGCAAGCAAAAAATCTTATTTAGGCGGTCTGACTATGTTACTTTGGCCAGAGTTCACTGTTTTTCATGACTGATTAATCTGAAAAACCGTGTGTTTGTGGAAGTGTCTGTAGGATAATAAAAATAAAGTGATTTCATTACCAAATCACATGCCAAACGTTTGCCTTTGCTGACGCAATTTGGCCCAATCTGACAGTTTAAAACACTGCTCAAGGAGTCAAATATTTTGGTTTGTTTTCAAAGAATGCTGTCTGCTGTGTCCTGTCATCACCCGAGCTTCCCCATCCCCTCTCTAAAAATCCTCAGAGAAACAAAGAATGTGTAGACAGTGTTTAACAACTGTGGTTTCGCTGCACAGCCAAAGGTGGTTTTCTGATTTTAACCCCCACCTCAAACCAATCTTCCTTACCTCTTATTCACATTACTCCTGTATCTTCCACTACTTTGAAATATCTGTAAAAGTTGCTTGTTAAAATTTCTAAAAATAAATTTACATTGGAGATCCAGTGCTAAACTTTAGGTGCCCTGTCCTAAAATCCAAAAAGCAAAGAAGCACAATTACCAAAATAAGCAGCTTATCTTAGTATACCAAACACCTGAGTGCCACTTCAAGGCAGCAGAATATGTGGCACTTAATATCCCCAACTGCTCAATAGTCCTGGATTCTACTCTCTAAGCACTATACATTTATATCCTGGTAAGGTTTAATACAGAAAAATCAAAATAACTGCCAGGAGACATAAGGCATAAAGGCGAGGAGGTTGCAGCTGAATGTAGTTTTGTGATAAATCACAAACTTTCATTCACTAAACTTCCTATAAATATGGTACTCAACTTCTAGTTTCAAGTTCTATGACCTTCAGAGGAATGCATTTTTATTATGATAAAGGAGTTAGCGATGCTACCTAATAAATCTTATCTAAGTTTGGTGTGTTCATTATGAACCCTGATTATCAGGTTTGGAAATCTCCCCATTTTAAATTATTATTCTGAAGAGACCAGTATGTACAGCAAAAGGGATGTACCATCTGGATCTTTGTTCTTTAAAGAATAAACAGGTTGAAGTTTTCATTATAATAAGGATATTTTTGAGTTGGAGCACAGCTGGCACTCCCTTCTTTCATCTTACAGTTCAACTACGCTTTTTAGAAAAAAAAAATATTTGTTGCAAGGGCCACAATCACAATGTTTGAACACACAACCTCATTGAATTTTGTACCACTATGTACAGCACAGGAGAAACCTGGCTGAAATTGTGAGTTATTTCTGAAGGATTAACAAATGCCCGTGCTTCAGAAAAAAATGTAGGAAGCCACACTACCAGCAGTTTTACACATGCTGGATGATTTGATTAATGAAGAGACAAGTATTTGTTTAGCACTTCAGAATAAGGTGGAGAGAGGGGAGAGGAAGACATCCAGCAGCCAACCTGTTTCATTCACTACCAGGAGCAAGACTACCAATTAGGATGTTTGTAAACTGAGGACTGACAGAAAGCCAACTTCTATTTAATAACAAGGAGAGAATCTGGTATCCACTCCTCATCCTGCTGCTTAGCCTACAGCTATGTAACACAGCAGCACCCAGCACAGCTCGGGCTTACTTTTTGCTTTCCCAACTCTGTGGGAAGGAAAACACCAGATGAAGTAGGTTTTATTAACTCCCAAAGCATTCATTTGACAGTCTTTGGAAATGAGAACAATATGAAAAGGAACAGAAGAGGTTTGGCAGATAAAGACAATCCCATTTTATCATTTGCGGGTGCACCACCATGGTTAGTACAGGGAGACAAGGCTCTGAGCTAGCGCTGAGTCAGGCATGAAACCTCCATCCCCATTTCTGCCCCGAGCTCCTTCTCAGCTGACTCACACCCTGGCCCCCAACTCCCCTCCAGCCACAGGCTCTCCTCTCTTACACCTCCTCACTAAACCAGCACCCCACCAGAGGAGCCCACAGAACCTTCCTGCTGCACAGCAGAGCTGCCAACACCACTGAGGCTGGGAAGGACTGACAGCACATGGCACTACCTGAGAAGAGCCACTGCGGTTTTATGCAAGCCCTGGAACTGTAGTCATAAGTAATTTTTGAGTCATTCTCTTGCAGTAAGTTTCCCAACAACAGTTTTTGGACAGGAACACAATCTATTATAAAACAAGATTTGAAAGACCACATCCAGGAACAAGGGAAACTACTGAAGCCAGCAGGGACTGAGTTCAAGATTGTTCCATCTGCTTTGCAGGAATCTGCGTGCTATCTAAACGCGTATCCACACGTATACTTTTAAATGCACACACATACATATTTATATACACAACACTTAGAAGTTCCTAGCTCAGTTTTATTTACTTGCTTTATGCTAACGTTGCCTACTTAGGCCTTAAAACCAGCAGCTCAAATTGTACCATGCTCTGCCCAGATAGTGCCCAACGTGGGGTCTGCAGCACTCAGGGGCCCAAAGCTGCACACAGGAGCCTGCTGCTACCCCATCCACATTCGCCACCGCCCAAAACTGGGTTCACCCAGAGACAAATGCTAGAACCTATCGAGCCAACTGATAATTAAACAATAGCTCCTTAAACAAGCCTTAGTTCTCCTCAAGTGCAAGCATCTGTTTTGAAAAAACAAAACAAAAAAACAGCATATGTACTTGGAGCAGAGGAAAAAAAAAGACAACACCACATCCACATGCTTTAGAGAATCAAAACCTCCCTTCAGTGCAAGTCTGGGATGTTTTCACATGCAGTGATCTCAGCTCTTCTCAAGCACAAACCTGCAGTCATGGGAGAGCCAGAATTTCAGGTGCACAGCATAAGCCAGGTCCTGCCCTCTGATACATATGCATACATATCTAGAACATCAGCTGAGGGCCTGCTTTATATGCACATGTTCATGTCTGTATCATTTACACAGGTAAACTGCCAGTATACCAAGTGTTTGAAGTAAAGAACCTCCTCCATACAGAGAGGTTCAAAATCAATGTTTAGAGCCCATGTTAAATGTCATATGACTTGAAAAGGCTAGTGAATACACTCTGCAACTAGCTGGATGAACTCTTGCTTCTTACCGTATCACTTCTTACCATATCACGTTGTATACGTTAAAAAATTTAGAGACATTTGAACTTCTAGAACAGTGAACAACATTTTTTTCCAATTGTCTAGCTATGTTCTACTTCACAAAGAAAGAAATAATAATTACAGATTCTGAATGCATTCCTCTGAATTTACTAGTAAAAGATGAAAATGATGGAGAAACTTTACCAGAATAAATTTATGCTCTTTTTCCAGATAGATCTGAAAAAGTACAGAAGGATTTCTAGTTTTGGCTACCTAGCGCAGATTTCTCTTTTCCAGTAATATTGGTGAACTGTGCAAATGCCAAGTCCAGAAACAGCAATTCAGAACAGTATCAATTCCCATTCTACATGTTTGTCATGGAACGAAGTAGATCTATGTATGTTAAATGTTTACCAAACAGGATTCCTACAGCCTCAAAAAAAAAGTTCCTTTTTGCCACAATTTTCAGCATGCTTTTCTGCATTGTTTTGTTTTTGTTTTGGTTTCTTCTACAAAGAAAGAAAGGAAAAATTAAAGTCCACAATAAGTCAACTCTGAAATAGCAGTGGGTTTGAACTTCTTGAAAATTGTTCAACTGTTTTTACTCATCCAGCTTAAAATCATATCATTGTAGAAACTCTGAAAACTGTATTTGGCAGTGTTCTTCAAGAGCAGTTAAGACAACGGGTTCTTGTTATTTAGTTGAAGTGGAACATTCTGTATGTAGGAAACTTGTGTATATTGTTACTCTAATAAGAGTAACCTAAGTGTAGCTGAAGAGTTTACAAGCAAAAAAATCAGGAAGTACAGCATTTTGCTCTTGAATACTGTGCAAAAAGTGACAAGCTACTGGGTAAGGCAGCAGGTTCTTGTTTTCTGATTTAAAACAAACAAAAGACAGCAGACACACACCACAAGGAGTAGTTTACATTCTGATTGTATTCTGATGTCTCCTTCAAAGATGGAGAAGATTGTAAGAAGTCAGACTGCAAAACCATAGCTGAGAAGAACTGTGAGCTGCACAATCAGCTACAGCACTCGTGGCCCAACCTCATATAAAGCCTTCAAGTAATTTTTTAATTTTTAAATGATGACTATTAGCTTGGCTGTTTACAGAACTGCAATTGCAAAGAGCTTATTTTGTGATGCTGCTTTAACAATAAAGATTTTTACTCCAGCTGATCACTTCAACCAGATCCCAGCAACTCCACTGGTGAGGTGAGCACTGGGCCCAGCTGCCAGGATTTTATCTGCTAAATTCTTGTTTGCCTGCTCCTCTACTAAAAATGGTAGCTGGCATAAAATGCAAGAAAAAAAACAAACTGAAAATCCCCAGCTGCACCAAAGGAAAATCGTTCTGTGCATACTGTAGCCTAATGTCTTTGCACTGCTTTTTCGGTTGGGTCTACCAGCATTTCTGAGAATTCCTTATCTGCAAGTGGAGCTGTCAGTGGACATCACATCAATGTTCAGGGAGTCTGCTGCCTTCTTGCAACGTGTCTCCTCTCATTCATGTTGCATACATAGGCTTTCACAGTAGACTGTGATTCACGTGCGAGGAATGTTTGCTAGATATCCCCACAGAGCCCACAGACTGTGGTTACTGCTTTCATTTGCAGCAATCTGAAGATTCGTGTTTCTCTCATTAAATCAGTGATGACACATTGAAGTGCAGGTCCAGGCACAGACCACATTCACAACGAACATCTAGGTATTTCACAGAACATCTATATGCGTACTGTTCATACACAGACATTCTATATTCATCTGCAATTTGATCATACGTACAGCATAGATACGTCCATTAATTTCTGCAAATATTTACACCATGCCACTAAAAATAAATCTTTACTCTCAAAGAGCAGAAATACCATACTTTCAACACTGCTGGACGTGTTGATTAGCCTCTTACCTGACAACCTTGTAAAGCTTTATACAGGCTATATTTTATGCACCATGACTTCCATGAGTCTTCTCACTATATATAGAAATTAATCACTTGGCTGAAGGACTTTGCAGAATCAGGCCCTGGCTTTGTGATGTCACACTTGATTGAGCAGGGTTTCATTTTATACTTCACATGGATCTTAAAACTGCTTTGTGTTGCAAATACTTCCTCAAGCTAACAATGGAAATTTGGACTTGGGACTGTATATGCAGGTGAGGTGTATGTGGATTATCTCCTATGATTTGTTAAACATCATACACATTCTCATTCCTCCCCTTTCCTGTCTGTTTTTATCACACAGATGCTCAATGACATGTTAAAGCCTTTTCAAAAGATCAGAAAGGGAGGGAGGAAGCACAGATCAAAAAGGGAAGTGATGGGAAAAAGAAAAGGAAAAAAACAGAGGCAGTCAGGAAAGCAGTGCAAACAGATGTAATGGCATACTTTGTTTTCTAAAGAAACATGCTGTACAGATATTACATTATAAAAAGTTAATAATAGATTATTAAAAATGAAATATATAAAAACAGAGGCCTCTATATGTACAGAAAATAACATGGTATGCTTCTCCCTGATGCTTTTGGGTAGTCTCAATTCAATGACTCAAACAAGAGAAATCTTCATCACTGTCTACTGATTCCATAAAATAATACACTTTAGTGATAGTTCAAACTAAAAAGTCTGGTTGGTGTCTAGGTACCCCCCAGGGTGCCCTTCCTTTCTCTTCTACTGCAATACAGTCAAGTAACTTCTTAAAACCAGACCTTCTTGGAGCAACTTTTAGCTATCATTTCATAGTAAATAAGTGAACTGCTCTCAGACAAAGCTATTAAGAATGATCAGTCACAGAATAGATGGAGTAAGATGGCATGAGCTAAAGCATTTTGTTCCATTTTAACAAGAGTTATACCAACTTTCAGTGGTCCCCTATCAAAATACAGTATTTTCACGCTCTGCTGAAGAGAAGATCATTTCCTGTCCTTTTCACCACCAAGCAGACCACCTCTTTCAGTAACTACCAAGTACCAATCATCCACACTGTGTTTGCTAAAAAGCATTTACATGCAAGCGTTTAAATCCTTAAATAACGCAGGATTTTCTTTTCCTGTTATTTAGCAACTAGAACCAATGCTAGGTGACAAAGACAGATCTCCCAAAACTCCATGAAGCAGCTTCCAAAGAACAGTTTAGTGCTGTTGAAACACATTTGATCAGCTCTGGTGTCTTACAGCATGCACCAAGCAGCAAATGGGGGAGCCTGCTGACTATGTCGTGACTGACACCTTGCAAAACTCTGTTTAAATGACGCAAGTAGTTCTTGTGAGCCTGAAATGAATGTACGCTACTGACTTACGAGCTTACATCTCATGGCTGATCGACGCTGATGTCTAAAGAGGCACAGAAAACTTGTCTGCTGTGACTGAGGTAGACTGTAAAACAGGGTGCTTTTAGGACTACTCTGACATGCTGTACGTTTCCAGACTAAAAATATCTGCAAGCCTGACAAAATTGTTTGGTATCGGTCACAGTTTCAACAAGTATATTAAGGGGAAACTTTGCTTTTGTAGATAACCGAGTTTAAAAGGTTCTAAATTATGAAATCCAGAAATGACCTTTTCCACTTACCTTAGTGTTCATACAAGATTTTCCACGTTTGTACTCTTTGTGACTTGCTCTTTTATCAAGCTTGTTCCACAAAGCTTTGGCCTTCCATGTGGTTACTCTTGACTTCAGTTTGGTGTAAAAGTTTCTATTGTCCAAAGGATCTAATTCAAGTTGGCGAGTGAGAATATTGAAAGCCTGAATGGTACCTTTGCATGTTGATGCTTGCACAAAGTTTTCAAATATCTGTCCAGCTTGACTGTATTTTTCATCATCGTTTTCCCCCATGTTCTGGAAGAAGTGTTGAAAACGATTAAGCTGGAACTCTCGTAGGGTACAGGTAACCAACACTAGCAGGTACTTCCAAGCATGTTATGCCTAGAAAATACAAACATAGGTCATGTTAAAGCAGGTTCTATGAAAAATTAAGCCCGTAAATTGCATATCCAATGCGAATAAAACACAGCACATGACTGTTGGACAACAAGGTACAAAAGGTTAGCAAGGGTATTTAAGATGTGCTACAAATAAACCTACTTGCACTGTCATGACAAGTACTTCATGAAGACTGTTACAAAACTCCTACACACAAGTCTATTTCAAAATCAACCTGCTTCACCTGAAGTCTGAGAATTACCTTAATTTTTATTCAGTGATAAATGCTAGCTAATGGATTAAGAAAAAACAAATGGTCAGATGCTTTTCCTAATCAGAATTTAAGCCACAGCAAGTACATCTCTAGCAACATTTTGGTCTTTAGAATCCTTAGAAATCTGAAGCCAAAAGTCAATGCTATTTTAGGGAATTTTCTCCTGTTGTACAAGCTAGTGGCAAGAGCACAGCTTAGCCAGAGCAATTCAGAACTGGCCCAATCACTTACCACAAGCAAATGCACACAACAGGCTAAGCAGAAACATTATCACAAGGTACACCAGAACTGATGAAACAGTATACAAGTAAACGCAGAGAACTCCCCTTTTTCTAATTCTTGCCAAAATGAGAAATGGTTTGGTGCTGTACTTTATGGAAAGGAATTTTATCTCCACACACTAAAACCCAAGTTATGTGTTTGGAGTCTTACCCTGTCATGTGCTAATGATATAAAGTAATGATGTCTGGCCCACTAAGTTCCACTGGCTTTTCCGAGTAATATGATCACTGTCAAACTGTGCCTCATAGTCCAGATAAATACCCTTACACTCTGTAAAAGCAAAGCTATTCTAAATTAACATAAGTTTGCAAGAACTGAAATACTTTCATTGGGGTACTCCCTCATCCTTCCTTAACCTTGCTCTCAAGTCTCTAATGGGGAGTGTCTTAAAGTCAGCCACAGTCCAAAGAAAATATCCAAGTGGATTTCACATTTTCCAAGAGAATTATTACAGGTTATGTATAAACTTGTTCTCAGAAGAGGGTCTACCTGAATTCAAGTCCTGAGATTTAAGTCATATATTCTTTTTCTTGCTATTAAAGAATTATCTACCAGCCCAAGCAACCAAAAACTAAATCAATGCTTGCCTAACCTCCCACATAATTAGTTATTTTGCTTGGAACATCATCTGTTGGCTGATAGTTTTAGAACAAATAGTTAGAAGTGCCTTTGAAGTTACACTTTTTAACACTGTTCACAAACTACTCATTCTCTGCTCGCATTTCCTTCAAAGAAGAAAAGAGAAAATATAACCAGTATATTTAAGTAACGCAGAGACCTACCGTGTCCATCTTACAATCCTCTAATACAGAAAAATACTATGCAACATATTAAAGAGATTCCATGGGGAGATATAAGGAAGCATTTGGAACACTCACATTCCCTGGCTATGCTCAAAATAAATAACCTTTGTGTGCACATCAGTCTGCTGTTGGTTTGTGGGTAAAACAAATTGGCAATGTTAAGAGTTTGTACATTTTCTTAGAACAAATGTCATGATTAAATATGTAGTGCCAAGAATAAGTCAGGAAATTTTTGTTTTCCCCTCTGAATACTTCATTTATAGTATGCTCCGTGCCCTTTTCTGAAGAGTTTCATGAAGTAAAAGTACAAAAAAGTACAAACATTTTGTATGCCCCAACTTCCAGAAGGTTTAATTTTTCAAGAAACTGAGTGCATTGACTCGAGAGGAGTTGAAGATGTCCAGCACCTCTCCAGGTTCAAGGCCTTGATTAATGAGCACAATCCTCCAACAACTGCATGCTGGCAGGAGGCAGCCTGGCCACCAGGACACATGGGCAAGGGGGTCCGGGTGTGACACTCACCAGTGCTTGGGAAGGCAGAGATACATAGTGGCTTTTGGGTATATAGGTACCCCAGGATTTTAGAACAATTAAAAAAAAAGATAAAACACTTATTTTATGTAATTTCCATATCTGCTGGAGAGATTTTTAACAAAAAGCCAAAGCATTTTTCTTTTCACTTCAAATAGTTACAAAGAGCTTCTTCCTGACTGTCGAAGTGTCAGTGAAATGCTGCACTATGGACAGTTCAGCCAAGCGTGTGGCAGCCAGATTAGGTTTTCTTCGTGGCTTTAAACTTGCATCGTTATTGCCTCAGCACTACAAGACTTTGACCTAACAGCCATAAAACAATACTTCCTCCCCACTGTTTTCAATAGCTCACCACAAGATTGTTACCATGCTCATGTAACACAAATATCTTTAAAACTTCAGCATAATTGATAAGAGTTCAATCACAAACTCTCAAATTTAATTTCTTTTCTGCACACAGAAAGGAGACTTACAGCCTCAGCTGTTTCCACCCAGCAAGGAAAGGGCCAGGGGGAGCAGGAAGAGAAAAAGCTAAAAAGTAGAGCCATATCTGAAGCAACCTAAAAGGAAAAACAGCAAGTGCCAGGGCTGGTGAAGAGGAGAGAGCCAGCAGGAGCGACTGTGGGCAAAGTGAAGGGCAGGGAAACATTTCTAGCTCGATGCAAGCTAGTGGAAGCATGTGGTGCATAAGCACACAAATGCACACAGCAGGCCTGGGCTTCCCCTGCCTTTCCTCTGGGGGAAGAGAGCAGCCAAGAGACCTTCCCCAGGCTTAAAACTTTCCTCCTTCAACACTGCAAAGCCATGACTGAGGCTGCTTTTGATGGGCATGAAATTTTCTCCACGTGAATTTCCAAAAGGCTCCCATCTTGTCCATACTGAGAAGCAGCAACTCAGCAGACATTTGCTCACCAGCTGAGCATTTCTCCTTGCTGCGTCACAGGTCATGTTCTCCAAAAAAGCCTGTTTGTGGTCAGAATGGCCAGATGACACAGGAGACTCTGGTTACTGGAGTTTCTGGTTTGCTGGAAATACCACTTTTTTTTTTTTTTTTCCGCATTAAGACTGTGTTGACAGAATGACAGAGGAAAATGGTGCTGTAAGGATATGCAACTCATGGAAAAGTATATGCTTTCTTCTGAGGAGTCAGCAGTCTTTCACTGCAGTATTGTGCATAACTCACTAAAAATAATGCAATGAGGACCAGAAGTTGAATGGAGTAATTAACTACGGTAAGTTTTGTGTTCCGTAATCAACTCAAACACTTAAAGTGTAATACATAAGCTGTTTACCTGTAGTGGGAAAAAAGCCAAAGAAAGAAACAAACAGAAGTGTTTGAGGAAAATACAGGAGTTCTTAAGAGGACCATCATTCACCCTTTTTCCTCCCTCACCATACAGATCATTCATGTGATGAAATACAGGTCTGAAAATCTCATCAAGGTGAGTATTGAGGCTGAAACCACAACTTACGCTTGTCAAAGTGTCTGTTGAACTTCTGGAAACACAAACCAAAAATATAGTGAAGTTAATCTGAAATTTTACTCAAGTACTGCAATAAAAAATTAGACCACAGAAAAGAAGAGAATTAGAGAGCAGGAAAAAGAACTGTTTGTCTAGATTATTAAGTCAGAACTGAAGCATCCACATGCTTTGGTAGTTTTGGGTTAGATTCACAGCTAACAATAGGTCCCATGCATGATGCATTAAGTGCATATGAGAATTTGGCTTTCTACAGAGCTTCCCATGCTATTAGGAAGCTCTGGAAGGCTCCCAGACACGAGCTGCAGACACTGAGAAGCAGAAGGGTTGCATTTTTATGATAAGTTATCCCTTTCTGCCTCCAGTCAGGGAGGAAACAGGAACATGACATGAGAGAACTTGACAATTGCTGTTCATCCCTGGTGGTTACCCAAGGAGAAAGTTTAAAAAATTGGAGAAAGGACAGAAAGAAAGTGGAAATTAAAACAATGGTGCATGTACAGACATAAATGTATGAAAGCAAATGCCTGCAGTCTTGGCTAATGCTTCCTTTTTGTGGAACAAGCTCTGTTGCTACAGATAATTTTGAGAGTAGCAAACAAAATGTTAGGATAATTTCATGAATTATCACTCCCTAAATTGATGTACAGAGCTAGTTCACACCTGCACATGAAACCCTTCAGCATAATACAGCAAACAAAGTTGACATACAGGAGTCATTAAATGAAAACGACTAACTTTCGACAATAATACCATGGTGAAGCACTTGTCAACAGTGTTTTGAGGCAGTATGCTCTCAAGCTTTGTTTTTTTTTGGAGGCTTAGTTGTCCCATTGGAGAGATAAAGACCACTAATTTTAATTCAAACTTGCAGCACATTCAAGTCCTTCTTTAGTCTCCTAGTGCTCTTTGTCTAATGCTTGAGAACAAGTTCCTCAGGGAGATTGGAAAGGAATTAAATTCCTAGCATTTCAATACTACTAATCCTAATTCTGTTTTCAATACAGCCCTAATTCTGCTATGTTTACTGAGAGCAAATTCTTTTAAGACTAGTTTGGCATGCAGGCTACAATATGTTTACTGTTTGCTTAAGGTTAAAAACATCAACAGGAATGAAAGAGTGGATTCTGCAGCATCTGTAGTAATTGTTTACTTTGGCGCTTCTTCATCATCAGTGAAAACTGCAGGATTTCTGCTCTCTTCCCTAATACAAATGTCTAAAAATCTCAGCATCATTACAGTAAGTGACATTTGCACGTGAAACTGACTGCGTTATGGACCATGTAGGCTTTTCCACTTAGTTTCTACTCACACTAGACACTTTGCTTTCATGGTGGCCATTTTAAATACAAATATTTCTATCTGGAGGAAACACAGCTTTTTGGTGGTTTGGTTTCTTCGCATGTTTTCCTGGAATTGACATTATGTGATTCTGGTAACAACTGAACCTCCCTTGTTTTGCTTATAAAACCAGTTAAAACACAAAAAGTACATTTGCCTAAAATACTCATTTTTTATTGGTGACAAAGAGAAAACACATTTCTTGAGATACACAACCCTCACAGAAACATCAATGAACAGAAATCGCTTCTGAACATAGCCTCATGAACAGCCTTTCTATATAAACAGCTAAATTCTTTTTCTGTATTTTTATAAGGAGCTGACTTCCACAGAACTCCTGCAAAATAACTTCTCAAGCCAAGTATGGAATTCAAAACAGTTCCTACCGAGACTCTGTGCCTGTGAACTTACAAGGTTACCGTACACGCTATCAGCTTGTTTTGCCGAAGTCATATGAGACGTTTCAAACAGCCTTCCAAACGTGTGCTGCTGTGCTGATTTAACCTGCTACATCTGGAATCAACCCAGAATATAAAACAGAGCTGGAAGCACTTGCACAAGCACACTAACACTTCGCTGTGAATATTTTTGATGCATACACAGGAAGAATAAAACTAGATGATCTACCAGTAGGATTTGATCTGCCACACAGATTAAGTCACACTGCACACATTTTAAAGTTGAAGACTTTAAAAATACTCCAGTTTATTTCTTGATGTTACTGGTCTGAAGTTTCCAGTTTTACAGTGCAAATATGCTAAATCATTGACAGAAAAATGAGATCAATCCCTTGAGCCTGCAGCTTGCACATGCCTCCATTCATGCAAACATACAGCATTGGCATGGACAAGGCACAGGATGCTGCCCAAGGCCTGCACATGTAATCCCAGAGACGGAAGCTCAAACATCTGCACCTGCTGGTGGGGCCAAAGCCACCCTGCATTTGCTCTCATACAGCCACTCTTGCAATGCAGAATTCTGACAAAATTAAACAGAAAACTTGCAACAGTGTGGGTTGCACCATTCTGCTGCCTGCATGAGAAGTCCTGTCCTAGGAGCATCACTGAAACCCCCTGGGCACTCATTTTGCAGAACACAGGCACAAGTATTTCAAATGAACAACAATGCATATTTTTTCAGGTATCTGTATGCAGCACGTACTCAAACTACTGATCAGAAATACAGATATATGTAAAACTCACTCCTCAAAAAATAATTTCATTTTTTTTTCCTAGCAATGGTGTTATACTACCTATACCACCAGAAACTGCAACTCTAAACTTTTAAGTTAAATGGTTTTGAGGGAAAAAGATTCTCTAGCCCAATTATTATTCTTTGGTGTTAGCACAATGAAGATAGTATATTTATTTTACACAGATTCTGACTTAAATATATTTAAGTGCTGCTTATACCTTTATTATCTGGTTTTAATTCATGTTTTACTCAAAATACAGAACAAAACTATGCAATGTTTAAAGTTACTGTAATGGTAAAAACTTACAAATGTTTTATGATCAATTCTGTTTCCTTGATATTACTGTTTCATATGGTAAACACCTGCAAAACATCCAAGTTGCTGTCCTTCAGCATCTGTTTTATAAACCTTTTTAACTAGACAAAGAGGCATGTTGAAGCACAACGAAAACTCAGCATGTGTGGACGGATCATCTTAAGGCTATTTCAGGCATGCCGCCCATATACAAATACTGAGATCTGAACCAAACAGTAACCTAAGGAGGTTAAAGAATCCTAAAGAATAGACTAAGGAGGCTTAAAGAATCTAAATTTTCTCAAGTAGGAAAGATGTGTGTCCCTGCTGCAAGCTGCGTGGTAACAGTCATTAGCACAAACCTGCTAAAACAAGGGCTGGCTTCTTCCATGGATCTCCAGAAACACCAAGCTTTTATAACCGTCTTACTGGGACCATCAGAAATTACAACAGAGCCTAAAACATGATGATGGGAACACTGTTGCTGCTCTCTGGGCACCATTATGGGGTAGGGGTTAAGGTGAGGTCCCCACCGTACAAGCTAGTAGGTGCTCTTTGCTGGAGCAATTTGTTATTTTGATTCGCCCAGAGCTTGTTCGTCTGATACAGGTTCACAGGCTATGCCCTGAGGTAGGAAAGCAGAAACTCGCATCTCACAGCATTTTGGGAAGGATTTAAAAACAAACAAACAAACAAAGCAGAACAAAAAACCCCTTGAGCCTGGGTGCATTAAACCTTGGATGTATTTATCTAGCAAGAGCATCCCCATGCATGTGTTTATACACAAGTGGAGTGCATTCAGATATACTCAAGCTTTTTACACATCGTTACAGCTGAAATCAGCTAAACCTTAGCCTCACAGTCATCCGGGCTTGCCACATACCCTAAAGCTTTCAGGCAGGTGGGTGGACTGGAGAAAAATGTGAACAAGTACACAGTGATGATATTTATCATGAGCAATAATTTATTGCTGATTCCTTATGATGAGTCATTTCCCGTTAAACTACATGTGTGCAAGAAAGAACTTCAATGGCTAGTAAACCAGGACCATACACGCAGGTCACTTCATGTATGCATGAGCTGCACTCAAACATGCAACTTCAGTCATTGACTTAGTTTCTTTGCCTAAAAATTATGCTTTCCTAAACAGAGTTAATAAGCAGGATGGACAGATAATATTTCATGAAACAAAAGTACCAATTACAGGACAGATTGATTTTGCAAGAATTGTTCATTGATCAAAATCAGGTAAAAATCTAATCCTCAGGATCTGGTTCTGTTTTCTTCATACCATCCCCTTTATACCTTGTTATTTTCATATGCACCAGTCTCCTCTGTAAGGCACAGTGAAGATTACCAGAATTTTAACAGTCACAGAGAACCATAACATTTGGATGAATATACATTTCAGAGAATTTAGTTGGCCAAGATTAATGCACACCTAAGGGTCACACATTGCTTCGTGAGTTTTCTAGATAGACAGTTAAACACAGAAGTATTCAGCTTGATGGGTTTTCGTTGTTGCTGTTTTGTTTGCTTGTTTTTAAGACAGCAGCTTACAGTGAGTATTTAAAAACTGTTATTTCTAACGGGGTGGTAAAAGGTCTATTAAAGGGTCCCAAGTTTCCATATGGTAAATATCTTCACAGAAAACTTTAGGTGATTAAGCCACATTCATTAGGGGGTTAATGTTATACATAAACAAGATACTAAAACCTCACTCTTGTTTAGACTGGTTACAAGAAAGAACATCTTTCAGCGCTGCTGTAGTAGATTAGAAACACAATATAAACAACAGTAGAAAGTTTATGCTGATGTTTTTCCTAGGTCGGCATCACAAGAAAGAAAGAAGTATGCCATAAGGAATTTAACATCAGCCAGCAAGTAAGCACACCTCTCAAGAAAAAGCGCCTGTTACTCAAGTTAAATGATGTTATGAGAGAACTGCCAGTGAAAACAGTTAAGTGGACAAACTTTAAGCTCTTTGCAAATCCTGCCTTGTTTTTCCCGTGATGACACAATTTCAAGCTCACACACTAGAACAGCTGAGGTATAACAACTTAGCACAGAACAGGCAGCGGGTTGGATGGTTAATCAGCACAAGATTTTCCACTTTAAGTAGGATGCTAGGACAGGGGTCTGACAGCTTCAGACAGCGAGTAAGTTTACCGTTCAGCTACTGTAGTCACGTTCAGCAGGGAGGCGGCACAGCCAAGCGTGCTGAGCAGGGGTGCAGGGGATGCAGAGGGAGCTCCCATGCCACTCAGTGCTGCACAGCCGCTGCACCGCACTCCCACTCGCAGCCCCGCATCCTCCTCTCTGCTCCTCACCTCCAAGCCACAGGGAAAACTCTGATAGCACAACTGTGTCTGAGAAGCATGAAAAAAATGCATACCCACCAGCTGACAGAGCCAGGTCAGCGAAATCCCTGGTGTAGATGCAGCTATACCAACAAAACTGAGCCACATTTAGCAGCAGTGGTTCCTCTAATAGAGCTTTCCGTTTGTACGCAAGGAGACGTAATTACAGAGGTAAATACACCACGAAAAAAAAAAACAAATGCATGGACCAGGAAGAAGCAGACTCTTAGTCAGCAGTCATGGAAATCATCTCACTTTGAGAACAGGGATAATCCAGAAGGACGGGGCAGTGAGATGGGCTGTGAGCTCACACAGCAGTGCCCGAGGTGGTGCTGCCACATGTCCAGCACTTCTCCCAAGCAGAGAGCATGGGGCGAAGGGGCCACCGGCCTCCACAACTTACCTGCTTGCTCCTGTAGGAGCCCCACGTGCCCAGACACAGCTGTCCCCTTCCTGGGGCCACTCTCAGCCCAGGGGACTACAGGGTAGACAAAGGCAATCAGCACTGCTGCTCAGACTGAATTGCCCAAAGACATTCTCTGGAGAGACCAGAAAGTGCCTTGCAGTGAGGGAGCAGAGAGCAGGGGATATCACAGTGAGACTGTCTTTTGTTTCCTCTTGGGATTTCTGTGAGAAAGGAAATAACCGTTTTTTTTTTCTGTTTTTTTTTTTTTTTTTAAACCGAAACCATGAAGTGATAGCTATGCTGAAGCAAACTGCCCAGGGTTTGTCTGGGGGAAAAGAGGGAGGAAAAAGAAAGGCACCAACAGAATACCTTCAAAAAACTCTCAGGAGTACATTGCAGAGTGTGGATCTCTGGTTCATGCGTCTTCTCTCCAGTACATTTCCCTCTCATTACTGGGGCTGCGGCAATTACCCAGGAGCTGAACAGGGGGGAAGAAACAGTGCAAGAGCTGCAAGACACCAAGGGCTGCAGGCCTCAGTAATTCATCTGGCAGAGCTGCCCTCATCTGTAGACATCAGACTTTCAGATCAGTAACCAGAATTAATCCACTGAAAACATAGATGGTACTGCACTGCCAATCATCAAAGAAATAAAACATTCTGAGCAATATTTTCATATGTATATATACACTCACTTTTAGGAACCACGTTCAGCTGTTATCATTTGTAAATGCAAGCTAGCACACACTACTTCCTATGGCTTATAAGGGTATTAAGATGATCATGTTGCTCTGAAATCTATGGGAACTGCAATTAAGCTAGAGAAATAAAAAAATAACAACAGCAAACTAGTTTTGAGTTGCAGCTGATAGGCTCCTTGGCTAGAATACTGTCAGGTCACCACCAAATACCAGCCACTGATCAACACTGGAAACTGTGAAGAAGCACCCAGAGAAGTCAGCCAGAGGGTGGTGGAAAACCAGAAAATTTAGGTTGGACACCAAACTATGCTCTAGGGGACATTTACATGAGAAGACAAAAAAAGAAAATTTACTTGGATCACTTAATGAATGTTTTCTTTTTCTGGTCCTTGTAAGCTGGACCCACAGTTACCAGAATAGATCAGAAAAGACATTTTCTTCCAAAAATATTGCTTCTACTTTGAGAAGCAATATTTTTGGAAGAAAATATAAAGTACAATTTCTACCATCTCCCAAAAACTGAAGAAAAACAAAGTACAAACAAACTGACAAAAAAAAAAATCAGATCCCAAGAGTTAAAAAAAACATCATCCATTTCTGCTGCAGAACAACCTTCTCAAACCAACAAAATACATCTCAAAACATTATTTGGGAGGAAATCCATCAGGAAATAAAATAACAGTGGTAATAAAATGTTAGAATCAATCCCTTCAAAAAAGCTTTGAGGACAGAATATAATTAAGCAATATCAGAAGAGATGACGAATATATCATTGTTTTCACAAGGTAAGCTGAGAAACGGTCAGTTAGAATTAAATTAGGATTCATCTTCTCCAGTGCAGAAAAGTATAACTAGAACATGTGAAACACCAAAAGAGCATTTAATAGTAATTGTTCATCATATACATTGTAAAGACCTGTTCCAAAGGTCTGAGGTTTAAACTTTGTCCTATGAACAGTAGTGAAGATCAACAACAGTGGATGCATCTTCTTAGGCTTAAATATGTAGAAGATGACTAATGAAAAGTCTGACGATAACATTTGTTATTACAGTTCTTTCATAGATAGCTCAAACTACTTTAATATTGCCCAACTTTTAGCGACTAATCAAGAAAAGAGAGAACAGACTGTCAGATAAAAGAGGCAGAGAAACAATTTTGGATATAACATACAAAGGAAATACGGTGAAGTTCTTAACTTTACAACTATGATTAAAAAAACACACACAAACATATTCAGTACTGAGACTGCAACATTCATTGGCTTGAACTTGTATCTGGTTACACATCAGCATAGATTTCTCCCTCTCTTCTGCATACAGGTAAGCAGTATGGCTTTTATTTCACTGAAATGCACAAACAGATCTTTATCTAACCTCAAGGTATCATGCTTTAGTTCACTGGGAATAGACCTAGCTAATGCCCTGATACAGCGGGTGCCTTACTATTGTGGTTGAGTATTAACACAACCAGTGCCCCAAGAGCAATACTGCACAACCCAGCATGGATTTCGTTGCAGCATCTTTCAAAAGGACATCACTACACAGGGCTCCGAGTGCTCATAAACCCAGGAGAACAGCACAGACAGCCTTCACTTGTGCTGCACTTTCTTAGCTTTTTAATTACAGACTGCAGTGATCGGTGTTTGGCATCTCACTCTGCCACTGCCATACCAAGCCTGCCTTCTGGACTCAGGATTGGCACACAGGTGGCTGATGATGAAGAGGTGCAGACAGAACAGGGTGGATCCACGTTTGGAGCAGCCCCAATTCTATTGTCCCTCCCTTCACAGCACAGCGATGGATGCTGGTGAGGATGGGCAGCTGAAGGACCCCATTTAACACTACTCACTTCACTACTCTGCTGCAAAGAAAACCCACGCTAACAGAAAAACCCCTAAAGATCATTTACCACTTTGTGAAGCATTGATGGACTGGGGGGGGATGATATATACAAATAACAAGAGAACTTTAGAGGTACTGTCAGACACTTTTTGCTTTCCAGCTTAGACTTTAAAAAAAAAAACACCACAGATACACAAAATGTTTTGTTTCAAACAGTTGCTTGGATTACTAAAGGCAATGAGCAAGTGATAAACAGCATGAAGTGAAGATGCCCTCTGAAGTAAAAGCTGAACCATGACGAAATGTAAAATTGCAGCATTTCCCCTTTCAGTTTTGAACTGAAGTTAAAAACAGGTTTTTCAGTATACACTGCACCCAAAGGCACGTGATCACAATTCTGGTTCAGGTATTGTGCACTTACTGCATGGGGAGGGGGGGAGCACACGCAGTTGGCACACCAGGACCAAAAGGTATAATTTGCACAGTATGAGCTCACTCCCCTCAAAAAAGAGAGTAAGCATACAAGCTAAACCTCAAATTAAACCATCTGTAAGGAAGAAGTATAGGACAAGTTTAAAATGAGCTTATATCAGCTCTGAAAGCAGTATGTTCAAGGAACGGTGCTTCCTTTTGCATGTAAGTCACACTACAGCGGAATACTATCTGAACAAAAACTCTCAAACCAGTAGCCAAAGGAGAAAAATAAAATTTGAAAAGCACAGTAGTATGAAAAAAGCTTATATAGGAGTCAAGAGACTTCCATAATGCATTTCTACATCAGAAGCCCTTGCAAAAAGCAGCCAGGAAGTGACTGCAACAGTCACAAATCCATTTCTTTAAGGTATAGCATGTGAGTTTTCACCCATGCCCTCCTTCCTGCCCAGCACAGATCGGCATCAACTCCATTAAGTTCAAATGCTCCAGCTCCCCTGTGCACAGATTAACACAGCAAAGGCTTTGAACATCAGTGCCTCCTTGGTGGTGTTTCTGGCAGCTAGGAGGATGAGAGGGTTTTCAGACCTCATGTTTCTATCAAAGCTAGACTGAGCTCAAATTCTTCACTGATGCTATCAACTTCAGGGAGTTCCTTTCAGACGAGGTCTATCAGACATACTGCCGTCTGCATCAAGAGAAAACTGGCTCCTTTCTAGCCAGATTAACCTGCTACCTTAAACTGCCACATTTAAAACTACATACATGCACACTCAAGGATATTTTACAGTGCTTGTGCTTGCGAGTGCACATCCCAGGGCTCCTGCTGCCACTAATGATGTGAAGCCTTTCAGGAAAACTTGTTTGTCGTATTTCGCACGATGTTGTATATGTGCTCCGTGACCCAAAGTCCTCCCACCGCATCACCTATAGTTGGGGCTCTCTCGTCTCTGCCCGTTGCTGACCACCAGTCCCGGCTGTGACCTGCGCACTGCTTCTGTGGGAGCAGCACAAGCACTCCAAGAAAAAATTCAAAACAACCAAGTGCTTGCTTATCAGATGCCCTAAGGCAGCAAGTCAGTCTTGTCCAGAACAGTTTATTCCTAGTTTTCTGTGATGGAAATAGAGAACTTTTCAGTTATTTGTACCAGTGGGAAAAATAAGCTTAAGATGCTATACATTTGCATTAAGTAAGGAGACTAAAGGAAACTATAAAGAAGTTACAGATGCTAAGTTACTTCAGTGGCCACTACAATCTCTCCTGTTGTTGCCCGTAGAATGTGCACATGAAACGCTGCTTTGAATACATAAAGCTGGTCTAAGAGAATATTGTGGGGAAAAAAGTGCAGAAGGCACTTCATTGGCTTCCTAACATCCAGTGTATCAAATAATTGTGAATCAACTTCTATAGAACATATTTCTCCGAGGCATCTTGGCAGTGTACAGCAAGGCACAGACAACTCACCTTGGTATTTTCAGATCAGATTGTATTCCACACAGGTCAGTACATAAAACAGGCAAAAAGCACCCTTTCTTCCTAAAATCAGAAGTTTTGTGCAGGCCCCTGGCAGCCCAACTTCCAGCAGCTGGGGCAGCTGCGCTTATTTGATTACCCCTTTACCTTAGGGCAGACCTGTACGGGCAGGGCTGCTCCAGAGCTGCCATGTCTCACAGCACTCTGGCAAAGGTCTATTAATTAGAGGTCTTAACCAGCAGGTTAAAAGGTCAGGTTTGAGGACTGGTAAATCTGCTTACGGCACACACCCAACAGGCGGGGCCAGCAATCTTACCCAAGGACCTTCAGCACAGCCACTACTAACCTGCCTCCAGTTCTCTGGATCTACAAAACACCCGAGCAGGCAGGAGAAGTGCACTGTGCTTGCAGGTGCTGCCTTTACAGAGGAGTCCCTCAGCCCCTGACAGCCTGCCGTACCCTAATAGGCACAAATACTTCCCGTGGTAAGAGGCATAAAAAACCCAGCATGCTTCCAGTTCCCCACAGAAAACCCAGATTGTTAGCAACAGGTACCAACACAGCTATAACAGGAGTTCCCAAATGAATTTCACCTCATTTTTGCCTACAAACTATTTTTTGATCCCTACAAGGTTGCTCATCCACGTATCTCATGGCATAAGGCTGAAATTTTACTGCTGGAATTTTTATCCCAAGTGGTAGGAATATAATCTAGACTATAGACTTAGAGGAGAAAAAAATAATGGGAAGAGGAACAGGTAAAGGCAAAAGATCTGAATGAGCAAGTAAAATACAACTTTGGTGGAAGAAAAATATCTTTGGTGCAAGTCTCGCTGCCATTTCCTTGCTTACAGAAAGTCCCTACAGCTGCTGTTAACTGACACTGATGAAAACCTTCAGGTCAAAGCACCTTGAGTGAAATTTTTAAACATGTTCTACAAGAAGAAAGTTCAGCTGCTTCAACCTTTCCAATGCTAAGGGGTGGTGATCATTACACTGTGCCACTGCTATAAAACGAATGCAGTCATCTACAGTTGCACCAGAGATGGCTCTGCTGAAAACAGGGGAGGGACTGCACCTGCTGGGGCGTGCCAGGTGAAACTTCTCGGCATCACAGCATATGACTATGCATGTATTCTGGTACATCAGTACTCAACCACCACTGTGAAAATAAAAGGTAATTTCTCCTTATCTCACCCCCGCCCCTAAAACACAACAAAAAAAGTTATCTGTATGAAAAGAGACAGAACACTGCAAATGATGTTTAAGAAAACTTAACAGGAAAAAAACCAACATCCACCACTCTACTTTGTAGAAGTTCCAGTAATTCTCTCTTTCTCACATGCATTTTCAATAAATTTCGCATGGGGGTTAACATATTGGCTATAGGATAGACAGGTAGGTAGATAGACAAGGAAAGCCTTCACATTCTTTGTTTATCCATACGTTACTTCAGTAGAGCCAATAAAACTGAAAAGAAGTCATCCACAGGCTTTGTGATCTAGGAGAGTGAGAAGTTTGTCACAGACCAATACTTACTTCTTGTATGCAAATGCAGACCTGCTGCACTATGTATGACATTCATTTATTTACCTTAGAAATCAGTGAACTAACAGTGACACTTAAATCATTATATAGCTATTTTCCAGATTATATTGGTAGTTATATTAGCTTGAGGTTTCAAATGAGCCGGATCACCTTAGGCACAAGTATCCTCTTAAGGCTACATCAGTCATCTCCCACTGAATGTTTTACTTGTCAAAGAACCCACATTTTACCTCAAAGAGCAAAAGAGTTTCATATCAACATGGTTTTGTAGAACTATCTGCTTTACCTGGCCACCCGAAGGATGCATATAAATCCGTTAGAAAAAGCTGAGTCAAGAAGCTATCAAACAGTGCTAATTCATTTGTGTACTTTGCTGCCAGGTTGAACGTTGGAGGTACCTTATATAACAACACACAGAGGTGTCTCACCCTCCTCTGAAATAGCTATGCAATTCCTTTTGTTCCGTACCAATGCATGATGAATACAGTAAATGGGAGACAAACATTTTGACTCCATAACTGAGATTGAAGATGCTCCTACACACAAGTTACTAATCATTAAGTCAGGTAGTAGCTAAAGAAGCAGCTATACGTACGTTCAGTGGTGTGTATTTAAATGCATGCACAAAAAAGCCTTAAGATATGACCAAACTTCTGCATATGTCAAGAAAAACATTAAAAACATTACTGGATCCTCTACACTCATGTATTAAGGAAACAATCACAGCTCCTTCCTCAGCAAAAAAGGAAATGCAAAGAAAATAATATTCCACTTTGCATTTTTACATAGACAAGTATAAGCTGAAGACCTTGCAGATCTCCTTTCCAACATAAATACAGAGAGGAAAACTCTCCATTGTAGAGATCCATCCCCAGACAAGAAGTAAACCCTGACAGCAGCCTTCTGTCCAAGCAAAGGGCCAGCACCCACCTCTGCTGCCCACACCCAGGCCTCTGCCAAGCTCTTGGGTACACCACGGCTCCCCTCTCCCATTCCAGCACCTGCTGCTTTGCATCTCCCACAGCCCCCTTCCTCTTAGGACTGCCATCAGGCTCAGGACACCATAATTCAGCGTCAGAGTGCCCAACTGCCTGCAGTCAGCATCCTGCTGAGTCCACCTGCAGGGGAGAAGCGGTGCTCCTGACAGTACAAAGCCACCCCCCTCTGCATGCTATTCCATGTTTATCTTCACAACTGAGATGTGAAGTAGTCATTAAAATTACTCCCCAGAGAATATTAAAGGCTCCTCAGTAGGCACAAAGGCAGGTTGGCCTAGAGCATATTAACCTCTTTTCCTGTCTCCTTATCTAAGTATCAAAGTCACAAACAAAACGCAGCTGAGCTGTAGCACTCATTGTGTCTCACTGTGCCGTGCAGAGCAGCTCCGCAGTATGTGTGGGGGATATTACTCACCACCCCGCTGCTGCAGTTTCATCTCAGATACCTACTCCTAAATATATACCAGGTACACAGGACAAGGCCCAGCACTTCAGTAAATATTTGGCACGTTGTCTCAAATTACCTTTGACACACAGGGTTATTTATACATCATGGCACACTGCATGCCTCTGTGACAAGATAGCATCACATAATACTGTATGTCAGGAATGCAAGCAACAGATTTAAGCCAATCCCCGCTTCAAGACACTTTTACTAGGAAGCCCGTCACAAACTGAGTAATATCCGTTTTATACACTGAAAAATGTATGCTATTCATTTCCAGGAAATAAAGTCAACCACCCTAATCCTTCCCCCCTCTTATATACATCCCCATCAGAACAACAGAAAGATGTTTCTTCTGTCTTAATAGGCTCGTTATTGGGACATACTGAGTCCTTTACACAAGACTTATTCTTCCTAATGCATTTGCTAGGACACCTAATGTTGACTCGGTGCAAGGGCAATGTTTCAAAGAGTAATTACAGCAAGAGGTATTTGGTTACACACACTCACTATTGGCTTTGAATATGCACCAATAGTTCATATTTACGGAGCTTGTTTCCAAGCCTTAAACATGTGCACATTTCTGATATTCATTCAACCACATTAATGTTCTGAATACAAATACCAAACAGAGGAGTGTCAGCTGTTTTTTTTCTTTAATCCATAGATAGAAATGGAAGGAGCCTACGTTTTGCATTCATCTTATGAAGCAACACCATGAAATCTGAAAAATGGCTCCATAATTCAGTATCTGCTGTCCCTACAGCTGTGCAATTATCTAAACAATTTTCTGAAGTGATAGCAATAAAGCACATGTGACAACCACAGGAATTCGTAGCACTCTCTGAAAGGGGAAAACCTAACACAGAGAGAAGGGTATGAGTTTGGATCTGAGAGAACACTCGTTCACATATATTCACAAATCTTCTCCTGCTCTGCTCAGACTGCAACTTAAAATTATTCCCCATCTCAGCACAAGGTGACACAGCATGAAGAAAATCCGTAATAAAAAGCCTGACAACAAGCACATACAATAGATACAATAAATGACCCTCTACAAAAGGAAGCCGATATCAAGAGTAAGAAGAAAACAACAACTACTTACTACCTTGTAAAGTTCATTAAGGGTAATGTTTAACCAGAGGGCCTTTTTTTCAGCTGGAAAGAGTGTCAGCAGAGAAGACTGCATTACATTGCAAGATGAACTTCTAGCTTGCATTTAGCGACTGCCTTCAGAGACCGCATTTGTTTCTCTAAATCCATCTGTGCTGATCCCTGTGCACACAGGTCTAAAGGACAAGACTATTGCACATCCCTAACGCTGCTAACAGATGGGACTCACCTCAGCCAGTAACACGGATTACAGTTATTGCAATACACTCAATCTTTTAGATACAGTAAGAATTTCACTATCTGCCAAACACAAGTCTTCTCAAAGATCGAGGGGAAAACAAGCATCTCCTGCTCCAGCTTTTGTTGTTATTATTTTTCTTGAATGGTTAATGATTTGTAGCTGGACTTCTTCATATTTGATTTGAAGATGGTGGATTACAAAGGAACATCTTGGAAGATTTAAAAACCTTCCAACTGGCTATTGGAACTGACTATTCAAGTAAGACAACAGCAAAATATGTTATCTAAACTAAGGAGCATTTTGATGCACTTAGTCTTTCAAAAGTAACACAATACTTAAAAACAACCCTCTGTCTTCTGCAAATTTTATGGATATGTGATACAATTACAGTAAGACCATTTAAAGTTGGTTAAAAACATACCCTCGTATTCCCAACAACAACAAAAAAAAAACAACACATGGCTTTGGAAATTCTATTTTGATGCCTGGCTATGTCAGTTACACAGAAGGATAAACTGCAACACCCCCCTAGGCATTACTGCAGTCTACACAGGCAATAAGCTGTAGGCTTAAAAGGTCTGAGAAGGGTTTATCATGGACTAACAGATCCGAAGAACCTGCTTTTTAAGAAGCCAAAACTCTGTAACACACATTTAGAGTCATTTTAAAATCTAAATCGGTGAAAGCCGCTTGATTGAATGTAGCAAGTAAAGTAACCACTGGCATTATTTGTCCAAACCAATGCTAATGTTGGTGATAAGAACAAAAATTTAAATCTAATCTTAATATTCCCAACACAATTCAATTAAACCATCTGTCTGAAGGAGTCAGACCCAAAATAGCTAGCTTTTGAAGACCAATTAACAAAATGTAGCAAGGTTCCAGGTGTAGGAAAAGTGTAGCAAAGAGCCAGGTAGGTCATCTCTGAAGACATGGGTTGTCTTCAGAATGATTCCCTTCTCACAAGGTCTTACCATTACATCTCTAAGATGGGGGGAAAAAAAAAAAAAAGAATAAATGAACACAAGTTCAGACTTTCCTCCTAGTTGCATCTGAGTTACCAGGACACTGAAATAAACACAATCAGAACTTGAACTGAACATGAGCTAGGGCAGTAACGTCCATCATAATTTGTGTCGTGGTAGGATCCACCTTTCTGACAAGGAACTGGGCTTCCTCCCCCTGCCTCACACGTTAGATTGCCCCCGAACATTTAGAGGAGAAAACAAAACAAAATCCCTCACTGAATAGCAGTCTGGAGCACGAAAAGGGCTTGATAGCATACACAGCTCAGATTTAAACCCAAGGCAGATTTTTTTTCCTTTCATGGAACTAAGAGTCTAAATATGACTAAAGATCATTTTAGGGATGTTTTCACTTGCTTGTAAATGCAACTATGCATAGATGAAAGAATCATTCTTAGTCATCTTCTCCACGTCAAAAATAAACCCAGCAATTTCCAGAATGTGTCACAATACAATATTAACTGGGTATCTGCAGTCACTGAACCAGTGGATGCTTAATAGCCTTAATTTAGAATATCTCTATTTTCTGGAAACAGGCTAGTGTATGGTGCTGGAATACCCCGAACTACTAATACCACTTCTGAAGGAGTCAATCTGGCAGCATAAACACCTCTAAAACTGGTCCTAGTGACAAGCAAACCAAACAGCATGCCCTCCCTTAGCAGCCAGGGTGCCAGACGCAGAGCAGAGGCTGCATTTTTCAAATTTATGGCAAGTACACGAGGACTCTTCAAACAGAAAGCTTGAAAAGCTGCATCAAAGAAACAATTTGCTCACGTATGCTGTAAATGTATATTATACAAGTACACGTGTATTATACATATATATATATGCGTGCCAGGCTGCCTGTAAAGACACACAGAGCAACCCCTCAGCCTTCCTGTAGCTCACTCACCCTGGATGCAAGACACAAGTAAGCTGAGAAAACAGAAGTACCATACAGGAAGGCAGACCTCAATTTCAGTCACCTGACAATGATATCATTTTTAAGGGAAACAAAATACATCATGCTCCTCAGAAGCAAAGCCTCTTCCACTAGAAAGCTAGTTTTCCTGCTGACACCAGGGGAATCAAACTAAGAGGAAGGACTCCTGAGGAACAGATACACGTTACCAAGGACTCACAACAAATGTTACAGCCACGTGGAAGAGTCCCAGTGGGAAATATATAGCATTTGAAAGTTTTCCCTTGAGTTTTCAAGATACTAATTATAAAATACCAGAGCAGTGAGACAGCTGGAGCAGATATAAGGTACGTGCTAAAAGAGGTGAAAGACTTAGAGCATATTCGCAAAGAAACCGGATAGCAATCACCTCTCATTTTATGGTTTCTTACACTTAAAGAACATCCAGCCAAAAAATAGCCTCTCTCATCTCCACAAGGAATGGGGCATGGACACCAGACAAGAAAAACTCCGCTTCAGAGTACCTTAGAAAAATAAAATCTTTTTAGTCAATACCTACTTCTAGATCCTTGACAAAACCGAAGGAAATCTGAACTCCTCACAAACAGCAGTGCAACCACCACCCAGCACTGAGCTTATCACACTGCTGTACATCTGTAGGGCAACAGTAAGACAACTAAGAACAACAACAACAAAAAAAAATAATTCAGTTTAAAACAGAGGTGACTTCTCATTTCTGAACACTTAACAAGCCAGTAAAGAACTTGTCCACTTTCACAGATAAACCAGAAGTCAGGCCATTTGCTGCTGGCCATATGGCAAGAGGAATTTGACTGCAGCATCCTTGAGTTTTGCACTGGAATTTCTTTTCTCAGCTGCACATTATTAGCTGCACCTTCAATACCTTCTTCAAGTAATACGAAGATAAGAGCAGCAGCCAATATCAAGCAGCATTTTAAAGCCTTTATTCATCAGGTATTAACTCGATAGGTTTATTTAATATGGGGGATAATACATGTTTTGCTAAAAAGCAGGACTGAATAAAATGCACCAGCTGAATGTCATAGAACAGCCTGCCAGCACGCAGTCTTGCTGTGTGAAGAAGATGCAGGAAAAGGCCCCAAAATTTCTAAACTTGAGGCTTTAGATGAAAAGAGACCTTTACACCTGTGCGACACAAAGGTGCACACACACAACACTCACAGGTGACACTCACAACAGCTGATTTAGAGAATATTCATGTTCTGTGGCATGTGCTGCTGGTGATCCCAGCCCTGCATTACTGCCACTGCAGGCTCTGCTATCTGCCCGAGGGGGGAGGCAGCAGCAGCGATAAGGAGGAGGTGGGGTAAGATTCAAGTCAGGGGAGTAAGTGGCTCATTACTCTCTGGGCAGCAAGTAAAATGGTTACAGAGATAAAAACAGCACTTGTATTTTAAAGACAACTTCTATTTTCAAACAGAGAATGGTAAAATTATTGTACTTTTTTCAGATTTTAAAGAAGTGAAACATGACAAAAAACAAGACTGAACATAAGATTCGGTCTAAGTAAGACTCAGATCAAGGATATGTGGAGGGTGAAGTGAGTGAGTATAATTTCAATTCTCCAAGCTTTAACTAGCCTCATAACATGCAGAGAAAAAAAAAAAAAAAAGCTATCTCCAGAGCCAGGAGAGAAGTTTGCTGATACTTCAGTACAATTCTTTACAACTGAAGTTTCCATACAATCCGTTCTCTGGAAATGATAAAAACTGCTGTGTTTAGTGAAATAGCCAGATCCTTCAAAGTAATCATACATGGACAAACACTTAGAGTGCTTGTGTAAATGATAAGAGACATGAATTCCAGTTTGGTCGTTGGATAATCTGTTTTCCACCCATGTAATATATTTAGCAACCAACACAGAATGGCGAAATGAGGGAAGCAAGATGCCCTCTTTTCTCCCAGATGAAGGTACTTCGTGAACACCAATTAGATGTTAATATCCCTGGGAGGCAAGTGTGACAAGTCCTATTAGGCCAGTTTAAAGATTAGGACACTGAGTCACATAGTGAGATTAAGAACTTCCTCAAAACCAACAGCAGAGCCAGAAAGGGGGTAGCTACACCCCAGCTAGGCATGGCAGCAGGAGACTGCTGTGCTCTGCCTTATTACAAGACCTGGAGTCTTTAGAGAGAAAAGAAAAAAAGGGAAATTAAAAGAAAAAAAACTGCTTATATGAAGTTTCCTGGCCATGCCAACATGCCTCAGTTTTGACCTGCAGGGACCATCTTTAGATGCAAGAGCTCAGTTCGGTTTCCATGCTCGGATCACATTTTGGCTGAAAGTGCCAGCAAGGCTGCCAATTGTAAACGGTTTTTAAAGTCGGCAGAGACCTCCAGATCTTTCCCGATAAGCTAGTTAAAGAGAGAACTGAAAACTTTTTGATACCGGTTCAACCGTGTAAGCCTAGGGGCAAATAAATCTGCACTCGCCAGTCTTCAAACCAACCCTTTGCCAGCTATCTGCATTCAAGTCACATGAACTTACACACAAAAAACCGGAGCGAACACGACAAGACAATTAGTCTCGTAGATTAAGACATACTTCAAAGCACAAAGAAAAGCCCAGCAGATGCCACGTTCAATTAGCCCGGAAGGTGAGCAGAGCAGGGTGTCACGCTCATTAACACGCTCATTAAGACGCGTCCGACCTAATGGCCCCCTTCGGTATTGCAGGGCGTTCTCTCGTGGCGCTAGCAGGGACTCTCGAAACCGAGGGCTCTCGCTCCTTCTCCTACCTCGCCCTAAGCCCCCCGCCTGGCCACGGCCCCGGGCCGGCACCGCCGGGGGAGCGCCGCGGCCCCGGCCCGGGAGCACAGCGGCCCCGGCCCGCCCAGCGCCGCCCTCGCCCACAGCCCCCGCCGAGGGACAGGGACAGGGACCGGGACCGGGACCGGGACGGCTCCGACCCCAGCCCCGCTCCCGCCGCACCTGCTCCGCCCGCAGCAGCGCGACCCTACCGGTGGAGGCGACAGCGGCGCTCCGCATGCTGCCCGCGGCTCGGCACGGCGCGGCTGGGCACGGCTCTGCTCGGGGCGGGGCCGGCGGCCGGGGCGGGCCGGGGCGGGCAGCCCGGCTGCCTCAGCCCCATGCGAGCCGCCGCCGGGCGCCCGCGGGCTGGCAGCAAGGTGTGCGGCTCCGCCGAGCGGCTCTTCTCTGCGCCCCCTCGCGGCCTGAGGGGGCCACGGGGACGGGGTGGGTCCCGCCGGTGCTCTCGGGAGCTCCCCGGGCGGCGCTGACCCCCGCGGCTCCCCTCAGAGGCAACGGCGAGGCCGCCACCTGCGCAGCACCGGGCAGCGGCCCGTCCGTCACCGCGTCTGTCACGGAGCGAAACGGGCAACGCGGACACGGCTTCGGCTGGCTTAGGTGGGGTATTTGGGGAAGCTGAGAGTTGTCGTGTACGCAGAAAGGTTAGGGCGGCGAGTAAGTAGAAGGCTACTGGGAAGAAAGTTCAAGAACGGTAACAGAGCTGTGCTCGCACTACACTGCTTGACTTTCATTAGCAACAACACCTTGCTGATAGTGGAGGTGAGGTTTTACGAAAAAGAAAGAACACAAGTAGCACTCACTTGAACTGCTGCAACAGGAGGATAAAATGCTCTGCGGCCAAAGCATCTGCTATCTGCGTATCTACTAACTTAACACTTTAAAAACCTCAGCAGGCCTACCATTTCTTTAAGTGACTGAAAACAGTCAGAAATATTTTGACATGTGCCACACACACTATACCTTAAGTGACCTTGAAGAAGCCTGTGGGAGCAGGACCCTTGTCTCCCATGCCATGAGCTACCTGACCTTTTTCACATTTGCCTGCTCTGAGCCAAATTTAAAGCTGCTTTGGATAGCATGGAGAGAAAGCAAGTGTGAATGCAGCCCTACTTATCCACACGCAGCTGAATGTAACACAGTCTCTAAGGAGCCAAGCATCTCACCACTTCTCTGAAATAATTTGTCAAGGTCAACAACAATAATTTGTCAACAATTCTCCACATTTAATTGCGGACAATACCTCTCATTCGGGTCGAAATTTGTCTTCTAGCTTCTTGGGTCTTGCTTAGCTGAACCTAACTTTTATTTGGTCATTAACTTTTGAATTGCAGTATGTTTATCTGCTTACTTAACTTTGGGAGAGTAAGAGTACTTTTTTCCTCAAAGTGATAAAAGCTAGAATAAATAAAAGGTGCATACCATTTTCCTACTATCAAAAAGATAATGCAGCCTTGAGGAACACAAGAACAAGGAATGAGAAAACTCTCTTAGCAAAAGTAATCTGGAGTTAGCAAAGGGGCAAGTGCATAGTAAAGAAATAATATCAATGTGACTTGAACAAAGTCTTGCTAGTTTCAGTCCAGCATTAGAAGTCCCATGAAGGCAAGATTCCTCCACAGATGGCCCAGAAAATACAAAGACAAAATTAATTGAACCTTTCCTGGGAAGTATTCCCAATCTCCCTCCTTTAGGAAAGATGCTCCTTCTTAGTTAGGAAAGATGCTTACAACTTTACCAGGTGCCCTCTTCCCTTCGCTCCTCTCAGAAAAAGTTAGTAAGTCTCTAAAAAGATAACCCTCTCCTGCCAAATCCTTCTGGAATTTTAAAGCACTCCCTGTAAAAAGGGAGGCATGTCAAGGGCTGCAGAAAGACCACCAGGGACCTTGCTATTCTAATGACTCCGATTAGTATGTTTACTGATTGTCCCTAAATACATGACCTTTGCCAATGGTCAGAAGATAAATGTATATTTCACACTTCCTAATCATAACTCTTATCATAACCATCTTTTAAAATTATGTTTCATTAGATGTTACTTAATCGGAATTAAGAAATTCTTTATCACAGTCACACCTACCTCTTTCCAAAGGAAAACATGGCTTAGACATGATCTAATCTCTCTGGGGTAAAATGAATACACTTCACTAAAGATTAGTTTGATAAATACTAATCAAGAACTACAAATTTGGCATTACATGTAGTTCTGTTGGCTACTGTAGCCCACCCTCCCTTATGTCAAGTGTGGGACACACAACCATGAAATAAAACAGTGACTTCCCTCAGTGCTGCAGAGCTTCCCCTTCCATAACCCGTTATTTTTGACAGTGCCGCTGCTTGTAATTTATTTATTTATTTATTTATTTTGTCAGTCCTAGGCTGTTCTCCCCCTTTTAAAGGACTTGAGAAAGGAATTATAATAGACCTTATGAAAAATAGTCCAGCCCTATCAACTCGCATAAAGTCACGCCTGTAACGCTGCCGTAGGGTGTTCATCCTCTCACTGTGGCTGACAATATAAAGCACTCTCCTTCCTGACATGTGCAAGCCTATTTATTCAAATTTTGGTAAATGTAATACTATCTACATATCCAGCACAATAAAATACCTTCTTATGGTATTTAAATGATTTGTCTGCTCTTTTCTTATTAATTGTGGATTTCTTCAGATTAACTCGACTTTTTCATACAAGAGATGCTCTGGTTGTTAGTGTTGCAGCCTGGGTCTCAGGAGACCAGGCTGAACTCCCTCCTCCACCACTCACCTCCTTTATGACTTTGGGCAAGTCATACATGTATCGAGTGTATTGGTTTGTGATCTATAGGGTGAATGAAGTAAGTCTTCTCTTCCTCATGGGGTCTTATGAGGGTGAAACCTTTGTATGAAGGTAAGAACCTTGACACTCTACTACATCCCATGATAGGCCACAGGCATTTTCCCAGCTTATGGTTTGAAGTTTGTCATCATATTCATGTCTGCTGACAATCAGTTAAATACAATTTTATTTTTCTTTTTAATGAGCAATAAGCCACTAGAGAGGTTCTTTTAAAGGAATTTTGCTTTATAGATTGTGGAAAAGAAAATAGATCAAAGGAAAGGAAGCTGATTTCTTTATGCGGGAGCATGTAATTTTCCAGGAGCCTGGAATAGCTGGATTTTCTTACCACATGTTCAGGAAATAGCCCTTCCTACCCGATCCTGAATGTATCAGATAATACCCTTGTCATATAATGAAATTACTGTAGTGTGAGACACTTTATAAGAAATATTTCTGTTCAAGTTTCTAAACACATTAATGAATTTATACATGTCTGCTGAGGAACAGTTCAAAACATTTTGGTTCTCTGGTAAACAACAAATATTTGTTTCTTGATTAAAAAAAAACAGAGAAGTATCAACAAAACACACCTACCTTATTTTCTAGCCCTCTTCCCACAGACAACTGTTTGGGAAGTTTGGGGGTAGGTGCCTCATCACCCCACGTTCCTCATATTAGCCACATACAGCTTCTGCTGCAGTAACAGTAGTAGGGCTCCCCTACTTCCCCACCCCAGCACAGAAGTACCAGGATTTTTATTGTTGCCTATATCCTTTAAGAGAGTGACTTCTAAGAAACTATCCCTCAGCACGCCCAGCCAGTAAAACATTTCCAGGCTGGTAACATTAGTCCTTTTTAGGTCTGGGGCGTGAACTGGGGTGGGTTGGTGGTTTCTTTGTTTGTTTTGGTTTATTCTTTTGTTTTCATATGTGAATGTTTTTGCTGTTATTTTGACAGAAAGGGGACAGAGCTTATCTGAAACAAGTTACAGACACAAGTATAGGAAATTTTACTTTTTCGATCACATCTGCTTGCTGGTTAATCTCCCTGAAGCTAAAATGGGTTTCATTAATACAAAAATATTAATCATACACCAAATCTGAGCACAGGATAATATCTTGCTTCCACTATCATTCTATATTAATTGATCCATTTCCTAAGACACTTTGAAAACTGCTATCTTATATAGACAGTATTCAGCTTGTCAGCACTGGCCTCTTCAAAATCCAAAACTTCCTTCTTTGAAAGCAGAAGAATGAGCCTAGCAGTCTCTAAGATAGTTCTCATTTTAGTAAGGCATAGAATTATCATCCCATATTTATTCCTACAACAAAGTCTCATTTTATAATGTCATTGCATTTCATGTAAAGGATAATGGCACCTTTGGTAATGTTGTTTTAATCACAAATCATAAAAACATTTCTCAAGTTCTGAAAAACAACAACCAGAACCTTAAGAAGTTTGAAATTTCTTTTGGGACACATATCATATTGTAAGGTATATTTGAATTTGAAAAGATTTTACAGATAATCAAATAGGTGGACATAATGAAAGGTATAACAAATTGTTATTCAAAAGAATTAAATTTTCTTTTCCTTTTTCTGTCCTTGGTGAGGTCAGTGCTTTTAAAAGATTTGGTTGTCCAAAGGAAAGAGGTATGTTTGGATACTTTCCCTAAGGAATATAATAATTATTGCATTAAGAGTCTTCATTTCATTAATGCCAAATCCTCAGTGCCTTAAGGGCATATTCCACGGATATTTTATATTTTCATTTCTGACATTTGGGTTTGTGTGCTGAGATACAGTTTTGATTCTGCTTTGATTTGCAGAAATCACTACTCTGAGAAATGCATATCAAAGAATATCAAAGGCATAGACGTATTTCTCCTCCTGTTGAAATAACATCTCACTGTTGGTAACATCTCACCAACTTCAGAGAGGAAAGGATCAAGTAATTAAACATTGTTTTACATGGATTCCAAAGGGCTTTGGATCAGGCCTCATTTTCCTAGCCAGTCCTTTGCAGCTGCGTTGCCTTTGATTCTGCTGACAAACGACTCCCTATAAAACTAACCAACCAAGCTCAACGAAGCTGATAAGATTTCCTTCCTGCAGTGCTGTGCTAACACCTTCCCTGAAAATGTACTCTGGTCATACTCGATTTCAGATTAAGACTTTGCAGAGCAAAGTGAAACTTAAATGTCAGCTAAAGTGATAAAGAAATTTAAGTTAATACACAGTCTTTCAAGCCAAATAATTCCAGGCCATGTACAGCTGGTAAACAGATTCTGCTTTGGTAGGGTGCTAAAACATCTGCCAAAGCTGGTAACTGTCAGATGCTTAAAGGATGTCACATTGTAAAATAGCCAGCTAGGTTGTTTCAGACTATGTCAGGAGAAAATATAGTGATCTGTGATAAAGATTTGGGGGGAAAATAAAAACAAACAAGCAAGCAAGCAAGCAAACAAAAATACAGAAGGCTTGAGTGTTTAGCACACACCCACATGAAAATAGTTCCTAGAACGTGACTGTCAGCGAATAAAAGGAATCTCTGTAAACACATGCTTAACCATTCTGTATGTCATCAGCAAGTACCTGAGATTATTTCTTGTCTGTGGGAAATCTGTCAGAGACAAAGATCACTTTCCGGATGCTTTGATGCTAGCATATTAAATCTTAACAGATACTTTATTTTTTAATTAAATGTTATTTATGTTTTGTGGGTGTTACTGAACAAAGTCTTCCCTGAGTGTCATTAATGGAAGAAAGAAAAAGTGTGAACTGGTGAGGACCATCGTGTTAAGTCTGAGTACCGAGATAGTCTCTGGTGATATTTCTGGGAAATTTAATGTTTATCAGACAACTGAACTCAAGGATGAAACTACCACATTTCTAATTGTCATGCTTCCAGTTTCACAGACAAGATTCTCATTCTTCATTTTTGAATTAAACACTTCTAGTTAGTCTTTCCTATGGTAAGTGTTTCTTTAATGAGTATGAGTCCATCTGCGTGAGCATACCCATGTTAGAATTTTAATGGTGAATCTCTTTTTTCTCACTCTCAGGGAAGGAGGTACTTTCTTTGGTAATTCCAGAATGTACTTCAGGAGTTTCTAGAGACTGATCATTTACTGTGTTGCATTATGCTGTATTAGAGAAGAGATGACCTCACTTCTCACGCTTAGCCAGGGAGGAATGGCTAGGAAGAAGATCTATTCGGTTTTTTAAATTATCCTATGCAAATGTTTCTAACTCGCTCTATGGAGATAACAGAAAACAATCAGCAACTGTTGGCGATCAGTTTTACCTGTTGTACATTACTGTCTGTTTTGACAGCATAAAATAAATAAATTATATGCATTCAAACCCTCTTTGATTAAAATATAAGGTTGCTAAGAAACAAGAGTAATGCATCATTAATGCCCTTTACAAGCAGCATTTATATAGAAACATGAAACTTAGCCATGGTGCACTTGGAGACTACTACAGTGCAACCAAAAAGCAGATCTGTGATCTGTGCAGACACACAAGAGACTTGTGTTTTAAGGTTGTGAGTTATATGTCTGTAATCACTATCTCAGCCTTAGGAAAATTATCCCTGAAAGACTGAACTTCTTGTGTTTCTCCGTAAAAAATAAAACAGTGCTCTCAGGAATATGTTCTTGAAAGTTTAATTGCTTTTTAACTACCCAGTGCAACTTATGTTTTTCTATTTTATATCCAGCTACAGCAGCACTGATAGTTTCTCTTTCTTATCTGATCACAGCAAAAATGCAGCTTATTCTCCTTTCCATGTTTTCATCCCCAGTTTCTTAAACAGGGCCTAAAGTCATTTACCTCTTTAACATTAAGCTTGAATAACCTAATTATCACATAGTCAACTTCAGTTCTCCCTGTTAAACTGGCCCCTTTCCAGAACTGTCAGGTTTCCATAAATCTATACAGAAGATCTGTGCTTTACACCATGCCTCTGCTCCCAGAGGAGCTCAGCATTGCCATGCAGATACAAGCCACGTGCAGACATCAGTGCTACCAAAACCCATCTGCCAAATTCCAAGTGCCTCAGGAAGACATAACCCCCTTCAGCACTGCTTAGAAGAGGGATGGAAAACAAGTGCTACAGCCCATGTGGCAGAGCAGGAGAAGTTCTACAGCAAGCATTTGACACATTGAGACCATATATGGAATAAGGCCATGGTCATTCTTCTTTCTGCCATAAGCTTTGGAGATTTCAAAGATGTTGCAGGTAATTCAGCCCCTACTGTTGCCTCCCCATGAGATAACAGGCTCTGCAGTGCCATGCTTCCTAGCACCGCTTGGCTATTGGCTTAGCATTCAACAGAGAAGTGCCACCTCATGTAATGCCACCAGCTGCCAACGTAACACTTGGAGGCTTGTTGGACAGCCTCCGTTCCGTTGTTTGGTTTTTCATAGCTCATGTGATCTCACTGGATCACAGCACAAGCAATATTGTTCTTGAAAACCTGTAAAATATTTTTATGAACTCCACGATTTAGTATTTAAACATGTCACGTTAGTAACTTTAAACAAACAAGTGTAGCTTAAAGAAAGACCTTTTTAGAGTTGCACTGCCTGCCAATAGCTTTCCAGTCTCAGTGCCAGCATAAAAAAAATGGTATTCTTTAATTAAAAAAAAAAAAAAAAAGAAAGAAAAAGGTCCTGTGCATTTGCAAATTTGTCAATAGGGCAGTTGGCATCTTCCCACCCTTCCTGCTCATGTATAGTCAGAGTTTGAAATATCAGATTTCAGCTGGTAAAAGAGGATCCTGAATGCATGGAGAGCAAAACCACTTTGAACTCTCTGGAATGGTAACAGCAGCACTTGGGGAGAAAACAAAGCCTGGGCACAAGTGCATTTTCATAACAGCTGAAATGAAGACATTTAACAACTGCCACATTCCCAGAGGAAATCCTGTTGAGCAGGAACTTAGCTCATCAACTTGTTGTATGATGGTTCTACGTTTTTCACAGAACTGACATTTCTTTCAAATGCCCTTTAACAGGTTACTTAAAATTCATACATGAGGTTGACCCACGAAACTCGGCACAACTGAAGTCTTCTTTTGCCACTCAACCCTCCTGATGTGAAAGCATTTCTTTCTTTGTGCGTGCAAAGCGCTTCTTTGCTGTATTGCATCCTTGCAATTTCTTACTGAGCAGCAATTATGCTGCTGTTTCAACACAAGCATCTGGCATCAGACATTCAACAACATACTGTTTAAGAAATTATAAGCTAAATACTAAAAGGTATGTCAGTATTTTTTGAAAAATCAATTTGAAATAACTTCACAGGATTCAAATTGTTTCTCTATTTATAGTGGTACAAAACTTCCTGGTGACCTAGAGATCACAGTCTGGCCTTTCACTTTCACCCACACAGCCGAATATTTATTGTTGGACAACAAAAATAATTTTATACATACCTAGGTAATTCATTATTACATTTCAATAGAACACAGCCCCTATCTAACAGACTATTTCAGAGAATGGTTTACTGTCAAACGTTAGAGATGAAACTTATTACAAAAAGTTCTAGATTTCAGCCAGATTTCCATCTTTAAATAATTGAGTTAAATGAGTCGATTCCTTCATGAGCCCTGCCTCTTCTCTTATCATTTACTCCAGATAGTGGAATTCCACTAGGAATTCTTCTAGTGTACAGGAGTAGTACTTTCAGCAAACATGTAGATTTCACTGTGTACTCATGGAGAGAAAGCTTATGTGTAATTTTCTATTTCACAATATACCCCAATTTTGGAAACATGCCCACTCGTGCCTTCTGTTTTCCTTAAAACATTAGTCATATGAAGCCTCAATAAGCATCTTAAACTAAACTCATGTCTGCATGTCACTATTTATAAATATGTAGGTGCTTCCCTGGAGGCAACAGAACCTATAATATTACTACCATTTACTGTTACTTATATTTATTTTTTTCTCTCTTAGTAAGGGTTTTCCTACAGCATTTTCTGGTTTCAAGTTTCAGTTCAGCCTGCCCTTGGTACTGTACATAGTACCATTTTCACCCTAGCAGTTCTGCACTCCAGCCAAGGAAGGTCAGCTGAGAACAAGGGGTTGGAGTGTCTCCCAGGGCCTGGCTGGGTTGTATTGCTAGCACTTCTGTAGACAAATATGCTAAGTTTAATGAAGTCAGTGGAAAGACTCCTGCTGGCTTTGGTTTGCTTTGGATCCGGCTGTAAGTTAGGAAAGTTTGATTTTAATTCCATTACCTGACCACAGTTTTGTTGCTGTTGTTGTTTTTTTCCTGTGTTAACAACATACCCCTCTCTAAACAATGACAGAACTGGCCTTTTCAGTCAAATGATCAGTTCCTCAGTGACTTACGCTATAATATGACCAGACAGGGATCCTAAGATTGCTGCTAACTGAAGAGGGAACAAAACATCTCCTTTCTGGTTTTGTGGTCAAAGCCACTGACTTCAAGTGAATTGTATAATTTCCTACCATATTTTGTAATTCAGCATGTGTTAAAATGCCATTCTGAAATGAGGGATTAACTGTTATCCTACCTTTGCAGAAGAACAATCTGAAGACAAGTCATAGTCCTAGAATAACTAAGAAAATGACATGGAAACTTGTCAAGGCAACTCACTAATTTTAACAATGATAGAAGCAGTATTAACTGAGGAATTCCTGGCTTCTGTGTCCTGTTCCTTGCTCCCTCCATGTGTATGGCATACACATACCATAACACAGAAAAAAAGCACATTGGAAATGCACAGTAAATCAGGATTTTGTCAGTTTAGCAACGGTAACATTAACGAAATATGTATTCTTGGAATTAAAAACATAGACCTTGAAAACAAGAAGGCAGCTATCAAGACAGCTTATTTTGAAGTTTAAAATTGCTTAGTGTCCCTGTACACATTTGTCTGAGTACGAAAAAGATGTAAAGAAAGTACTAAGTAATTAAATCAATGTGCTTTTTAGTTTAAAAAAAATCATTAAAAATACTGGCCTTTTAAAAAGACAACATCGATGCAGTCATGTATCACTAGAATTTGCTTTCTGAGTAATGATTTTCCCTCCAAACATTTTCTATTTAAAACCCCCCTTAAGCCTTTTGCAATATGTTTCCTGTGCAGACATACCACTTAATCATCAGAAAATGACTCAGCCAATCAGTTCAGGAGCTTCCTGGCCTCCAGACAAACTGAGGATTCAAAACTAGGGAGAAAATTACAAACATGCTCAAAACTTGACTGATTAATAGAAATACTGAAGCTTAAGACATTTTTTAATAGATCAGGAATATGTTACAAGTTGTTCACCTGGTAGCACTAAAGCACTTGTTCAGCAAGAATAAAAATATTTTGCTCATTCAAAATGCTTTACATTTCTGTAATTGCTCCACCACAATATTATATTTCAAAAGCAAACAAACAGGCTTTTGACAGAGGTTTGTGATATGGATAACCCTCCTGCTGCTCTTAGGTCTGGGGTGCACATTGTTTTGAAAAAATGCTTGATCATTTTTGCTTAAATAAAAAATCACCCAAGAAACACAATTAAAGACATATCATCATTTTCAACTTGCTTATTTACTGACACATTGCTAGTTTTTCAGCTCTAGGATATCAGAGATCTTGCTATATTTTCTAAGCACAAAATGAATGCTGGCAAATATTCATCCATATATGTCATCCAGCATATTTGTCTGAAAAAAAGATTAGAGGTGGAGCTGTAATACAAAGCATAAGCAATCTCAATTTTCCTTTCAAGAGCAGAAGCATTAACAAAAAATTAAGGACGGAATTTCATCCTAAAACATTAAGTAGTCCACTAGTATTTGCATGATTCATCATGGCAACAACTACAGAATTTCTTCCACACTCTACAGTACAAGAAGAGCAGTAGAAATATTTCCTTTTACCCAGGTGTTGAAGCACCATATTTCTGGCATTTCAACCAGGTTTGAAGCCAGCCCCACCTACATGTGTTGTCCTAACCTGTATGTACCAACAAAGTAATAAAACATTCCTAAGTAATTCCTGTAATCTCCTGAGGGACCCAATCTGCAAATAAATATCAAATCTCTAACACCTACATAAAAATAATAGTGTTTACTATACTATTTACTCGCATTACTAAGGGCAGTTTTTCATTTTGAGGACTCTTGAGACCTACTCTGTTTTGTAGCTGTGGATGCTGAGGCCCAGGGAAATAACATGCTCATAGTAATAGCACAAACCAACAGCCAGACTGAGAATGTAGCTGAGATGTTTTTACACCTAGTCCCAGTTTTGACCTTCATAGTTTATCTACCAACCACTTGTCTCCATCATTTTCAATTGCAGATAGAGAGAACAAAGTTATGGAGATAACATCATTTACTCAAAATCTATCTTTCAGATAGCAGCTTCTTTTCTGTTACTGTTCAGATACTTCTCAAATCTGAGGCAGGAAGGAATAATCACATACAGTTTACGAAACCTTGATCTATTAAGCATGAGAATACCCATAATCAATAACAAGAAAATTATCCTCATTTGATTTTTTTTTTTAAATCAGATAGAATAACTGGTCTTTCTCTAATTCCAGTGCTTTCTTTCAAGCAAACTTTTCAAGCATGATGGAATTGACAGAGGGACAAGGTAAATATCAACATACAAGGGAGGGAGATTGAAATGAAACCTATTTCATATTAACTCAAGTAGCTTCATATTAAGTCTTAACAAAGGATATACCATTTATGGCTGCATGCAACGCATGGCAATACATGCCCCCATCCTGAACTGACCTGATTGCAGTCCAAAAGTGGTTGGAAAAATAAGAATGCTGTATCATCTGACAGCCAGCGTTGTTCTGATAAACGTCCGAGGTCACATTCCAGTGCTATCATTGCTGGCCTTTCATCTGCAGAAGCTGTTCTCTCACTTTCACAGCCAGTAGTACAGCAGCAACTTGAAAGCAGCTGAAAAATATATAAGAATAACTACCATCAAGAAAAAAAAAATCAAAAGACTAGGATATTTTCAGCTAGAATTGTAGCTTCAGATGTGTTAACATCTATTTCTACTCCAAGTTTTGTTTAAAGTATCTTCCCTTCTACATCACTTGTCTTACTGTGGGTTCTGTATGGAAAATTAACAGAAGGTGTGAACAATGAACTAGCGCTTACCAAAGCTTTGTATGTCTCAGTATCAACACAATGCCATGATCTATCCTTTCTCTGGCAATACAGGTTCCACATTGCTCTGCTTCTCATATTAAGTGATATTGTTATGGTAATAATGAAGCTGCCTGTCAACCCTGCAAAATCTAGATATGTTTTTGCTAAGTCTTCGTTGTTAATCACGAAAAAAAAATTAAGGACACAGGCAGATTCTTAGGTGAGATATGTCTCCCTCTGTTTTGTGAGCCAAAGTTCTTTCAGCATGTCCTATATGGGACAAGGTAACCTAGACTTCTGAAAAACAAAAATCTTTATAGCTCTACGTTATGGATGTATTTGCTGGAAGGGAAAAGAGAGATGCGTCTTCAATGTCATCCCAAGTTGTACTGCTGACCCAGGGAAGGTACATGTCACCCTTGCCCTATACCTGCAAGAAGCTTTGATTTAAAATGTTGTTTTAAAATAGATTTGGACAACTGCCTAAATCTGAATGCCTGAGGCTTTGCTCTTCAATAGAGGGGAAGAAGGGAAAAAGGAAAGAAGGAAATTGGATTAAAAAAGAAAACTCCCCAAATAAATATAGGTGAAATAATTGTGCTGAGACCTTGGCAAACTCTATCTCCTTTCAAGTTATTAGGAAATAAGGATTTGAAAATTCATGCAAGCCAGCCATATATATAATTATATAATATATAAATATTATATATTATATATTTTATTACATATAATTATTATATATAATAATTAAGCAGTTTAACAATGTACCTTTTCTTTAACAAAAAATCATTATGCAAATGCATTTTTTGGACTAGATGGTGTAGAGTGAGATGTGTACAGTATAGAAGAAAAGCAAACTAATATAGGGCACCACTGTTACTTCAAAGGCCCCTATTTGTATTGTGTTCTTAAATAACTTCCTCATCCACTTTCAAAGAAGGTTACTTGCCTAGTTTTTCCTTTCCAGCTTCACCCTTACTATGATACAGTAAGATCAGAATGGATGCAAAGAGCAAACCAGTTAGAGTTCAACTTGTTCACATCCCATCCATAGATGATCCAGTGTACCTGTCCTGGGAGGTTCTTCTCTAACTTGGCCCTTGAAGAAGTCTCACTACCCCGAAGAGGCAACTCTGTCTCGTCCAAACCTGAAGAGATGCAGCATGAACACTGTTTCTGCATACACAAAAAGTTCAGAAGACTAACACCCATTCAGCTTCATCCCACTGCTACCAACTTCAGTGGTGCAGCATCAGATCTGTATCTGGGTGATAAGAACTTAATGTCTTACATATTATATATTCTGAATTCTTTGATGTTCTTTCAGGGAAGTGCTCAGATATAATAAACAAAACAGTAAGGCTGTAGTTATGTAGTTAGAACAGGATAAGAGATCTCTGAACTCAGTTATGTAACTCGTCTCAACTTTCTGTGTCTATATAACCAACACAAATGTGAGAATTAAAGGAAGTCATGGAAACAGGGTATAATACAACAGTCACATGCAACTAAATTAGCTGATCTGGATCTAGTGAGAGAAGCCTAAGAAGTGACTGTCCTGGTAGCTAGGAGTTACTGCTCCCTCAGATGCAGCATCTGACCCACATTGTAAATATATCTTTGTACATACAATAATTTAAAACTAGAAATTTGAAATCAAGAAGGACATATGCCATTACTCAATGCAAAGAATCCATAATAGGATAATGTGACTAGAAAGTTTTAAAAGATTATAAAGTGCTGTTATCAACATATTGACTCTAACAAAACCTTTTAATAGTGGTGTCTGAGCAGGAAGCGAGGGAGGAATCACAGTTATCCAGTCTGCAGTAAATAAAGGTGTGGCCAAGTGTTAAGACATCCAGGGTGGTGACAGGGTCAAAGCCTAGTGCTCTTCCACAAATGGTAGAAAGAAAATGTTCAAATGCTTGACATACTGTTCTCAAATGAGAAGATTCAAAAATAACCCAACAGTCTCAATCTGAAAGGATAAAGTAGCTGAAAAATAATTCCATATAAAGAAAAAATAAAATCAGTAAATTCAGTAAGTGGTTGTATTTAGAAAACCTTCGTGACAGGTTTTTTTTTGTGTGTGTGCTTTTTTTTTTTTTTTTTTTCCTGGTAATTAATTTTTGCCAATCTTCCTCCTTCTAAAGATAAATAGTGTAAAACAGGCAGTTTCTCAGTCATGAGAAACAAATAAAAGACTGCCCAGACTTAACAGAAAAAGTGAAAGGCTGCTCTGGATCATGCACAGTAGCTACATAAGGGAGCAAAACTTGATATTGTGGATTTCCACGCCAGAGTAAGATCAATCAGAAGAAATAATTTCCTGTTTTATTCATAGAGTTGATATCCATGACTCTGGAACAGCCAGTCCAGGTTTATACTGTCCCTAAACTAACTGACCCAAGAAGAAACAAACATGACCATAAAACAAACAAAAGCTGAACACAAAGCATGACAAATAATGTTTAACAAGTCACAGCAATATTTTGTCTTTTATGAAGAATTTAAATCTTTTAGAACTTCCAGTTAAAATTCTGAGGGATTTTTCTGAATTAAGCTCTGTTCTTGTCCCATTGATAGATTCAGTTTCTATACATTCTTTATACAAAGAGAATCATTTAATTAGATTCTGCTACATTTATTCCTATGGGAGAAGACTATTCACCTGGGGAAGTGTTCTTGTCTCAATCACTGCTGACTAATATGCCAGAATAGGCTGTGCACATTGAACAAAATCCAGCTTGTGAAGAAAGCCATTTTTAAAACAAACAAAACAGCTATGATTGCACACAACATGACAGATTTTTTTCATTAAGAAGCAACACAACAGATCCATGTCAGCTGGAGATCCTAAATTTAAACCAAGCAGCATCAGGTTTCTGACATGCATTAAAAACACTTGTACCTCAGTATTTGTTGGGACTTTTACATCTGTAGTTGCATGTGAAAGTAAAAAAGGGAATTTGAAGGGGAAAGCGAAAAGACCCCAGAATATTTCTGCATCAGAAGTGGGAAAAGGGTTCTAATGTTTTCTTCCTTAATTTTTGAGAAAAACCTAGCACACAGGAGCTTCTGAAGAACTATAAAGTGCAATTCTACTTCCGAAATCCTGCCCTCTGTAAAGAAAGGGTTGGTCTTGGGACAGTGCTGTGGCAGCCTGCCTAACTCCTCCACTCTGCTACAGCAGGTAACCCACTCATCTCAGAGAGGCAGCAGCAAAATTTTATGTTGCTCCATGACATAACCTCACACATTATATAAGTAAATATATGTCTGTATGTATAGCCACACAGAGAAAATATTTATACTGCTAAGCATTTGGATTATGAATGCATAAATAAAATGAAGGCTACTGGAGCCACTATAAACTATCAGTTATACTAGTTTAAGTATAGCGAGATGTATTATACAATGTGCAAACTTACACCACTTGCTCGAGCTGTGTCAATACCAGAAAACTGAACTGTGCTTTTGGGAAAACAGTATCTTCAGTAAGTACCAGTAGTATCTTAATCCTTTTAGTATGGCTCTGATACAGTGATCACCAAAATGTAGGGCAGGCCTCTGAAGTTGTTGGATCAGGCTCTAATATCCTTTAGATCATAATCCTGCAAAAATTTAACATTTACAAATAACATTATCATGTGAGTAGTTAAATGGGATGTTGGAGGATCAGGGTCAGAACTGGAACATTCAACAGATTCCAGCTTGGGCTATATCTATCAAGGATACAACAGAAATAAGGTAAAAGTTAAAGTGGCTTCTAATCAAACCTCATTCTTTGGAACATGCACTATTGGAGGAATTAGTTAAGCTTAAGTTCAGCCACAACTATTCAGTCCTATCAGCTTCAAAGGGTTTTAATCAGCATGCAAAGCTAAGTACATCTGTGAGAGATAGGGACCTGGGTCATGGCAGTCTTACTTCTGACACAAATATTCTGTATTCTGCTGTGACACAATGCCTGTTTTAACATTTTCCCCCTCTGTTTCTAGGTCTCCCTTTTTTTAAGTCTTCATCTTCCAAATCATCAAGCAGGAGACATCAGCTGACACACTTTTCTTCTTCTCTTTCTGCTTTTAAATCCCCTCTCGATACCTCAAAGTGCAAATACTGGGAGGATTTTACCTGTAGCAACAACTAAGAAGATGTTAGAAACAGGAGAGCTGAAAGATAGAAGCTACTCTTTAATTTAAAAGTTACGCAATGGGTGTTTATAGCCCTCAGCTGAGCTAGACTACCCTGCCCTTGCCATCTCAAAATTTTTGGTTCTGGCTTTGGCCTCCTACATTCTGTGTAAAGCACTGGAAGTTTAATTTAAGGGAAAAGAGTTGTATTTCCTGAACAAGCTTTGTATGATTTTGCAGGGGGAAGAAGAAACTGAGTAGAAGAGGTGTCCAAACAAAATAAGTTCTAAAAACACAGGCAAGCTATAGGTGTGTTAGGTGAGAATATTTTCTTGGTTGCTGCTACGTTTGATGTTACATAATTAAAAAAGATTATCTAATTCTCTATGGGTGTATCCAACTGGGGATCTGCTACAGCTCTGCTGTGTTTAGTTTGGCTTTTGTCATTAGAAAGTCTTTGTTCTGTAGCTTTCACGTCTTCTTTCACAGAGGTAAAATAAGGTAACATTTTAGGAATAAACATGTACAGAAAAGTGAAAAATGTCCTAGAAATATAAGAGGAGAAAATCAACTATTTGAACCTGGCATCTGGTTTGCTCAGTTTATACATGAGAAACGAAGGCTAGTTATTGCATACATTTTTACTTTTTCATTATGAAGAAAACAAGACCAGAAAACAAAACAAAACAAAGCACTGAAATAGCAATTACTGCTATTTTTGTAGATCAGTGTACAATCAAAACTGAGATACTGTTGAAAGAAACACCACGCAAGACTGGAGTGTGAATGGTTTTTTTTTTTGTTGTTGTTCATAAATTCCTACCTATATGAAAATTAAGTGTAAATATTCAGATACTGAACAGAGCAAGTACAAAAGGAATGGTCCTTACCTTGTTATCAAGAATGTAATTACGTGCAGAATCTGTCCTTCATTAAAAAAATATACATGCAATAAATACTTTCACCGGCAATACAAATACTTGGTATGAATGCTTCTTTAGGAGTTATAACTTCCTGTTGTCTTTTATTGTTCATTTTTAACTGTTGCATAATGGTAAACTCCTTTTTTTATAGGCTGCAGTGATTTGAAGCCTGTAAAAGTGACATTAGGAAATGAAAACTACTTTACAACAGCATGTCCCTGCAATCAGAGGGTAGCTTCCGCAGCAAATTCACAGCTAAAAATGTCTTCTATGTTTGTATATTGATTTCACTACTGGTAAACAAATAAAAGTCCCCCCCCTTTTACAGATGTCTGCTTCAAAATTCAAGGTTTTGAAGAAACCTTCACTTGAAAGTCATTTTAAATATTAAGCATCAATAACATTGATCTTGAGGTCTTGTAAAGCTACAGAAGTCAGAAATACAGTAGCAGTTGTTAAAAGCAGAAAATAAGTCATAATATAATAAAAAATACGTCATTTCTAAATTATGTTGGTTCAGATCATCAAGATCTGATACGTGCCTAAATGCTTACAGAACGAAGGCCTATAGTAGACTTTTTCCAATATTTTAAGCTAATTTCTAAAATTTAGTTTATACAAAAAAAAAAAAAGGTGCTAATTATGTTGGTATCTTTCTACACTTTCATACTGAACAGACAAGGGAGATGCTACCATTATTTACTATGGAAAACATAATGTTAATTAGATTATGATAGGAAATTCAAATGCTAATTTACTAGTTGAAAATAATAGTAACAGGGCATAAAAATAGGTTTCTGCTTCCAAGCTATACAACAGTCTGATAAGAAAAAAACTTCCAAACAAAAACCTGAAAGTTTCTTCTTTTTTTTTTTTTTTTTTTCAAATCTATAGCTAATAACTATTTTTCTAGTTATCCCTTAAAATATGATGTTCAATGTAAGAGGTTCCCAGGAACCAAAGACCACACCCATTAAGTAAGCTCAAATATCCCTGGCTTAGAAAAACTCGTAAGGAGGAGATCATCTGACCAACCCATAAAAACAGATATCACTTTTATAGTTGTCAGCTAAATTATTAGTCCCATTTCTAGATGTGTTGAAAACTACCACGTGCCTAAGATGTCAGCCAACAGATGTGACTAAAGCATCAAATTCATAAACTGAAATTCTCCAGTACAGAAATCTTGGTCTCTTGCTTATCTGCTAAAAAGCGACAAACTGTGTATGAAATATCACCAATCCCAAGCATTCTAAAATCACGAATCATAATCAGATTATTTTTGTCACAATAGATCTGCTTTTAATTCACCTTTTACCTTCTGAGCTTTTCACATGCAACTGAGCAAGTTATTAAGTACCCTTCTGCAACCACAAGAGCTTGATAAATAAGCTATTTTCACATTAATTCTCAGAAAAAAAAATCCAGAAGCTGGAGTTCCAAAAAATAATAATAAATAAATAAACAATCATGATACTCATGATATTGTGAAATCTAGTGTTAAGGCCTAGAGAAAAATGAAGTGATACATGACATCTTAAAAGTTTCTGTATTTACACACACTGCTTATTTAATTTCATCATGGCATGTCAACTAGGCCCATCCAACAATTTTAGCATGCATGATAAAAGGGATCTTTTATCGAAAGGAAGTAAGGTAAGACAAGCAGGCTAAAAAACAGACTCCTGAGAGATCAGAAGGAAAAAGAAAGCAATTTGCTTGTCCGAAGTATAAGGAAAGCCCCATTTAACTAAACTCCCAGAAGGAAAGGTAGCATGTACATAGCCTGAGAAATTCCATCAATGGCACAATTTATTCTCTTGATTTCATCAAATGGTTAATGACTGTAGATACACGTAAGAATGATCAGCCACATTCTGTTCTTAGCTGTAGTCACACAACCCAGACGTGAGCAACCAGAGCTTAACCAGTGGTTGTTTTTTTAGATCATTTGGTTCAAACGTTCGTTTATGTGCGTATAAATAACAATGGTTTGTATAAATAAATGGTTTGTGTCCCATATTTCTTCTGCTGCTGCATCCCAAGCCATTCTTGTAAGACAGATTCAAGGTACTGTGGAGATGAAAACAGTGGATACAGTGGGGATTTAAATGGACTCCCTGCCTCCCTGAAGACATGCTGCAAACACAAGCCATAACTGCCCAGCCGGGTCAAACGGGCTGTGGTCCAGCCCTGTCCTCACACATAGCCTCCATTCAGTGCAGCTGGATTTCACAAGAGCGACTAAGGGCAGAGCGCAGCCGTTGTGTTTCAAAACATTTGCAGAATGATTGGACATAATTCTTTGAAGAGGATTTAATTTTCTTAATGGGTTTGAGTAAATCATCAGCCTCCACAACTGCATGGGGAATACCTCAGGAGACTTCACGCGGCATACTTCAGCAGAGCAAAAGTGCACAAAGTCATACTTGTTGGACACAACATCTCAGAACAGAGTGAGCTGTTCCTCTCAGATTTCTACTGCACGGTGTATTTTTAAAATATTGAACTAACCAATCCCAATGACTTATTTTACTGTACTAGAGACTAGAACTTTTTTCTCAACAGTATAGTTAATATTCCTTCTCACATGAGCATTTTAATATAAACATACATATGAAAGTGCTTTCATCCCTGAAGCCAAATGAAGGTGTTCTTTTGAAAGTGGAAAAGTGGAAAAGTGGAAACTGTAAGCAGATGTCTCTGAAGCCAGCTTGCTCTTAGTGCTCATTCAGCAAATACCTTCTACTTGCTTGCTTTCAGTGGCCAAAGATCTGACTGCTGTGCTCTGAAAAATGCCCGTCATGGTGCCTGGGTGAATTGCAATGGTCACGAGTCCATCAGTTCTGGAGGCCAAGCAGAGGAAGGTTGAGTTAGCTGTGCCATTCCCCACGTGCCTCTCTCTGCCTGACTCACCTTTCTGATACTTTCCCTGCCCCAACTGGTCGACTGGTCATACTTGCACTCTGCCCCCTGCTCAGCCTATCTCAGCAAAACCCATATCTCAGCAAAACCCATATGTTAAGCAAGCAGCTGTCTGTTGCAATTTCTCAGTGGGAAGCAGGAGGCCAATGGAGACCAAGGGCACCCTCTAGAACAGATCAAAAAATCTTCCTAAAATGACCAAACCTGTGACCTTGTTATAAAATCTGACTGTCCTGAAAGGATAGGGTTTATTCCTCACCACCTCCTGTCTGCCAACAAAGAACCTGACCCCTTCAAATCAGCACCAACTTACATGGCAGGGAGCCACAGGAAAGTTAGCACTTCAGGTTAGCATTCCCTTTCCCCTGCTTTAACCTTTATAATCAAATATCAGAAAGAATGAAAACAAACCATGGCTGCAGTCATTGGCACATTACATTTTCTGTTATCACCAGCACATTTTATAGGTCACGGTTAGGCCAATGAAACATAACACAGTGCTCTTTTCCCACTCCCCCCAACCCCCCTTTTTAAATTTGAAAGCAGGTATCTTCTTCCAAGCTAAATACTTTTAACTACTGGACTTCACAGAAAAAGAAGGTCACAAGCTGACTCATCAATAGCCATAATAAATGTGAAAAAGATCCTGGACATCAGATCACGTAAGTTATATGAATGCCAGGTATGAAAGATGGTCACCACCCAAGAAAACAGATGTATGTGTTCTTAAGGTTTACCATGATTTATGAAGTAATAAACATCTTACAGCAGAGCAAAATGTCCTGGGCCTGATCATCCCACATATTATCACCCACTTACATCTATATACATCTTTTATGTACTTGTTTTACACCTCGTGCACAGAATGAGCTCTCAACTAAATGAGAGTGGATAAGGGAGTCACTTTTATGCCACTTTGTGTGAGGCATAAACATACAACAGATTACTTTTACAAGGTGACTTTCTGTTTTCACTGAAAGAGAGGACAGTAGTTAAAAAATCTAAGAAATAACTGTAAAGATGCCTTCATCCAAACATTTTATATTCCAAGCATTTAAAATACTGAAAAGGTGTCCTTTGTAGTTACTATCTAGCACCACCAGCTGGATGCTCTGAGGAACTAAGACCTAGATTTTTACTGCTTAAAGACGGAAATACTAGCAAAGTGATCTTATGGTCCTGTACACTATTCTTCTCTTGCTGGTAAACTATCAGCTGTAAATACCTGGCACCGACAGCACGACAGGATGACCTGGCTGAATTTTATTCATTTTGTTCAGCAGCAGCAGTCAAGTGAGATCTTGGGTATACTAAAGGATGCCCGTCTGTATGCTTTGTGCCTCTGGTGGGATCTCATGCCAGTGAAAACAACACTTGCCATGACCCTGCATGGAAAGGACTCGTCCATCCCACCTACTCGCACACCCCTATGGGTGCGAGCATTCAAGCAGATTTTGCTTGGCCTCATCTCTCCCAGCCGTACCAGCAGTGTGCTCTGAGCAAGCAGCTGGGCACTGTGTGTCAGGTGTGCCAGCACAAGAACAATGGTTCACTTGGGCAGATTGCTGTAGCACACTGTAATTTCCTGCAGGGCTGTTTCTAACATCTGGGCTACCAGAGGATGCTAACAACCACACAGGAAAGTAAAGGAAAAGGTTTCAGATATCTAGATAGCACCTCACAGGATTTTTTTGTGAACCCCATTCCAGTCCAGTTGGAGTCTGGCAAACTAGCACTTAGTTATAGTGATAAGTACTTGGCATATAGCGCACCTTATGTGGAGTACACAAAGTGAGCTAAGCAGGAGCTAAACTTGTCATTCCATTTTACCCGTTGGCAGAGAAGTGGGTGTGGGTAACGGAATATACTAGAAGTGGGTAATGTAAGATATGCAAAAACATTACTGCTTAACACAAAGCAGCACAAACATATCAATCACACAGCAGGCTGCTGCTGTCCTTATTCCTCTGCCAGCTATGACGAATAGCATGAAAGGGAATAAAAATGACCTCCTGTGGATTCAGAGTAGGTGTGGTGGTGGCAGGAGATTGCATCTTTACTCCCAATCCTGGAGGCAAAACCACTGTGTACAGATGTCCTTTTTGTCTGAAACTGGATACTCCTCTGTACTTAAAAGACAAAGTAGCTCTGTTGCAAGCCCAGGACGGGAAGGATGAGTAAATGCCTGAGATATGATGTTTTATGTCCAGTGAGCTCAAAGGCATCATCCCTTTCTCCTGTGAGTTTTGGTCCAAGCAGAGTCAACACCTAAAGCTTTGCAAGAATCATTTTCCCTTCCCAGACTGGACTCCTTGTGCAACACATGCTGAGGAAGCAGGTCAAGTGGCACAGTGACATGGACTGAAAACAGAAAAGGATTAGTGAGGCTGAGTCTTGTCGTAGTAAGCAATGATTAACTTTGTGGTTCTTTGCTTTTGACATTCAGATCATGTAAAATCATGGCATTATTTCAGTGCCAGCCAGGCTCAAGTCTGAGCCCTTCCCTTCATAACAGACACCATGGATGAGACAGATTGTACCAGCTGAGTAAAAAGCAGAAGTTGAAAATGAGTAAAAGGTAGTCATAAGAACTTCTTCTTTGATGGAAACTTTGCTATACCTGCAGATAAATAAACTATAAAATAAACTATAAAATTTGGCACAAGAGGAGCCCAGGACTGGAATAGCAGGAATGTTGCAGATCAAGATTAAAGTGCACTGGCAGAGCTACACGGAGAAACATGCATGGCACCTGTCTCCACGGTGCCTGTCTTGAGCTAATGACGTTAATCTCCTGGTTTCATAACCACAGTATTCAATCTCACATTTTAAAACAATACTTTGTAGATTTTAATGTAAACTACATTGAGGAAAATTTTGCTGAGGAAAAACATCATGCATACATGTAACAATACAGCTGAATAAGGAAGCAACACATATCCAGAATTGTGTTCATACATAAAGGATTTTACCTATTCTTAAGGATATATATCCATGCATGCATGTGTGTAAAAATATCTGCTTTCTATGTGCTAATAATAGCATAAAAATGTTTAAAAGGGAGATGATGTTTTATAGTCCCAATCAACTGAGGTGCTGCACAGTTCCTTTCAGAAAACCAAAAATCCTAGAATGTCTGCATCCTGGATTTTAAACAGACATTCTTAGCCTTGGTGGGATGCTGGAGAATCTGAAGCCCTGCTTATAAATATCTGCAGCAGGCATCTGATTAGTTAGATGCCATTATCTTATTCAACCATCCTTAAATAACTATTACAGCCACTGATCCTTTCTAAGAAAGAGAAGTAAGAAGGCATTAATTGGGTGACCATTACATGAGTACTATATTTTCTTTAGGACTGAACGTACTGCAGGTTTTACTATGCTGTATTCCTTCCTGAAATATTCCTCACTAAGCCCTAACTCTATTCATGGAAAAACTCCTACTAATTTTAGCTGGTCTAGGAACAAATTTTCTTTTTCATCAGCTAAGAGCAATTTCGTCAAAAAGACAGGCAAGAGAGTAGATAGAGTATTTTGTAGCCAGGTCTCAAATAAGGATAACCATGTATTTTCACATTGCCTTTACAAGTTTTGTCTTGAAGACAATAATGAATATTTATAAACATACCAGCTTTCAAATCCCAGTGAACTGCTTCTCCTTATTTAAAATACATTCTGAGATAAGCAGTACCTTTAACTGTGGGAAGAGTATGTCAAGCCTGAAAACTTTTCAGTGCTTTTCATTTCTTTTAAAACTCATTCAGAAAATGTGTAGACAAACCATCAGAGATATTTTTGCTAATTTAGGCATAATGAACTGAGTAAACACTTCAGTGAGAAAAAAGTAGTCTGTCATTGAAAGACCACATTAAATATTGGATGTATTTTTATAAAACTTGTAAAATCTGAAATAATTTCACAGATAATAGGAGGTTCCTACGTTTGCTGTTTTCTTTCTGGAAAACAACAGATACACAACTGCTGTTAAACAGTGGACAGACAGCGTCCTCGTACCCCGGAGGAATGTCTTCAGCTCAGTCACACCCACTAGATGGAGCTATTTCCACAGCACATTCCTCCCTAGCGCTAGCCTCCCAAGAAGTGTTCATCCAGTGCAGTGCAAATGTACCAGCCCCAGCTCATACTCACATTTCAGATTCCCAAGTTTTGCACAGGAATAGAGTTAATTTGTTATTAATACAGAGAAATAAGATGAAGTTCAAGACAGACTGGAGATTTTCCCCTTTAAAAAGCAACAGATCCAAATCAGTTTTTTAGGTTAGAAACAACAGATGACCACGTCTGTGTATCACGTCTGTGTATCAAAAACGCACACAAATGCACACAGATTTGCACACACAGAAGTGTTCAAGAGCCTAAACAGAGCAGAGATCCTACTGCTGCTTATGTGGAGTAAGTGCTCCTACAGTCTTTAACAGATTGGTAATTCTTAAATGTGCAAGATTTTGGGTACAGACTAAGTTTTCAATGGCATTTGTTTGGTTTCAGTTAAACTCAGAACTTAAAAAAGAATATTCCAGGTTTGCTTGAAAATTAGACACCTTCATTTCACATGTGTATTCTTATATGCATGTGGTGCACAAAAGACTGTACAATGAGCCAGAGAGCAGTGTATTAAGAAAGCAGTGTATTAAGCAGTCATCAATTACACTAGAAAAGGCAGCAGAATGCATTAATGCTACTTGCTTTATTTATTTTCAGTGGTCTAATTTCCCAGGACTCCTTAATACAAGCTACAGAGATCAACTAGCTGAGGGGATTAACCAGCTGCAAGAAGTGTGGCCTTTTCTATCTGGTACTCCTAGTTCTTTGAAAAGAATATTCATCCCCAGTTTAAATCTCCCATGGCTCACTTTCTACTGTGTGTTCAGCCAAGGCTGATTTGACCATGTGTAAGAGCCCAGCACTTCTTTCAGTCTGTAAGAATCTGGTCAGTACTTATTCTGCCATGGGGTCCACAAGAATGGGGAGTTATAGAAATGCTGACCTTTAAGAGGTGTTATTTTATGTACAGCTGTTGACTTCAGAATTGAAAATATTACTTATTTCCACCCTAGTGATATGTTGCACAAGCTTGGGGAGCTTTGGGGATCTGCTAGATCCACTCACTTTCTGTTTGCAAGAACACCACATGACAATGATTTTGAAACATTTCTGCATTCTGTTTTACAACATTTCATCTGTTATCTCTCCACCTCTCAACCTCTCTGTGTCCCTAATGTGTCATACCCAAAATAACTGAGAAACTAGTTGTTTGGTATTTTTTGAAATCACAATTTGATTCTGTGAACCTCAGGGAAACCAGGTTCTACACGAATTCCACAGGTCCCATATGAATTTTATATACTCCATGGCACAAAACAGGTTCCAGATGCCTAGGAAACCATCATACATACCACTGAGCTTACTCATTGTATAAATGTTATCTTCATTAACTATTTATTCTCTCATGTCTACTAGATGAGAGTACAGGAACCTACGCCTCACCATCAACAGGGCCACATTGCTCTTTTTTTTGCCTCACCCCTTCTCACCCCTTTTCCATTGCACTGATAACTGTGGATTTTTGCCAGCTGCAAGTAGTTCTTGGCTGGCATTTGAGGAATAGCTTGGCTGGTGACTGGGAAAAGTATGAAGGGATGATCTACCAGAACAGATTAACTCCTTGGTCTCTGCTTTATTTCTCTGACACAACCAGTTTTCCTTAAGTATCACTCATTCAAATTCCCTGAAGTGCCTTCCTTTCACCCTCTCCTAATTTGTTTATTATGAAGTATTTCAAATGGCAATGTAGAGGCATGCATTAAATTAGAGTCTAAAATACAGAAAATTAATAATTAATAATTAAATTAGAGTCTAAAATACAGAAAAAAAATAGAGCCCCGTCCCATTGTTTGTATACATCATGAGTAAGAAAAATGGCAATTTATCATAGCCTGAAGTTTTTCTGAAACAAATCATCACTCAGCAGTTGATACAAGGTCAATTCTGGACAATTTTCCAGCATTGGTGATATAACCCAATGAAACTGCCAGAAAGAGGTGTCTCAGACAAGACTTTTGGCCAACTAAATCAATTTTTTTACTATAAGGCAAAATGGTCTTTATAAAATCAAGTTTTCAGATAAATTTGGCCAGTCTTTTTTTTTATTAGTAAGTGGACACTTCTTCATACAGTAACATCCCATTAACTTAAAAAACCACTAGTGCCTTCAAAGTATTGTGGGGAGCATGGTTCATGCTGTTCAACAGAAATTCTCATTTTCACAGCTCCTTATCACACAAACACATCTTTATGCTTCCATATCATTCCCACCACAGGCTGAGGGAGGCGGGTTGGTTTTAATCAAACAAGTGAAGAGCCTACAACAATTGTTTTGAGTGTCATTTAAAAGCCAGCCTCACCAGCTGAATAGATCTAGAGACACCAATCATAACGGATCAATTAGACCCAGTTCTGACCCAGGCTTAGGTCCAGGAATGAGCTCAGTGTGCTGAGCTGATACGTCCTTAGCCCATCCCTCTCCTAACACTACCTAAATTTCAGAGACATCTGTCCATGCCAGCCTGAGCCCTGAAAGGGATTCAGAAATGAAACAAGAGGCAGGCTGTAACTGAAATCAGTTCTTCATCTGATAGCTAGAGTCTTTTTTTTTTTTTTTTAGCTTTCACATCATCTCCAGAATATCCCTGGTAAAGATCTGTATGCCACACAGGTGAAAATTAAATATCAGGAGAGTAGTATAGGTGTGCTACATTCATACTATGGTTTCTAGTTTAATGGCACACTTTCTGTGTCCAGTCACAGTCTCAAAAGTAGAGCAGCCTAGAGAAAGAAAGGAGAGGTCATTCAAAATACAAACATACAGGAACGACAGACCAGTCTGTGGAAACATCTGTATGCTAGAGCTGGCAAAAAAAGTATAGAGTAGTAACAGCCAAAAAACCAATCGGAATGGGTGAAATAACATAGTCACAAAAGTAGATAAATTATGGTATAATCCTGTGACAGAGATGCATAAGCTTGCAGCAAATACATACAAATCCATCCACCTGTGTGACTTATGCTGGGAAGATATATATGCATGTCAAAAAGTCATAAGAAAAACTTTGCTATAGGTAAGTGTGTAACTTTAGTAAAGTATATTAAAACCTTGAAATAGATGGGTTATTAACCAATCTTTTTCCCTAGACAGTGGCAATACTGGAGCCTTCTGGGAAATGAGACACAGGGTGTGTCTGTTCATTGCCGCAGCTGTATCACATATATAGTATATGATATATAAGGGATGGAGGATATAGCATGATCAGAACTTGTACTTTGCTTTTGCAGAACTTAACGAATTAATAACACCTTGAAAGTATTTGTCTGACTGAAGCCTTGGGAGCAGTCAATCAGAAATAAGAAAGGATGCAATCTTGTGGAAGACAGAACCTGAAGTATAAACGCTTTACTCCAGCTAAGTTACAGTGACACCTTCCTAGGCAGCTCCCAGCCACAGGACTGTGTGCCTTACGCTGTGTGAGTCCAGAAAAACAGTGAAAACTCAACTCACAAATCACAAGGCAGTTGCCTGGAAATATGTAGGAATAAGATTTAAAAACCATTGTCATTATTGTAAATCTGAGCAAAATCCTTTGTACGTTCATTGGATCTTTTGTTCTGACACGGAGGAAACTGAAACTTCTTCCTGGGACATTTATTCTATTAAGTGATTTACTTCAGTAAGTACCTAAAGCAAGATGTGTTTTCAGGACACAGATAAAATTATCAGGTAACATGGTCCAGTTAAAAAGTTAGCAAAAACAAATAAATCAGATTTTTATTTCCTTTTTTTCCTATTTACTTTGAAACACAATTTTGTTCCAAAGTAGAGATGCCAGCAAAAAAGGAGTACTGAACAGAGAACAGAATTATCCCATGTTCCTGCAGGGCTTTATTTCAGCTCTGGAGGAATTGCTTTCTGCTATCATTACCTTACAGGTGAGTAAGCTTATAGAGATCCTTGGAGCTGTCAGCCCCCTTTGCAGATACCAAACTCCTGTTTTGGAGGGGCACCCCAGAAGGACAGGCTCCACACAGTCCTTAGCTTGAAGTACAATTGGAAGGACATTAAAACCTGAGGTATTCACTCTAGCTATCAAAAAAAATCCTTGTAGTAAGTACAGCAGTTCAAGATAAATGTAGGAAACTGTTCTACCATCAGATGAAGCTGCATTAAAACAGAAATCACCTTTTAATTTGCTGGATTGTAATAGTAAAGAGCTGCTGTTATATACCGCATTTCAACATCAGGAGGCATTGTTCACAACAAACACATCCAGCATAGTGCACATATGAAATGGTACACCAGCAGAAGCACAGATGTAAAGAAAACAAAGCAATTACTTTAATTCATTATTTATCATAAGACACATTATTCAGAAATTCAAGAGCATCATAGGTGAAAAGTATGAGATGGGAGGTACTGACCTAGTAAATGATTCACTCATCCTGGGAAAATCCACAAGACAGACAAGTCCTTCATTGCACTGTCTCCATGTAGTCGTCTCACATCCGCTCTGCCCGCATTATCTCATCTCATTAGAGCATGATCTAGAAAGTTAACATGGCTTGTTTTAATGCAGGCTAACAACCATACTGAGTCATCAGTTTATTCCAAAATATGACTGATAATTGTATGTCAGTGTTCAAATCAGTCAGTGATTGCCTGGCTCTGTTGGGCACATCATTAATGTTCCCTCAGTTCCCCAAAATTTTGTCTTTGGCACTTTGCACCAATGGTCATTTCTTTTATTCATGCAATTATTTGGGGAAAATTATGGGTGTTTATTCCTTTCTCACACAGGAGCATGATAAAGTGGACATTATTAATGCTTTTGAGAAATTCTCAATGAATTTTATTTGAGATCAGTATATTCTCTCCTTTCACTAATTCTCTCTTTTCACAGCTTGTATTTTTAGTTCCAGTTGTCCCCTACAGCTAACAAACATGTTGCTTCTCTGCAGGCATCATTATTTTATTATTTTTCTTTGTTTAAAGATTAATTACATCATCAGTCTTTTTTTTTTTTTAATTTTCTGAGATCCTGTTTGTAAATGATACATTTGTTGTACTTCTTGCAACTATTCTTCCTTTTCCTGTCTTTGCACAATATAAGATAAGCAACAGGAATGTATCCTCAGGGCTTGCAGCTCCCTGGCAAGTCATATTTTTTCAGCTTTCATACTCAGTGCAAAAGCTATAGGCTTGTCAATAATGCTGTTTAACAGCCTGTGATCCTCTTCATCTGTTGCTGTGCAGCCACACATCTACCAATAACATTTATGGCACCTGGCAACAATGGCAAATCATTCCTTCTCCATTTTAGTTTCTTTGGCGTCACCACCAAGGCACTCCTTTCAGCTGCAGTGCTGCACCATCTGCTGTTTGTAAAGCATCACATTTTAGAGCTTATTTGTAGTTTCTGATTATTGGTTTTATCAGTATTTCAAGAACAATGACAACCTTCATGTTCTGGAAGGTTTTGTCCCAGTTGTTTTCATGGGACCACTTCTACTTTCACAGTTTTTGTAACAATACAGCAAATCTTGCAGCCATTGCTATTCATACGCCACTCTTCTAGCACCTTTTACCACTCCTTTAGGTCGTTTGTGGTGTTAATGCCACCTAGATTTTATTTTGTACAGGGCTGATGGCTCCTGTTCCTAAGATGTGATCACAATAATTTATTTTCTCTTTATAGCACAGTATCATTCTTGCCCACTCTGTTTTTAGTACTTAAAAATAGTTGCAAAACAAAGTACTTGCTGTAATTTTGGTAGTTTGGCCTTTGCCTTTGCTCACAGTTCTGAGTTTTAAATAACATAGGATTTGTGCCTTCATCAAAAGTAGAATGTTTTCTTGTATTAAAGTATGCAGAAGTATTCATTTTTTTAAAATCCAGGTGCTTATATAAACTTTCCCATGTAGATGACCCAATCCCAATTTTGTTATTTTAGTAGGTTTGTTTTTATTAAAGAAGCAATAAAAATTTAGATTCAAAATCTGCAAAATATAGTGCAGTCCATTGCTTTAAATTTTAAAATACCTTGTATTTAAAAGAAAACTATTTAAAAATATTTTTGTGTGCATAAGTTTGTATTAAAGCTAATTGGTCATAACAACCCCAATAGATTACAGATAATGTGCATTTACAGAGGGATATACAGTAATACTTTTTTTTTCAAATTATATTCCATATGGATTATTAACTTTGACCTTCATATTTCAATAGAAATTTAAGTAAGCATCTTGCCAGAAGTACAGTGGGAAAAAGGCTAGAAAATATCAGCTGAACACACATTCGACACAGCATGCTGTTTTTAATTCTTTCATCTTATCTCAGAAAGTACATCTCAGAATATTTATGAGACTGTTGCCAGCTCTTGTTGCTGTTTTTGCGAGGGGGTTGGAGCCAGTGAGGCCAGAACTGATGCATTCTACCAACTGCCACTTTTTAGTAGAATCTTGATCTGATGTCTCCCCCGCTTGGGGGTGAGCAGCAACTGGAGTGCTGAAGGAAAGAGGGTGCACTGGGACATGCGGAGAGCGGCACCAGAAGGCCTCTCCCAAATCTTGATGGGTCTGTGAAGAGGCTACCAGGAGCCACGACCTTCTCATTTCCCTGAGCCCTTCCTGTTTCCTCAAACTTAACTGAGATCTTGAGTCACCAGTGATCATTTCTCATCAGAAAAGGAAAACAGCGTAAGAAATAGAGAGAATTGGTTTCTACACAGTCAGTTCTTGTTCTGTTGGCTTCAATAACAACCTGGAAAAGCAGGTGACATGGGGAAATAGTATGCTAAAGTAAAAATATATAACTGTGAAAAAAATTGATCCTGTAGTGATTCAGAAACTCAAGGACAGCAAGATGAAGGGAGCACCTGTTATTCCTTTATGAAATACTTTTCTTTGTTCTGAATCATTCAACTTTTTTTCTTGTGTTCTTTAAAAAAGACCATATGCAAGTTAATTATCAGTGTATTAATGTCTTCATACTTGCACTAGCGATTTGGAAGATACACAGTCAGCTGAGAAAACTGGATAGTCCTAGGTTTAGCACATGGATTAGAGAATCCTTAATTTATGAATTTTAAAAGTAATATCTTTCCAAATGAAGGACTCATATGTTTTTGTAGCCTTGGGGAAACAGCCAGCTGTGAGTGGCTAACCTTTATTGTGGGATTTCTGTTTTCTGCTATGTAATACACAAACTTATTCACCATTGCAACCACTAAAAATGTGGCATGAAGCAGGAAAAAAAAAGGCAGTACCCATCCTTGAAGAAATACTAATTCAAACAAACTTCATTTCCATAATGAAAAAATGTACAAAAGACCGTAATTCAGAATGACATGCAATTTAAAAACAGGAAATATTGGAGCTGTTCCTCTTACATGGATATAAATCATGACAAATCTGTTAAAATCTGTGAAAGGAAAGTACAATACCTGATATCAGCTTGAATTCTGTTCTGTCTTCTGTGAAGTAAATAAATGCATAGTGCTTTAGGATGTTAGATACACAAACCACAGGTTGAATTACTTTCATAAGTCTTAAGATATGGTTAGAACAGGAAATAGAAAATCAGAATATAGGAATGACTCAATTTCGTATCAGATTTTATCAGTGTTTGCATATTTCATTTTGAAACTGCAATGACATTAAGCTTTGACTACACACTAAACTAGAAAAATTAAATAATGATGCTCAGTTATAATGTACTATGTAGAGGCATTGGAAATGTGGTAGAGAAAGACTACACACATTATAGAAGACAATTTCTTTGCTAAGTCTTAATCAATTATACCTGATGTTTTTGACAATGTTGTACTATATAGGTCTGTATTTTTCCTGACATCATAAATATTTAAGATATGTGGCTAGATGGGAATTGACGTAGCTTCATTAAACCTACAAGATGGAAGGCTGGATTGCTTCTATGATTAGGCAAACGCATGCACAAACTACTGGCTAGTGAGTCATCTATGAAATCGTTGTTGCCAAGCAGCTAACTTCGCGTGTATTTTGTTATTGCTTACATGCTTATCATTTTGAGAAAGGCTTGAGGAATAAATGGCTGTGACAACTTTGGGGGATTTATTGAATGCCTAGAATCTGCAAAGTTCTAAGTGGATAGCTGATACCTGATCTATAATGTTTTCCTAATGCATCTGTTGTTTTTGGGGTTATTGGTAGCAAGTGCAATTTATAGCATCAAAGAGGGAAAAACCTGGCCAGCATGACACACATTCTCTTCCAAGGGATGAGAAAATTTCACCTTCATAAACAACCAAAGCACTAGTATACATTATATTCCCCATATTTTGTTAAAAAAGAAGCAAATAAACCAACTTTTTCTTCAAATTAGATGTCACTTTTTGTGTATTATATATATGATAAAAGTCTTCTGTTTTTCACAGTGCATTTGGTTCTTTCTTCTATGTCCTTTACTTCATACAAGCACATTTTATGTTTTCATATTCCTTTAAACTAGCTTCAGGATTCACTTCCCTTCAGTCATTTGCTTTTCTGAACCAGCCTTTTTTGTTTCCCTGCTTTTAGCTTCGCTATTTTGTCCATGTGACTTTCTCTTTCATGCGGTCTCTTTCAAGTACTTTTTCTCTGCAACTCCTTCGCACTGCTTCTCTCTTCCTGTGTCTCAAGCCAGTCTTCTCACCACCCCTTTCAGAAAACCTCCCTACTGCTCTAGTTGTTATCTTTATAATTTTCCTTATGTGAGTTCCTGTCTATCTTACTTCAACCCATTTCATCTCTTAATTTATTTAGTTCCTTCTCTTCCAGGTACTTTCTTCATGACTGTTGGCCCAATTTCACAGCAGTTCGTAGAATGCCCGTTCCTTGATTCTCTTGTCCCAACTCTCACAAATAGGTGTTGTGTCTGCTTTTAATATAGTTTCAAGGGGGAAAATAGCAACTGTAGCAAGGTAATGAGATCTGTAGTAAGATTTAGATCATATCTACCTTGATGTTGCAAAGTGCTGAAGCTAACAGGAATAGTCAATAATTAATGCCATGGAACAGACAACAGAATTTGGCTCTAAGATGTCTTTTCTCTACACATATCACCCCTACACAAAAAGGGACATGTTTCTCTCAACTTCCATATTAAAACCTTGATTGGATCAGTAACTGGCAAAGGAATGCTAAGTGGAAAGAGTTGGTCCATCAACTTACTCTTATTAACCTTGCTTACTATCTTAGCTGCAGCTAACTGAGAATTTTATAGAGTGGGTGGCTGCATTAGGGAAAAAGGTACAAATATAGTCTGGAAAAATTGTTCTCAGAGCCACATACCAAAAATCTTCATACAGCTTACAGCCACAAAATAACCACCCTTAAGAGCAATGAGAAGGGAAAACAGAGGCACTCAGAATGAGCTATAAGCCTGCCAGAGATCTCAGGAGACCCACACTATCAGCTCAGCAGCCCAAGCTATAACACTTCTTACTACAATAGGGAAATGCAGTCACCAAGCAGTCTCTGTCTTCATGACAAAGCCCCAGAATGGAAGCACCATTTGAATGCCTGCAAATTGTGTTAAGGACAAACACTACAGAAAGTCAAAAAGAAGTGATTTGTCCAACCAGCCTGAGAAATTCTATTTTAAAGAAAAATGCACTATTTGTGACAGACCACAAAAGGCTTATGTCTTCTAGCTTCAAAAGATACAGCTGGGACATCACAGGTCAAGGTTCCCTACAAGAATGAGGCAATACGACTCAACCCTGGCCTAGAAGGATGCTCTCTGATTATGAGAGAATAGCTTAATATTTGTTAATATCCAGCCTTCTAGCTCTTGGGAGCTGATATCAATGAAACTATCAAGTATCTATCTACAACAAACTGAGCACACCAAAAACTTTCAACCATTACTTTCTGATCTGAAATGCACTCTAAGAAAGATCTGGATACAGAGATTCTGCATTTCACTCCCAATTATCTTAACCACCAAGTCTTAAAAACATTAAATGCTACAATAGTGCTCGTGATAGTGTTTGCACCTACGGACTGTCAGTTTATACTCCTCCCAAAAAACACACGTGCACATTTCTGTAAAAATAATTACACTGACCTTTCAATTTATGAGACAATATTGTACTTCATAAGTAGCTGGAATAATTTGGCATGTGAAAGTTTCGAAATGTAATTTGATTGTATGAATACACACAGCAATACATTTGAGTAACAGTAAGATTGCCATCCACTGCCATGGACTTGTGCATTACAAATACAAAATAATACTTTCTAAAAACTTTCAGAAACTTATTGCCTAAGGTCACTATTTTTAAATGAAGACAATGGCTTGCAGTGGCATTTAAACTACCATTGGGCGTGTGCTAGAATACAGCAGTTTGCCTATGCATGTAATTTGCATTTGTGGTTGTTCAAAACTTCTCTATACTGGAAAACTCCTAGGGGTAGAAAAGAGTCCTTACCAGGCTCTGCGGTTTGCATAAGTCAAAGCAAATTCAATATGCTGCATTTCCGTGGTCTGGAAAGCAGATAGAGTTTAGAGGTTTCATCTGGTTTCTTGTTGTCACAGCTCTAATAACGTCTGGTGGGTGACTCACTGCTCAATCTGTTCTGGTCAAGAGTAACTGAGAAGATAACAAGGCACACCATAAAAATAGGCATTGTTGATTATTCAGACCTTCACCAGTTAAAATTGGGAGCATATCAAAAGGAAAATACAGTCCACAGAGCAATAAAAAATGAGATCAAAACATGTTCATATTTCAAATGCATAGCTGCTGTCTTGCTAAATAATGCACCATCAAATGCAAACAATATTCCTATTTGCATAATTCTATTTTTTCTGAGTAAATTACAGCTGTCCCATAATGACAGTGTTTGAAAAGGCTGACAAGGATTTACTGTATGCTGTGAGGTTAATATTTCACAGGTCCTATAACAATCTAACCTCCAGAAAATTTTATGATCATGCACAGGAAGGCCAAAAGAAGATAATGGAACTCCACTCTAACTTCTGCAACTAAGAAGATAAAACTTTCTTTCTTATCTAAGAAAATAAAACTAAACAGACCACAAATCTTGCCTTCTATCTATTAAATAAAGGCCTGCAAGGTGGTCACCTACGTCTGAAAGTTATTCTGGTTCTGACAAGGTGCAGAGTTGACTACAGTAACGGTTCAAAATCAACTCTATGTGTGATCCTCTTACAATCTTAAACAAGGTCTTACTGCTTTGCAATGTAAACTACTTACAGAACAAAATAAATTAAACTAGAATGTAGCACAATTACTCCAGAATAGTATTAAATTAGGAATTTTCAGGAACAGTAATTCCAGAAAAACTCTGTTGATAATCTTCTCTTTGCAGTCAGGTTTATCCCAAACGTGTTAGTATTTCAGTGTCCTTAATGCCTATTTATTTCAGCAAAACCTGAGAAAAAATATGACCATTTAATGGTTCTGCTCTAATAGCTATGAAATCCCTAATTCTTTCCGATATTTTCCTAAAACTCCTAGATCTCAGACTGAGCTTAAAATTTTGATGTATGTTTCATATATGAAGATGGTCAGAAAGTTAAACACTGAGCTGATTCAGCAAAATAACTCTGTGGGTTTTTATACTAGTTATTCAGTCCTGACATTTACAAGTTTCCATATTGTAAAACCTCATGTAAGTAGAAAAAAAATTTACAACTCAGAGCTTTGTAAATCCAAGCATTCTTATAAAACAAAAGAGCAGTAAAAAGAGTAGCCATTTAATAATGTTATCACATCTTTATCTGTCTGGATAGTCTCTCCCATAGAAAACCATTAACTGCTACTGTACTAATAAAACAATCATTTTCACATGGGAATTAAATACTGCTGACATGCTAAACAGTAATTTTCAAGATTGTGGTATGAATGTTCGAATTAATTTTAGGCCATAAGCATTCAGTTTGCCACTTGTTATTCCACCTCCTCAGTTAGCTGCACCAAGTCTCGTTTGCCCCTGGCTGCTGTCACAGCTGGCCTTTCAAGCTGCTGTCAGCAGGGACTCAGTGGCAGGGCACAGTCTCCCACAGGATGCCAACTATGATCATCCACTGAGGCCCCGTCACTGAACTGGGCAGCTTTCCAATGGATCTCATACCTAAATCACCATTGTCCAAAAGCCACAACCAGGTACTTTGGTGTGGGCATCATGCACGCTTGGGGAGTAAGGGAAAGGAGCACTAGAGAGGGTGACAGCTGCGGGTGCACACCATTTGCTCCGCAGGTGATGGGGTCAGCCCAGCAGCTGGGTGACCCCTCGGCAGCACCAGCTTGGGACCCCAGCTTGACCGCAGCCACACAGCACAGCCTCCTCAGGGGAAATTCAAAGGAACTGCCAAGACACATAGTGCTTAAGATGGAAGAAACTGCTAATGTCACTTGTTAGTTCCCTCTCCTAACTCCGCTCAGCAGAGTTCTGGCTTTCGGTTTTGGGGATTTTTGCCTGCTGGTAATAGATTTCGTCTTTGCTGTATTGTTATCTGATGTTGTTTATACTTACATCCTTCAGAAGGATGCCTTTTCTTTTCATAGATTAGCCAGACATCTTGCTACTCTTTTTTTCTAATTGATTGACTGCTCACAGTACAATTGTTGGAAAGGGAAAAGAACTCAATTAAATGGTAAATGAACATTCAAAATAACAGATGTTTGAAACACTGAACACAATGTAATGTACGTCCTTTAAATGAATAAACAATGTGTGGGGAAAAAAATTTGAACATGCATGATTCCCTACCCTACCAATTTCAGGAATGTGCTCTTTTGTCTCAAAACTCATCCAAGCAGAAAGTGGTTTCTATTCTCCAGAATCACCAATTCGGATGATGGCTATCTTTGACAGGAGTGCATTCACCATGGCAAGGGAGCATTCTTGCCTCAAATTCACCTTAAGGTTCTTGTACTGAGGCTGACCAAAGTCTTTCAAACTCTTTTTGTGTAGTATCTCTGGGATTTGCTTTTCCTAACTACACTTCCAGCTAGAATTATGCCAGCTTATTTTATCTTCCCTGAATTCGTTACTTAATGTCTAAGAATAAATTATATCTTGACAAAAGATCATATATGTTTTTGTATAATGCAGTTTTGTATAATATACCTTTCAGGAGATGTTCTCAAAACCTTCAGATACTCCTCAAAGAATATTAAACGTCTTAATGCTAATTAAGTGTCACCTGTACATTGTCACTGGCAATATTAATAAGCTGGTTTAAGACAGTAAACTGGAAATCTAACTATAAAGACTGGAAAGAGGAGTATGTTATCTAAATTGCACAATTTTTTTATATGCTGCATTTCAAGCAATGTGATGGAATAAAGTTAATTTGTTCCAGATAATTCCCAACACACTTTACTCTTAAATTGTGTAGTCCAAGAAGTTAATATTTCAAAAATATCAAACTACTGTAATAAATTGAGATTTATGGTGTGTCCAAAAGGAAACCTTCTGTGGCACTGAAAAAGTATGAACTTCAGAATCATTTAGGTTGGAAAAGCCCCTCCAATAGTATGTTTCTATGATATGTGGGAGCTAGGAGACTGGAGGAAGGGTTTCCCTCTGGGGATAGACGGGGCCTAACAATCTCCACGCCTCTCTACTGCCTTTCTGCTAGAGCTGTAAGAAGCTTCTTCAGTCTGCCAATAACTATGGAATTTATATTGGTGTTTATCGTAATTTGCAGGAAATGTTCAGGACATATATGTTCTGCAAAAATACTTTACTCACTATTACCTCTCATCCAGGCTCCAAAATAAAATGAGTTTTCTCTTGGCACAACATTGTTGCATCAGAGCAGCCGGCCAACTACAGCTGAAACCATCTACGAAATTCTTGAGGTGCAGCATGGACAGGAAGAGTAACGTGGAGGCTGGGGAAGATGCACACAGATAAAAAAATGATGATGTTGTCTGAAATTTTGGGGAAAAAGATTTGGAAGGAAGTCATCAGAGAGAGTAGGGCGCTGGCCAGCCAGATGCTGGAGGTATCAACTCTCAGAGAACTAGCTGGTCCTCAGAGTCGACCACATCTACTGATGAGCCTCGCTGAAGACTAGAAAGCAAAATACACAACGGAGATATTGTGGGGCAGCTCCCACCATCCTCCTCGCATTAAACGTGCCTGAAAAATCAAGAGAGGGAAGCCCTCGGGCCCGAAGGGTGACCCCCGCCGCCTTTTTCCCTCAGCACCCCTCCCCTTCCCGCCGGCCCGTCCCTTCCCGCCGCGCTGGGGCGTTGTGCCCCCGCCTCGCTCTCCTCACGCCCAGGCCTGCGAAGCCGCGGGGGGCCGCGGGGGCCGGGCCAGCGAGGGACTGCGGGGGGCTGCGGGGCTGGCGCTGCACTGCGGAGCCGCCTGCTGCCGCCTCGCCCCGCCCCGCTCCCCCTCCGCGCTACCAGCCCGCAACCGGCACGGGGAGCGGCGGGAACGGTGCCACCGGGATGCGGCGCGGACCGGCACGGGCCGCGGAGCCGGGTCCGCGGCGGCGGCTGCTGCTGCTGCTGCTGGCGGCCGCGCTGGCAGCTCCGTGCTGCGCCGCGACGGGGGACGGCGGGCGGCGGCGGGCCGCCAGCCTGGGCGAGATGCTGCGGGAGGTGGAGGCGCTGATGGAGGACACGCAGCACAAGCTGCGCAACGCCGTGCAGGAGGTGAGGGGGCGGCTAGGTGGGGTGGGGTGCCCTCCCCTTCCCGCCCCTTCTACCCCGGGGCCGGGCCGCACCTGTGGACAGCGGCGCGCGGCGCTAACATCTCACCCGCCCTCGTCAGAGCCGTTACCGCCGCCGCGCCTGAGGGGCGAGGAAAGGTGGCGGGCGGCCCCAGCTGCGGGAGGCGACGGTGGCCGGCTGCAGCGGAAGCGCTGCCCTGCTGCCGCCGGCGCTGCTCGCTCCCGCCTCCGGGCTTGCCGTGCCGACCGCCCGGCTTCCCCGCGCCGCCCCCGGCCGAGCCTCCGGGCCGCCGAGTCTCCCTGCCGCCGCTGCCCCGCGCTGTGCCGTGCTGCGCGCCAGGGGGGGCGCTGGAAAGCCGGCCTCGCTGTGTGAGGGCTGGTCGTGAGGCAAACGTGCGGGCAGACATCTGCCTGGATCCTAAAGCAGGAGCAAAAAAGGACGTGGCAAGGGGAGGAGTGAAGGGAAGCCTTACTTTAATGTTGCGCAGCAGCACCTAAAACGCCAGAGGTGATCGCAGATAAGGATTCAAAGGTGTAAGACAATCCTGAAGATGTATGTGGAGAAGCAGCTTATTTTTCACGTAATTCCGTGTCTTGATCTGAAGTTACTTGCCCAGAATCACACAGGACCTGTTTCAAAGCCAGGAACTGAATCTACGACCCCAAGCCATTGTCTCACATACCAGTCAAAGCACATATTTCTGCATTCCTCCCACTTCTGGGCTTTTTCCCTGTCATGTTCAAAATCTTCCTTCCAAGTTCTCTCTTTCACTTAAAATTAAGTTATGTAGTCCAAAAACCCTTTTACTCACAGGCCACGAGGGATACAGACCTTTGTTTACAGTAATTAGATCATTTCTGAACTTTTACTGTTATCCAGATGGTTGCTGAATTCTGCTTGTCTTCCATTTCATTTAGGCTGTAAACACATTGAGACAAAGCATTAAAAAAGCATGCTTTACAATACAAATTATATGCTTAGTTGTAAATAAGGATGTAGTTAAAATGTCTGCCTATTTTACTGCTTCTATTAAAAATGTTTATTCGGGATTGAGGAATGGTCTGTATACAGTACAACAGATGGATTCTCTGAGCTGCATGGGAGCAGATAAATGCTTTGCTCTTAAAAAGGTTTGCAACTGTCAGTTAAAGTAGATCCCCCAAAAAGAGAGATTTTTGTCTTGGGAAAAATTCTTTTGTTCACCCTGGCTGAACTTGTGGCCTCCTAGCTCTGTCACAGTGATTGCAAGTAACAGACATGAAACAACTTGCTCTAAGTTTGTATTGTTTACAAGGCTTATGCCCTTTTGCTGTGCTTGCTCTGTTTTCTGATTCAGAGAACACTCTTATCACCTCTTCTGCGCCAAGTCTTCATCTGGCAAACAAAGAAATGGGAATTGAAATAAATAGAGAATTAAATTCTGGATGTGTGCACCCTGACCTATAGGACTTCTGCTGCCTTCAAGGGGCTTTGCCTGTGACTCTCTCCTGCCAGAATATTTTCTCCCCTTTGTCAGGCGGGAAAGTGTGTGTGAAGCGGTTAGTGTTTTTCTGGAAAAAATAGAAAGCCAGACTCTTAACCAGTGTTGGCCTGTATAGATAGCAAATTGTCACTCGTCTCAGCACACTTTTTCGTCACAGAGACTGACTTCAGCTCATTATTTAAATTGTTCAGAGCTCAAGGGCTTAGATCTCCAGTGTTTCTATAGTCCATTAAAAGAGCTGCTGTGGTTGCTGTGTGAAACAGCTGAGTGAGTGCTCCCATACAGAGGGATCTATATTAACAGCATCATACAATTAAACAGGGCATTACTGAGGGCTGGAAAAGATATGTTGCTTGTTCTCTTTGGTGTAATCATTTCAGCTTGCTAATTTTCAGTTGGTTTATTTAAATTTGGCAGATGGAAGCTGAAGAGGAAGGAGCAAAAAAACTATCAGAAGTAAACTTTGAAAACTTGCCTCCCACCTACCATAACGAGTCCAACACAGAAACCAGAATTGGTAATAAAACTGTTCAGACTCATCAAGAAATTGATAAGGTATGAGAAAACGTACATACCAACCTGTTCATTCTCACATGACCTTTTCTTCAAAAGTAAAAACGATTTTGCATGTTTTGCAGAGAAGCATGAGAATTTGAAGCATAAACTTTCCTGATGATAATTACTTCTGGATTTTATTGTATCTTATTTGCTTGCCTGATAGGTTTAGGAGCATATAACATAAAAGTTTAATGTAAAATAATTACTTTGAAAAGAAATGCATACTAAATGTAGAACACAGGTATGGCAATTGCATAGGTAATGAAAGAATGATCATTTCTCACTCTGTTAGCTTCATTACAGTGATGTTTCAAATAGTTAAGGAGTTAGCCTTGTCATCTACTTTTTTCCTCCAAATAAGGATTTTGCCTGAGTGCCAGGAAGATGGGAAATAGCAGTATAGGAATTACAGCTGAATACGACTGAGAGTAACAAAGGGACATAATTTAAAAATGTAGTTTGATTTATTGTTCTTTTGCCATATCAGGTTACAGATAACAAAACTGGATCAACAATTTATTCTGAGACAGTTATTACATCTATAAAAGATGGAGAAAACAAAAGAAATCATGTAAGTGAACACATTTTTTCCTCTTGAAAGTTAAACAAATACTTTAAATTCACCTGTCTGAAGAAAGCGATATAGTTCGTGGATTGGCATAGCCAAATTTCTGAATGTTTTAAAACATAAAACTATTCATGTAAGCAGTCATAATGTTTTTGTTGTTGTTGTAGTTTTTGTTTGTTTTTAATTAGTTTAACTTAGGAAAACTATATTACAAATTTGTAGGGGAGTTTCAATGTTGCAGTTAACTGAGGTGCTTGATCTGAATATTGAATTTGTCCATCAAACGTAAGTATTGTACTCAAATAGCAAAGATAGTTATACAGCCCTTTCCAATGACTGTGAATAAACCCTCACTATAACAGTGCTCCATGGATGCCCTGTCTGTGCTTTTGGTTTTCATAGCAAAATTGTTTTATAGACTTTTAACTCTAGAAAATAATCCCTATTTGTCTGTTTTGAGGAGTCAGTGGAACAATATATGGCTCTATTTGCTTTTCAGCCTTGGCTGGTGGTGAGAACTGGTTGTAAAATGTCACTTTGGGGAGGGGGAGAATGGAGGACAACTCCCTTTACCTCTGGAAACACGATTGTTCACAGATTCAAAAAAGTTTAAAAGATTAAGAATATTCTTTACTCAAGTCTTGCAAATACAGGTACATTTGCTAAACGACAGTAGTCTCATTAGAAGTTCCTGTCCTGAATGCAGGCTCAGGATGTTTCTGAGAAAGACAGGTGGTAAAAGTGGATGTATCAGATGATATCATATTTTTCTATGAAAATAATGTCATTACCCACAGAATTCATGAGAAAATGATTCTACATGTACAGAATTTTTCCTGACAGATCTTTTGCTTGGTAAAGAACCACAATGAAAAGCAGAGTGTAGTGTAAATACCATCTACTAGCTCCTCCTATGTCTGTCACTGAATGCCTTGTGGCAGCATAGCCTTTTGGCTAGTGGATTCTGAGTATTTAAATGATCTTTTCTTATACTGATCACATTGGTTTAGTATTTCTGCCAGACTGATTCTGCATCTTCCATGGATCAAGTTGTTTTTATGACCTACTGCAGGAATCTGTACCCCTGTGTTTTCTAAGTTCCCTTTTGCTGTTGATGCAAGTGAAGGGTTTTTTTGTTTGTTTATTTGTTTGGATTTTTTTTGCTTATGACTGAAAGGAATACTTATCTCCATTAACCTTCCTTGTGCTGCAGATGTAAGGGAATGTTTGGATAGTCATCTGGTTTTAGTCATCTGTTTTTTACTGAGATTTATTACTACAGAAGACAGTACATTTATATGTGTATTTTCTTCAATCTTATGAGCATCTGAATTCCTAGATATGAGCACTTAAGCTTATACATTCATCATGAAAATTCTAATTGGCGTTTGTAGGCAATAACTAGAAAATCAGCTTTTGCCTGGTGGCTGTTTTATATTCCACCTGAAACTGATCCTGGGCACCCACCCCCCCACGCTCTCTCTACACCACTCCAATTCATAATAGATCATTGCACTTTTTAGTTTGGTTTATCATTTTCCTTTCACTCCGAAGTCAAAAGGCAGACTAGATTAGAAAACTAAACTGTCCAGCAATTATAGCAAATCTCAGATATACTGCTGCAGCAACAACCAGATGTTAAGTCTTGCAAAGCCTCTGCCGTTGAGGGCGATGGTCAGCATGTACTAAGTTAGAACAACTGTTAGGTTTTCTTCAGATACTTTCATGCTTTTACTAGGACAGGACTTGCCAGTGTTTCCTCTGGTAGCTGGCTTTGTCTAACTAATAGTTTATGATGTAGTTTAGTTTAACATGTCCTGGCTTATTTTAGTCTAACTTCCTTCCAGTTCTCTCTTGGAAGTTCTCCAACTATTTTATAAGACATTAGAAAAAGAAAAAAATATGGTGGTAGTTCCTATTTTATTAGGTGTAAATCCTGAAATGTGAGCATCTTCTCTGCTGTCATCCAGTGACTAAGGTTTCCCTCTTTCAGCTCATGTTTTTATACTGCTATTAAAGTTGGGAATAGCAAGTAGCAAAATTAAGTTGCTTGTGCTTTCTTTTTAACTGTTTGACAAAGGTTATAGATTTAATGGTAAGTCAAGGTACAAAATAAATTGCAAATATTCTAAGGTACAGTTTGGTTTTATAGAAAGTGCTAACATATTCCAAGATGCTTTTTAATAATGAAATATGTGTAATGAAGGCAACTTAAATATATTTTCTTTTTTTTCAAACAATTATGGTCATCATCTTCAAAACCAGTGTACAGAAGCAAACCTTTCAACTTTCTTAGCACTGGGACACAACACTAGTGTTGTTTCTTAATGTATTTGGCTTGCTTGTTGTATCTGTTTGTTCTTCACAGCTATAAAAATATTTATAAGTTAGCTTTCTCCAATGATCATACAAAGTTCCTTATAAGCTTCGTACACCTAGTGAATGATATTATCTATGTTATCCTTATGGGAAAGTTGCCCCACTTAATAAGGTAGTGCTGTGTCCAGAACCAATATAGTGATTAGTCTTCCAGCTAAATACAACTAGCTGAATAATTTTTTTCTCATACTTCATGGTGGCAGACCTCATTGAACTAATGATTGCATTAACTTCATCTAACATTTAGATTCTGGGGAGCTTTCTTCAACATCCTTTCTGCAGCAGCTACTGAAACAAAACATTTGTTAACGTTTATTTGTCTCTCACTCTTTTGACCTTTGAGCATGCCCCTGGTACAAACACTTAATTTAAAGGTTGCCAAGTTAGAGAAAACACTAAATGGGAAAAGAAACCAACAGACATGTTTGATTCTTGTTTAAGGGGACCAGGCAGATCTACATATATTAATGTATCTAAGAAATACCTAACAGAATCAAATCTAAAAATGCTTGAAAACTTTAAACATTAAGGAAGAATATACTTAGGGTACTGCTAGGCTGCAGAACTATTCTAGGAGTAATTGCATGAGATTGAGAATTGGAAAATTTGGATTACAGCTGGAAAAACATGCTTCCAAGGAGAGATCTACCAAGTGGAAGAAAAAAAAAGTTCAAATTAAAAAGTACCATTGCTCAGATCTGTCAACTTAAGACAAAAATATTGGGAAAATGAGTTAAAGGCGTTGCCAAGAACTTTGCACCGTCTCCTTACGTCATTATTACATCTGTTAATTTTCATATGTGAGGTGTTAAGTGACATTGTAGGATGCCTCAGTCACTTTCCAGGCAGCAGGTTTTCCAGACCACTGGAAGGTGGAAGAGTTATTCTACTTCCTGGCTGCTTATTTTAAATGTTAGCAGCAAAGTAATACATGTATAGCTCTTGTATTCTGTGGGCAGTTTGAAAGGAAAACCTTTTGAAATCTTTTTGGAGATTATCTCTGTGGGCCTCTAAATACAGCTAGTATATGCTGTTCTGTAATACACATCCTTGATACCCATCAGTGATTCATCCTGCTGTGTAGTGTAACACAACAAGTGGTTTGTATAGTTGTAGCTGTAAGTGTTGATGATCATTTGAAAAGGGGCAGATAGTGACACTTTGTTCTGAGATGCTGGTAGCAGAGGCTGTGAGGAGCCAGCCACTGGGAACTGGCCTGCTGTTCTAATGCTATTCAGGTATCCTTCAGGTTGGTGCCTCTTTAGAACAACACTTCTGTTTATTTTCACTCAGCCAAATAAAAGAAATAGGCACACACTATCACACAAACTCAGCTTTTATGCTTGTAGGGAAACTGAATGCTAAAAGCCAAACCTGCCTTATAGGTTCAGTTTATAGGCTTGGCTTGTAAAAGTTAAGGATTTGCACAGCTCCTGCTCTTTAGGTATATAATTGGGTGGTAAATATGAGAATTCATCAAACACCTCAGCAAACAATCTACTCTAAAATGTACAGTCTATATAATTTATTACAGTAGTAATTAATAATAATCGCAACCCCACAACCCTCATTTCTCATTATTCTCTGAGCTGAGTTAGAAGCTGCTGAAATCATTGAAAGTTTTTTTCAGTGATACTTTTGGGCTTTGAATCCATCTGTCTTGCAGTAATAAATTCGCATTGTAACCAGAATCAAATTCAGCACTGGAAAAGCAGTTTCATGGAAAAGAAATTGTGCCTACTTTTTAAATCACAGTGCCTCTGCTATCCCATGTCCTCCCACAACAGGTAGAAATATACATATCTATAATACATATAAATAGTGTATCTGTACACTATGTACATGTATATATATATTACAGAAAAATTAGACATAATCCCGTACACATGCATACTCCTCTCTCAGACATTATTGCTTTTTGGCTTTGCATCACAAAAGTATTCTCTTTAGACTATATTCTTTGTTACTGAGTGGCTCAGTTGATAGTATTTTGATAGCCAGAAGGCTATCGGTATTTTAAGCTCCAGAAGAGGAACTAGACCGCTTGCCATTTCTGGCACTGAGACCTCATTCTCAAGAGGTGCTGCATTATTTGGAGGCGCCATTTACATTCCCAGACTAACATTCATTTTCTCGGATGTCAGTGAGGACTGACAAGTTACCAGCATAGATGTCAGGCTTTGATCCATCAGTCTTGTATCACCAAGGAGGCCAAATGCAAGCAATAGGTAGCTGGATGTGCATGTTTTTATGCCTGTGTAGGGTTTTACATCCACTTGCTTTTAAGATTTAAGGTTCAAATATTCTATAATTTACTTTCCTGGGAACAGAGCCTAGCATGCAAGTTAACGGAGTAGCTCCAGTAGAAAGCTTGGTGTAGAGTACAGAACATAAAGTAACAGTGCTTTTTATTACCATGTGAAAGTCAAAATGTTTTCTGGTTTGTTGACTAGTTCTATTTCAATTGTGGTACACTAGCCTAGTCAATGAAAAGGAAGCATGAACAATGAAAATGCAAGGAGACAAAATTGATACTGGTAAGATTTACTGCAAAAAGATTAGTTGCTTTTCTTAGTTGCATTTGGAGTAGTATTTTATGTAAGTTCTAACTCAAAGCCACTGTACCTAAGATTTTTTTCTTGTCTGTATTCATCTGATAAATAAAAATAGCAACTTTTATAGCAAGTAAACTCTAATAGAAGTACATCTGGTTGCTCTCAGTTCTCTTCCTTGCAACTGTGTTTTGAAGATGCTAAAGTTTCGGGAAGGTGTACTGGGGAACTGGAGGAGTATCATGCATTTCTCAATTAGCTTTGGCTCTATTAAAAACATTGCTTTCTTTTGCCTGACATTGTTGATAGAAGCTCTTCAGAGCACAGCTGTACCTTCTCATTAGTTAGAAGGTACAGGTCGTGTTTCTTTGTGGGAGAGTAGAGAGGTGCCTCCAGTGTGGTATTGTGCAAGGTGCTTGCTCTCTCTGTGAACAGGTGGGTGTGTGCCTGTATACACATGTGTATTTAGCACCAGCCTTCTGCAAATACAGCAGCTGATTAATAATTTTGAATACTCCGGTGCTTAGGAAAGAGAACCTGTGATACCAGGCCAGGTTAGAGAGTGCTGTCTGGATCCCTGCAGCTCTGGACAGGGAGTACTGTACCACTGTGGAACTGCTTTTGCAAGCTGACTCGACCTGTTCTGGAAATGACTGTCTGTTTTTTTTACAGATTAAATGTGAGTTTGACCCTGATGTGTAACTTTAAGAAAGTGACTGGAGAACAAAAGCTCCAGAGTCATACAGGTTTATTTGTAGAGATAGAATAGATAGCAACCCTATTTTAATGGCCTTACAACATTTTTAAGCCTTTAAGTAAGAGACTTATCTTTACTCTGGTAGTAAGATAGTAAAAAGAAATAGAAAGTAATTAAACATTAACTTCTGGGGTTCTATTTCCCTCTTCAACTTGTAAGACAAGGTTTTCTAGAGAAAAATCTGCTATAAAAGGCCAAGCTGTAGCACATCTTAACCAAACTTGCAGTTCTCTGTGATTATCCAGAACTGCTAAAGTTACTGCTTGATTCCTATTTGAGCAACGTATATGATTTCTCTAAGCATGTTCTCAGCCATATGCAAGAGTTGCACTCTTTGAGATCTGTACTGCTCCAAGGAGAGGAGTTCCTACCAGTGCTGAAGTGAAAATGAACTTTGAAAATTGAGAAAGAAGCATTTGTGGAGTGAAAATTGCAATTTGTCCATCAGCAGCACTGCAGGAGAGCAGCTGATGGCAAAAATTTGAACATCCAGGATCTTAGTGCTGATGTCTGCTCCCTTTGGTATGTTAGTATCTCAGGGAAGATACTTGTTTTGGGCATCCCAGGTTTACATTTGGGTCCCATTTTTTTGTTTCATTTTTTACAGAACTTCTAGTGTCTGGTGACTTGCAGTTGACAACCTTAAACTATCAATAGACACACTAAGTGCATTACTGGATTGAAATCCTGGTCTGTCTGTAGCCAAAAGTCCCATAATATCTAAAACTGGTAGTTTTTGTATACTTAATCATTCAATTCATTAGCACTTTTAGTATTCTTTTCTGTTAACTGCCCAGTCTGCTCTGTTGGCATCACTTGTTACACAAATCTTGACTAGTGCAGTTCTTTTGAAATCACTCCACCCTTTAGGTAGTTCTTAGTGTAGGAGCAGATAAAGGCAATTTTCACTTCCTAGCTAATACTTTGAGGGAGAATTAATGAATGAACCCTGTCAGTTTTTCAAGTTTATATACTAAACAGTAACTTGAATACATTAGTTTACTATTAGTTATAATGTAAGCTGAAGCTTTTTGCAAAAAATGCATGTGGCATTACACATGTGGCAGTCATTTAAAAGAGAGAACTCGAGTTTCACAAGCCCTTTGTAAGCAGAATATCTGCATGTTATTGCACTCTCTTTTGCTAATTGCTGATTTTTAAGTAGTACGTCTCAAGCGCTTGCAAGTCATAGCTTGCATTTTAAAACAGAACACCTTTTGTAGGCAAGGTTCCCATCCAGTCCCAAACCACCTAAATTCCTGCAGCAGAACTACTGAACAACAAGGTTCAGACATTCTGAACATTTGGCTGAACCCCCTTTTTTTCTTCTTTTCAGTTTCAGTCCTGACAATGTAGTGGATGAAGCTGAAGGGAAGGTGCACGTAGCTCATGGGGGCAAGTAGCTTCGGTTAGAGTGGGAAAGGATGTGGAGGTGGGTACAAAGGGAGAGAAGATAAAGCCTAAGATGAGAAAAAATGTGCAATTAGTATTTTGAATTGCTCTTATTCATATATATTTCTGGAGTACTTAGGATATGTATCTTGTTTGTAGAGCAAGGGACATAGTCTTCTTGTTTTGAAAGGTGTGATGGAGTGTGGATGTAACCATCAGTGTTCATATATAACACTGTAAGCACCAGATGCTTCTTACTGATGCAAAAGCTATGAAGAGGTTTAATTTGCTCACGGGTGATAGAATGGCCTTACTGTGAGTAACAGCGTGTCCCTAAGACCAGAAGTTTTACTGGTCATGTGATATTTGCAGGACTATTGCCAAAAAATCTGAAACTTAGCATCCGTGGATGGAAAGATGTGTCATTAAGGAGTTTGAAACCCTTGTGTGTCGCCTCTGCTCCTGCATGAAGAAACTTCTCCAAGGAAGAAGGGTGGGAAAGCTCTGTAATAGCCAGCTGAGGTGTGTGTCAGAGGCTGTGTCCACATCTTTGTTTACTGACGTGAGTCCATTCTGATCTGGCTTGTTTTCTCAGAGACAACACTGTGTAGAAAGTTACGGGTCTGTGCAGAGAATCCACACATGAATGGATAGTGTGTGCAAACAAGATGGTTTTGTAATACTATAGGGCTGCAATGGCCATGATGCAGAGAAAAGTGAGACCTCAGTTTCCATGGACTCAGATATCATGCTTGGTGACCCTGAACAAACAAGCAGGTGTAAACAGCTGCTAGACCTTGTCAGAGTGAAGAGAAGCAAGGTGCCTTTTGCTGAGAGATGGGACAAACCAGGCAGGTGTTTGAGCTGAAAACACGACAACCAAAGGTCAGAACACATCTTTATCACATTTTTTGGGCTTAAATAGTGGCTCAGATTTACAGGCCAAGAATTTATGCAACAGCAAATGGGTTATTCCTAATTAAAGACATCAAATCCTGTTCCCATTTGTGTCAGTGAGAGTCTGAAGTAATTTGGATAATTTCAGTGAATTTACTTCGCTAGTAAAAAAGTAGTAGCTAGGATTTCTTTCACATTTCGCTGTTGTGCTAGCTTAGTGTAAGTTTTCTTCTGTCAAGTTTGGCAAAGAAAATTGTGTTGTGCTAATTAATATTCTGAAAGTAACATTCTTCATTAGTAATTCAGGTCAATGCCTGTGTTTGGGGATGTTTAAAACTTTGCCAGAGCCTTGTGTTACAATGTAGTATTTCGTTTTTCCAGTTCAACTCCAAAAAACAAACAAACAAGAATATTTTTGTGCAAAATCATATTTGCTGAAGAACTGCTTCACCATTTTTTTTCTATCTGAACTCTTACCCTTTGAGTAGCTAAATAACGAAGGGAGAAAGATTTTCTTGGAATAAATTTCTCCTTACCAAAAATAAACTATTACTGTAACACAATCACAATGCCTAGAATTGGTTCAGTGTTCTAGGTGATTGTGTTAGTAAAAACACAACAGCAAATCAGGAAGTTTACCCCTAGAAAGCTACAAAACAAGCTTTCTCTAGAAGAATCAATGCCCATCTGCATTACTCATTGTCCATCTGACAGTCATACACTACTTCTACAACTTACAGCAATCTTGTTAGTGGTGGAAATCTGACTTGTCTGAAACCTTCCATCTGTGGGGAGGTATACATCATGTTTAGTCATCTACTTCTTCCTTGTTTGCATATGGGTTGAAAGAACTCTTCTGCAAAAAAGCCACAGTAAGGGAGTAGTGAGAGTAAAAAGAGCAACTGTTTACTTCTTTGGTTTCAGTACAGCCTTCTTATACCTCATATGTTGAGTTTAGGCTGTCAAAATGTTTCTTACAGGTCATGTCTAAGTTATAGGTAAATATAAAAACAAATCATCAGGAACGTTTTTACTTTCAAGCTCTACTCGATCTACCTATTTAGACTAAGAGAAATTAAATATTTTTTCATCTCTACGAGGTAGCAGAGAGAGTCAGGAGAATAAATCTTTCGTGTGGGCTGGTGACAATTCTGTGAGCTGCTGACAGCTCTTGAGCGATCATGGTATGGACTGTCTTTAGACAGCAGTCAGAGTTCATCAGCAGTATTTCCTTTGGCCAGACACATGTAGCAAAACGAATCACATTATAGGAACAGATTTAAAGCAAAAGAGATTTTTTTTTTCCAGTGGTTTTGCTTTACATAGTTTTAATGTGCTGGCTCCAGCAGATGCTTATTTGATTTTGAGCTGAAACCACATTATCTAATAAACCAGTAAACTTTATCTTGTAGGGTACCAACATGTAGCAAAGATTTTAGGAAATAAATGTAAAGCATAAATGTTTTTTTATTTTTTATTTTCCTTTACATCTGTTATGATCTTAGAATGATTGAGATATAAAAAATAGAGATAAATGGGCCAAACATGCAGCCGGTTTACATCTGTATTATACATATGTAAGGTGGCTGGGAGGTGGGCCCAGTAACACACAGTTCCATATGCAATAAGCCTAAGTTTTTTCTAATCTTTCCCTGAACTGTAGGAGGGGAAGATTAATTAAAATCATTAGAATTAAATTTGTTTTACACAAATGTGAGTAGGAGGAGAACAAATGAACATGATCTGTGATTGCTTGATCTTCTGTACAGTTGTTTATGGTCAGAAAGATGTGCAAGATGCTGCTAGTCCAGCTTGATGATGTTTTGTACTATGATTTACTGAGGTAAACCGTGACAGTTGGAGGAAGGTGGTGAATTGATCTCTGTTTCTGTTTAGTTTCATTTCATCAAAAATTTGGCAAATGTGAGGAAAAAAAGCTCTGTAGAGTGGTGTCTTCAAATGTATTCCCTTGATAAATGCATTTATATGTCAGCTGAATAAGTCTCATTCTTTCCTTTCTCCTGTCTAATTCAAAACTAGCATTTTGGTATCTTTTGTAGAGAGAGTGTCTGTCTGGCCTAATGAGGGACTAAGCTACTTTGATAATTAGTGCTGAGGAATACCGTACCAGTGAATGTGAGCTATCCAGTCATGGTGGTTTACTACTGCAGTTAAAGAGAGAACCCCCCTCCATCTTTTCTGCCTGTCCGAACTCTTTATAACAAGTCCATAACTTCTGTTCAGTAGGTAACATACTCTAATATATCGTAATTGGTGAAAAGATATATGGGATGGGAGTTTCAGATTTGTTCACTTATAATTCTGTCTGGAGCTGACTCAGAGCCTGTTCTGTGAATTTACATCACATGAGGAATCCCTGAAAATTGTTCCCTTAGAAAGGCCACTTCTCCCAGGGAAAGGAAGAAGCATCTCACAGCATGTAGATAGCTCACATCATAGTATCAGTCAAAGGAAGACCTTCGTGGTCTGAGTCCAAGATATTTCAGAGCCATCAGCAAGGGAACTCCATCGTTAGGCAGACATTCATCTCATCTGTTCTCAAAATCCACCAGTGCTGGTGACAGTTTATTCCAATGTTTTCCTACACCAACTATAAGATCTCTGATGATGTAATTTAAACCCTTTCTTTCATCTATAGCTCATAGAAAATAAATTATTCCCTTTTCTCTAGAGTAACAGCAGTCATCCACACGGTCAACTCTGCTATAGGCAAAATCCATTGTAGATGAATTCTTACCATGTATTTCTGTTCGAGTATTATCTTTGGCTGACGTCTGAAACACAGTAAGTCTGTTGAGACTGTAAGCTACGAAGTGTATCACGTAAGAACAAAGCACCTAAGATTCAGGGGTTTAAGTAAGTTCTGTAATGGATTGGGTACAGATTGGCATCAGCAAGGAGCTATTAAGTACATAAATCCTGTTTTGTACTGCTTTTCTTTTTGCACAGATGTTTCACATCCTTGCTGTGTACAGCTATTCTGGAGTGTTTTGTTTTTATAAATTTTCAAAATGTACATAGTTTGGTAGTGAATCATGGAAACTTTGTAGCTGCCAACTGTAGAGAGAAAAGAGGCCTGCATTGAAACTCAGCCTCAGGGCACGCCATTTCATGAGGGCTGTACTTTGTTTGGTTACTGACTATTTAGAAATAACGGCACTTTAGAACTTTGTGGCACAGTTGTACAGTGTTTCTGTAACTGTTACTGTATCTCAAGACATTTAGACTAGAAACCAAGATTTTCTAGACCGCAGGGTTTTAGACACACCTTTTAGTTAATCAAAAGTGGAAAAATTGTTCTTCAATTAATAGATCTTCAGGTAGATGCATTTTTCTATTAGGACAATTTATACAAAATCATTAGGAAAATTTTGTTTAGATACATAAAGTCATATTTTCACCTCATTTGATAATCTCAAACTATGCAAAAAAAAGCTTTTCTTAATATGGAGCAATTAAACATGGAACATAGGGCTATTGGTTTTGGGTCCCAAACTGTCTAATTCTTCAACTTCTAACTATTCTTCAAAATATTCCTTCCCTAAGTATAGATTTTAGTGTCCCTATGTATTTAAAAAAGTCGAGTGAGTATATAGCATGACACTGAGTTGCAGGAAGGCCTGAAGGAAGATTTTGCTGGAATTTCTACCGTCCTGCCCTGCCTATGGCACACCTGACAAACAGGAGAAAAGCTGGACAAACATGCTATAACCTGTCCTGCCTCCTCTAGGGCAAGTGTGTGGGATGAGAGGAGAGTTCTGCTGCTGCAGACAGCTCCAGCAATATGTAGCCCCATACATGTATATGCATATTTCCCACATAGTACTGGGATGTGACTAGTACCATAGTTCGCAACTCACGTTTGATCTTTTTACTGTGTCTTTTTTTATAACACTAGTCCTTATTTTTATGAGCGCTATGTACTTGGCAGGACAGCAATAAGACATTTGCTCTGCTGGAAAGTATTACAGAGGTTTTGAGATATTTAAATCTCATTAAAAATGAATGCATTATGTGCCCTGTCTAGACAACTAAGAGAGTAAGAGCTGGAACACTACTGCAATTCAGACTGGTAGTAGTTTCCATAAGATGGTATTCCATTCTGTGTACTTCGGTCATTTTCCTAATATGTGTAATACACGTAGGATATAGAACAGGTTTTTTGCTTTTTTGCTTACTACTCAGCAGCTTTTGTCATCTGTTGGAGTCATTTTCTAATTGCTGCACCATCTTTTTAGCATTGCTTCCTTTGTTGTGTATCTCCGGGCAAAACTTCATTACCTCTCTGATGTCAGTGAATTTTGTCTCGTTACTTTATGGCTTGTGAACCTGAAAGCCATAGAAGGTTAGGAATGATACCTTTGCTCCTTTCTCTGCTTTCTTGGGTTCTAAGCTAAGGTATAAAGAGCCTGGAAGGAAAGGAGAGCCCATGCCAGGCAGTCATTTGCCTGTCCCAGACAAATATAATTTGAAGATACGAGAGGAGTGAAGAGAGAATTTGGTTTAAAATTATCTTTGAAAATATGGGAGGGAGGATGAAAAAGGGAATAGACCAGCTAAACATCACCACTGTATTTAAAATCAGTGGTTCCATTTTGAAAGTCACACAATATAAGAATAGTCTTGAGCATATTTTCTTGACTACACTTAGGGTGTTAAATATATGCAGTTAATTAGGAGCAAAGGGGGAAAAAAAGAGGAAAGTGAAATGAACATGATTTCAGTACATAATATATCACCAGCAAAAGGGAATGTTAAGGTTATTACCATAGCGAGGTACAGAAACCAGATGAACGCTGCAAATGAAAGGTTTCTTCAAGAAAGTAGATTAACTCTGTCTGCGTAGTTCTGCCTTTGTAATTTCAAATTGGATGTTCTTTGCTTCTCCCTCTTTATCCTTAGAGTGTTACATGAGCAGAGGATAACGGGGTCCACACCGTAGTTGGCTACACTCACCAGTCAAGGACAGTCTGCCAGAATAGCCCATAGTGCCTTCTAGGTCAAAGGCTTGTTATTGGTGAAGCGTAAAGATCGTTGTATCACACTGAAAGAAAACTTTTTAGTTCTGTGCCTTTCCATGCACATGTAAACATTCAAACAGAAGGAAAGTACCCTTGTCAAAACCTGTTAATGCTTACACCATGTCTGACTTGAAGACTCTTAAGCTGTCTCACACAGGCATCTGTTTTGGATTTCTGGTAGTTGTGTTACAAGCATGCTTAACCATCAGTACCGTCAGTCATTTTTTTAATCTCACATAAGGAGCCTAATCATTCCTTAAGAAAGCAATTACAGCTTTGGCATAATGTGCCAAAGACAAGAAAACTGAAGTTTCTTTCAGCGGTAGTTGTTTTAATAGTCTAACTCAAAATACAAAGAACCTTTTCCACAAATTTCAGTATTTTGTTCTTGCCTCTGTTTTTTTATTTTTTTTTTCCCTTGAAGGTTTTGGAACAAATTTCAACCCCCAAATTACTTTCAGGTGTTGCAGGATAGTCACTGTAGGGTACAATATTATAATAAAATTCTACAGGATGCTAAGTATGTGCTTACAGGTACTACACTCATCTCCATCATGCCTTCTATTGTGTGTGGGTCCTAGTATACTTATTAATAAACAGGCAGTCCTGCTTTCGCTCTGTATTATTCTTTAGCACTTCTCAAACAGTGTATTTCTTAGCTGCCAGGTTAAATTATGCTCTGCTGCATGTCAGAAGCCAGCACTGCCTCTCCCCAGTTTACACGCTGTTGACCCTGCAAAAGCAAAGCATTCTGAAAAATAACGTAGTTTACAGGATCCCACAAAGAACATGGATTGTTCAGAATCCATTGCAGCTGATGAAGATGCTTAGTTTTGTTCCTTGTTTTGCAACTGTTGTGTCTCAGGGTAGCCTGATTAGAAAAGGTCTGTTAAGAAAGAAAAAAAAAGAACAACAAAAAGAAAAATGGTCACACATCTGCATGTATAAGAATTATTGGGTTTTGCATTGACTGTGGATTATAAAAGCTGAATGAAAGAAGCTGGTTTGGAGCATGGCATAAAATTTCACAGCTTTAAGAAAGCATATGAAAAGAAGCTTATTCCATGCCAGGAAAGAGAACTGTAAAAGGATTTTTTTTTCCCCAGCTGAAAACCTCATAATACTTGGGGTCTGAACTGGTGGGACACAATTCAATAAGAGGGGAAAGGCAGGGGACTCATTAGTACAAGAGAAAGCGGTGACTGGAGAATTGCAACTTAGATGTTAGGTGGTTTTAGAGCTAGAGAGAGGGTTATTGCATGAGCTTAAAAATTATTATGGCAAGATTTCTCCTCTGTGGAAAGGGACAACTGGAAAAACTTACTACATTGAGACTTGGCTGTTTGCCTGAAAGTGGATGGAAGAGGAATGAAACAGTATAGTTTATTCTGAATATGATTTATACAGGGGGATTCATAAAAGAAGCTGACAAAGCTGTGGGTAGAAAATTGGCCAGAAAGAGCATGGCAGCTAAGGAGGAGAAGTGGCTAACTACTTGGAACCACAAAAACTCAAAGATACTGTAGAACACTAGGATTTTGACCCACCTGATTATGTAGCAGCACAAAAGCAAACAAGAAGAACATATATGGGATAATGAAGCTGCAAAAGCATTATGATAATATATAACAGCCTAGACCCACCGATAATCATCTCTTAAAACAGCTGAAAGGACTGCTTAATTATAAACATATAACCCGCATGTAACTTCACTGACTTGAAAAGAATCAGGCTTTGGCTTCTGTTCCATGTCCTGGATAATCAAACTCTTTGAAAACATCTCAGATGGCCAAAATGGGTAACTTAAACAAAGAACTGTTCTTCATGCAGAGCAGCCTTGTCTCATACCATGCAAGAAGCTTTTATAATGTTAAATATGGAAATCTGAAGACAGTATAGCTGCTTTGTCCTTCAGTGATTATAGTAATTTAAAAGCTTCACTTAAACTTCTTGATGAGTTAATTTTCAGCCCAGCTGATCATACAGAAACAAAACCCAGCTGGGATGGCATGGAGAAAGTCAGTTTGGGGAAAATGATCTAAAAAAAAGTAAAAATAAAAGCTTAGTAAAAACTTTCAATAAAGGTTGCATAAATGACAGTTAGGCTGCACCAAGAAGTGAGATTAGTATCTACCAAGGAGCAGTCAAGTTATTTCTTCAGAGAATTCAGAGATTTTTAATTCCGTATTTTGTACTGAGTAATAACACAAAGATAGCATCAGCCTTGTGATGGTACAAACCAGTGATGAAATAAAAGTGACTTAGACAGGAATAGTGCTAAGATTTATTCTTCTGTTGGCTTGATAGTTACCTGGAGAAGACATTTTTAGAATAGGATTGATCACTTGATTTTTGAGAGGTAATCACTAGATGTGAAGAAAAAAAGATGCCCTCCCTGTGAACCAGAAACTTCAGGGATACACAAACTATACACTTACTCTCTGTACTGCAGATTCTTCCTCACTGACATACCTAAACAGCCTGCAGAGTTGTTTTGTGCTTTAATTACGGTCACCTCCCAAATAAAAATCCCTGGCGAAGAATTTCTGGTCAGTATTTGTATGTTAGCCCTGTGCAGCACAAACAAAAAGCAAGCACTCTCTACCTTGGTGCTGGTGGGACCTCTGGGCAAAGAAACTTCAGTCGGAATCTGTGATTCAGATGGGAACTCAGGTGTCCCTCTCACAGAAACAGTTTTGCTAAGGCGATGAAACGCTTCCAGGTTTGAAAAGCATACCCAAACAGCCTGAAGCCTGTTGAAACACCTTAGCTGAGTAGCAAAGGCTGATGCATTAGGGATTCATCTCCCTTTGGGCTGTCATTGCTTGCCTGGGAAAGCTGGCCAAGCTGCTGAGTTTTGGAGGTCAGCACTGATGTTGCTGGGGAGGAGGAAGGAGGACAGCATAAAGCTGCCTGGCCTGGGATCAAGAAAGCTGTTGCAGAATGATCTCCCACAGAGCACAGATACTCTTGGCTGCTGCAGCTGCTGTAACGTAGACTCTTTCCCAGTCTTGTCCCATTCTAAAAACCAGTAAATAAGTAAATTTTGATTGAACTCTTAATACAAGTAAAATAGCTTTTATGCAAATGTCTTCAGGTTGTTTTTGTTGCTCGTTTTTCCTCAAGAGAGCAGAACAAAGAGAATTCATTTTCTGGAAGTCATTGGTATTAATATTTACACAAGATGTGAAGCCACCTAATGGTTTGCAGCCACGTTGTTCTATTACAGAACTGTGGTTGTGTGAAAAAACAGAGCTTTTTTTTTTCCCTCGAGTCCCAAATAAGAAATAAAATCAATCAAGACCTTCTTTCTGGTGTTTCAAGGAGAGGTGTGGATTTCCATCATAGTGGCAAACTACACTTTTTTTTTTTTTTTAGGAGTGTATCATTGATGAAGACTGTGAACCAGGGAAATATTGCCAGTTCTCCACTTTTGAATACAAGTGTCAGCTCTGTAAAACCCAACATAAAGTAAGTCCTGAAGTGATATATGATTTTATGCAGTCTTTAAAAACTTACTATGTAAATTCTTGTTGTTAATGTCAATAAATTAAAATAATTACTTAAGAAGATGCACAGCTTTGTGTATTAGTAGATGCGTAGCATTTTATTTTTTTCCCCTGTTATCACAACTAAGGTTACATTATTTGAATATGTGAACCTTAGGAAGCAGTAAATCCCTGTCTCTTGAGATAACAGAAGTGTTTTTGGCAATAGCTATGCTTCGGTTATCTTGTGTAGGTGACAGGTGCCTGAGAAGCTCAGGCTTCTTCTGTGGTAAAAAAAACAATTTAAGAGCAATCAGCTGAAAACAGCCTATATCAACCTGTCCCTTTTCACCTACATTCTGCTGATGGCCTCTTGTGAACCAGTTGTTCTTCAAAGCATTTACAGGCCATTAAGTTGACATTGCTGTAAAATCCTGTAATCAATACAATTAAAATCTTTTCCTGAAATGATGTAAATTATGTAAATGGTTTAAATGATTTAAATACTTGATAATTTCAGGGAGCTGTTTTGACTTTAGTGGATTGAATACGTGCTTAAATGGAAGTCCTGAATTATCAATCTTCTGTCATTAGGAAAGCTCACTCATACTTTAGAAAGTGTTAAAAGTGATCATTTTTCTTGTTAACATGGAGTCATTAAAAATCAATTGGGATGTAACTGAAACCAAAAGCCCTACTTCTCTATGCAGTGTTCAATAGAGCATTTGTAGAAAAAAGTAAAAATTTGGTCCTGACTACATTCCTGTTGCACAGTGAGTTCAGTGAAGTGAACTGACTGTGAAGTGTGAAAGTAAAGGTGGCTGGATCAACTCCCTGACCTAGACCCCTCACAATCATAAGATATTTGTCTTTATAATTAGCATTGTAGTCCTACTTTTTACCCTGTGTTAAGTACCTCCTGTGGGATCCACTGGAAAAGAAATTGATTTTGTATGGCTTCCCAGACAGGGCTTTACGCAGACAGAAAAAAGCTGTTAAAATGATGACCTACTAGGAATCTTCAAGATGACAAACTACCTAAAAAAACAAAATGTCACAGTGCTTTTGCTGGGTTGATTTATTAGGTGTGTGTATAGCTGAAACACAGGGACAGTTGTCATACAAAGTTATCCTCAGGTAGAGATTTGCACTTCCGATTTTCTGATTTTTTTTTCAGAGATTTTTTTCTCTTGATTACAAATGAAATCTGGTTCTTATTACAACTGAAAACTGGATGTTAAGATGTTTTTTGCTTTGCTCTTTGAAAGCAATCCTTCTTAACAAATTGTAAAGTACGGCCTGCATTTAACATTGGAAAAATCAGAAATGGTTTCCATTGATAATGTTTCATTTATTAATTTTCTCTCCTTGATTGCAAAAGTTTGGCCTGAAGTACACATTACACTGCAGGATGTCTGGCTGCTGACCAATTTTCATATAAATGCTAAAAAACTATTCAGATTTTGTAAGATTGTAATAATAGTATAGAAGGGGTGCCATTATTCTACTGTAGATGTTCCTGTCCAGTAAATACTTTGGTGTGTGCTGGAAGTTGAGAACCTAAGCAATTCTGTTTAAACAATGGAAATGTTACATTATTTAAACCACATTCATGCAGCTGTCTTCAGGAGCAAGGTATAAATCCACGTTTAGCTGTATATTGGTACAGGCAATTAGTGCTAGAGCGACAGTTGTCACATGCTTTTTCCATTCGCAAGCATTGCTCACGGGATGTTGAATGCTGTGGAGACCAGCTGTGCATTTGGGGTGAGTGCAAGAAAGCCACTTCAAAAGGAGAGAATGGCACCATTTGTGAGACCCAACAAGACTGCAACCCAGGAATGTGCTGTGCTTTTCAGAAAGGTACAGTAGTTTTGCTTTTTATCCTATTCATTTTATAATACAGGAGTGTTCATATTTCGCTCTTTCGCTCAGGTGAAGCAGATAGACCTCTATGGAATCAGTAGGTCATTATGCCTTAGCCTGGGGCATGCACTGTGTTAACTTCATTATAAAAGCTTTAATAGAATTAGGAGTGAGAAACAGCCTGATAGGAGTGCACAACAACAAAAGAAAAGCACACTGCACAGTAGAGAGAGGAACAGAACGAGTAGTACAAAAATATGATGTCTTAAAAGTATCGTTTAAAAGAAGCAGAGGTCTCTGTTAAATTTTCATTCAGCATAGTAAAAATAGAATTTAAAATGTATTAAATTAGTAGACCATCAAAGTCAAACTACAGATAGTCTTCATACTTGAGAGTTTTATATGAGACTTCTAAGGGTACTGTGCACTATGCGTTACTGACTGGACAGACAAGTGGAACGATGTTCCAGATTATGCTGTCAGTCCACATGGGAACATGAAACTTGATTTACAAGGGAAAGGAAGGAGAGAACAAGATACCAGACCTGACATCAATCCTAAATCCTGCCTGGTCAGAGTCCAGCTTGTTACTGTTTTCTACCCACTAGTTCTTCACAGCTTTTACTCTAGTTCACCATAATTTAGTAGTAACAGGATACAAGTCTAACCCTCTTTCCACTCCACATAGGTACTTTTCTATATTGCTTTTTTTCTGGCTCTTGCTATGAGCAGCAGATGACTTCGTACCTTCACCAATAGTTGGGGTGCCTGTCCCACAATCAGCTTGCTAGTGGATCAGGCTGGAAGGGTACTTCAGGATAATGAAGGAAAAAGCTCATTTCAAACACCAAATCTAAAGGCAAGTGGGTCTGTTCAGCTTTTCCTTGTTAATTCAGAGCATTACAGAGCAGACCTTCCAAGTTAAATTAGACTGGTTTCAGCAAGTTTTGTTGAGAGCAGTTGTGGTTTATTTTCCCCTTCATGAGATACCATCTTAACACATCTATGTTTTGCTAAGCTTTACTAGAGATTTCTCTGTAAATGCTGATCCTGAAATGAGACAAAGACCACTTCTATAAACGCCTATTACTTTCCCCATGTAGGTCTTCAAACCTCTGCTCACGTTGCAAAGTTGAGTAAATCAGGAATACACATCCATTAGTGTCAGTAGTACTAGGCTTGGCTATTGTGAAGGTAATAATGGCTTTTGTAGTTCTGATTTCCTATGGAATTTGAACAAGCTGTCTTCATGATTATTATAAGACATTCACAGTAATTTGAGTATAAGTTACTGCTTGGCTTGAAATGAAATTCAGTACAAACATGTAACTCAGGAAGGAACAACACAATAGGTAAGAAGATTGACTAAACTTAATGGAACACCATTATTAAAACTTATCAGAGCTGTCAATTAACAGCAAAGAATTTTTCTTCTTTACAGTTGCCTGTTTCAGCAGTGCTTCAGGTTTTCAGGTTAGGTGTGAGTGGAAGTTAGCCCTAACCTGAAGGCCTTTCTCCATCACTAAAACATTGCAAATAGTTGTCCTAATACAGACTGGACTGAATCTACATTTTTTTTTTATTTAAAAACTGTAGTAAGCTATGGAACATTCACTATTCAAGATAGAACCTGTTTTGGAATTAGGAACCAATGAATAATACACATTAGAAGTGTGTATGTAATTTGTATGTATGCATATATTGATGACGCTCATTACAGAAAAATTCAGAGCTCCCTCCATTTTATTGTGCCATACCACAAAAAGTGAGGTGAATGAAGACCAGAAAAGGGAGATTTGAAAGGAACATCTGGAAGACCTGAATTCAAGATAGACATGAAGTTACTAGCATCAGGAAACCCAAAACCATGTGTTATTCTATATAATTCCTTATACAGGTTGAAATGACCCCTGTACAGAAAAGAAGGATGCCAAGCCCCTAATGCCAGACAGCTTTACTTACTATAGAATTCTTAAAACAAATTAAATGGCTGAGTTGTAGGTTTTGTAACCTGGCTACTCTAGTCTGAACAATTGCATTTGAAACCTCTGAAAAAAAAACGAATAGTTCTGCAATAGAGATTTCTACATTCAGATTTTAAACAGTATGCATTACAGTGAATCCTTTGCAATGTCAGTAGTTGCCTTGGGTTTAGAATAGTCTTTGAAATCTCCAGCAGAAGGAGTTGTATGGTACCACTGTATTGACAGTACTCTCTTTGTGATGAGGCAGGAGTGGATCTTACTCATTCAGCATAAACTTAAAGTGTCTTACTCCCACCTAGTGGAGAGAACATTAAGTTATGGCTCCCTAATATGTAAGGGGACTTAAAAAAACAAGCCCATCTTTTTACTTCTTGTATATAGACATATATAGTAGGTCATCTCAGTTTAGCAGACAGTTAATGACTTCTCATAAAATTAATCTACTCTGGCATGCAGAACTGCTATTTCCTGTGTGCACTCCATTACCTGAAGAAGGTGAACCTTGCCATGATCCTTCAAATAGACTTCTCAACCTGATCACCTGGGAACTGGAACCTGATGGAGTACTTGAGCAATGTCCATGTGCAAGTGGCTTGATCTGCCAACCTCACAGGTAAAGATCAAAACTGAGCAAGTAAACTGCTTGTATAGGTTTCTTTAAGATACAAAACTTGCAGATTCTTTCACACTGTTTTGATGGCTTTTCTCATCAGTAGCTTTGAAATTTTCTCAAACTTACTGCTTTGTCCCACACACATGTGCCTAATTGAGTTTGGCAAAGCCTTATTTCTAGTGTGAATGAAGTTTGTATCAGGCTGATACTGCTTTTTAATCAAAGTAGTAGTAACAGCTGTTTTGAAGCATCATTCTGATTTCATTCTTCATTGTACAGCTCTTGCCCACCAATTTTCTGTTAGATTGGGCTTCTGCTCAATGCTTTGCTTGCTTACATAACAGAAACATGCAGTAGGTATGAACAGGCATGTTTCTGTACTAATGATTAGCTTTACAGGTAATTTCTATCATAGCAAAACCAGACAACTTTGCTTATATTTTCCTTCAGTTTCAAACTAGCCTGAGAAGCCAGTTTCCCTACTTAGATTTGCTGTTCAGACTTAAAACACTTCATACTGTAACAGACCTTTTCAGCAATATTGTGAGTTTCATGGAATATTCAGCAGATTGACTCCATATTTTTCTGCTAGAAGCTAAAACATTTAATATATCATGGCTTTAATCGTTCTTTAAAAGGACAGTTATTTGCATTATTAACAGTTCCATTAGGAAAAAGTGAGATCACTTCAGTTTTGCACTAAAAGCATTATTGGAATACCTATGTGGTACCTGTGTAATAAACTCCCCAAGTTTGTTGCTCCACTGCTATTTTCATTGCTTTAACTTCTAATAAGACAGCAAAGCTGTGATAGAGATGTAAATTATACGTAGATTAAAATTTCTCTCCTTCTGTGCCCAATTCTTTCTACTTCTAGCCACAAGAATTACCTGTTTAGGGTTATCACACACAGAAGTACCATACATATCGGTATGACTCACATGGACAAGATAATGCTGCTTCTTTGAATTTACATGGTGAACTTGAAGATTCAGATAATGTGTTTATTAAAAGGAACAGCCTGTCTCTGCTTTAAGTGACCCTTGACTGATTATTAGTAACTGATAAACACACTGAAAATATCAATTTATATCCTAGAGAATAAGAATAGTCTACCCAGATATGAAAGTCGTAGAATTTCTAGAAAGCAAAAAAAAAAAAAATCAAGAATTTGAAACATACATGAAATAAGCTTTAAGAACATCTTTAGTTCATTTACTCTTGGTTTCCAGTGAAAGAAACTGCAGCTTTAAGCAGCTGTTTGAGGGGTGCCTAGCATGACCAGTAGTCACCTTGTGCTCTTAACAGAGACATGTGGCCCTGAATTGTCCCATGCAGTACAAAGAAGCAGAGAGGGATCTGGGGGTTGTGGTTGACAGCAAGCTGAATATGAGCCAGCAGTGCGCCCTGGCAGCCAGGAGGGCCAACCGTACCCTGGGATGCATCAAGCACGGCATTGCTAGTCGGTTGAGGGAGGTGATTGTCCCGCTCTACTCTGCGCTGGTGCGGCCTCACCTCGAGTACTGTGTGCAGTTCTGGGCATCACAGTACAAGAAGGACATTAAACTGCTGGAGAGTGTCCAGAGGAGGGCGACAAAGATGGTGAAGGGCCTAGAGGGGAAGACATATGAGGAGCAGCTGAGGGCACTGGGCCTGTTCAGCCTGGAGAAGAGGAGGCTGAGGGGGGACCTCATCGCAGTCTACAACTTCCTCATGAGGGGGAGTGGAGAGGCAGGTGACCAATTCTCCATAATCACCAGTGATAAGACCCACGGGAATGGTGTTAAGCTGAGGCAGGAGAAGTTTAGGCTGGACATCAGGAAGAGGTTCTTCACCGAGAGGGTGGTTGCACACTGGAACAGGCTCCCCAGGGACGTAGTCACTGCACCAAGCCTGTCTGAATTTAAGAAGCAATTGGACTGTGCACTTAGTCACATGGTCTAAATTTTGGGCAGACCTGTGCGGTGCCAGGAGTTGGACTAGATGATCCTTATGGGTCCCTTCCAACTCGGGATATTCTGTGATTCTATGAGATGTATAGTGTTCTATTCCCCTGCCAACAAGTATAAATCATTCTTGTTCCCTTTTAAGTTCCTACACTACATGTGGGATGTTTGTTTGCAGGTAACTGGAGACACTTTTCAAAAACAGCAAATACAGCTACTGCATTATCCTATTTAAAAACAAGTACATAATACGCGGTTTTCTCAACTTTGCAGTTCAATGACAAACACCAACTTTTTTGCATACCTTTCAAGCTACAGAATCTTAACTTGGTATTATGACTAACAGAAAGGACTAGTCAGGATTGCTTGTGGCAGAGGGGACAGATTGTGCTGAGGTCCACTCTCATCTTGTGTCCCAGTATCAAACATGTTCTGCTATTAACAATTTGGCTCCAACTGTATGTAGAAATCTAACTGTATATAGAAATCTCATTTTAACTCTCCAGCTGTCAAGCATGTAAGAATCAGATTATAAAATCGTCAGATCCAACAAAGATGAACTTATGCACCTAGCATGCTTTCATGTGTGGAGAAAAAGAAAAATCTTATTAAGGATTATTAAGGACAAAAAGAACATGAAAAATTGTACTGTATGACCAGATATCTTTCTTTTTTCAACAGCCACGGTACTACATCTGTGTGTGAACTGTCCTCCAATGAAACCAGAAATAATGAAAAAGAAGATCCCTTAATCATGGATGAGATGCCATTTCTGAGTTTGATACCCAGAGATATTCTTTCTGATTATGAAGAGAGCAGTGTCATTCAGGAAGTACGTAAAGAATTAGAAAGTCTGGAGGACCAAGTGGGTTTGAAGTCTGAGCCTGATTCAGCTCATGACCCATTTTTGGGAGATGAGATATAAAGTCCAAACTCCAGTTTAGTTATTTCTAGAATTTTTTGTCTAGTGTCTTGCTTATATGAACCCTAAGTACATACTGCTGGATAGAAGTGCAATAAACATCATCTTCATTAAGCATCCTTTTCTGTGCAAACCCGCATGTTCAAATTATTGTTGAATTAATTCCATCTTTGGACCAAACCTTCCAAAGACAAATAAGATATCAGTGTTTCTTTTGGATTAGTACTTTTCCCTTGTACAGTAGAAATAAATATATCAGAACTTGCACTCATTAAAACACACACACAAACATACATAATCTTAAGTTAATAGGAGCTATACAAGCTACCTTTGAGTATTTCCTGCACATACATGTGGAATTATTTTTCTGGAACAAAACCAACCGATTTTATGCCATTTCAGTGATTTTTTTTTCTTTAGGAAGTATGAAAGGTGAAGCTGCAACATACAGATTTTACCTGCCACCGCCACACACATCTTGGGAGGAAGGATGGAAAGAAAGGCTGCTTACCTTTTTAGATGAATATACCTACATCTTTTCAGCTGTGTACAATGGAAGTCAATCATTCTGCAGCAAACTTCAGTATGACTGAAAAATGGTGTTCTATAGCTACGGAGTATCCCTTGAGTTTTGTACTTCCATAGGGAAGTATGACCCCACTGCACTAGAAAAAGTCTACATTTTTTCCATATAAGTAACTAATGGTGTGTACTTACATGCATACAAGAACAAATTGCTTTCTCTATAGGAGCTTTCAACTTGACTGCTCAGGGCTTTATTTCTCAGGGGCAAAATCTATTATTTAAAATTGCAGAACAAACAGCTAAATGGGCTGAATACAAGGAATATAGATTCTCTGTTATACACTGAATATATAAATATCAATATATAGAAGAATAGCTCAGCTGTAGTTACAAGGCTATTCCTAAGCTAGAGCTAAATACAGTGCCACGTATGGCAGCTTTCTGCACTATGAACACACCTTCTTGCATAAGATCAATTGAGGGTTCTGTAGACTACACTCTGTTATCACTTAGTCTTCTTGAGAGATAAAGGCAGCAAACAAACTGATTACTCTGAGCAGCGAGTCAACCTAAATTGCTTCTTGTTCATGTTCAGAGATTTACACTTCTCCCAGTTGACTATCTACATTCAGAGAAGATTCTTAAAGTGGTTCATGCTTTTAATACACTTCATAGGTATTATAATCTGTGTGTAACAAAATATGAATATCATCATTACCATTTTAACAGGTCATTGATTTAAGAAATCAGTATCAAGCTAAGAGCAAAATCTGATCCATCAAACTCCCTGGCTCCCAGCTATCTTAGCCATTTGCTACGATGGCTTTTACACTGTTAATGATTTCTGGAGGTATAGATTTCACTATTATTGGACATGTTGAAGGATGTCATGAGGCTCCAGACAAATAATTTTTCATGGAGCTTCTTCCCAAACATCATCCCCTACTGCTTAAGTCTAATCTGACAAAAAGAGTTGCAGACTCCACTACTAGCCTTCAAGTCTTTCACCACTTCAGGTCTGTGAAAGCTTTTCAATAAATTCCTTGAGTGGCAGAATTAATGTGAATAATTATCATTATGAACAAGAAGGTTATTTCATCAGAACAGCCTGGCTTTTAGTTTAAGGATTCTCTTCTACCACCAATTCTCACCCCAACACATACATGTGTTCTCTGACATGGTACAATGAATTTACCTTTCCTTCTATCCCAAGCAAAATTCCAGTGCTTTAGAGACAACCCTTCCATACAATCAGAAGGCGTTAAATTTCATTGTGATTTTCCTGTTAAAAAAAGTACTTAAGAAAGCAAGGACTGTCCATAAACACTACCCTATATAAGGATAACATTATACTCCCTTCAAGTTTCCTGATGCCTCAGCCCCTGAATTAATCAGAAATCAGATTAACTCTGCAGAAGTCTTACTAATTAGAAACTCAAGGTTTTTTTGTTTGTTTCTTTAAAATGCACAAAATCAAAATTATCAGAATGTAAAGCTGATGCTGCAAAATATCTTCCCAGATAACCCAGAATATATTCCAATATGAATACATAGAAGGAAGTGTACCACTGGAGAGGTAATCATTATAAGGATACCTCTCTGTCCTCTATCCAGCTTTCAATCAAGACTTACAGGGTTAAATTTTTATTTTTTTTTTTAAAAAAAGTGTTTAACTAAAGTTTCCTAAATGGGGCTAGAGATGAAGCAATTTTTTGGAATTCTTTAGTTAACACTACTTCTACCTCTTCCAGCAACTCTAAGGATCCCTCAGCAGCCTATACACACGTAAATGGCAGTTTAATGAAGCTGTTCTACCTACTGGATGGTACCCACACCATGCTTCCTTCTGCTTCCATCTCATTTGTGTGGGACATGAAGTGGCACAGCTTAAACAGAAAAGGAAGAACGAGGGAATTCCTCTGTGCAGCAGTGCCTGACTCTCAAGCTGCTGGATTCCTCAGGCTTTTTAGGTTACTGTGTATCAGCAAGCAGAAAACCAGAAGTTTGGTTCTTCAGACTCCATTTTTTCTCTCTGGAGCAAAACTTAGCTGCCAATCATATCCCAAGCCTAGCAGTTTCGCTGGTAAGGAATTCAATTCTGAAAAGAAAACAACTGAAGAAAAATGCAGTGCAAATATAAATCCAGAGGAACAGCAGACAAGGTTCAAAATAATTCCCATAATACTCTATGTATGTAATGTCCATATATACACAAATATACAAACAGGCTTACAATTCTGACATTGCCTTGGAAAAGTCTATTTCCATGAAATAACTCTGCCATTTTTTAAATAAAAACCACAGCATTTAATGAGTAAAATGCAACAGAATGAACAAATGTTTTATTGGCATGTTCATTGTTGTAAACAGCATCTGGCATGAAAAAGTTTACCAAAATTTTTTGATTGTTATAAATTAGGTGTTTTTTCAAAAACTAAGGAGAATTGTTCTCTATTGATCTTTATGGACCAAAGCAAAAAATTGCTGTTCCTAGGCTTTGCAATGAAATCATGTTGACTGCATAAGTCTTTGCACCACAAACTGAACTACCAAGTTTATATGTTGAGGTGTTAGAGGTTGCCCACATATTTGACTACGAATAGCTATTGAATCAACTCCAGGAAAAAATAAAATGACTTTCAGCAGGTGGAGAAGATGTGAACTTGTAATAGTCTCAAAAACAAAAATGTACAAAAAAGTAGCTAAACAAAACAAAAAACTTCATTAACAAGGGGAATACAACCCTAAAGTACCCAGCATTGTCAAACAAAAAGAATACAAATTTAAATAGGCAACTACACTTTCAAATGTACACAATGAATGCTGATATGTGAAAAGAAATACCATGGTAAATAGCTGAACTGCAGTTCTGTTAAATGGCTAGGGCAAATTTTATTTACGCATTGGATGCAATATAATAGAGCTGCTCATTGGCTTCTGTAACCTGTTAAAAACCAAGTTTACCTTTCAACAGCATTTCTGCAAAAATGAAGTAACCCCTGGCTGGCAGCTTTCTACAGACCTCTCAGACCACCTGTTTTATGGGAAAACATTCTCAAGACTTAGACTTGTAGCACTTCCATTACATTCCATTACTTCCATTACATTTTAACCCTTTTTTGCTGCTTTTCCATAACCAATGTGTTAACATTTACTTCAGACTGTCTGATGAGGTAACGTGTGTATCAGTGAAACAAACAAAAGGATTCTTTCATGGCCTTTGCACAGCTTTTATTATTAAGCTATGAGTATCCTGTTTGAGGCTAGTTTTACTAGCTACTATGTGCACACTGTCCTCAAAAATTTCCACTCATTTCCCTCCCCACCCACTTTTTAGTTCTAATCTTTTATTTGCACATCCCTTTTAGCTTTACAGTACATTTGACTATAGTGCACAACATGATTCCAAGTCAAACAGTGACCCAACGGGGCACTGCGCTTCTGATTGGTAACACAGCCCAATCAGTGCTGGTGTCAGCGCTTTACACCTAATGAGTGTCCTGCCGTAATGGCACTACACAGTAGTAGTGAACCTTCTTATTTTAGACAAAAAATTCCCCAGGGAAAATGCTATAGCGAGTATCAGTCTTGAGTCAAATCTTTATTTGGTGCTCCATCCAGATATATTTTTAGTGCTTTCTCTTTACGAGGAGAGTAGGTTACGCGGTGTCCAGTTTTCTGGAGCCTGCTGCTTTCTTTTTTCATCAGTTCATTTCTCTGTTCATCTGTTAATTCCATTAATTCTTCAGTTTTATCCCTAAAAATAAAAACACATGTTAAAAGCTATGTTAAATTTAATACAATGACAATTAGATTTCTGTATTTTCTCTCCTATTAGAGCAGCCTAGTAAAGTAACAAAACTAAGCATAATATTCCATGCAAATACTTTTCCTCTTCTCCATTGACTAACATTAATCCAAAACTGCTTTTCAAACAGCAACATTCAGTATTTTAATAGACAGCAGACTCAACAGAAAGCAGCAAGAAACAAGACTTTATTCAATCTAACTGATCACTCCTGTTCTTTGTAAACAGCTACGATTGACTGTTCTTTATCCTGCCACAGCCCCAACAGCTAGAAGAAGCATGTCAGCCAGCCATTACTAGAAACTACCAGCTATTCTCCCAAACAATTTCCTTCATTAATGCCAGTATGTTATCAACCAGCGTTTCCTCAAATTTACATTACGAGAAGTACTGTAGAAGGAACATGTTAATTACGTTCCACCCCGCAGTCTCCAAATACAAATCCAAATACACACAAGCATAGCAACTATTTTTTGTATTCTGTATTATTTTCAATGATTTCAGAGAAAGAAGTGAGTAAAAGGGAACAGTGTTTGTTTTCTTAAAATAGTTAATATCTAGTTTTGCAGGAAATTGAGATGCATACGTATTCTGGTTCAATGTTTTCAACCATCTACCACAAGCATTTTTCCTTCAAGAAAAAGGAAGAATATTTTTAAGCTTCTATTGATTATATCACCCCTCAAATCTTAAACAGATTTTTTGCATTACTATACTGTAATAAAATACATACCTATAAAATATTACTGCACCATCATCACAAATGTACAGAGGCCAGACATTCAATGTTGATACTTTAGGATTCCAGTCCAAATCCTGGTGGATCTCTAGTATGGAAATGTCACATGGAAACGTTCCTCTACCCTGAGAAGAAGCAATTATTTACTGAGTAAAATATACAGTCACACATTCATGCCAATAAAATGTAAAATAAATAAATAAATAAATACTTACCTTTGCAAACTCTATATTTTCCAAGGGTATTCCACTTACTTCACTCAGCTGTGAAGTGGAAAAAAATGATTGATTTATTATTCCAAAACAGTGTTAGCCACATCTACATAAAGTCAATAGACCTGCCAAATCCAGAAGTAGGTATTTTTCAAATTACAATGTCACACAAGTGACACTTGCTGTGACAGAGTTTCATCAAGTTTGTCTCTTTATAGGGAGGTGACAAAAATTAAAATAGAAACAATAACATCCAAGTTCCAAGATACAGAGTGACCAGCTGCCTCACTTTAAACCTCTAGGTCCAGGAGTCTTTGTCAGTTTCCCTGTATCCAATGAAAGCTACTATGATCAAGTGGACCTGAGAGCAAGTGAATTCAAAATTTGTACGCCTAAATTCCATCTACATACACCTGCACTTCCTACCATGATACCCACTCACCCCTTACCCAACAAGCACCTTTAACTGCTCTCCTCCCTTGCAATTGTCCCTTACATGCATCTCCCAGTGCACAAGGTGCATCATCCCTCCTGTCTCCTCCTCCTACTGCCTACTACCCTTCACAGGATCACACAGCTCTGCCTCGAGTGGCTGCAGTGATGTCCCCTTTGCTGAGCAGTTGCATGGTGCACACAGGCTCACTGTCTGGCCCTTAACTCAAGTGCAGGCCGCAGTCTTGTGCCCATGGCAATGCACACACTAAATTCGATAGATTTTTATCCTTGGCTTCTTAGTCCCCCAAAATTTGGAGATCTCCTTTCTAAGATTCTTGCCTCCATAAACTCTGCTGTCAAAACAGGTGTGTTCGTTCTCATCATTAAATCAATGAAAAAAGACTAACAGCCAGTAAAATTTTCCAACTCCCCTTTCCTTAGGAAACTAGGCTAAATAAAAAAAATACTAACAAAACCTAGAAAAATTCCTGAAACACATTAGCCTTACTCTACTAACACAATTTGGCTGAATGGAGAGAGCTGACTGAACATCTGTTACCACAGACGTGTCAAATTGAAATTACTGATGTGAGCAAAAGTTAGCAGCATTCCTTCCAAGAGGCTTTAAAGTTGCTCCCTGCAAGAAAGGAAAAGCCAACTCTCACTTCTGCTAAAAATGAAGACACAAGCTGAATGATGTTCCTTTTCCCAGCATATATACAAACCCCTATCTTATAAATGATGAATAGGATTTCTGCTGTCATCACCATCCACAGTGGGTTTCTTTCATCTTGGTATCACTACATATAAACAAACATTTCTAAGAAGCCTGCAACAAACTAGACTAATAAAAATTCTCAATGAGATACTCTGCGAGCATAGCACATCTGCTTGCCTATTAGAAGGTTCTGATCTTAAGAGAAAAAAGCATACTAAACCCATATTTATTTCTAATTCAAATACAGTTCAATTTACCTGCTACAATTACACTGTCCCTGAACAATAGCTCAAATTCAAATATGATGAGGCACAAAGGTTTAGTATTTTGGAATAATTTTGGAATAGCTTGAAAAAAACAGGATGACAATAGCTTAATTTTTCTTTCATGTGTTTTTCACGGATGAGACAGAGGTTGAGTTCAATATTATGCTTCCCGAAGTTCAAGGTATGACTTTTTTTGCATGCATTCACCTGAATACTCTGACAACTGCCCATTACATGAAACTAAGTAGTAAAGGTGCTGATTCATATATTTTTGGTGATAGAAATGGACATATTCTCAGTTCCTGCAAAAAAAAAATACAATCACCAAGGAACAAGTTTATGTAGCTACAATACTTCTGTGCTTCCCAACAGAAGACATCAAAAAGGCTTTCAGGAATCACAAGAAACTTGCATCGTGTTATATGTTTTACCTTCTCTTTTAATTCCTCAACACTGCTGCTTTCTAGCACGACTTCCTGGAAACAATCTAGTTTCATCTCTGATGGTCTCCATCGTCTTGATAAAACTGCAAGCTGTGACATGGATTTCATCTTTTCTACTCCTAAGAAAGAGAAAGAAATTTATTATATTAACGTCACAAAATAGCTTATTTAAAATTAGGGGTTTTCCATAGTATAAGCATACTCAAATATGGAAGATTGCACTACATATACACATATGAACTGTCTATTAAATATTAAGTAACCCAGCCAAGTATGTTGAAAGATGCTGAAAGAAGCCTACCAAAAAAGAGGTGGGAGAGAACTGGGAGGAAGGACCAGGAATTCTTTATACTCTTCATTGTTATCTCCTCATTTCAAAGAATTTTTCATAGGCAACATCTCTTATGAGTAATGCCATTTATTCCTCTTCAGGATGCACTCTTCTATCGCACCCACCTTTGTTACACAGAAAATAGCTAACCATCCAACCAGAGGCTGACCTCCAGACCTTGCATTTGCATTACTTTCCTCTGAAATCTGGTATTTATTCAAGTGCTTCACTTTCTTTACCAAAATAAAGCTTTCCACATTTCACTTCTAGATTATACAAATTACAGAATACAGTGGGATACTGCTGAATTTTCTACAACTAGATCAAAGTAGCATGCTTTTTGGAAAGCCTTAGTTACACAAAATATTACAGAATACTTGGAAGCCCTGTAGTCTATAAAATAGTATTAACTATAATATTCTGTGAACTAGGCGAGCTGCACTAGGCTAAGAAGTAGTTACCTCAAGACCCAACTCACCACACAAACAGCAGAACAATTAACCTAAAACTAATAAAAAAATTTAAACTGAAATTTTAATTCAGGTGTGAGCTGATAGATATTTCCCTAGGAATAATCTACAGGACAGCTGAACCTCCCACGTTCATTTCAATTTCTTATACTTGTTTTGACACAATTTTCTTAAAGATGTAGAATACCATGACTGACTACAGCTGTCCAAAAGAGCTTACGGCACTGGAATAACAGTTCTATTAGACTTCCTTAAGGCAGGTATGCTTGTGAAAGTTTCTGAGCAAATGGAATTCACATTCCACATCTATTCATCAACAGACATGTAAAAGGGAAAACAGGTTGGCCTATCTTTTTCCCCTTAAATTACGCTTTTGCATACAGAATCCAAAATTTAAGGGTATATACAAAGGTAACTTAAATGCTGTATTTTTAGTAATATTTAAGCAAATGTTTTAAAAAAATCTGCTAAAATCTAAGTCCATAATTATTCTGATGAGTGAGGTCTATTCAAAAAGTTAGCATTTTAGAACAAAAAACGTGTTTTTTTTCCACTTCTGTCTGGAAACTAAATTACTGAACAATTGTGCTGCCTTATAGAAGTTATATATGTACACGCACACGTATTTACAAATGTCACCAATACCAGTTCAAAAATTAAATACAAATAAAAGCATAAGGTATAGGCAGACATACTGCTACTTTTAAGTACAATGAAAACACAAAACTGCATACTGTGTTATAGTATGTCCACAAGTTTCCAAACAACTACATAAAATAATGCTGTTAGACCTTTAGTATATCACAGCCACAGGAAAACTACACTTGCACAGTCTCCCACAACTTCATGCAAAGCTTTTATTTTGAATTCTTTTGCTTCTTCTTTTTTTCCTAATGAAATGCTATTACAATTTCAGTGTTATTAGACTTAAAAATATAGAGAAAGGGAAGCATATTTTCCAATATTCTCTAAATAAAAAAAATCTCTAACATGATCTTTACTTTTCTCTTCATGGTATATCATTATTACCATCAAGTATTTCTAGGAAGACCTCCCAATTGCTTGAAATATTGATATCTTCTTCATAGATATGATAATCCAGAAACACAGTGCCTGGGTTCTTCCAGGTTTTCTTTCGTAGACGAAACCTGCAAATAAATGAAGGAGAAAACAGTAAACTTTTATCTTCTCATAACCGCTTAGCAGTGCCACAGAATTAAAAATTGAATTTTTTTTATTTTTTTTTTTTGACAGAACTGAAATACAACTCATTCATACAGAGTATGGGCTAGGTTTATCAGGTATGATTTTAACATTCTGAAATAATCCTGACAGCAAGGTATCACCATTGGCTGGTAGTGCTGCATCAACCAAAGAAAACAAGCCTGTGTATGCTTGTTCAGTGCAAGAAATATAAAAGGACCACCTGGAAGAAGATAACAGTTTCTCATACAGTATATGCAGAATATTCCCAAAGGCTTCCAACAGTTATCCCTGCCTTTTTTTTTTTTTTTGGATGTGATTGTGGAAGAAGTGGAGAGGAGGAGGATAAGAGCACTGGTATCTGGTTTATACACTTAGTTCTACTGCATCAATACAGTCAGAAGATAAAATAAATAAGCTTTGAATATTGGTAAATAATGACATGAACAACTAAAATGAGATTAAACAAAGTAAAAAATTAATTGTAATGGTTTTCCTGCACAGAAGTGGTCAAATTTTGTCATGTGCCCTATAATTATAGGGCATTAGACAACATAACCCTAGCATGGCAGACAAAAATCCTTTAGCCAAGTCATGGCGCGGTAAGGAGAAATACCTGGTCCACATCTAGGTTTCTATTTGTTATCTCAGCAGGAAAGGACCACTTTGTCATCCAGGGTTTCACTGCAGCCTGACTTCAGGTATATGTTAAGGCCCCACCCGCTTGCTTACCAGATCCTACTGTTTTTACAAGTTTTTCTTAATTCCAATTAATACACCGTGTCAGGTAATCCGCAGTATATGCCACGTAATTTGAAATTGACAGCAAGGAGTATGTGGAATCAAGACCTCAAAATGAGTTCAGCCTTGATAAGATAACTGATACCCTTTATGGATAAAGGAGTGGAAAGATGGTACTGGATAAGTACTGTAATCAAACCCTACGATAATGCACTAGACAGTTTTGCTGCAGTGATTTACACTGGACCTGCATCTGGAGTCATGAATGCTTTTTTGTGAACTGATTTACTTATTGCTATTCTTTCTGAAGAAAATCATTCTTACAGAGAACAGAACAACTCAGATCTAAACCTGTAATTAAGTTGTACACAGGCATTTCTACATCGATATTATTCCCTCTATAATTCTACATGAGATGAAAGCCAGAAATTGCTAAATTGATGCTTGCAATTCACAAATCCAAATATGAAACTAACTTATTTCTGCTCCATTCCTAATCTCCTCTCTCTCACATGAGAGGAAATAGACTTTAAAGTTGTATTTAATCAATTAACTTCAACCCTGACTGCAGTCTCTTTACCTGTCAATCGTTAAGTCCAGGCCACACTGTTCTCGAAGCTGAGGAAGCAGCTCCTCTTTTGACTGTCGGACAGTCATTCCTTTAGCAAAAACCGCATCTAGAAGAAACTTGCATGGCTGTAAACAAATAGAAAATGATTAAAGAATTTATTAGAAGGGGAAAAAAATATGTAAATTTGCCTTCTGATCATGTTTTGAGACCAGTCCCATTTACCTAGCTAAATGATCATTACAATGCCTTTTTGTAAACAAGGTAGTCTGATTAGAATTAGTATTAAAATTGGGATCAAATTGAGTATAAACCATGTTTTGACAGTCAAAATCTGAATGCAAGCCACTGCAGAAATAGTGTCTGGTCTCTGAATTACTAATTGCTACTATTATATTAACGTTTTAAACAATTTGAAAAGAGCTTTTAAAATTTCAAATAAGCTTTTAAAATAAACTACACAGTAATAAATATGCCACTTTCTTGAGTTTCATTGGTAATAGAGACCAGAACACCATGATTAGAAATAATTTTTAAATTATTCTTATTGCCTGCTATTACCAGTACAGCTTCAGCCTCTTATGATTTATTAATATATAATTTTCAGTTTTATCCAAAATGTAAAATCAGAGTTTAAGGGCACAATAAGTAAACTTTTAAAGACTGCATTCTGTATAGTAAAGTCAACTTCTATACTTTTCATGTCCCAAAAGATGCTACAAGCAAGCGAGCTGCATTATGGCAAGAGACGCAATATTGTTTCCAGCACTCCTTCAGGATTGTCTTATGCAGAAACTAGTAGTATCTAGCTAACCTACCCAATAAGCATTGCCTGCCCACCATGATTGTAACAAGTTATATTTGTACTTTATTATTGAAAACTGCAAAAATAAACAAAGACAGTTTTTTATTCGGAAAGAATAACACATGATTTTCATAAGTTTAATGAAAAAGTTATTTTCATTTGTCCTCTATATACATTGTAGAAACAAAAACATCTGAAAAGTATACTATAGATCACATTCCAGCTGCATACATTGAGTAACATGAACAAAAATAGCCTCTAATTCCCTTACTTAATCAAGAAAAAATTACAGTAAAGTACAGAGAAAAGAGGGTTCTTTTTTTTCTCTTCAAGATTTCAGAGAAAATCTTGGCTAAGGCACTTAATAAAACTTTCATGAATCGCTATTCATCTTGAAACAATCAACGCCTTACCTCTGGTTCATTTACCAAAAGCTGATAGACTTTGACTCTGTATTCACCTTTCTTAAGGGCTCTTCCAAGTCTAATAGTTATCTATAAAGAGGAAGGAGTATCTGTTAGTAACTACCAACAAAATTACATTTTGTATCGCTATCAAGACAAACGTAGTGATTTAACCTATAAAGTAATTAAAAGTTGTAAATTAAGTTCTTTAATTTGGAATATTGTACCGATATATTTTTAATCATTCAAAATAACTTCTGAATAACCTTATTGTCATCAGAAAACGATGAAAGGGTCTCATTGAGCCGAACACTCTCAAACTCTTGATTGCTGGCATAGACTCTAAAGACTTTGAAGTGAGAGGATGGTACTCCAACAAAGGGCTCCAAATGTTGCTTGAAGGCAGACAGTGTAATTCTTTTATCAACATGTACCATCAACCCTAAGTAAAAATGAAGATGAAAATGGCGTAAAACACTGAGATACAAAAAAATGCATTCTAGAACATGACTTCCATATATTCAGTCATTACTTGCAGCAAAACAGTACAGAGAAGTTGAAATTCTAGTTAATGGCCACATTTACATTTCATCTGATGAAGGTTTTACTGTAACCCTTACAAGCTTTGCTGTATTTCACATGGGCTGATAGTCTTGAAAGGACTAAGCAGTCCCAAAACTGCCCTGTTTTGCAATCGGTGGAGTACTGAATGAAGAATACATTACTTTGCTTCACTAAGACTACAGAGTCAATCACACTGAGCATTTGCAGATAATTCCCTACAGGCTTCCACTGGCTTGAGAGAGAGACAGAATCAGCACATCTAACTCAGCACATCTGAGATAGGGATGGCTAGGCACAAGCCATAAATTCTTCTCTTGTTTTCAGGATTAAAAAGTTTGGTTCTCTCTGTTCTGGAAGGCCACATGGTACCACAAGGGAAGCTCAAGTTTACATTAAGGAAGTTCTTCACTGAGCGATTTTTTATTAACGTATGGAAAAAACATTCTGGTTATGTGAAATTTTGAAACAAAGTAAGTGATTTATCTTCAGAAAATGTGTTTCTTAATATTTGCAATATAGACTTCACCACAAACTACACTATGATCATTGGGAATTAGAAATACAGTATGACATAGCTTGCTACATGAACAATTAACTAAATTATAAACCTGTTCATATTTAAGTAGCTCAAGATTAGCCACAAAGAAAAGTCCTTCCATCAGACATTTTGTTCAAACTCTTTAAGTAGTTGCTATCAAATCTCTCTCAATGTGACTTGAAAAATGAAAATGTTTCTTTACAAAGAAAATAACAAAAACATTCCTTATGTATTGTTACATCAGGATTTCTGGATCGAGAAGAAAACCTTTGCCTTTCAAAATATTTATCTTGTATCCTGTTGTTCTTTAATTATTCTTATGTTAATTATAAATCATACATAGCTACTGAGCACTGTTTTAAAATTTTATCTTTTTAATGAAAATTAAAGTACTTAGGGTCTTACACTGAACTTATACTATCACTGTCACAATTTGCCATAGGCTTCATTGTACCTACTGTGGCTCAATCAATGTAAAAGCAACAGTCTAGTGAATTATATGATCAATATCAAGTGTATCTGTATCGATTATATTTGAATTCTCAGTTTTGAGTTTTCAGTTTTTTAAATCTAAACGTTAACAGAATTACTGCTCTGTGAACCACAGCAATTAACTTGATTCTGGAACAGGTAAATCATCCCCAGAAAATGCAATTATTTTTCCTCTCACTAGAAGACAACTTAGCTTGTTCTTCAGAAGATACCTTCCATAGAAGGAAACAGATGTATCTTAGATAGATGCAACTTCAATTCTTAAGAACAAAAAGACATGCAGTTTAAGTACAAATCACTGACTGAAAGACGAAAATTAAGCTAGGTTTTAACTGACCATGACACATTTCATCCTCGCACTTTCATTAAAGTTAATTTTACATACAAAAATCAAACTTTTCAAAGCTTTCATTACTTTTTAACAGAGCGTATGAATTAAAGTAATCTAGACTTTACTATCATTTAAGGCACTTAATAATAAAAAATACATACATTTTTGCCCTTCTCCTGAACCTTCATCTGCAGTGTAGGGTTCTGACTTAAAGTACATATATTGTGCTTCTCCTCTACTCTTGCCACTTTCATCGTATTCACTGTCTGTTCCGGAATCTTCTTCTGCTGTGTCCCATGTTTCTTTCTTCCCCTGATTTGCTTTTGATCTCCTACTACTTGTGATACTATGAGAATCAAGTCCATTAGCCAAGGGAATTGGTGCATTGTCCACATTGCATAAAGTATCACTACTATGACTAGAGCTAAGGATATCACTGTCTACTGAACTTGTACTCCTATCATTATTTACATCCGAATCTGACCGTTCCTCAGACTGGAGATTTTCTGGATCAGAAATCTGAATTTGGTTTTCAAGTTCTCTGTTTTCTGCTGATGAGTCTATTTCATTTGAAGGTGATTCAATATTTTCAAAATCACTGGCTTCTGTGCTTTTGCTGCTGTCTCCATTATCACCCTCCTGCTGCTGCTGCAGGGACAAACTTTTAAGCTTTTCAGTGCTTTCTTCCAGAATCGCTTCTACAGATTTCATGTTGCCTACAGGTCCTTTTACTCTTTCAGAGGCTTCATCCAAGTTGCCTGAATCTCCACTAGGCTTCTGATAAACTGATCGTCTAAACTGAGATCCAGGAGACTGCTCTGGTAATGAAACATATAGTCTGATTGTATTTGCATGACGATCCAAAAGTTTCCATAAATGAGAATCTGTATATGCCACATGATGATCTAATGACTCCGAGCTTTCAATAAATACCTGAACATAAAATAGCAGTGTTTTTATCATGTAGTACTACATTAAAAGCTACAAAAGCAAACAGATAGGATTGAGCGCACATTAGAAATAATGTCAACAAGCAACATCATCTTTTAGCAACCATTTTAAAATAGATTTTTAGAGACAGAAACTAAGAAGTCCATAGCTTAAGTTTTCCTTACTTTCATGGTCACATTAAGATTGGAGTGACTTGTAACCAAACTAACCAGCTGCAATAAGCACTATTTGGAAACTGAAGCTTTATGTTTAGAAGTGTACTCGGGTATCACTTCAATGTACACACTTCATTTGTACAGTAACACTAATTACAATAGTAGTGACACCAACAACTACAGATAGTCTTTATTTTTCTAGTATAGCATCATAAAAAAGAAATATTTAAATGCATACACGGGTAAACAACAGGGCAATTTAGAAAACAAGTGATCAAATTTCTCTTTTTCCTTTCCAAAGACCACCATGGGAAATGAAAAGTTTTGTACTAACTGACTAACAAGTCAATGACACTGTTTTGCTGAATTATAAACTAAGGCCTTCACTAATTTTTGCTCATCCAGGATACTGTGATCTTCAGCCTTAATTTCAAACCCAAATGATATTCAAAACTGCTAGATGTGCTATTGCTACTATAGTGAAGAGACCAACACTACAGATGGCATTTAATTACAAATATTATTTAAGCACTAAGTTACTCTTTTTCTGAATGCAACCCCTCAATACGCTGTAACTTTTGGTTAGCCCTGAAGTTGTCTGGCAGTTGGACTAGATCTTGAAGGTCCCTTCCACCTGAAGGATTCTATTATACAACTATAATCGGAAGCGTTTACTCAACATGTTTTTAGAAAGTATAGATTTGGCTAGGGGGATTTACACAGTAAAAGTTACTGAATTTAAGATGAAGACCCACCAAAAACTTGCTCTTAGCTTTGAAATTTGCCTATTAAAAATTAACTCTGAGAGCAGGCATAGCTGTTGAGAATGTTTAAAACCAATTTGGGTTTCATAGTTATATGCCAACCCTTTTGCCCTAAGAGTTGACTTTTAAATCTCCATTGTAAAGTTTTTAGCCATCACTTTAGCCACAGAGTATCACACAGATTTCTGATTTTGCACATGTGCTACCTTGTTATGTACACTAGGTTTTATATACAGCCTACAGAATTCATTGGCATCACAGTATTTGCTAGTTATCAAAAAAATACAGTACTTTGTACTTCAGAGGAAAGTAAAAAAAAACTTTTCCTATAAACTCCGTACAGACATTCCTACCTGTTACAACACAACAGTGAAGTCTATAAATACATGAACAGTTCAAAAACTGGAGCACCTACCTTGTTGCTTCTAAAAAAGCCTTCAGCTTTCAGCGTTTTGCTGGAAACATTCAGAAGACGCAAGTCATTGTAGCAACGTTCTAATACTACCCGCATTGTTTCAGCAGGCAGGTGTGTAGCCTAAAATAAGACATTCAGTGTAAGGTAATGTGCATTATTATATGTGTTCCAGTATTTGAAGATTAATCATATGGAAAGGAGAAGGTTTGTTCATTGACTTAAGACTTGTAAAGACCAGGAAGGGGTGTGTGTGTGGGGGGTGGAAATACATCCCAACATCCTGAACCTGTTCAGTCCCAGTTCCTTTCCTCCATCCTTTGACACACAGTGTTAGTTTTTCCATAAAATCAGAGGACTAAAATGGCTCAACAGAGAACTGGCATAATGTGAGAGACTAGTAATAAAAGGAAGCAGTCCCATTCTTTAGGGTATAAACCCAGTTTTGTGCACTGTTCACTTAACACTTAGCCAGCTTGAATTCAAAGACAGAAACTACATTTCATAATGAATATTATGAAGTTATACCCACCACTGAACAAACTTACACAGAACTGATTAAGTAAAATGGTTGCCTTCTTCCTGTTCAATGGAAGCAGCATTGGCCCAAGATGGATTCCATGGCCTACAACCATCTAAAAATAATTCTACATCTTAAGTAGCAGCTGGGATGAAGAGGTGGGCTTGTGGGGAGACTGAACAGCTTTAGATGTCAAATTTAATTACTGAAGCCAACAGGGAAAGTTGCACGTTGTTTCAGTTATATGGTAACAATTCACTATTTCTGCTGCTGATTGCATAAATCAGGGAGGTGATTGAACTTACTAATCCAAATGAATATCAAACTTCACTCTTTAGCTTCTCCAAAAAGCAGATTATCTGGTAAATTAGTAAGAAACAGGGCCAGGCAGTGGCTAAGCTTGTGCAAAAGCCAGGGTAGAACTATGGACAGAAGAAGCAGATTGCTCCTTTTGGCAGACAGGCTCAACTGTAACTAACCAAACCCTGTGACAGGATACACAGCATAAATGAGCTGTAAAGGGTGCAAGATCTCATTTTATATACATATGAGATTTTCAGTCAGAATGATTTAAAATTCTGCAATAAAATTCCCAAACAATTGTAAATTACCTTTGAAATTAGCTGTTTAAATTCTGAAACGGTTTGATTCAAATACGCTCGTACACTTATTGGAGGAGCAACAGATTCAGTCCTTAGGTCAACTACGTGAACCTTTACCATGACCTCTGTAGGGAAGAGAGGAAAAGCAAACCCACAGACATATGAAGAAAATTCAGAAGGCAAAGAAAATATACATATAGTTTTCCTGATATACTGGCTAGGGGAGTTCATTAAATACATACAAATAGTAAAGAATTTGAAAAGGGGTCCAATTTCAGAAGTTCATTTTCAGATCAACTTTAATGCCAGAAGCAAAAGAGTTCCAAAGTTTGACACATTTTAGCTTACCTTAGGCCAACTTCAGTAAGAAGCATGATAGCAACACAGCACAGTATGTGCTTTGAGTACTGTACTAAATTTTATGAAATCAAAGTTTTTCTTCTCTCACACATTACACAAGCTTTATTTTCACACCACCATGCAATACATAATTTTAGCCTATTTTTGTCTACATATAATTACATGACTTACCACCAGGTTTATAGCACTGGAAAACTTGGTCAGGTCTTCTTGTTTCCAATAGTAAGTCAAACATGTACGTTGATTTGACACCTCCAAGTAATAAACCCATTGGTGTATCCTCTTCTCCTTCATACGATCGTTCCAAGTAGTCATGGAACTCATCATATTTGACAAGACGACAGCAATCTAAAGGGACAGCCTCTTCTAAATCCATTAGCTAAACAAAAAAAATATAATTTAATAATGGCTTACTTGTGAACTTAGTTTTTCCTCAGTATGTGCACATCCAAGAATACTTTGAATCCATGTAGTTCAACTGTGTTTAGAACAAAACATGTACGCATACAGTATGTTACATACACACTATTTTAATTATATATACAGAAACTCGCATCAAAATCCAAAGAGGGAAATGTAAAAACGGGCTCCAGAAATACATTCGTAGGTATCAGTTATACCAAAGAGCATCTCAGAGGGCTGACGAAGTCATATGCATCTTCCACTCAAAATCCTTGGCTGCACTCTGAGCCAAAGATGCATAAGGCAAAAACTAAAGAGTATAGGTAGGTAAGCAAAAATACATGCCTTCAACTTCTACCTCCTTGCGGAAGGCAAAAAAATTAAGTGACACTTCGGTGCCAACTGGTGTTATTGTATTAGCTATGGAGGAAGTTTCTTGAAATTTCTCTTATTACAAATCCAATGCAAAATAGTTAGGGCAATACAAATGAACAGAATTCTCTCAGCTTACTGAAGCTACGGAGAGTCTACCAGCAGCTCTTAATGTAATTTTACAATAAGGGTCATATTGCCTAACGCAAGTCAATAATTCCAACCCCTCTTCAAAAAGTAAAGACAAAACCCGAACCCACAAACACCCCCACAGCATTAAAAATTCAAAGACTGAAAATACAACAGCAGAAAATGTGTGTGAAAATATTACATCTAACAATTTTAATATTTTGTTATGCATACCTTGTAAGCTATTTCCACAGCTTCCTTCAGTGTCCTGTCCTTATGAACCTCTAATTTGTTCTCCATCATTATTTGTTTTGTAGGATGCATACAGAACAATTTAATCTACAAAACAAAATAGAGAAACTAGCTTTCAGCTGTAGGAGAGTTTCCTTTCAGCTGCAGATACAACTGCAGATAGGAAACTTGAAAGGCACAGTAGATAGCACTACTGTATGTATGTGTGTGTGTATATATATATATATATATATATGTGTTTTTATTTTTGGCTATATGTGTATATATAATATTTAATATACATAAAATATATTTATATAATATATATATTAAATATATTTAACATATATTTAAAGATACATATATGTATATATATCTACAAAAGTCTAACCTTTTGCAATCTGGGATATAATGTCAATGATCAGAATACCTTTAAACTGCAGACAGAGTACAAATTAAAAATTAAAACACTCCCTCCAAAAAGAAAATGCACACAGGGACAATGAGTGTTAAATTCCTTTACATAACACACTAAGTTATTTTACAGATGTAGAAAACCTAACAGTCAATTGATTCTTAGGAAGACCAGCTGACAGACATGCTTGTATGTCTTAAGTGTCCTGTTCTTATCTAATCTGTGGTCAAAAAATCTTTTCCCTCTTTCTGTCAAAGAATTAGTTTAAATCAGTTTATGAAAAATTTCACAACACAAAGGGTCACGATATGAAAAGATCTTCTAAGTACGAAACACTTTACATAAAGCACTACATACTTTTGGGAATTTGGAATTTTCATTTTGCTGAAATCAAGTGATCCCAGGCTAGAGTTTTTTTTTCTAGCAGGTCCCTCTACTCTGTATAAGCTTCCAGTAGGTGTACATTTCATTTTAACACACATATATTTAACACAAAAAAGTCCTTGCACTGTAGTTACAATTTATAATTTATAGTAGAAACAATACATAGAAATGTATCATTACATTATTCAGCAGAAATTCTAACCTTGCAAGTGTTGCGCTCTATTTCCCGTTGCCTCTTTTCTTGTTCTTCCAATTCTCTCTCTTTCTGTACTAATTGTTTAATGTGGTCTGGATACTCATGTGCCTCAAGAAACTCTGTCACGAATAAAAAAAAAAAGGAAAAATTTCCACTGTAGGGTAACATCTTAGGAATTTTGGACATATTTAATTAACTTTATTGGCTTATTCCTTCTTCACCTAAACTTCCCACTCAACCGTGTCCTGTTCTCTTTTTCATGATTTAAATGGAACTGAAGTCAGCCCTTCCCCTTGGGGATTATAAGTCAACGATAGCAGAAAATTTTATCGGCACAAGAAAATTAATATTCCAGTATCAGTAAGGGAAGTTTTACTGTTGTAAAGAAATACTCTAATAATGATGACTGCTCACAAGACTGCTTTTATAATAAAAGTCTGTTGTAGAAAGTGAAAGAACTTAAAACCAAAATATTATCTGTATTGTGATAAAATATAGCAGTTAAAACAGCTCAGTGTACTTCATGATAATTTGTTACATAAAAAAAGGACATGCAATACTTCACACTGAAAAAGAACCAGTTGTCTCACAATCCTTGTGTTATGCTTATCACAAGCAACTTAGCAAACAAGTTTTCAAAATTAAGAAAAGGGTTTGGTGTATACAAGAAATCTGAAATAATGGATTTAGTTTTTTCATTTGCTTGTTAGGCAATTATCAATCTTAAAAATATATGGGAAAATCTATTTCCAAAGACAGCTCTTGACCCAAAGATTTTCTTTATTGGTATTTAAAAATAAAAGTTATTTTATCTTTACACGACTTGAAGTCACTCGTGTTCAGAATAAATATTGTTTGAATCATTTAAACACTGAACCAATATTATTATTTTTCTTAATACTTACTACTTTATTAGTTGATACAGAGCTTTGTTTTAACAGTACCCTCCTTGTGCTAAATCCACTTAAAATTATATAAAGTATCTACTTCAGATACTGCTACTTTAAAACTAACTATATTTTTAGAAGGCAGCAAAATTGAGTTTAGGGGATAGTTAGCTTTTTTTCCCCTTCCTACTTCCTCAAAGAAAATATCATGGTTCAACTTTATGGAGAAAACAGTAAAAGATAAATATTCCTAACATGTCTCAAAGTACTCTGTCTTATGAAATAGATTTCTGCAAAAAATAGATGTGTTTTGTGTTTATTATGATGCTGGCATGAAATGACATATTTGCTCCAAGAGATTTAAAAATATACCGATACAGAAGCAGTTACAACTCTTGTTAGTTTTAGTTTTTCAATAGATTCAGCTTAAGCTTTGATTTTTAGTTTGTATTCAAAAAAAAAGTCATTAAAGCTAATTTAATTATCCTTGCACTTCTAAATTCTTTCCTTATTCTTGCTAGTAGTCACCCTCAGCATCGTGGTTCAATTCAAAATTTTATTAAAAAAATGAATGGAAACAGAACCATTCATGTCCCCTTTAAAATATTTACAGCAGCAAGATAAGATAAACAAAATGCTATTTTCAAAGATATTTTTTACTCCCTCCTCCACTGGACATAAAATTTCACATATATGCACGAGTAGGTCATATGATCAATATGTCAAATGCTGGAATTCAACCTCAGCTCAAAACCAAAGCTCTATTATACCAAGCTTTCACTTACTACTGCAACATTTAGGTATGCTCAGATTTTAAATGAGAAACATGGATTTTTTAAGGAAAAATATTTTTTTAAAAGATCCACAAAAGACAAACAAATTCTGAAAGATTATGGTTATTAGTATTATGAGCAATCTAACCCTACAAAATTAATCTAACCCTATTAAAATCATTATCTTGAAATTAGGCCTCCAAAGAGATATTCCACTTTTGAAACCAAATTGAGTTCTCATTTTCTGTTGGGACATACTTGAAAGAATAAACAGCCTGCCCACTATTATATGGGGATAGTCATCCTCTAAACCTTGGTGTACTAAATTAGAGCATAAAAATAAGTGGCATAGTTTAAAAAAAGTGGCATAAAAAACAAGAAATCCCAAAATCTGTTTTTCACTGTGTAGTTTATAGTATTGTCCCTTACCTCCTAACAAACAAAAAGTAAGGGCTGGTTATAAAATGTTAACCTGTCATTATTAAGTTCTCATTTAAAATTTATAAATTTAAAAAAAGTTCTCATTATTGACTCATTTAAAAGTCAGTATTTTTATTCTATTATCAAGCACGCACTAGTACATTTCAGTGTAGTTTGTGTCACCCAGCATATTTCTCTTTCAAATCCACAATATAGAAAATACTAAAAACATAAAAAATCAGAAAGTTTACTTTGTGATGGCCTCCTAATGATCACAAGGGCTTACTATTAAAAGAGTAATGAAAAGCGGTAATAGAAGGCTCCCTATATGAAAGCTACTTTATCTTACCCTAAAAATACCGATACCACAACCCTCAAAAAAATTAGGGAGATACTATATTAATGAAAGTCCTATTCCTGAAGTAGAATCTTACTAGTTAAGAACTACAAAGCATACTTACTTGCATTTCTGGCTGGATCCTTCAGTCTATATATTAGCATGTATGCATTTGTGGAGCTAGTAAAGAAAAAAAAAGTTACCTGAATTTATCAGATAGAAGGACAACATTCATTTCAAAAGCTGGTTTGCTCCCCCTGCCCACCCCATAAAGAACTATGTTGTACATATCTTAGTAACATGCTAAGCAAAAATGATTTTCAAAAATAAACACCATGCTATTTTAATCATCTTTTATTCCATCCACTTCTATTTTTCAGCTACCGTGTTAAGCACATGCATCTTGGCCAATCATTCGATTATGCTAAACACCAAAAAAGAATGCAATATTGCAGTACTAACCTGGCAAAAGCACTGGAATAATAGCCTCTGCTTCCAGAAGATCCACCATATGTTTTCTTAATATCTTCCTGAGTTATCTAACAGAAAATCAATTTATTATTTGAGAGACTTGCAATAATCAATATGCATTAGAAAAAATGTCATTACATATCAACCCAATATTAATTTTATTTTTATTTTTATTTTTTTAAGTATTTCAGATCTGCTTATTTGCTGAGTGAAAAAAATCCATTTCAAAGTGATCTGCCTCTTCATTTTACTATGAATTTAACAGATCTACAAATACACTTCTCTAAGCAAGGAAGTATTCTTAGCATATATATGAAAGCCAAATTCTAAATCCAACAGTCTGTGTGTGACTAAAGGCTTCTTTATAAATCATCCCTCCCTCAGCATCAACACTTTATGGCATGTCATGACAATTCACCATAAAGCCTGGTAAATTGGAGCCTATTTCTTACGAAGTTTCTCTTACAATAGAGGGAGAACTACACTTAAATTGTCATGGAAAGAATATCCTACATTACACTTACAGAGAAAACTAGGGAACACAGTGAAACTGAAGGAAATAAACAGGAGAGCAATCAAAGGTTGAAGACCAATTAACTGTTCCCCTTATATGGGCTAAATCAAGATCCAAATGACCTAGCGTCTCAACTGAACCAGGTGGACTCAGCTGTAATACCATCCAGACACCTATTGTTACATTCTGGTTTTACTGCATGATTTCTGACTGAAATAGATCATGCCTCAGACAAAAGGACTAAAATTAAACCTGACTTGCAACTATAGACCACATAGAAGGGGCTACACTGAAAACTGGCGTCATAGTGTAATTCACAGCTAGCAAATGACGTTGGCATGCTGATACATGTTGCTACCTGCAAGTGGAAACTGTTCTTTGACTTACACCACAATGCTAAAATTCAGGGGGGGTGTGGAAGAAGAGAACTGAAAAGACTCCAACCTCAAAAAGATAGGGGCTAAAATCTGTAACCAGCACTGACAGTAGATGGAAACAGAACTGAAAGGGCAGGGAGAGAAAATGACAAAGAAGTAAATACAACTAATAACCACCCCTCACTACAACATACAAAAAACAACACAAAGAAAATCTACAAATCATTTAAGCTAATGAAACAACTGTTAAACACAAGTGAAAAATACAAGCTCATTGGTTCATTTATGGGTACTTAAGGTAGCGAAATTGTTCTTACCTTGCTAACGTGCTGATCATTAAAACTGTACCATTGGTCATCACTAAATGATTTTATACAGGCATAGTAATGGCCACCAGCAGCACTTCCAGAATGAACCATAACAGAAAAGAGCTCATACAGTAGAGAATTCTGAGGAGAAAAGAAAAAGTTTTGATAAAATATATTAAGAAAAGGTAACCAAATGATTTTACAAAAACAATTACATGAACCCAAGTATATAAATAGTTGTATATTAAAAAACTAATCTGTGTAACAGGTATACATTACTGCAATGTAAACTTAAAATTCAAGCTACAATATGCTAAATACTATACAGGAGTATATAATAATAGAAATGAAGAGAAATTTCCCCTTTGTATGGTGGAGAGCGACAAGAAAGACCAAGTAACTTAAGTCATGGAAGCATGTTTTTTTTTTTCCTGAGATACATGCCTTTTTTTCAAGAACCGGCTTAATGCATTAGTGTTATTTCTTTTCTGAACAAGCTCTGACTGTGAAGATACACAAGAACAGAAACATATACCAATTTATTTCATTTCCATACCCAGGAGGAAATAGCAGAATAACACAACACGGTATGAACTTGCATTAAGCATTACTGAAAATAATCCTCAGGCTAAAAAACAAACCCTGAAAATGCATACTACACACGTTTAAAAAAAAATCAGTAACACCAAAGAGGAACCATCAAAACAATTACCAATGCCTTTAAAAAAAATCAGACTATTCCTAAACCATAGAACAGTAAGTTTTAGAGCAAGTACTCAGTTGAAGGATGAACATTTTCATTAGGATGGCAAGCAGACTCAGAACTATATTGGTTCATTCCAAATACATATGCATCTATTGTGTTTTTGTAATTCTTAGAATTTGTATGTTACTTCTTTACCATATCGCTTAAAAGTTTTTAGTATTCTCTAAAAATTATCCAAAATTAGCTTTCTCATGCTAGATAGGTATTAAGCATATCTCCACGCAGGAAGCAAAGTAATGACCAACTTGCCTGTAGCTACAAACTTTAGGCTTATTTACTATCATCTCTCTCTGCATTCTCCAGTACTTCTTTTTGCCCCTTAATGTATAATGCAAAACAGTAACAGCTTTCAGTATTCACTCTACATTAACTTCTCTCACAACACTCCGAACGTGCTGTCTAAAAACTGTTTTCATCAATGAAAGGATATGTATTAAGGACATACCACCATTGCTGTGTAGACATTCAAAAATGCTGAACAATACTGACTCAAATAGGTGTTACAAGAAATAAGTATTTTTAGATTACACAGAAGAAATACTTTAAATTATACTGCATCCATTAACATACCTTAACCCAAAAAGTTGGCAAGGTAACTGTTAAGCCTGTTTTGTCTTGACAAGCAGTTAAACTTACTGCTAGTTGGCCAAAGCTACTGTCAAAAGCAGGCCTTGACATTTGCATCAGATACATTACAATACTCTGTCCTTGTTCTAATCAAGCGACTATCAAGTAATTTTTTTTTTCAGCTCGTGGACAGTAGTCAGAACGCTCAAAAAACCCTCTCAAATGGTTTGAGGTACATGCAAAGAGGGACAGATGTACAGTTTAAAATGCAAGTCTTTCAGTATCAATGAAAATTAACAGTCATGGCCAATCAGCTTTCTAACAAGTCAGAATAAAAGCTATTGGCCAAATTTCCAATGTGTTCACTGAACGAGGGTACGTGAGGTATCCACTGTAGACATCAACATAAAACTTAAGATTCAAAGAATTTTCTACTGGCAAGAAAACTCAATTAAGTTTCTCTAAGATCTTCAGCAATTATGTCCCACAAAAAGATGACTGCTAACCTAGGCTGACTGGCAACCCGATTTCTTTATATTAACTACGGATGAGACTGTTTAACAGTTCCCCTGGCCTCATCTGTATCATTTTGCCATCAGTTGCATGCTTTCCTTTGCCGTTGTGTCAATTTTTGAAATTTGAATAAAAATGCAGGCTTCTCTTGTGTTAAGTAACAATTATTTATAATTATTTACATTTGTGGTGGACTGACTCCTTTCAACAACTAAGCAACCACCCAATCACACCCTCCTCTCCCTGAGTGAAATGTTGGAATTAACCAGAAGAGCAAAAGTGAGAGAACTTGTCAGTGAAGATGAAGAGAGTTTAGTAAGTGAAGGAAAAAAGAAATGATGCAAAGGCATTCACTCACCGTCACCAGGTCGTCAGAAGATCACCAGCTTTAACTTACTGAGGATGACATTACATGGCATGGAATACAGCTCAGAATATCATTCTTGTCAATTTGGGTCACCTGTCCCAGCTGTATGCCCCTCCCAGCCTCTTGTCCACCCCCAGCCATACTCATAGCATGGGAAGAGCAAGAAACCAAGTCTTGTCACTGTACAAGCACTGTTCAACAGGAGCTAAAACACTGGTGTTTTCAGCTTTAGTAACAAATACAAAATTTGGCATCATACAGGCTGCTGTGAACTTAACTCCACAGCAACCAGACCCAGAACATTTTTTAAACATACCTTTTCACTGCCAACTTTAGAAATTCTTTCTGCTGCACTATTGCTTTCAAGGCATATTCCTTCATCAACTCCATCATCATTAGAAAAATCATTGCTCATCTGATCACTGTGACAACTGCCTTCATTTTCTGCTCCACTATCAGTGCAACTTTCAGTCTGAGGAGATTTCTTAAAAAAAAAAAAAGACAAACTACTGTTATACAACATTTAAAGTTACATGGAACAAGAAATGAAAACGTTTGCAAAATGGCAAGCTTACACCAGATACTAGCCTATTCCATTTACAAAGTTGATTCAAATACTTGTAGGTCTAATATCAGATAATAAGTCCTATTATACCCTGTTGATCAGAACTGATTTGACCAGAAGTATTTTCATCCACAGTAAAAAGATGTCTTCCATTCCAACTCACTGGACAGGGTCAACATATTACAGTAAGAACAATTAGTGTTCTATTAATCATTAATGTTTTATGGACTAACTTCAGCATTCAAAGGTTCAAAACATTTTCATTATCACTTGTAAGCAAGACAGATTCAAACACAAATTTAAGTATGCTGCATGCTGGATTTGCAGGATGTGGAAAAGCCTAGCAACTTGTGCTTTTCAATTTCTCATGAAGATAAAAAAATCAGAAATGACTTCTTTATGGGAAGCATGGAAATCCTGTATCAATTAGAGAACATGCTTCCTTTTCAAAAACAAGGAAAATCCATATATATATTAAAACTTCACATTAAAACACTCATGGCTAAAAGAAATTTTATGTAGATGAATGTTAAAATGGCTTTATTAGACTGACGGTTTGATTTCCTTAATAACGAGCTTCAATAAAGTTAAAGACTTTTCTCTGAAACTAAAAACTTTACCTCATCTTCGACATCAATGAAAATACTCATGTCTAACTCCTCAGGAAACGTCATACGATCATTGAGTTTAATTCTGTGCATAGTGGTGTAATCAAAGTCAAATCTCTTCAGCTGTAATGTCAACAGATATGGAAAATGCAAGAACCGCAGGCCCTAAACAAAGTAAAGACAATTATTATTTTACTACCACTGTCAGGATCAGTATTTAGCAAAAGTAATTTTCCACAAATGATCTGGACAGTGCTTACCTTCCTTGCATCACATTTCTTCTTACACCGCTCACAAAAATACTGATTGGGGCCATCAAGAATCTCAGGCTGAATGAAAGCATGCAGTGCTTCTTCCTAATAAGGAAAAGATGTCACCTGATTTTTAAAAAAATGTTTACTGTGTAGGTATAAATCAGAATGTAAGTATGGTGATATAAACAAAAATTATTTCAGTCACTGAAAACTACAAAACTTGAATGACAGATTTTGATACTTCCTTTAGACCCCTCAAAAACTGAATGAAGTATCATTACATGACATTATATTAGTGGTTTCACTGCTTACCACATATAGTAAGCTGTGCTTTAAAAAACATTATTGAAGCTCTTGAGAACTTAATTATTTTGGAGCTGTATAAATATCCATTTGTTTTTCGATCGTTTTATCAAGAACATAATAATCCTCAGGTTTACGGATTTATATCTCTTCCAATTTTCTCCTAAGTAATCTTTACACCAAAGTTAGTTTTGATTAGGATATTTCTTAATACAACTCCTATTCTAATGCATTTCACAATCTTCTATTCTTATTACTGATAGTTTTCTCAACAAAATCAGTGGTAAAACTTTTATGCTGTGCATTCTATCATAATGTACAGCCCCCCAAACTGTAAGACTACTTTTAGAGTAACTGTTACCTTCAAGAGGTAATTGTCAGGTAGTCTCAGAGCTACTGAAGATTTCTAACATTCCTAACATACACACTTCAAAATATACCATAGGGGATGAAGCATTAGATTAGTACGTTTTCATTTGATCTTTCAGTTTAATATTTTTTGTAGGTCACAGAATCAAGAGAACACAGGTTGCAAGGAACTTCTAGACTATCTCCAGTTCTTAATGTTCGAACACTTAGCACAGTAAGATGCCACAGCAAACAGTTCAAACTAATTATCGTTTGGCTAATGATAGGCCTTTAGGATATAGTTTTCTCCATAAAGAGGCATTATAATATAGTCAGTGGTTCCACAGGTATCTTACTGCAAGCATTTGTTTAAAACCTGTGAACAGGTGGAGTAGAATCTTTATGAAATGCTACACAATGAATGAATAACAATTAGGCAAAACTTATTGGAAAAAACTATAAACAAATTTCCATCTCAGATTTTCAGAGTTCATCTAGTTTTTCCATGTCCAAAGTATACACACAACTAAAAATACAAGACCTTGTTACCAACCTAAGTTAGATTTCTAAGACATATTTCCTTTTTTTAGTCATCTATTTTCAAATTACCCTTAATAGTTTTAGTTTGGCAATGACACTACACTGAAAGCAAGTTCATGCAGTTCTCATTGTAATTCTACTTGCATCCATTCTTACACCCTCAGTGGAAAAGCTAACAAAAGATGAACACTAACAACACTTAAAACAGATGTATTTGCCATACCTCCAGACTACTGGTATTAACACTAGTTGTCTAGTGTTATAAAGCATTTCCGCTGCTTTCTAGTATCAATTTCAGCATGCCAGCTAGTTTCTCAATGCAACCACTCCTCTCAGCTGTTATCTGTCAATACTTTTATGGCTTAGAGTTAAAAAAAAATAATGAGCTTCTGTCTAATGCTTTTAAATTCAGGCATACCAGTAACGACAAAATCAATATGTGAATTGCTGCTCCTGTTTACCCACATATAATTAGAAGCTATATATTATGTCTGTATCTCTACTGATCTCCAAGAGACCACTTAAGGTTTTTTAAACCACGTCCTCTAACTCTGCAGTTACTGAAAAAAAATATTAAATCTTGAGATACATACTGACAAAATCTCAGTGCCTGAATGAAGTTATAGCTAAGCAGTTTTATTATATGACACGAACTTGGGGAATGAAGAAACAAAAAATCAAAATGCAAACCTTAAGAACATACTGAGTATTTTTAGAATTGCTCCATATTAGGAAATAAAACATAACATCATCCTTCCAAGAAGTTCTTCAGTGCTGCCATTTACGAAGTAATACATGTATATTTATAGATAAATGCGACATTTCAGGTAGTACACAATGTCGAACAGTGGGATAATACACTTTACGTGGCATTCTACAGATTAACCTTAAATTCATATATCCATTCTCTCATAAGAAAGTAATGGAAAATCACTTACCTCTAACTAGAGTTCTTTGAAGGTAGTATCCTCCTTAGATCCCCTATCTTGGGTTGTGTCGCCTGCTGCAAGTTCCCTCAGGAGCTGACTAGCAAGGTCTAAAAAGTTTTATATTCCCTTCTATAAGCCCTATTAGCGCATGTGTGAAGTTTTTGATCTCTCACATATACCCTTTTACCTACACCTACTAAATCACCATCTATGGATCAATGGAGGATACTACCTTCAGAGAATTCCATTTAGAAACAGGCGATTTTTCCCTTCTCCAAAAGCAAGTATCCTCCATATCTCCCCACTGCTGAAGACTACAAAACTAAAAATTATATCTGCTATAAATAAGACAAATGCAGGGAGTAGAATCAACTGAATATAATCAAAGTAGGAATTAAAAAAAAAAGCTCAAAAATTGAAGCATCAGTACAAATTGCAACCGTGTAACTCCGTAACAAGTCTTAGAAGTATTTTCCTCACCGTAGAGTAAACCCAGTAATTGCTGATTTACAGGAGAAATATCAAATGCTACCGAAAGTAATCCGTATTTAAATTCTTGATTGTTCAAGTTTCCTTCATTTTTACAAATATACAAAGAACTTTTTTACGGCATTCTGCTATAGACTTCTTCCGTAGTGAAGAAAATTTCAAGCTGAGACATGTAAAATGTATTGTTAAATGCAGAATGCACTTATAAAGCAAGGTTTTCATTATTTTCTTTAATAGATCAGAAAAACCTCCACTGAATAAAAATTACAATAAAAATCTTGTTTTGGGAAATATTTGTAGAAATGTGTTAAAATGTGAAAAGGGAAGCAATCTATACAAAAGGTCACAATCACTGGAATTGCAGCTCAAAACACAGCTTCGAATAGCTGGATATTTCTGGGTATGAAAAAAATTTACTGCAGTCCTAAAAAGAATTCAAAAGATTTCACTAACTTGAATTCTTTTGTGAAATAAATGTCCTTCATATCTTTACTGCTACTCAAGATTAGTATTTAAAGCACTAAGTATCTTGAACCTACATTGCAGTTTAACCTAATTCTGATAATTCTTTTCTTAACAGAACACTGTTAAGAACTACAGACTTGTGCTTAAAAAAATGCCAACATGCTAAAAACAAAAGGCAAAAATACTTTGTCTATAATAAATTACCTTGGTAAGCCAATTATACAACAAGTGATTGTTTAAAACAACCTTTACCCAAAGGCTTCAATTCATTCTTACTCTTTCTCACAACTCCACCAATATTACAGATATTTTAAGCCACAACAGTGGAATTTCAGTTTGTAATGAGGTCTTTTCAGGGGCTAGGAAAAAATAAAAAGCTTTCTCAGATTTACTAGTATATATGCTTGCCAACATCAGTAATGCTGGAGCAAAAGCGATCAAGAATATCAATATACAATAGGATTTATTTTTCATTATTAAATTGCTTGCTAAAAGCATATGGTATTTCAGATGTGAACTTTAAAAAGCACAGCAACAACGGTGCAAGTAAACTAAAAAAATTCTAAGTCAATCTTCTGTTCCTCCACTAAGATTTTCAACAATGCTATTAAAATTTAGCAGATTTCTCAATAAAGAGAACAACCCAAAGAAAACTTAGAGATCTCAAAAATATCTCGGGCCAATGATGAAAATTTTATCTGGAAGAAAATAATTGATTACTGAAGCCCTAAGGCAATAAAGTTGCATTTCCCCTCCCCTTATACATGCACCAGTAGGACTCATTGAAGGGTAAAAGAAAAAACAAAACAAAAAATAAACCAAAAAGCCAAAAAAAATCTTCTAGAACTTGCTAGCTGGTTCACTGCACAAAGACGAACACCCCAAGATGGAGTATCTAGGATGATACTTACCATGTAACAAATTATACCACTGTCGCATTATGTATTCTATGTGTGTATGGATGCACTATTAGTCAGCATAATAGTACACACCACGCTAGCAAATGCCTGGTTGGAGCCATACGGGCGGATGACCAAAGGAATATCCAAGTAAGTGTCAATTCTCCAGCCTTCGTAGCCACATTCTAGACACCTTACATAGTCTTTCAGTTTGCCTTGATACAGCTGATTTATAAGATCGGCCTGAAACAGACAAATATTTAACAGTGCTTTAAACAAATGTAAAACAATGTTTCTTTAGCTTTAAAATAATAATTAAAAAAAATCTTGTAAGTCTTAACTGCATAGCTATGAAGTTAGAATTGTCACTTCCTAGCAGGACATCCATCTCTTGATTCTCTCCCCTATTCCCCTACTCCACCATTGCAGAAAATGTGTAAAAACAGCTTCTCAAAGCATGTTACATTAAGCTTCAAGGTATATTTTATGGACACATCTTAAGAATGACTAAAAAAACTACCAAAATTAAGTCTGTTTTTTAAAAAAGCAGGCCTGATCTTGCAGACATTTTTAACACTGATATTGCAATCTTTCCCTGCATCTCTGGAGGGAGGTGAAGAAAGATAGAAGAGAGATTTGCCAATCTACAAATATGAAAGTTGGCCATATAACAACTTAGCTACTTATCAGAATGTAGAATGTATTATGAATATACTGTCTTCTGTGTTAGAAGAGTGGGCTTGAGCTGCAAGAGCCCACAAATATAGCTAAAAAATACTGATAGCAAGGAAGTTATCACAAAAGGGGCTACATAAGCACTTTCAGTGCTTCAAATAAAGAATATCCAGAGTTCAGAATATTCCACTTTTAATTGAAGATGAAAATAGAAGTAACATTCAAAAATGTTTTAGTAGCATAGGTATTATACAAACAAGAAAATTGGCAACTACTAAGTACAAGATTATTGGCAGTCTACAGATTTTAGAGCTCACATTTTTCACAATCATCCTTAAAAAAACACACCACCGAATGAGTGGAAAAGTTTTGATACAATTACCTGTTCTGTTTGCTTCCATTTCTGCTCCAAAGCATCAAACATGACTCTACAAAGCTCCTGTACATCATGTTGCTGCCATGCTGTTAGAAATTGAAATTTATTTTAAATCAAGAGAAGCTATTTACCCAATACTAACTGTAGTCTGAGAATGCTTCCTAAAGCTATCAGTTTGTTTTTAAGTCTCTTCCAAGGTGTTTACAACGTTAATCACTATTGGGACAGCATTCAATTCCACAAGCAGTTAGCTTTCAAATTAAATTGGAAAAAAATAGGCAACCAACTTGCTGTGTGTATAAACAAGAATTCTGTATGTAACAATAAATAAGTATATGGAAGTGCTAACATACACCACTCTAAATTATAAAATAAAATGGTTCTGACTTATTTCATAGTGATTCTCCAGAATTCAATGAGGTGTTTTCCCCATACTCCCCATTAAGTGTAAGAACACTGGTTGTGTAATTACTCCATGGAAAAATTAACAGGTTATGGAGAAAAATTATACTATGTGCAAAAGAGTTTGATTTCATGGAATTCTCAATACTATTTTCTAGTTCACTGGAATGCATGCATTTGACACTCATGATTCAAAACAGATGCAAGTTTCTCCTGAAGAGATACCTTTTTTTTTTTTTTAAAGAAACAGTTAACATTTACAACTGCAATGACAGCTTAGTTACGAAACTAAGGTATTTTACTTTAACGGCTTAAACCCCTCAGATATTTATTTAAAAACAAAACAAATCACAACCAAGCAACAACTTAGGCCATTTTGCTTCCATCTGAAGTGGATTCTAATAACCATTTTTAATTATTTAGATATTTTTCCCCATCAACAGCACGTTAGGCCCCTAAGAGGCAATTACTGAAGTAAATCACACAAGCTTAATAGCTGCATATTACCTTCACTGCTATCCCATCCAAAACTCCGTGTAACATCTGTTGTTTCAATTGCTCTTTTTTTGCTGGTCTGCAGTAAAACAAACAGCCTTTGAAGCTGGTATGGGATACTTGTCACGGGATCCTCTTCAGATTCTTCAAATTCCCATCTATTTGCAACATTAGATATTTAACAATTAACAATGACTTGAAAATATTACTCAAAAAGACATTTAAATCAGCGCTTACTGCATTTCAAGAGGTCTGCCAGATTAGATGTCAACTGAAGCTCTGTTATTGGGAGAAAGTCAAAATAATTCTCCTTAAACAAAATTGCTTTCCATTTCTTCAGTGAATGACAATGCTATTCATTAAATGTACAAACGTAAAACGAACAAGTAAAATACTTTTGAAGCCATTCACTGCACAAATACAGACATGAACTCCAATTAGTATCACACTCCTTTTGAAGTTGGATCTTTTCAAGATGTGGAGAATTCTTTAAAAAGCTTGTCTATGCCACACCAATAATATTCTAGTATTTCAGCAAAATCTGATGGTGTTAAGCAGGTAACATACACTAGCCTATCCAGTTTGATATCAAGTATTAAAAGAAATCTTCTTCCTTTCCCCTCAGGATAACTTCTCTACTCACTTTCCTGCATTCTTGCATGTTATCCAAACCATTCTATCCACTTTGGAATCAAGGTTTGCTATTAACATTCAGATGCATTTCAATATTCAAAAGAGAAGACGTTTAAAAGGTTTTTCTACCACAATTTATCAGGACAGATAGCATATACTATGATACTAAGATCTATTTTGATCATGTATACTCACTTATATAACGCATTTCTAAATTCAGGAGTCATGAAAAGCGTTTGTAAAAGGCTGTTCAAGTAGCAAGTCATTGCTTGATTTACTAGACCCACATAGCCTATAAATACAAAAAGAATGATATGGAAATAATGTAAAAAGATGCCACATCACATAAAATATATTGACAATAAAACAATTGTGATTATGTTTACTCAAGAACTACATCCAGCTGATGTCATTTGTACTACACAAATTGAGGCAATATTACAATTGCTTACTTCAGTAAGCTTTAAAAACACAGTTTACCCAACAGAGATATTTTCTCTGAATTACACAAAGCTACTTAAATCATCACGAATCACATTTCACAATAATAAACAATATTTAATGTTGACTTCTCCACCAATGGAGACATAGATAACACTAAACAGTTTTAATAGTTAATTTAAGTATTTTACAGAAGTCTAGAATTTGTTAATAAAAATTTTGTAAAGTAGCTTGCTTATTGCCTAGCTGTCAACTACAAAATATCCTAGTTATAATGTAATTACAATTTGTATCAGTATTGGTTTGTATTAAAGCCTAAGAGCTATAAACCGAACATCTTGAGTGCCAATGCACATACATCTTTTTAAATCTTCAACAGTAACTAGAAAAGCTACTAAAAATTAGTGGCTTTTGTTAGCTGAAAAGGGAGATATCTGTATTAACCTTACTGTCATTTTAAGACTTTCTCCAAAGTATATAACATTAATAACAGCTGATAAGCAAGCAACATATACTGAAGCATCATGTAATAAATACACTTATTCATACACTGAAGCTCTTAGTATTAAATACATCTCAGTTTCATATTAGTAATGAAAAGGCAGCTACTCCATGCAAAACAGAATTTTTCTGAAGAGGCTAACTTTGGAAGCGTATATTTTATTTATTACTCTGTACACAACTCATCTTCTTAGTTTTGTCACACACAAAAAGTTATGTGGCAGATAAACATTCCTATCTCAAAAAAATCTCGAGCAAGAATGAACTGGTGTAATATGTCAGCTTTGTATCTGCTCAAAAAAACTTAGTACCAGGAATTAGTCTTATTACTGAGCTACAACTTTATGGACACATAATAGCATATACGAAAATAAAAAGCAAATGCTAATGCATGCTGCAGGACTTGGATCAACAGCTCAGCAAATGGAATAAGAACACCTGCCTTGAACAGGAGGGTTGGACCAGGTGACCTCCAGAGGTCCCTTCCAACCTCACTATTCTAGTGCTTCCCCAAAAAAAAATTACGAGCTGAGTGCTTGTAGAGAAGACGGGTAAGAACATGAAGTAAGAATCTAGAATAGTATGAAAATTGACAGGGGCGTTTCCAAACATTTCATGCGTGTTATGTTACAAGAATTTAGCATATCTGTCAATCTTCATACACAACTAGGGAGTGCGTATCTTGATAGCAAAACAGAGCTATGACCATGAAAAATATGAGATTCCAGCAGCTTCTTTTACTCCCCCTTCTGGCAACCACTTAAACTGTGCAACATTTCCTTTGAGCCAACAGACAGGGAAGGGCTGCAACACACAGACCACGGGAGGTGGCAGCAGCTGCTGGCTGGCTGGGCAGAGGCTGCGTTGTCCTCCCCTCTCTGCACAGCTAAGAGGGATCTCCCCTGGCACTGAGCTGCGCTCCCCTTTCCAGAGGGAGTCTCTGCTCACTGGTGAGGTGCCAGGCAGTGGACAGAAGAATCTCTTGGTAATCACAGTGGTAGCAGGGAAACCAGAACTGAGGGGCTGCAGGAGAAAGATTATAGCTAACACCTGGAGTGCAAAGATTTGGGAACAGCCCCTCTTACAAAATAGCATCAAGTACTCATTAAGCTGCAACTGAAAACACAGCTTGGGATGAGTACTTTTTGGTAATACAGTCACAACTTCTCAGCCACGGACACAGCAGTGGATTAATACAGAAACGGAGGGTCCCTGACAGTATGAATTGCACTCGCAATAGATATGGATGAGACAGAGCTCTTCTGCTTCCATAATGTAAGGATGTCATAGAAAATGTGATGGAAAATGCATCAGCATGGTGGTTCCCCCTCCCCTCCCCCCCCAATAAATTGGGGTTTCTTTTGAAAATCCTGAAGATGCTGCTATTTCAAAGTATACTAAAATAATAACAAATTAATAATGCCTTTACAAGAGAGAACATTATACCTGTGTCTGATTTGCTCAGGACTGAAGAATATGAATAGCTTTGACTGACATAATCACTGGTACAGCCAACAGAGCCTTCTCTTGGAAGTGGGCCTATAAATCTGTCTTGCACACAGTCATCTGTTGTACCTGATTCCTCCTAAAACATAAATGCAATTATTTTATGCAAAAATTAAACTTTTTTTTTAACTGAAGTACCTAGAAATTTTATTTCTCTCACAGCTAAGAAATCAATTTAATATACCATACATTTTTTACTTTTAACACAGCAGATTTACAGTTGTTTGTGTAACATTCAGTTCTGCCCTCCAAATTCCCAGCTCCTTCAGAAAGCATTGTTTGTGCTAGTGGAAGGAAATACCCTTTACAATACTGTATAATCAAATAAAGTATTCTAATGCATACAACAAGCAAGCTTGCAATTTATCATCTCCTATGTCTCAAGTTTATGATACTAAAATGCAAAATAGAATTTTTGTTCCTTTTTTTTTGGTATGAAAACTACAATTCAGTACTCCTTCAAAATCATCCTCAAATTCTGACCTTGGGTTTTATTTTATTTTTTTTTTCTTTTCCAGATGATGAAGTCCATAAAAGGCTAAGTAGGCCTTATGCTGACATAAGAGCTGAGTAATAAACCTCCATATATCACCGGTCTACCTGATCCCCAATTTAAATAAACTGTACCTATGTTTATCTTTTACTACATCACATATTTGAGGAACAGCAATTTTCCAATATTTTGTTACAGCAGACAATTGCTTGCAGAAACACTGATCACTTTTTTATTTTTAAATAAGGTAAAATTGGAAGCAGATAATTCTGCTGTTGATACAGCACTACCTTTTCTGAAAATTCCATGAGTGGCCTAACATTGCTTTCAAACAATCACAGGAAAAGGAACAAGTATAATTAAACCTGTATTATTAAGACTTATCTGTAAACATGTCAGATTAATTATATAATCTTACAAAATTATCCATAGCAAAGCATTACATAAATACTTGACAAGTATGAATAAAAAGTAACAATAAATCATTACTAGTGGAATTGGTCTTAATTCAGGATAAACCTAGAAGCATAACATAGCAATCTAAAAGCCTGTTGAGGTTCCTGAGGTAATAGCTTATCAAATTGGGCTATATGTTTCATATTTCATTTTCTGACATTATGACAAGAGCAATACACATAGCATACATCTATCGTCCCAGCACTATAGCTTATGTAGCTGAGTGAAGATTTTACATACCGATGTTATATGAGGTTGCTCACCATCTTTGTCTGTCAAATGTAGAAAATTCTTCTTCCCTGGCTCAAAACCAGCATCAAGAATAGTTTTGTCACTGTTCTGATCTATCGGAGTCTGTTAAAAAAAAATAAAGCGCTTTATTTTTTTAAACAGATTTATATGCAATTAACAGATTCTGTCCAAGTACATTGCTTGAAGTAGCTTCTGGCACACTAAGACAAGATGAAACAAAACATACTCATTAACACTGGAAGAACTTGGGGGCAGTTTAAAAGACAGTTTAAACTAAGTATTATAGTACAGTTTAATACTCAGAAAATGGACAATCTATTCAGGAGCCAAGACATTGGCCTGCAAAATTCCTGCAGAACAGTAAATCCTACAAAGCCTACATGCACTTTGTTTTAAAAAATTAAGTTCAGCAAGCACACGCATGTCATGAAATAAGCTATTTCTTAAAAAGAATCTTCTAAAGTCTTCTAAATGCATCTCTGAGAATCATATTAACCAAAAACAACGCTGATTTACAATAAAGCACAGAAATAACAGTCTTTTTTTGGTACAATACACTCAGACAGGTATAAGAAACACGGAAAGTTTCTCAAGACCACAGGAAACTGAGAAAGGGGGTTAATTATCATAGGAACTATTACTGAAAATACATACTGAAAATGAAAACTAGCATTAAATCTGAAGGATATTAAGCTTTGTTTACTGATTAAGTATGTGTATCAATTAAAAGCACATTTTGAGATTAAAATGTAGATACAGAACAGTAACGTTTAGCCAAATCAAAATAGCAGTGTCAGCCTGCTCTGGTGCACATACTGCAAGTTTTTGTTAGGATTAATGAAAAAAATTTAACTATGAAATACGCACTAGGCAATATGGCTAACATTTTTTCTGTAACGTGAAGCCTCAAATGTTTGTTATTAACAGGAAATAAAAAGCACTTTTGCCATACCGTATCAGTTACATTATCTCCATTTCCCCACACTAAATCAAAGGTTCCATTCACATAGCCCACTTTTGAAGCCACATCTTCAAACAGCTTTTTAAGCAGAGTGGAAGCTGGAAGGTTCAAAGTAACACGTTCATTCACTGTCTTTGAATTTGTGGTATCTTGTATTATACACAGCACTCTGGGCTCCTCAGCAGCACTTTCCACCTAAAATGACAGCAGGCAACAATTCATTGAGTAAAGCTAACAACAATTCAGATCTTAAATGAAAAATCAAAACAAGATTTCACCAATAAAATGTATTATATTTTATGACCTAAGGATCCTAGAGGACTTAGTTCTCTTATGTCTGCTTTCATAAATAAAGAACCCTTAACTTTTGGAAAACCTATGTCAAAATATGCTTCATTTTCACAGAACAAGAAAGAATCTGGATGGGTGGATCAATACATGGTGAAATAAACTGCTCAAGTTCAACACACAATTTTAGCCTTTAAGCAGACAGAAGATTGTCGAATCAGGAAGAGACTTTCAAATCATCACTTCAAGCTCCTTCAGCTTTGACATGGTCCTAAATGCTGTTGAGATAGAAATATACCTTTTATCATTTCTCGAAATGCAAATCATATCTCCAAGCTTCCAAATAATCTTGGAAGCTATCCATTAAAACAAAAAGTCTCTTCGTCAAGCCACCATCAATTTTCTTTTACCACATCCACTGCTGGGTGAGTCGCAGAAGAAATTCTTCTGCTTAAACACAGTAAGAAAATTAACATTGAGCAATGGCAACTAGGTAGTTCTCAAAGCACAGCAAAGTAAAGAAATCTAAACCAGCAACTTCAATATATTTGAACTCAGAAAAGTAATCTTGAGTGAAGAATGCAATGGAATAGAGGTAAAATTTTATAAGCCAAGAAAATAGCATTTTCCTAACACTTTCCATCACTGAAAAAAAAACCAGGAAGTCAAAGATCTGATGAAATACAATCAATCATCTCAGTTATCTAAAGGACTTGCACTTCTAAAACAGGGAATAACTAATATTTAGGTACAGGTCACACAAGAAAGCATGAGGTCAGTAAAAGGAAGAATTGGTCCCCAAGGAGTCAGCCTTTTCAACTTGTGACACAGAAAGTATTAGTAATGCATGTCAGACCACCCAAATCTCACTTCATGGCTAAATAGCACACCATCAAGACAAGAAAGGCAAACAGATACATGCAGCACTATCGCCACTTTCAGTGGATAAAACATTAATATACAGCAAGAACTGTGTTCATGCTAAAACCATCAGCCATGTCAAACATCTAGAGAATAAACCACTACAAAGAGCTAAACAACTTTAATGTTCCTTATATTTCTACATAATCAAACTCAACACAGATGACCAAAGTGGTACAGTCCCTTATGAAAGGTCTTAAATACCGAACCTCTTAATTTAAGAGGAACAAGCATTTTAGCTGATCCCTCTGTTCTCCACAATTTCAAGATCAGCCAACAGTCTTCATGCAACTCAAAAATGAAACATTAGGTAATGGCAGCATCTATTCCTAGCACCAGGAGGAAAAAGTTGATAGAGACAGGCAAATACAGCCACTTCTTCCCTATCCTAATCCAGATTGTGTTAGCTTGCTTTAGACTGATTTTTCTTAATTTAAAGCCCAACTTCCCTTAAGAATTTAAAGTACAATAAGTTTATCAAGGATACTGAAGATTTCAACACAGAACATTAGCTGCATGCTTAAAAATATGCAATGTACCACTTCCAGCAAATCTGCAACTTGTCAGCTTCATACATAACCTTGACTGCAGAATGCAAGGTTTATGAACTACTTTCCAAGAAGACATACAAAACTACCCCTGAAACATTAGCTACACATTAAGGAAACATAGTTCAAGAGTAAAAGCAGCTTTGATACATGTAGACTAAAGTTAAACTTCACTAGTGATTACTCCTCAGAATGTGTTCTTTCCTTTATGTTTTCCAGCACAGAGCACCCCCCCCCTTTTTTTTGATCAAACAATAGGCATACAATTTGAATCTTTCACGGTATGGTTATGAAAGAGAAATTTATGGCCCAGTTCAGTAGTCCGCTTTCCTGATTCTTCTGGAGAAGATCATCAGGAGCAAAAAACCAATAAACTCATAAAAGCACCTCCCATTCCAGCCTACAGACCTTGGCTTGCTCTGGGTCCAACAGGGCAGAGCTTAGAGGCATCTGGTACTACTCATACAGCTCCATCTAGAAAAAAATATGTTAACTCTAGTTTTAATAGCTCACCACATTAATTATGTACTGACCCTACATGAGTACAGCAGGAATAGACGTTCTCCATTTGAGATTCAATTTCTTTTTGTTCTGCCTTCTCATAACCAACACCACCATTCCCTTTCCCTCTGCAGAAGATACCTATATTCATAGGTATCATTCATATATTCATTCAAATCCTCCTACTCAAGCTTTCTCCACTGCTTTTGATAATAAATCAGCTCTGACTCATACAGAAAATAATTACACTCATAGTATCTGACGGATGGAAAACTCCATAAAGGAAATAAATTATAGAAGATTACAGAAGATTTGCTGGTTGGGTTGCTGGATGTTCCACGCCAGACAAATCCTCTCTTCCTCATTCAGACATAATTCTGACAGACTGAACTGGTTTAACTCAGGGATAGCATAGCAAAAGATATTAAGCCATCATTTGAGTTTTCACTGTTTCAGGCTCACAGTAAATAGGTGAAGCAAAGACAACCTCAGTGCAACTCTGTTCATATCTAACTTTGACATACACCATCTGAACTATCAGACTACGCAAACATCTTATTTGGGGCTTCTTAACAATAAAAATACTGTAAAAGGCAATACTGGCCAGTGATCAACCTCTGAACTACTCTGCCAGACCATTATCAAATCAATTCCACAGGGTAAACAAGAAACCCGATTTTTATCACTACATAATTTGGTATCCAATAACAGCTACACAATCATATTTTTTTGATAAAAAACTAGCAGGCTACAGAAACACAATGTAAAAGCATATGAACATAACAGCAGAAGCTTCAAACTGAGTAAGACTGCATTTAATATGTACATAATCTTGGTATTCAAGAACATGCACAAGAATTCAACAGCTCATGCTCCGGCTTAGAATGTTCATTTCTCAGCTCATGCTTAGAAATAAGTGCTACAGCATCATGCTGTTACTATATATCTTAGTTATTTAATAAAGTTGATTTCATCTGTCTACCTGTGAAAACTTCTTCTTCATTTCAGCAAAGATACTCTGTCTGCAACTCCAAAACATATCCTACAGTATATAAAAACAAAATTAACAAGTCATAATTCTTTAAAATAGTAACTGTTTTTTTTTTCCATGAAATCAGTTTTATAGTGTAAGTAAAAGAATTACTAAATTCCAAACCACCACTTGCAGAGTAACTTGAAAAGGAACACCCTCCAACCATTTTAACAACAGAACAAGTTCTCTATTAACATGTTAACATTTAAATCATTACCGAGTCATCACAAAATGTTAGTAAGTTGGGATGTAACCACAGACTACATTTCATAAAGTAAAAAAAGCAAGTGTAAAAAAACAATTCAGGAAGTAAATTCATACTATAAATTCCTTTGTTATATTAAAAAGGCCCTCCAGAGGTACACATTTTACCTGAAATGGCTCTAGTGCAAGATTAGCATATAATCCTGTAATTCAGTTTGGTATTGCATTTATAAATTACAAAGGTAGCCAGTTCCATATGAAGCTGTTCCTTCATGGCTCAATTATTTTCTCTAGGAAAGTTTGTATTAGTATGAACCCATTTTGAAGCATTCAACTGGAGATAATAAAGGGGTGAAATTACTGACTTCCCTTATTCCTGAAGCTCTTAAAGAAGAGTTTTCCGTAGTATCTATCACACCACCAAAATGCACCAATAAGCATTATAATCTGTTTTCCAACTACAGACATCAAATTAATTAATCTGAAGCACTGATTTTTTTATTTTTCCATAAAAGAAGAGAAAATGAAGAAATTTGTAAGTATGCATGACAGTAGCTTAGTAACTTAAGTTGCAGACCCTCCACTGCATAAACAGAAAAGCAAATGGCTACTTAAGGCTGCAGTTTGAGAAACCATTCTATGATTATTTTACCACAGAATTCTTCTCAAGTTAGTCTTTTGGTCAAATGGTTGGGATATTCAAAGTATGTTCTATATTATATTAAAAAATTGCAATTTCAAATGTTAACCTTCTAAAATATTAAAACACTGATACTTTCATCCCAAGTCGCTCCATCTCCCACACGCTCCCATTTGTATAGAGGAGACGAGGTTCTGAAACCTACACGTAGGAATTTTCCGACCACGTTTTACGCCAGTCTTGGAAAACAGCTTTTATAATACTAACATGTAAACAACAAACAGGTTGGATATTTGCAGACATTCCAGAGAGCTGTTCTACATAAGCATTTTCCTCATGTACCTTACAAAAAAACATATCAAATTGGTGATTTATATAGATATATGTTGATGCAATATTGACATGCAAAAGCACAGTGGTCTTAACACTGCTTTTAGATGTGGCTTGCCATTTTTCAGCTTTGAACCACTAAGTTCATTAAAATTCCACAGCAGGCATTTTACTAGCCTTATGTGAACCAAGTGCGAGAAACATTTTGTTTTCAAACGATGGAAGACTCTCCCAAGGTTTTAACTCCTGTTCCAGTTTTTATAAAATTTTCAGAGATTGAAACTTAAAGCTAAGCTCAAACTTCATGTACACTACTTGAAGTTTTTGAATTCCATTATTGCAAACGGAGAAGAAAAAACAACAGCATGAATCAGTAAGCAAAAATTACAAATTTCAAGTCAAGAGTTTAAATAACAGATGTGCAAAGTTTGGCTGCCAAGCAAAGTTAATGGCCTATTGTGACTTAAAATGATCACTAGTTTCTAATGTCCGCGCTCTATAAATAATTCTCACAAATCATGTTACAGAGGGAACACAAAGAGATCAGTAGCAAGTAGCAATGGTAAACATGTTCACATTCACAAAATGACTTGGATGATTAAGCCTAAAGCAGCAATTCTCAAACATCATGTAGCATCAGCAACTTAAGACCATACAAAATGCATACAAGTGACTATTGTCCATCATATTACTGCTAGACAAATTTTGGAGTGTGCATTCCAAGTCTGTGTAACTGACTGGGTGCAAGCTTCCAGCAATTAAAAATATAGTTAAATTTGGTAGCTTAAGTCACAAAAAAGTAGTCTGATTTTACCTCTGAAGTATCACTACGTAGAAACATGTAGACACTACAGTTCAACTGACCAGAAGTTTCAACTTTTTCAGTGATAACAAATTATTGCAGATCTGCCCCTTGAAAAACCACAACTATATTCCAGCAGTTTGTTCACCTGCTCCAAGAGGTCCAATCCATTGAACTGGACAAGGCATATTGGCAGCGCTATGTTTTGCAGAGAACAGGAAGGCCAAAAACTTTCACACAGCAAGCAAAATCACAGAGCTAGGTTACCATCTCCAGTCTAAAAGCTCCCTTCACCTTGCACATTCTGAACTATGGATCTCAGAGCCCTTACAGCTCACAACTCACTCATCCCCCCAGCTGGGCTAGTCATGTTCCATGCTTTAGCCAGCCCTGCAAAACTCTTCTTTAAAGGCCAGTTTCTCTGATACAGCCAGGTAAGCAGGTACATCCTCCTGGAAAGCAATAAAGTGGCTAAAAAATATCTTTGGAATGAGCAAATCATCAAACAGAAGTCCTCCACCACTTCTGACATTGCTGCAATTACTAACCTACAAAAGAAAACAGAAATCTGACACGTACTCGACTGCATTTTGGAGGAAAAAAGCAACTGTTTGAAAGAGAGTTTACTGAGTTAACTCTGTCAGAGCATCATGAGCTGTTACTCAACACAGGTACCTCTGCAGCTGTATTGTAGTTAATTAGTGAAAAGAAGCACCTAGAATTCATTATGAATGTCTGAACCAAAAAATATTTTTATAAGAAAGCATTTTACAGTACAGTTGTGGTAAAAAAATACACTTTTTCTAAACACTAATATAATGAGCAGAATCATTCTGAGCTCTTAACTTGATGCATCTCGTCCTACAACTTTTTCTGAAGCAAAAAAAACTTTTAGACCTTCCTTTTTGCTAGGAACAGGAAGGAGACGGGAAAATGAGAAGGAAAACTACCAAGTGGATTAAAAAATCTTGGAAGTGATACAATTGTTTTAATTTGAAATAAACATGTTTTTAACCTCACTGTTTATCAACTTTTAATACCCATTTACCTGTGCTGGATTAAAAGTTCCAAGTAACTTCTCCACCCCCACAATTACACTTAGAGATTTCAAAGGCATAGCGCAAGGAGATCTGCAGAATCACAGAATATCCTGAGTTGGAAGGGACCCATAAGGATCATCGAGTCCAACTCCTGGCACCACACAGGTCTACCCAAAATTTTAGACCATGTGACTAAGTGCACAGTCCAAACGCTTCTTAAACTCCAACACGCTTGGTGCAGTGCCTAATTCCCTGAGGAGCCTGTTTCAGTGTGCGACAACCCTCTCCAATTAGAATTTACAAAAATACTTTAGAAAGTTGTCAATAGAGTCAAAATATTAGGCTCAAAATCCACACAGGCTGGCCCAATTACGTCCCCCATTACGAAGCTTTAAGTCTAATTTCAACCTTGTGAACCTGGTGCTAACTCTAATGTCACAAACTGCTCCACTATTTCAACTCAAACATTTGCAGCACTAGATCCTTGGTTATATTGTTCCTCTCTGCTTCAACCTATAGCATTAAGCTATGTTTTCATCTCATGGCTTTTGATATACTTTAAAAATAATTAAATCAATACCTAAATGAGATACCTAAAATCACTCCAATTACACAATAATCATGATACACTTATGCAGTAATACGAACATATATTTTGGAAACTCAATACGTAAGACTGATGAATTTACAATGCACTAAAAACACTCCACACGTTTGAGGCAGCTTGAAGACTCTGAACGCAGCAATGCATCAGCTATACAAGGAGTTAAGGCTTGAATAGCTTCAACTGCTGCCAGAAGCAGCAGTCTTGCTCCCACCTGCTTACTTCTACCCCCACTATGTCCCCTTCCTTGTGCTGGTATAAATGGTCATGCACCTACATGTTAAGCTACCTCAGAATAACTAATGCTTCTTAAAATTAATCATTTCTGGTTAGTTTTTCATAGAACCATTCAGGTTGGAAAAGACCTCTAAAATCATCTAATCCAACCTTTAATCTAGCCCTGCCACGTCCACCACTAAACCCTGTCACTAAGCACTATATCAACACGCTTTTTGAAGGGATGGTGACTCAACTACTTTTCTGGGTAGTCTGTTCCAATACTTCCCAACACTTCCAGTGAAGAATTTTTTTCCTAATGTCCAACCAAAACCTCCCCCTTTTCAGTAGGTTAGCTTTAATCTGAGTCAGTCTTCTAGTTTCTTAACTGAATGCTTAATTCTCCTTGAAAAGCATCAAGCGATATATCAGTACCACGGAGTAATAGTAGCATTTTAAATATGCATATTACATATAGTATACTTAAATTACTAAATACCAAAACCACCTGAAAGCACTGCAACTGTGGTTTTTTTTGTTTTTGTTTTTTTTTTTAACCTGAAGACTGAAATTACACCCTCCATCCTTTGGTATGAGTCTCTGTAAATGTCAGTGCTGCTTTACAGGAAAAGATGAATATCTCCCCCTTCTGCTTTGAATGGCCTGGAAAAGCAAGAAGTGTCATTACTGCAGCAACCACATTGCTTTCACCCTCACCCTGTGTCTTCCAGCCTGCTGTAGATAGAAGATAACTGCTGGAAAGCATGGAAGAAGGCTGGAGCCATAATAGAGACTGATGGCCCTGGCCAGATGAACACCAAGAATGCTTTTCTCTGGTGGATGACCTGATGCAGACAGAAGAGGAATGCCACGGAATTCTGTAGCAGGGTCACTACATTCTTGTTTGTTTTGGAAAATAAGTTTATGTTTTCCTCTCTTCTGTCTCATGTAGATTTTGGACCGATTAGTTGTTTTCAAAGACCAACTCCACAGAAATGCTTCTCTAGTAACAAAGCTTAAATTAAAAAAGTTACTGTTTGTTCCCTCATTGAAGCAGAGCTTGCTTATAAACAGTCATTCATGGAATGGCCAAATTACTATTTTCTATATACGCTTCCAAGTCTAACATAACTTTCTGAACATGTCCAAAAACACACAGTCTTAAAAATATTGTGTTATTAGGCTAGCAATTACCTTTGATAGTTTGTTCCTACTTTTGTGGATTACTCATTCATTTGTAAAAAGCATTTATAAAAGTAGAAATGACAACCAGAAAAAGTTGGTATGGGGCCAGAGTAGTACATTTACCCAGGGTGTTTAAAGCACCCTGAAGGATACAGAGGACATGTCTGATGACAGCTGAATTAAGGTCAAAACCTTTGTTTTTCCTGTATTACAAAGGCTACACTCTAAGTTCTGTATTTTAAAAGACTTTATAAATATATCGTTTTTAAGAACATGTTAAAGAACCACCTGTCTTTTTACTCTTACGCTCTACTGGTCCTTTAAATCTGGTAAATTAAAGGTGATTCAAGATTAATTACTTCTCTTAAAAATTAGATGCAGCAACTGTCAATAAAGAAAGATGACAAATGTTTCCTCGTCACCCTACAGTTTTGACACAAAAACAAGAATGAAAAGAACAGATAATCAATGGATAAAGAACACATCTTCCATAATAACAGATCAAGTTTTAACATCTAAACCAGTTAAACACTGGACATTTTGATAACTTCACTCTTGAATCATTTAATTTCTAGTATTTTGTATCCAGACTAAAACAATGAGAATTAAATGTAAATGAAGTTTTACATACTTGCAAACCGTCTGCCAGCCTCTATACATCCCTTACAGTACAAACTTCATATTTGGATCTGAAACAGCCTCATCTTTCTACTGCTTCCGTTTGTTTACATCCTGTCTGCACCTCACTTTATCACCACGCTCATTTGTCTTCAAAAAATTCTGAAAAATCCAAGAACACCGTGAGATACATATTACACTTTTATCCATCGTATTGTAATCACATCATTTGTTTCCTGTGTAGAGTCCCAAAAACAGTGGGTATGCTTTCACACTTGCTCACCATTCCATAAAGCCCAGGCATACCACAGACTTTATTGAAACATTTTGCTACCATGCCAATAATCTAACGGACATTTTTCTGGATTAAGATTTACAAATACAATGTTAGCATGAAAACAAATCAGAGTGAGGGGAAAGATGGATTTTTCTGTTTGGGTAATTTTGAAATGTAATTTGCTTTACTACAAAATTACTGGAAAATATACATACAATTATTATTTTTTTGGGGGGGGGAGGTGGGGGGGAGGGACAACGGACAGACAGACATTTGAGATTAAAAGACAGGAATCCATAGTTAATTTTTAATTCTTTCTGTCAATCTGCTGCTGGTGAAGAGGAGAATCTGGAATAGCAAGGTGGACCAGCACAGATTCCTTGCGCAGTTGTCTAGCAGTATGACATGGAACAGTTACAGTTAAGAACATAAGCACCCATGAAGCCTGGCCATAAACTGAATCTGCTACCAGTACCACAAAGGATTGCAGGGAGAACATGGAACACTAAAGCAGAATAACTCCACAGAAAGCATACCTATGACTATGTACAAGGAAGAACCTAGATGTTTTCTCCATATAGTAATCTAATCTATCAAAATATTTTACTATAAACAAGAGAGGTACTACCATTAAGTTTTACCTGCTTTATTTTTTCTCTAATTTCAGTCATTATTACTGATCTCAACATAATACTTATACAAATCAGTAAGCTAGTCTGCCTTGAGTTCCTTTAGCTCCTGCAATATTGCACCAGACTTCTTCAAAAAATGCAACAAAGCTCAAAGTGAATCTGTTTTCAGACATAATCTACAGTGAAAACTTTCACGGTATATCAAATACATTTCTTACACATCTTCTAAAGCTAAAATTCACTAATCCTACAGAATTCATACATGTCACCTCATTTACTTGAAAGGCATCTTATTGAGAAGACACACTTAACATTCAGGTTCTGCTCCAACACCACTCCTTTTGCCATGCAACAATGTCCTTAGCAACTCAATATGCCCTTTCTAAAGGGTTCTGGTTGTGCACCTAGAGAGGAATTTACCTCAGATGAAGCATTCTGAGGAACTAGGGTACAATAAGGAATGCTTAACTATTTTACATAACTGCTCATCTAAAAATCTACTGTCATTTTTCAGAAGCACCCAAAGTAGCCTTACGGCCACACAAAGAGAGCAGTCACAATCCTCACAGGCTGAATTCAATCAAGTGATTTTTACCAGTTTTATCCCTTAATTCTTTGAGAACAAAGACGCATCCTTTTTAGAAGTTATTTCAAGTGCCAGTGCTGAGCAACATCATTTGTTTGACGCAAGCTCACTGCTTGCCAAACACTGCAAAAACATGAACAAAGAATATACTACACACTTTCACAGTGGCTAAAACTGTGATCAAGTTGGACACCCTTCTACCTGAAAGCTTACGAGAAAAGTTTAAAGGTATCAATACTTCAGTTATACTGCAACTGCATTGTTTTGAGAATATTGTTTTATTCAAGACAAGAAAAATACAGTAAAATGCTAAATATGGTATGCTTTCAGGTGAACTGCTTATTCATTTTCAAAAGGGTGAAGTGTAAAATACCAGCTTTAAGTGTTTGCAAAAGGAACCAAAGACATTTTCGAACTGAATAAAAAGGCTGAACATGTAACTCAATCGCTCAGTTTTCCAGCAACATATCTTTCACGCTTAAATTTCTTATATAAACCCCAAAATATTTTCAAATATGGATAAAAAAGCTGGATATATGAGTAACTACACATATTTTGGGCACTACTGTATCCATTAAAACATACTGGGAGAAAGGTTTAAAATAAGACTTTCTTTCACAATTTAATTCAGACAAGACCAAAACCTATAAGTCAAAGGTAACAAAGTCAAAGTGCAGGTCTACTTAAGTTCCTTATGTTAATAACAATATACTCTATCAGCAAAAGGAAGTTGAATGACTTATCATTGTCATTTATCAATGATACTTCCTATCCCACTTATCAATTTGTGGGATAAGAATATTCTTATTTTAAATAAAATGATCTACACTGATCTAAATCCACAGGTACTTCAGTTTTAAAAACAGAAAAACAGAATTATTGGACTTAACCTATTTAAGAATGACAACTAACAAAGCGTTTAAAGTTTTTTTCTTGTATACTGAAATTCTGAGCTGAAGACGGTTTAGAATTTCATACTGACAGACATTTATTCTCTGCCCCCACATAATTACTTCACAGCTCAGAAGAAAGTCTATTACTTGTTTGATGAACAGTGTGTAACTGCACAAAAAATGATTGTACTGTACTCAATTGATATAGCAACTTTAATCACTGGTGACCCACACTAGCTAGCAGCACTTACAGACTGAGGTTCCAGTATCGAGTAGCTACCTCTTAGGCAAAAACTTATCATGATCTCAAAGTGCCATTAGATAATTATCTTGATCAGTTCTCCCGTACTACAGATTACATACCCAGATGTATACAGCATGGGGAACTAGTGTGTGACTCTGAGAAGCTCAGTGATTAAACTAAGCATGGAAAGACCTTGTGTGCTACTTTCACATCTCATTCACCAAACTACAGTACTGAGTATCACACAGATAGTGTCTGTTTGCAAGGAACAAATGACTCAACGGACTTCTGTTTGGATTTTGTTTCCTAAATTTGATTTCCCCATTTGCTTGGCCAATGAAATAGTCAGATTTTCACAATCACACCTTCATACTTTACGACCAAAGCTCACAAAAAAGAAAGTAAGGACTAACTGATATGCTACCCAAGCAGTAGTTACTTGTGGAGTATCTTAACACACTGGAATGAAAGAACCCAGGTGTCATCAACACTGAAAAGAACATCCCTTCACTAAAAGAAGTGCAAAATATCTTACTCTGATTCCTGTTCTTCTAACAAAGTTAATGCGATACCCATCAAGAAACATCTTTTATTTGTTCAATGCGGGAGATTAAAATGGATTAATTAGTGTAGGGATGAAAAGACTCACGTTAGTTAGCTGAGAAAACTCACACAATCTTTTGATTAAATGGCAGCAAGTAAAAAAGCATATATAGTTATTTTGACAAGTGTACTCTGTCAAGTTCATGCTGGAACTTGTTGAGAAAGAATCTGCATAGCTTTTAACTAGTGGCATAGACATTTCGGAAAGTTTACAGCAGAACCTACTTTTTATATTGACTGATCCTATGAGCCTGGGCAATACTCCCTAAGTTGACACATCTTGGTCTTCAACAGGAGTTTCTGTAAAATTTACTGATCTTGTCAGTAAACAAACATGTGATTCTACCTTTCTTGCCAACTGTGTTGATTAGAATATTGCATTTCTCTCTATTTGAGGTAGATTTGCCAAATGTAAGTTTCAGGTCTACTTCTCAAACACTGAAAGTCATTGAAGTGTTTTCCCTTCTAATAGCACCATTTTCTTGCTTCCATGGCTATCTTTATATGCCTCTTCCTCCCTGGATAACTGTTTCACTAAACTAATGGGGGGAAAATTTACACCAAATAGCAAAGCAATTCTTAAAGAATGTTTAGCATTTACTACTAGGGTGCCCTGTATGTGACCCAATGACTTCTGTTTTACTGAATATAAGAACACTAAATTGAGTGCTTTACATTTCAGATGAAGAGAGAAAAGGAACTGAGTATTGGAAGGAAAGGAAACATGGAACAGTTTGTACAGAACCCTGGTCTCAAGAGGAGGAATACTTATTCCCCCCATCATGAGGAATCATTGGTCACACAACTATTGAAACAATTATGAAAGTGTTAGGCAGTGAGTGGCAGAAATGCAAGAACTAATTTACTAAATGCCTGTATAGCTTGGGCAAAAAGCTTAATATAAACATTACAACACTCAGCTATTAGAAAGTGCTTTAGTACAGCTGTTCCAAATGAAGAACTTTATGCCAAAGTTATGAGCAAGAGAAAATTAAGCCCTGATTACCTGTACCTTAGCATTGCAAGCTGAATCTAGGCAATGCCCAGAAGAAATTTTTCTTATACTACTATAAGATATTCAAAGGGCAGCAGTGGAACTACTAGTATTTTGTATTCATGAAAACACAGTAGTACTCCTTAAAAAATCTAATAAAAACAGCAATCTGAGCTCCTGTAAGCGCAGATATACAAACTAAGGCTTCAGAATAACCTAATACTTCTCTTCCTATTCTTCCAACAAAGGCTGTTAACATTACAGATGCCTCCTATTACCAAATCTACTGTGGCCTCACATAAGCTTGTAGACAAGAACCAAATCCCTTTTCCCATCCACTCCTTTAATTGATTAGTCATTCCCCAAGATCAGCCTAAAGCAAACTTCAGATTTTTCTTGCTCCTTTACACTGGAATGTAAAGGAAAAATATGGTTGTGTACTCATCTTTGGCAGACGTTGGTTCACATCCCAGTTGAATCTTTGAAACTGCACAAGACAGCCAGCTAGACAAGCGATAATTACTCAGCCCTTTGGGAAGGGAGAAAAACATGGAACTGTAATCCTTTATCCACTCCCAAAGGGTAGAACTGAAACTCCGAAAGACCTGCTTTGTCTCCAGCTGCTACTAATGGCATAATAGGAGTATTTAGAAGGTGGCTGTTGAGAACTCAGACCTGGAGAATTCTGTTTACCCGTAACTCAGTGTTCTCTGCAGTGAGACTATTAGTGAATCTCAAAAGGACTTAATATGAATGCTGTAGCGTAATATTTCTTAAACTTCTATCACTGAAATAAAATGAGTACATACTGAAAAACACTTGAAAAGTCGAAGAAAGTTCTCTTACGACATGTATCATCAGAGGGGCTTAGCACAAATAATCTGTTTTTCTCAATTTGATTTCTTATATTCTCAGAGAAAATACCATCAGCTTCTAGAAATTTCAAAGTCTCATAGAACTGATGTTGTTCCATTCCAGTTACTTACAAAAAGCATAGGGGCCCAGTGAAGAACATGAAAAAACATGCTAAGTGGCTCATAGTAGCACTATCTAAGAAGTTTATAGATTTCATGCTCTATGCTTAAGATATCCATATCTATAATCACATATATTTTAAGTATTCATCTTCTTTCACCCGTATTTCCCCTCTCTGCAGAGAGAAGTGCATGCAAAATCCCAGTCCAATGAGTCTGTTAAAAATACTCATCTGAATCATACATACATTCTGAATACAGCTTTAAAGCCAACAGGGATACTATTAATACATATAACTAAGGAAACAGCCTCAGCTAAATTCTTCTATTAATCACCTTGCTGTTCCAGTTAACTACAATTGCCACAAGGTTTTTCCTGCCAGTCTCCTTTGCTTTTACATTTTCTTTTTTTTTTTAATTACTTAAGTACACTAGCTCCTGTTTTCTACCCCTTTTCCTAAATTTTTGTAATTTTTTAAAAATGGAATATTTAAGCATACTAGCTACTACATTCCATCCCTTAAGTTTCTGGAGATCTTCTTCCTGATAAGACTTAATGTACTCCTTTGAATCTTAGCATGTAAAAACAAAAAAGGAAAAGAAACAAGAGGTACACTTGTCCTGACTTACCTGTACAATTCTATGCATGCAATTTACGTCTGAAATTCAGAATTTTATTTCACAGTTGCTCCCAAGGATACCATTTAATGATCACCACTTCGTTTTACTAAACTCTACAAAACTGAAGCCCTTACCCCCGACACAAAGCCTCACAGACTAGTGACACTCTGTTCAACAACAGGAAGGGTTTGAATAATTTAACAGAAAAGTAAAATTGAAAAGTCAGATAAATACGTAAGCCTACCTGCATGTGAACAAAAGTTTCTGCTAACATTCCCCTGTGAACAACTACTTCCCACCATGTCACACCACGGCTCGAAGACTCCTTTCCCTGAGCAGTATCTCTCCTACTTGACACGTGTCATTCGCCTATCGCTGCAGGACAGAGACTTAGCCTTCCTCTTCCACGCAGGCTCTTATCTTTAGTCTCTGGCCAAAAACAAACCTTCTCCCTTCCTCCCAGCTGCAAGGCGGCGGCAAGGGGCCTACCCTGCCGCAAACACGAGCCACGGCTCACTCGGGCCGCGCTCCCTCCGCAGCCGCAGCTCCAGTGCCGCGGCGAGCCCTGCCCGGCTGCCATTTGGCACTTCGGCCCCTTCTTTCTTTTCCCTTTCCCCTCCTTCCCCTCCCCTCGGGCACCCGGCAGCCAGGACCTGCCGTCCCGCGGCGCCCCCCCCCCCCCCCGACGGGTCCCGCTCCGGGGGCGGCCCTGCACCAGACCCCGACCCCGGGGGCGGCCCGGGCCGTAGCCGGGCGCAGGCGCCGCCATCCCGCCGGGCCCGGAGGCGGCAGCAGGCAGGCAGGCCAGCCGGCCTCCCCGCGTGCCGTGACACAGACAGGTGTAGCGCCCCGGCCGCCCCCGGCCCCGCCGCGGGCCCAGGCCCGGCCCCGGCCTCCTCTGCTTTTCTTCCGTTCCCTTCCGTTCCCTTCCGTTCCCTTCCCTTCGCTGCCCTCCCCACGCCGGCTCCCGTTCCCCCCTGCCTCCGCGCAGCCCCCGGGCGCAGGACCTCCCGCCCCCTCACAAAGACGGGTCCTCCTTCTCTCCCTCCCCGCACGGAGCCGAGCCCGGCAGGGCCTCCCGGGCGGCCCCGGGCGCCCCACACGCCCCAGGGGCCGCCGCCGCCGCCTCCCGCTACCCACCTTGCCCGCGGCCCCTCCACCTCACCTCTTTGGGGACGAGCTGGTTCTCCTCGCTGGGCACCATGGCCGGTGGCGCGGCGCTGGGCCCGCAGAAGGCAGAGCCGAGCGTCGCCGTCGTCGTCAGCAGCGGGAGGCGTGGGGACGCCGGCGGCTCATCCTGCTCCTCCTCCTCCTCCTCCTCCGCCGCCACCGCCCCAGCCGGCGAGGGCAGCGCCGCAGCCCCCACCCCCTCAGCCACTACCAATCAATGAGAAAATGGCCGACGGCGGCGCTCTCGCGAGAGGCGCCCGGCCCAGCCCCAGAAGCGGTCACAGCCGCCCGCACACCCTGGCTGGCGCTTCGGCCCGCCCCTCCCAGGCTGGGGTGGCGGCTGCTCAGCGACTCCTGTTCGCTCTTGAGGAGCGCGTAGTCCCCAGTGGAGCGCGCAGTGTGAGTCCTACAAGAGGCCGCGTGGCAGAGCCCGGCCCGGCCCCGCTGCTCCCCCGCGCTCAGGGGCCGTAGCTGCCGTCCTCGGCCCCCGTTCCCATGCTCCATAGAGCGTCTCGTCGCTCCAGCCCCGCCGGTACGGAGCGGGGTGCCCCCTTCCCTTTTCCTTTCTGGATTTACGGGACACGAGGGAAAGAGCAGTAGATGATTAAAGTTAAATTGTGCTAGGTAAGTGGGAAGGCTGCACGTGAGGCTTCATGCCCGGCAGTCGCCCCCGTCAGGCGTGGCAGAGGCTCGATAAGGGCAGCCGGAGCTCTGGCTGCGTGTGGCAGCAGGGCGGGAGCGGCCGCCACCGCCTCAGCCCTGAGGTAACGGCGGGGCTGTGACCAGCCGCGGCGTGTGCTGCCCTTTAAGTGAAGGTTTTTGTTTATTTGTTTTGTTTTGTTTAAAAACTGTGTGTTGCTCGCTCTTTCTGCCCTCTTAGGTGTAACTCGCCCTTAATTGAGTGTGGGATTTGGAGACCAGGAGAAAGAGCAAAAGAGATTAGGCCTGACCCTACTAATACATGTGTGCTTTTCTTGGTGCCCAGAAGTTGTTCATGGAGTCATGTTGTGAAACTAAGTGTGTGTTCACTTAAGTGTAAACAGTGTCAATCCAGGGATAATGGAACACTTTCAAAAGAAATAAAAGGGTATTTCTGTGGTATCAGTTAACTGTTGCTTTTTTGCCTGTAGCAGGTCTAAATATATCTGGTTGGCATGTGAAAAGCCAAATATTAATCTCTAGAATAAATAAAATGTGTATTAAAAGAAAAACAATTATACTGTAATGTCTACTTGACTGTGAAATAGTTTAGGTGGAAAACAGTTAACTAATGAAGAATGGTAGGTGATAGTTGGACTTTTTTTTGAGAAATACTTTATTCTCATTATTTTAGTGTCCTCTTGTGGAAATGTACAGAATTGAGGATTTTTTTTTTCTAGCCTTTTGCAAAGAAACTTTACATTTGGGGCTAATTTTTGAAGCTTACTGTATTGGAGACTGATGGAATTTTATTGTAAAAACTACAATTAAGTGACCTCTTCTCTCTTTTCATTTTTAGTCTGCAGTGTGTAACTTCTTGGCTTCTTTTCTGTCATCCTGCCTTCCAGAAGGTGAGCTAAGAAGCATGTTTTGCAGTCAATATGTAGTTGGGGACACTTAAAAAAAAAATTAAAAAAAAAAAAAAGCCCTTCAAAGAGGTCATTTCTGACAATAGCAATGTCAGTAGTTTTATTTTTATGTTAGAAGCATGCTGCGATAGATGCTATGTTTCATAGTTTCCATTAATTCTGCTCCTGGAAATAAGCACAAATATCCCTTTGAAAATTTACATGAAACAATTTTTCAACATGGTTTTTTTTTATATAACTTAATGGGGTCAAATTGTTTGTACAGTAAAGGCTGGTAGGCCCTTTGGAGAGGAACTCTTGCCTTCTGGTTTTAAAACATGTAGCCCCTTAAAGCCACTCATCTTACTGAGACATTTGAGCACTACTGCAATGAAATCAAGTATCAGTATGGGAATAATGTGAGTCTCTTGCTTTTATGGATACTTTGTTAGCACAGGGTTATATAGATAGCATTAACCATTTAAAAGGGGGAAAACTGTGATTTTTTTTATATAGGAAAGAAAGTATAGAATTAATGAACTCATCTTCTAGAGAAAAGGATTTTTTTATTAATTCAGCTGTGTTGCTGATTAAAAGGATTTATCTTTCTTTTAAGGGGGATTTTTGCAATTATCTTGACAGGAGAAAAGGTAGAATTGCAGAAAAAAATTAAAATTTTATCAATGTTTGTAGGTATTTGGAGAAGCACAGCCTTCTAGTGATCTTCTGTTGTCCAGCAGTATCCAAAGATCCATGAAATTAGCAAGCAAGTAGTTGAGTTGAAAAGCCAGACCAGAGGCATAAACTTGCAATAGAAGGTGATAAAATCATCAGAGTACTGGGTGGCACTGGCAATGGAATGTGACCATCATCTGAATGTTGAGCTTAGTGTTACTTTTTTTGCATGTGTCTCTTTCAGGGACCAAAAATTCTGAAGCTTGAGGGATTCTTCCTTTTGCATTAGGTACTCAAAAGCTTTCAGAAATGGTATATTTGAAAGTTCTTTTTCTGAAGTGTTATGGTTTTTTTTTTCCCTGCTCTTTGAGCTTAACAAGGGGCAAAGCCATGGGACTCAATGACTTTAAAATATATTGCTCTGTTGGGATAACGAGATAGCAACCACAAATACATGTCTACTGGGTAAGAGTCAGGATTTCTTTTTTTAAAGAAATGCTGTTAGATCCTCTTGCCAGCCTTATACAAACATCTAGTGTTGGATGGGTACGTGAAACATCTTGAATGAAGTAACAATCTCTAGTTAATAATTATATCTCCAGAAGCTTTTGTAATTTGTGTGTTAGAGTGTTTAATCTCTTTATATGAGCCTTATTAAAGAGCAATATTCAGAACTCAGGTTTCATGAAGGGAATCTCCTAGTCCTTTATAAAGACTGATTTAGCACACCACAGGTTGTTATTAATACAAAAAAAGAACAATCAAATTATCACACTAAAAAGTGTGCTGGATTTGTGATTACAGATAAATTTTTTAGCCTATCAATTGTCAAACTATTGTTCAGAGACTCATTAATGAGAGTCACAAGTGCTGAAGTCAGATTTCAGTTGGTGACACTTCACTAGTTTTAGTCAATACAGAACTTATCACACTAACGCATGAATCATGTTTATGGGAATGTAGTTACACAAAATCAATACTAAATAGCAGGTCTTTATTATAAGCGATGGTGAACTTAAATTAGCCTGTGGGAATCGGCTACCTCCCACCTCCACAGCCTCTTCAAAGTTTATGCTTTAATCATTTCTCCTTCTCTGTAAGAATGCTCATGCTCCTGTCTCAACACTTATGTCCAAGGCTTGAAGAGTAATGAAAAAGGTTTCAAAAACTAAATGGAGGGAGTGTTGCTACCTTGTTCAGATACATCTGGTGGTGTGCCAAAAATGCTGGGGGTGTAAAATCTTAAGAAAACAAGCAGATTTTGGAATACGAACTGATGTTGTCTTTCCCCAGGTAATGTTATCCTACCTTTTTCAAACAGAACGTGTATGTAAAGAGGATTGTGTAAATGAATATCATTGACATCTGCTCTGAAATGCTTCACGTTTGATTTTTCATATAGGCTGTTGGTGGAAGATCATTTCCTATTTCAAAAGTTGCTGGCCTTATTTGTAGCTTTCCTCAGTATTCTTGTGTTAAAAAATAAAAAAAGTCCCAACAACAACAAACTGAAGTTTTCAAACCTTCACAAGTTGCTAATGAATATCAGAATGACATAGATGTATTTGCTAGCACAAGAAATGTGGCCAATGTTGATACAGTGTTCTTTTAGACCTCTTCTTAGGTGTCAGCACTTTATGGAAAACTAGCTGAAAGCCTCTCCCCTTTTCAGTCTTTGGCAAGTCTGCCTCTACTGATAGAAAGAGATGTGTGAAAGTTCAGGATATCAACCCAGCCATTAATTGCATTGCTTGTTACTTTGCTGTTTGTGCCTTGAGCAACTGTTGCAGAACATGAAAGTTGTGAGGAATTTCTCTGAAAATCTTAGGGTATTATTTTGCCCACTGACTGCCCCATCCAGTCCTTTCAATTTAGAAAAAAATGAATCATCCTTTGGATTGATGAGGGGAGAACACGAAGGAATTAAGGTGAACAAGTAGAATTAATGCAAGGTAAAGAAGACAGTTACAGAATTCTGTACCTTTAAAAGTGCTTTTTGCTGGATTTCTATTTCTGGGATAGAAAGCTTGGATAGATAGCTCTAGATTTCTTGGATAGATAGCTCCCTAAATATGAAGCAGGCCAGTAAGAGGCTAAAGAACAAATTGAGATATTTAAAAAAGGAACACTTGTTACTTTTAATCCTCTTGCAATTGTTGTTAGAAAGGGGGTTTTATATTCTAGCATTTTGGATTGTTTCTTGAATATTTTGAGGCTCAAGAGTGGGAATAAAAGTACTTAAATATAAGGCATCTTTAATTTTCTGTGATCTGTAGTTTTCCATGTCGAAAGAACTGTATGCAGGGTTTTGGGAAATAAAAACTATTTCTACGAGTGGAGAGTGCTGTGGAAAACATAAGCCTTAAGTGGGAGATTTGCTATGGAAAAAGTGTTCTTTCCCTTCAGAAAGACTGTCATAGGAGGTACTCTTGAGTCTAGTAGGTGGGTAGGCAAGCAGCTTTCTGAAATTAAACTTCATAACATTAAGAAAAAACACTCAGTTTTAAGTTGAATGCCAAACACTGTTCTGCTGTTCTTAAACTGTGTTTTCTGCTTTAATCTTTATGAGCGTGCATGTACTTTTCTGTCCTCTGACATTAGCATGTGCCAAGATCTTCTTAATCAAAACCAGTAGAGGATTATTTTAATTAATTATTAATCAGCAGCCAATATTCACTGACATTTTGTTAAAGATTATCTTCTTACTTTGGTTTCAAGACAGTTTTCAGATATTAGTTTAGGATATTAGTTTTCTTTTCTGTGATAGCATTAATCTTGTTTGTGAATTCTCACCTGGGTTCGAAAATGAAATGGCAGTTCTTAAGAGAAATAGAAATCCTGCACAGAATTTTGCAGGACCATGAATTCCTTCATTAATTTACATCATCTTGACTTTTCAACATTACGTACTTAAAACTACAGAGTAGTTTTTAACACTAGTAGTCTGAACAAAACAGTTCCGGGGGTTAGAGCTCTTGATGTACTTGTCAAAATGTTTCTGGTGTTACTGGGAGTAAAACATGCACTAGCAGGCTGATTTCCACTTTGTGGTGTGAGTTTGGAAACAGATGTGGGCTGGAATCATGTGGCATTTGAGGGAACCCAACAAATCTCACACTGACTTTACTGGCTTAGGCTCACGGCCAGGCTGCAACTTTTCTGTCTAAAATGTGTGCAATAGCTGGGAAATCTGCAGTCTCTCTATATGTGCAAGACAGTAGAGATTACTTCATACATCCTTTCTGGAATCTGGGCTAGTATGGTATCTAACCCCCCTCCTCTAAGGCTGGGGGTGGCAGGGGGAAGGCATCTCCATGATCAGCAACATAGCAAAGGCTTACGTGTAGGAAAAGAAAGGGTTGCCTTGAACGCATACCATGCTGGTAATGTCAGTCACTGAAATGGTCCTGTTATGTCAGAGGTTCAGAAAGAGCTTAGAGTGACATGGATGGTATATTTTAAAACACTTACGTGCATGAGGAGAATCACCCTAAGAGTGCAAAGGCAGCACTGAATAGGAGAATGCAATGTGCAAAAATCAGAGCAGCTTAGCTTCATATGGAGCCGCCCTCAGTGTAGACACTCACAGTATTTGTCGTTGCCCATGGGTCCAGGGGAGTTAAATAGTTCAGTTTTGCTTCAGGGGTTCCCAGCGATGCTTTAGATTAATTCAGGTGACATTTAATATTACAAACAAGTGCTAATTGTATCGCTTACAGCTGTTTGGGCAAGCAGGGGGTGTTTTCCCATCCTCAGTGAGCACAAACAGAGCATTTTCCTCATCCTGGACATCAGATCCCAGGTGGCCCCTACCTGGGTGGAACGTTTCCCTCCCACCTCCTTTGGGGTGTCATGATTACCAGTGTCACACAGTAGCTCCCAGCTGTGTTACCCCATCCCCTCACTGAGGGGAGGGAAGGAAGCGCAGCATTTTGCATCTTTGGGTGTGCAGTCTCGTGGTGCTGGTAACCACAAGGGATGCATGCCCTGGGTTGCCTCATGGTGTGTCTGCCTTTGGTCTCTCCTCCCTGCCCAGAAGACCTGCTCAGGAGGACAGCAGGAGGGGGCTGTCACCTCTCCCCATTTTTCTGTGGATACTGCTTAGTGACCATGTTTGACACCACTCTTTCTGCTTTACTCTGTGCCTTTGCTAGTCCTTTCTTCCACTGGTGATGGAAGAAACTTTGTGTTTGGGGTGGAGTGGAGTTGGGCTGTTTAACTGTTTGAGGATTGCTGGGGGGGGAGTGATTCCTCAGCTGTGGGTCATTCATTCTTTCAGGGCTCCCTCCTGTCTCATCACTGTGTGTCTTTCAGCTTGTGCAGTCTGCAAAGCAAACATCATGTCCCCGCAACTCATCATGTCCCCGCAACTCACCGTGTCCTGCAGTGAGGCATGCATAAGGCAGCTTTTATGTTGTACATGCACAGCTGTTGGGAGGCCTGGTCTAAAACCTGTGGCTGGCTCTGTGGTCCTCCCAGCTCAACCTTGTCCTCATTTTGCAGTCAGCTGTCCCCTTAACATCTTCAGCTTTCTGGGGCCATAACGCACAGTATGCTATGGGGGTTGCTGAACTTTCTTGCGTGAATTAATGTAGCTTTTTACCTTTGGCAACAGCAGAGGGAGCTGCCAGAGGTCTTGCATAGTATTTCAAATGTCAGCTGCCAGTATTGAGCAGCTGCCAGCACTGCAGCTCTGGCAGGGGGAGTGTTAGTGTGGACACAGAGTGAGTCAGGCTGGGCAGGAACTTGTGTACACAGTATCTATCCTGAGACTGGTAAAAATCTCCCAGCAAGTTGTCTCCTGTGTTGCTTGGGTCATATATGAGGAAATACTACTGGCTCTTGACTGAATCGGAATCACAGGTGTTATGTATTCAGAGTTGAATGTAAGTAGTTTGTCAGAGTGTGGAGTCCTCATCAATAAAGTTATCTTGTGGAATTAGTAGTCTCTAGAAGTGAAAGGTTAAAGCAAAGCAGTAGGTAGTGAGTCTTAAGAATGTAGTTTCTTAAAAACAATCTCATGTTTGCATATATTTCAATTTTAATGTTTTTATTGACTTTTTCTTTTAAATGTGTGCAATACATCTGTTAGGTGGACTGAGTTAACATGGGAAAACAATAAAAAATTGTAACTACTGTCCCTGTTTGTTGTCACTGCCTTTATAAGAAGATGCCTTTGGAGAGCAGATGTGTTTCTTCAACATTTGGATCAGAACTGACTCTGAAATGTGTGCGTATGTTAATTTAAGTCTCCTAATTGCTGCTAGCATGGGATGTTAATTTCTTTCTGTACTGTTACTTCTTTGCACTGAATTGTGTCAACTGTTGTAAGTTACATGCATACCTGCTTGCCTATCACCTGTGATTTAAGCCTTGTTTGTTAAGTGGGCCTAATAGATGTAAGCATGTCTAACAGATGTCCAGATAGAGGCAAATTCCAGGTTGTTTGGATTCGGTTCAAATCCATTCATGGGGCTTGGCTCTTCAGCAGAGGGTTATTTTACGTGGTGAGGTTAAAGGAAGAGGGTTCATTGGACTTATTGTTTGGCTGGTTAGTGAAGTGGGGTGCATCTGTGGAATGCAGGGGTGTGTGAGTTACAAGGGTCTCTATGCCACTATAGATACAAGATGCAGGATACTGCGGTATTTGCTACATCTTTTTCTTACATAGTGAATCTATGACCGTCTTGGCACAGGAAATGTGCATCTTTCATTCCCTATGACTTTGCATGTATGCTGGTTTTGTACTCCTTATGGTAACAAAGACTTATACTAAGATGCCCAAATCAGTTTTACAATACTAAAAGCTATGTAGAATTGAATTTGGATAGTACCGGTAATGGCAACACTTATTGGAAATTGAATTCCAAGTCTGCTGGTAGGAATGCTGTCTACTACGGCAAGAATAAGTCAAAAGCATGCGTGAAGTTTTTGATGTCCTAGGTTTACCGTGTACGGGAGAACTTGCATTTACTGCAAAGCATTTACTGTAAAATTCTATTCTGCATCCAAGATCTAAGATGTATCGTGAATTTAGGATTTATTTCTTTTTTTTTTTTTGTCTAGGAGCATTTTCTGAAATGGATAAAGAGGCAGCCTCAGATCATCAGAAGATTATTTCATCAAAACTGCCCAAGAAGTTATAAATAAAGATAATAGGATAATACTACTTTCTTTTACTTTTTTTCTTCCTGACTGCAGATTTCTAGGAAAAATAAAAGCCTGACCATTACATACTTTTTTTCTGATAATACCCTGACCATTCTTTTTTCTGTTCTTCCTTATTTTATTGCTGCTACTTCAGCCTCTTCCTGTGCTTGCTAGTCTCAGGATTTTTCCAAAGACAGGCTGAAACTATAATGACCAGGTTTTTGTTAATCTTCTCTTTATATTCTCATGTTGTTTATTTTCATGTCTTTGAATTTATTCAGAATGACCAATATACTACATGTTTCAGGAATGAAGCAGTTAATTAATGAAGCTTTTACTACCTCATAAAAACATGCACAATCTTGGCAGCCTTGGGATGGTAGTTATTGCCTGCAATCACAAAGGCTTTGTTGCCACATTTCTATAGAGCTAAAGTAGTTTAAACGATCTTTAGAGTCCGTTTGTATGTTCCTCAGCAGTAATAGCAATTTTACAGTGCCTCTTTTGAAAATTGACATGGCAACTCTTAATAAATAATCAAAATCTTCTATGCTAAAATGAACAAAAATGTTCACAAAAATGTTTGGAAGCTGTTTTCATGATTTAATGTTTGGAAGTAAGAAATTCATAGCATAAGATGATTCTCAACGCCAGACTGCTTGTTGGATTTTGGTTCTTTGGCTGCTTAAGCCATGGCTTTTCCTTAGGATGAAGTAATGAGCTGCTTTGTTTTAATTTCAGGAAGTGGAAGGAATGAAAGCAATAACAATTTAAACAGGATGGCTTTTTTCATCTCCAACCAAAGATGAATTTGGGGAAATTTCAGAGTAATTACTAGTCACTTTAGATGTTGTGCTAGCTATTTCAAATACGTTATGTGCCTGAGAATAATGTCATTCATTGCATGTGAATAGCCTAATTTTTTTTTTTTTTTCTAGGCAATGTTATGTTGTAAAGCAGAAGTTACGTAAGATGTTGTTTCAACCACAGAGTTAGTTTGGTACTAGCATGCAATTAGAAGAAATCTTGTTAAAACTGTAATACCTGTGGGACATTCACAGGCAGAACTAAAGAGCTAGACATGAAATAAAACAGAAGACAGCATTTCTTACACAATACTTACTTTAGCTGTATAAAGTCTGGAGATGTGAGAAGTATGATTTCAAATACATGGTTATGTTGTTAAGTCATGTTCTTTCCCTGTCATTGTTAAATACTTAGAATGTTTAATGTATCTGAGTTTTGCTGCAGCCTTATATCTTCTAAGTAGATGAGATGTGTAGTTTTGAACTATCCATTTACATTCCATTAGCTATCTTGCATTTTCTTATATTTGGGGTGGGGAAGGGAACAGTTTTACTTATACACTCCTTTTTAATAAAGTTATCTAGTACTGAGCAAACATTTTATCATAGCTGAAATATCTGAACTTAGATTTGTATCAGGTATGCTAGTCCTGAGACAGAGTACGGATGAATGCTGCTATTTTGAACACAGAGAAGGAAATCTTTATTTTTTAAAGACTGAAAGTAAGTCGGGCAATCTTTCCTATTGCAAACTAGATGTATGTATGGAATAAAAGAAGCTAGATGTTAGAAGCCTGTAGTGAAATATCCTCATGTCCTTTTGCTTCTCTAAATTTATAACATACCTTTGTCTTGTAAAAATAAACCACCTTATGACTTGAATGACTTAATGACCTTTTCTTGACAGCAGATTTAGACCCTCCTTTATCACTATCCAAAGAGGTTCAGTGTGAGTAGATTAACATCTCTACGTGCAGAGAGGCTATTTTTATTTTAATAATATGCTCTTAACATCATATTAGCAAGGTTTCCTTGTCTGTAACGAACATTGTAGCATTATCAGAAAACAGATGGAAAGAACATTTCAAATTTCAGGTATGGGAACAGCAAGTCATAGCTGCATATGAACACTGGAATTACTGTGTGTGATGTAATTCACAGTGTTTAAAATATTGCATTTTCAATTTAACTTAATGGCTTTCCTCTTTTCTGAACTTTCCCAGTTCAAGCAAGAAGAAGGGATTAAACTTATTTATTTTATGTAAATTTGAAGCTTAGCCTGATGATAGAGAACCGTACAGAAAAAGGCATGGCAAAATGAGAGGCAAATCCAAAAAGTTTGCAAAAGAATGGGAGACCCGGGGTGGGGGGGGGAGGGGGAAGGAAATTAGATTTCTATAAAACTAGAGAACCTGGATGCATGTGAGCAAAAACCCTTCTATCCATGACATTGATCATAAAACAAACATCTTTAAAAGGTATAGACTACCTTATTTTTCTTTTGTTTCAGTACGCAAAGAAATTTTTGGAAGATACAAAACACTTCTCTTTCTATTTTATAGGAGAGAAGCTAGAAGCAATAAGGCTTGGTACTGAAGTAGATAATGTGATAATCAAGAAAGCTTTTGGTAAGAAAATCTTACAAAAATGCCAAAATGTTAATGTTAAATTGAAGCAAAGCCACTTGCTGCATTTCTTCATCACAATAGTCTTTTGTTGCTGAGAAAACTGAATGTAATGTACTGAATCACATAGGCAGCTCTAGGTGTCAGACACCTTGCAAGCAGGAGGTTCTTGACTCTGCTGTGAGCTGTTTTGGTGCTGGAATCAGAGTGAGTTTTGACAAGAACAGGAAATTGCATAAGGATGTCTCAGGCTGTTTGCTAGTAGCTAAATGCCACTGGAATAAATATCTGTACTGGCAGTACAGAGTCTCTTTTGTCATCTAGTCTAGCAACACTGTAAATGAAAACTTAAGGCCTAGGACATGAATTCAGAGAGGGAAGCCTAAGGGATAAGGGAGCTTTTAATATCAGCTTGGAAATATGCAGTAGTTATGTTCACAGATAAAAGCTTTCTAAATCCAGTAGTTCTTTCTGCAAGTATTGCCATGTGATCAGTATTTCAGTAGACAAAGAAATGTTGAAATCCTTGTCCCACTGCACCCCTCAAAAAAACCCTCCCACCTCTCCTCTCTAATGCTGTAGAGGTATTTTACGGTTTTCTTGGGGGGTCTTTGGACAGAGAAACCTGTGATGAAAAGAGCCAGGTGCCTCAGTGTAATATGACATCAAGATGGAGATGAGAAAAGTTTCTCAGCATGCGTGTGTGTGATACAGACAGAGCACTTTTTTAGTTCTGACCTCAGTCACTTCTTTATTAGGTAGGGAAAGATTGCCGACTGCCTTGAACAGTGACTAAACCTCTGTGCGTCTTGCAGAATTAGAACAAGTGATGATAACACAGGAGTGCTTTCCCCATTAGAAGCTACTGGTGATGGTTTTGCATTTGTTTAAGGCGTATGTAAACAGTTGGATCCACTAAACAGCATCTTACTGCAGGGCTAATGTTTTCCCAGGAAAGGGGAAATCATGTTTTCACCAAGTCAGATATTTAATGGGGTAAACTACATTCATATGCTGCTTAATTCACCTTGTTTCTTTGCAGTGAAAGCTGATTCAGATGCTGAGTTTTCCAGAACACATGCATGAATCCAGTGCCAGAAATCAGGAGGAAAAAACATACCAGGAAATTAATAAGACAAAAACATCCTTGTTGTTTCACTGCTGAGCAAACGAAAAGGAATGTATTTACATGCATTTACTGGAGGTTAAGACTAACTTGTTATTTAAGTATACTAGAATGTAGTGAGTGGGTTGGAAAGAAATACGCTGTTATATTGAAATTAGTACAGTTCTAACAGATAAAGGATGCTCGATTACCTTACTGAGGTCTCTATTATCCACAAGCCTTCTGCACAATAACGTATGCACATCTCTGTGCTATATTCTGTCTGCATCATCAGCCAGTTAAGAGGTGTTATTAAGAATATACCTTTTCATAACTTCTGATATGGGAATGGTTTAATTAGATTCTTAGTTGAATAACTGAAGTTCAGTGGCTACATTTTAGTTTACACTAATGTTAAGTTCTGCAATTGGAAAGGAAGGTCAAGTCAGTAGGGAAAGATTTTGTCAACACTAAAAACTTTTATGCTGATCTTCTATGATACTGTAGGAATTGTCCTTGATTTTATGTCATGTGTATGTCTTGGGTATGTTGAAGTCCTTTAATAACTTAATCTAGGTTAAACTTAAACCCTTTTTTATTGTATTTTTTTATTTTCAAGGTCTACCTGTCAAGTCTTCATTTCTGTGTAGCTAGAAGAGTTTTGACTTTATTCTTGAGAAAGGGAGAATAAGAGAAACAAAGTTGAGCTGAATTAAGCTTAGTCGGATTTAGGTCAACCAACATTAAAAGAGTTTAAAGTATGAAAAGGTAATTCCATGTTTTCTTGCTATTTTAGAAAAACAATTTAACACTAGTTCAAAAATAACAAAGGTATTATGAAAGTGTTATACTTGCCTTCTTTATCTTATGTTTTTGTGACAAATAGATTTTTTTCATTAAAAGAATTAGCTTTTGATTTAAACATTTAAGCTATTTAAGTAAAGCTCTTATTTACTATTACTTGTATGTTTTCTACAGAGGGGTGTTTTTCTACGAAGTTGTCTACAAATTTGAAATTCAGTATTTTACTGCAGAGAACACAATTTTTCTTCATCTAGCAATCTGTACCACCCCTATTTTTTTTAATCTTAAGATGTAATCTTACATACTTAAGGCATAGCTCCAACAGAACAGTGAGAAGCTGCTCTTCTGTTAACTTTGCATTCTGTCTTCTCTAGGTCTTAGTGAAATACTAAAGGTTCTTTACTTCTCATCGTCTGAAGATCTTGTTTTTCAGATAAGGCACTTGTACTTCCTAGTTTCTGACTTGCTACCAGTTTTGAGCGTGCTAAATAATCAAGAAAGGATAAGGTATAAAAACACACTTTGTTCAATTTGTAAAATACAATAACTTCAGATTACTATTTATATAGGTATGTCAAATTCAGTGTTGCTGGTAGAAAGGAAATCATGCACTTACAGGTTAAGAACAGATGGGAAGGCAACAAAGAGTTTCAGATAAAGGAGCAATAGAAGAATGCAGTTTCACAGCTCTGTTTTTGTGACGTCGATCAGTTTTTTTGTGCCTATTCCATTCATGGTATTAGTGCAAGTAACCTGTTCTGTAAGCTATCACTGATTTGTGCGTGATGTCTGTAGAATACCTAGGCTAGCATAGTCACCAAGGTCAAAGTACAAACTTCTGTAATGATCTACTATTACAAGCTTGCTATCTACAGTAAACTTTTTTTTTTTTCTCTGAACAGATGTGTGATAAGCCTTTTACTATTTAAAATAGGGTAAGAGTAGCTGAAATGGAAGGCCATACTGAAAGGGGCTAACATCCTTCACGGACAAGAGTTTAAGTGAGGCTTTTTAACAAATTGCACTTAAACAGATTTGGTGAAATACTGATGGCAGAAGCATTGTTAAACAAGTAAGGTGAAGATAACATGGGAAATAGACAAGGCATGAGAATAGATTTTTAAATTTGGGGTAGTTACTATCAAAGTACAAAAAAGGTGCTGTTATTCTTACTTTTCTACACTTCTACTCACTTCCATTGTGCCAGATTATCTGTTTGGCATTTTGATCTACTTTTGAGAGAATTTTTATAGAGATAATATTTTGTTTCTTATATAGTGACATTTTAAGAGTAGATCTCTTTGTTCAGTTAGCACAAAATGAAGTGGAATTTGGATATTTAGGTATTCCTGTAATAGGATTAATAGCATGAATTATTTACTCCTCTAGCTTTTTCTTTAAGTACAGTACTCCTCAGAAGCTTGGTGCTCCAACCTTATGGAAAGGTCAGCTTATTTATCCATTTTTTTTTTATGGAGACTTTGCAATAATTTGGTAGCACTTTGAAGCAAACAGTCAGAAGGATGAGATCTCTTAAATCAGGAGCATTTAGATGGTCTCTTCCATATAAAGCAGAGTTAAGTAGCCCAGGTTGTAACAGCTGTGTGGTGCTTCTATGAGGCTGTTTTCTCAGGGCTGACGGTGAACCAAAGGTTGCAAAGGGAATGGAGAGGAGGTGGGGTGTCAGTGTGGGAGCGAAATGACAGCAATTACCCTTCCTTTGAAGGGATTCTGCAGATCCTGACCGTTTCTAAAGACAGAATTCTCAGTAAAAAGTTAATTGGCTGCTCAGTCGTGAGTTTGTGTAGTGGAACAGAAATCTTACACTTTATAAAACATCTACTTGTCCATGCAGACACGTCTTCTGTACTCCACAGTTCTAATGCTTCTGAATTTTTTTGAATAGGTCCAAGAAAACAAAGTAAGCTCAGGTGTGTAGGAGAGGCGAAACAAATTAGGGGAGACTAACACTCAGAGATGAGATATACAGATAAATCACATTAAAGACAAAAACTTTTAACTTTAAAGGGACGTTCTCAATATTGACAGTGTAAGGCTGCTTTGCAAGTGAAATACATCTCCCTAGTCTGTTTTTTCTAAAAGCTCTGACTGCAACAAAGATAAAAATCTCAAGTTTCTCAGCTGGATAACCAGTATCACAAAACATAATAAGCGTATTTTATTTGCAAATGTAGGTAAGCTGACACATGCATGCCACTTCTTCCCTCCTCTCTCCCCATACCTTCTCTATTCCTAGGCCAGAAGCATTCATATTTACAAGAATTACAGTGGTGATTCAGAGCATCAAAGGATTCAGAGACTATTACCCATGGATTCAGGGTAATAGGGGGAAGAGAAATATAATATATTCTAATCTCTCGTCAAACATGATTTGTTTTAGGCAGTGCTTTCAGATTGAATAAATGCATACAGCATTTGGAGACTAGACACTTTAAGTATATTGAATTCAAAAAATCAGGTGGCATTGTGTAGTGTAGGTGGCATTGTGTAGAATGCCATGTGCTTTAAAGAAGTGAGTAGAATGCCTCCTGGCTCAGTATGCTTCCAAGTAATTACTAAGAGCAGATCCTGCTGCTAATTTAAACAATCTAATTCAAACAACAAAACCATTGTCTAATTATACAGGGCCAGATTTTCTGGTTTAGTTTCCTAGCAAAGAGCTCTTCTTTGAGAAGCCTAGGATAGGATTTTCCCTCTTCTGCCTGTCCTGCAGGGTCTGGGAAGAAGAAGAAGATGTTCTTGGCTCACACAATGCATGCTGGGGTAGTGATGCAAGCTAATATGTCACGCCTAGTCTTCAACTAGTAAGTGCCAAAGTGTCTGATAATTGAGCTTGTGCTGCTTTTTGTTCAAAGATAGCAAAACATTTTACATTTGTATAAATACTAAAATTACTGAATTACTGAATACTGAAAATTACTGTTACTGAAACATGCACAGCAAGATGGCGTGTTATACTGTATTTCAAAGGAATAAATGAAGACCCAGAGCTGTAAGACTAACACAGCAAGAGTGAAATCTAACATAGTGTGGTAATGATGTGCAAACCAGTGGTCCTCTGTCTACTAGCCAGTTACTGTAACTGGACAGTAACAGCTTAATTTTATTTTTCACTCCTGATGATATAACAAATTTCCATATTTGGATAGAAGAGAGGTTACTGTCTGTAGCTTCCATTGTAAACCCAAATAGCATGAAGCTGTTTCTGATGTGAGGGTATTTGCAGGAAGATGTGGATTTTGCATCCAGGAAGAACAAGCAATTTTCTTCTAGTAATTCAAGAAATCTTTAGACATAATAATAAAATTGATTTTTAGGAGATTTTCAGTATTCCCAGGTGAAAGTTGAATATGCATGCAGGCTCTATGGCATATGTTCATTATAATACTATAAATTTTCTTCTTACAAAATTAAATGTTTTCTTCTTATAAAATTAAATGCTTATAATTTTGATTTTATGCATTACAAATTTTAAATGTGGAAATAGAAAACTGAAGTATTCTATTCATACAAGTGAAGTCAGAATATTTTGATCTTATTAAAGCTACTTTATTTGTTTTGAAAAGAGATTCCTGCTGAAGATGTGTAACATTTGTTGAGGTGACATTTCCAGCTGGAAAAATGTGGATGGAAAATTTCACTCTAGATGTAGTTACAGTTGGCATTTCTTTAGTCCATGCAATTAAATTCAATCCCTCTGTAGGTGGTCGTAGTTGGTCTTAAAATCTGTGTGTGCATGTGAATTAGGGACAAAACATAAAGGAATTGTGTTAATACATATGTCATGGTGAGAAAAAACATGCGAAAATATTGCTCTGTATTAAATGGTCCCCGTTTGGTCTGGTCTATGAACATGTCGAATGTCACTAAAAGGGACTAATAATAAATTTACTTAATCGTGATTTGTTCCCTTAACCTCGCTCACATTATCCTCAATGCCAAGGATGGATGTAAGTAATTTTGAGAACTGAGTTATATGCCTGATCATACAAAATCCTTTGCATCATGAAAAGAGGTGGGAATCACTGATGTTTAACATAGACAGTAGGTAGTAGTTCTGCTCTCATTCATACCTGAAATGCAAGTTGACATAGTTTTGAATTTACTTCTGCAATATTGAATGTTCTGTTTGCTTCTGAATTAATCAAAGACAGAGCTATTAAGAATTTTTAGTTCTTGGACAGTATTATGCATCTCTACTGTGTTTTCAGAAAGAAGAACCTAGTTATGTGGTGGAAAAGTGAATGTCCTTTGGGCTCAGACTGTTTTCCAGTTCACATCTATGTTAATTCCTTACCTCTTTGTCTCAAACTCCCAATCACTTGGGATAAATCTAGAAAACTAAAACTTTGGTTTTTAAACATTTCTCTCACAAGATGGCAGCATTGCTTCAGGGAATAAAATTGCTTTCGCTGTTTAGGATGTCTTGCAGTTTTTAATACTTCCCTTTTATACCATATGTGGGAGAAACTGTGACAGGTGTATTCATCTGCGTTAACTGAATTTACATAGCAACATCGGTCACAAGGTTGGATGAGTTTCATTCCCTTGCTGCTATATTTGCAGGCTTTGTGGTGAAAGTAAGTTATTGGAGGACTATAATGGGTTTTGTTTTTTATTGAAACTGTATCATTTTGATTCTTTGTCATTATTAAAGTGTCTCTAGTTAACACTGTTGTTACATTTCTGAGAGTTTAGCTCTACATGAACCTGGAATTCAATTACTTCAATTGCACTAAGCAGAAATATTTTACAGGAATTCTGACTTGGGATTCACATATATTTCCCTTCCTGTCCACTGAGTGCTTTTATTCTTTCAGGACTTGATCCTACTCTTGGATGTCAATGGCTCAATAGGGTAAGTCCTGTAAAGGAGACATGGACAGCAAATAAGAGGAAAATAAAGTAATTTTTTAATCTTTCATTTTGTTCCCTACATAAATAATCAGGAATGATGAAAGAGCTGCATTTTGAACCATTAGAGGCATTCATCTCAGGGCAATCCCTTTACTTGATTTTAGGGCAGCACTGGTAGACTTCTAAAGGAATTAGGTCTAGTTTATTTCTGATTCTTAAAAAGGTCTACTAAATGGACTCCCTTTTTACTCCCTATGGAGTAAAAAGCTGGGACGTACAGGAATTCTCACTGCGCTATCTTGGATGCAGTTGAGTTGCCCAATATAAATTTTTTTCTTTAACCATCATTTTGCTTGTGATTCTGATTTCACAGCACAAGTTGATAGCTGAAGGATAATATTTTCTAATTCATATGGCAATTTTATACCTCTGTTCAGATATTCCACCTGGCAAAAATGCTAACAAGACAATTTTCATTTTTAAATCAGGAAAGCATTTTCCATGATTGCCTGGAGAAATATCTTTTCTACTTAAAGAACTGAAGGAAATATACTTTGCTATTTTGAGTAGCAACATTCATTATTTTAAGGAAATATTGGGTGGTATGTTAGAGCACTTTAACAAAAAATATTTTAAGTCTTGTATTTTCCTTTTCTTGGAGACTCTGCTGAGGACAAAAAGTAAGCTTGCCTTTCTTTCCACTTTTTCATCCAACATTTAATATATATGTGTTTTACTTAGAGGAGGTCACTTTGCTTACACTTCGAGGACTAAGGTATGATTACTCTGCAAATGTAATGTTTTATGAACAGCCCAAGTTCTTCAACCTTATGTTTACAGAGATTAAAATTATTATTTTTATACTTTCCCAAACTGCAATGTATAAACTGTATATTTAGTTTCTTCTTTAAAGTACGTAGAATTTTTTATTGGTGCAGTTCAGCTGATTTCCAGTACACCTTCCAAACACAGACTTAGCATTAGCATTATTTACTTTCATGGCTTTGAACCCAAATATCTAAGATTTCTGAGGTAGGAAAGACACGGATGTAAATGATATTAAGAGAATGAAGTCAGACCCTTGTGTGATAAAGGATGCTGAATTCTGCTTTTTTCCTTCATACCTCAGCATAGAGTCTAAGTAAACAGAAGAAATACATGATAGTATCATTTGTTGAGAGAGGCTGGTGTCTTTACCTTTACAACATCTCAGAAAATATGCTAGTTACACTGAACTGGAACACATTGACAATAAGGTGTGTGATAGCTTCTGAAAGGTAGGTTCAAACACTGGAAGTTGTTTTGGTTCCTCTGGGTCAGCACACCTCCATCAGTCCAGCTCTATTTCTTTGAAGAGAACATGAATCTAGCCTCCTGGTCACATGAAGTCTGTGATACTCTTCTCCATGAGCACTCTGCTGATTGCTCCCTCACTCATCCTGGCAGTGGAACAAGTCTGGACTTAACTGCTTACAAAGGAAATTGAAAGGCATTCTGCTTTAAAGAGGAAGATCACTCTAGGGGTAGTCTGTAGCAGATAAATGAGAAATTTTGTTGAAGCAAACTAAATAACTGAGGTTATTGGTGATGCAGTGCAGTATTGATCACAAATTCAAATCTAACCCACACTGTTACAAGTTAGTGTAATTTAGTATTCTGTGTGAGATTAGTTTCTCCACTTTTGAGTGGATGAGAATTCTCCTTATAAATGGGTCTCACTGATCTAATCAGCAGTCATCATATGTGTGGTCCTTTGTTTTAGAATTATTTATGAACATGTTTAAGTTAGTTTATTTTTAAAAAAGCATTTAAAATGTGTTTAGCTTTTACTATGTGTTTCAGAGCTACTTAAAGGCACTCCTGAAAGACACTGGTGAATGAGTACTTCTAACCTTTACAGTGACACTTGTAAAACAAAAACAAAACACTTCTATGAGTTAGTTTTTATCATTTGTGTTAATCCCATAAGCATTTGTTTACCTGACCGACAAACAGATGGAAGACTTTATTTTTAAGGTCTCTAAGGTCAGTACTTTTCACACATGCTAATGCAAAGCACAAAGACAAAATAGATCATGTTCCCTCCAAGTCTTATCAACACATAATAGAAAAGCATGTAGGAAAAAGCAATGTACATCTCAAATGGATTATTGAAGTGCTGACAATTTTATTCTCACTTTAGTGTGGCCTGTTTATTTGCAATCCTAGAATAAAATTCATCCAGGTCTGTATTATACATTCTTCATAGTGTAGTTTTGTGTTTTACCACTCTTGAAAGCCTTGTTGATTGACTAAAAGTTATTAGAAGTAACATACAGAGGATGACAGTCATCCCCATTTTCAGTACCTCACTTCAGTCCTGAAGGAATTTACAAAGATGCTGTTGAATATAACCAGACTACTCTTCCTACTCAGTATTAGAGACAGTAAAATATTCTGCTTCAAATTCACATCCTATGTTACTTCTCTGTGATTTAAGGATTTATGTTGACACTACAAAGATAAGCAGAGATGAACATTTAAATTAGATTGGTTCATATCCTAACAAAGGTTCATCAGTAGAAAATAGTTTCTTGAAAAGCATGCATTATGTTGTAATGTTCATAAAAATGCTTTTCACTATCTGAGTATTGCTCAAAATTACTGGCTGGATCTGCATTTGGCTTCTGTTTTATTGCAAATAAGATGTAATAGAACCCTAACTTGTGATCAAAGCTCCTGACCATTATATAATGTGAATGTCTCAAAAGACATCTTACTCAGAAATCGGTAACTAGACATTTGGCCAAAATGTCATTAATATTTTTTGTCAAAAACCTAATGAGAGGAACATATCGCGTATTGTTAATTACAATGTTACTATTACTAAAGGAAAGGATTTATTATTACCTTTGAGGCAGATTCTACTTTCTGCTACAACAGACGTGGAGTAAATTTAAAGCAAGAAAGGAAGGGTAAACACGAGGTATTGGTTGGAAAGATTTCATATTGGCATGTTTGAAATTAGCATTTGATTTCATTTGATGTGTGTATAAATTTGTGAGTGGTATAATATGTAGTAACTACAATGCATATTAACTAGTCCTAAGCATTACCTTTTATATTGGCTTACCTGGAAAGTAGCAAGATAAATCATTTTCATGCTTTCTGCACTACTGCTAACAAAAATTTGGTGATTTTCCATTATTTGGATGGACATATCAACTTGACAGGTGAAAGATTGTAGATGGGTTCAGTTGCATAGTTGAAGATGTATAAAAGAAGGAAAAATATTAACTCTGAATAACAGTAAATTGGGAGATACTGGAGAAAAAGCTGAAGGGCCTTAGAATGTAAAAAACAAAATGAAAAATCATAAAGAAGTTTGCAGATAAAAATGAAACCAGGAGAAAGGACAAAGGCCTCATGATATCTACATGAATCATGAATAATGGCAAGACTGGATAGAATATTTAGGGATATGTGATTGGAGAAAAAAAAGTTCTTTGAGAATATTGGGAGGCTGTCACGTATGTGGGCAGAGGAATAAAACAGGAGGATTTAGGCAGTGTTCAGTTTTTAAAATGGAAACTTAACTGAGAGAAGTCTTAACAGCCCAGAATTCATATAGGCCATATAGGTAGGACTTCATACAGTCCTAACAAGCAGCAGATCATTTTGCTCAGTTTATCTGCAGGCCTATGTGGAAATAACATATTTAAGAATCACAGGAGCTTTTTCAGCAGATTTGAAGCAGGAATAGAAGTTGGACATTTGGATGCAATGGTTTAATTGTTTATGGTAGGGTTTGCAGAAATCCTAAATTATAAATACCTGACACTGAAAGATACTTGCAGTGAATTTTCTTGTCAATGTTAAAATTAAAATAAAGCATCTGACAGTATTGTAATTCTTAAGCTGAATTAGGCTGAAAAAAAGAATGTCTTAAAATATTCTGGGGGCAGTTATTTTTGTTTCTCTCCCGATTTTATCCCTGTGCAGTAATAAAAGCTGAAAAGCAGAAATGACTTCTAGTATTTGCACCAGAAGTAGTGAGCAGAAGGTGCACATAGAAGGAACTGTCAGAATAGAGAAGGCTATTTGCTTCCTGCCCTGAGTACGGAAGGCTATATTAGTTAGCCTCCACCATTATTAATAACAAGCTTAAGTGGACTGATTAGTCAAAAATGAAGGGCAAAAGGGCAGCTATTCAGTGGCAAAGAGAGTATCAGAAATAAAGGCTGGAGGGAAATGAGGAGAACAGTTTGGAATAGAAGAAACGGTAGCTACATGGCACATGAACTGTTAAGGAATGCTAAAATAGAAAATAGGGGTAAGACGCAACATGATGGGAATGTGAATCAGAAAATTGGTGGGCATGGAAAGAATAAAAACAGAATGGTCATGGAACAGTGACTGTGAATGAAAAGTAAATGCAAAGGAGTTAAAGCATGAAAGGAAGAGAATAAGAATCTCTTATGTAAGAATAAACGATGTTATGCTCTGTGTGATCCCCAAAAGGATTGTCATAGGGTATGGTCTGTGGTGTCTCAAGGAAATCAATCCTTCCTGCCTACTCAAAGGAAAGCCCACTAGGATTTCACGTAAGACATCTCCGGCTAAAGTAGAAAAAGCCAGATAAATCCAAATTGCCCATGGATTAAGAGAAGCACCTGTAATAACGTGCTGTCAAACAGTTCCAGACTGCATTCTTTCCTGTGTACGTTTGTAGATACCACTTCTGCTTCTGGCATCTTCCCCTGCTGTATTTTGATTTCCAGGGAACCCGTTCCTGCAGGGTAGCTGTAGGAGGGCCTGTGTTTTTCTCCAGCACTTACCTTGGTTTAGTTATGGTTAGCTCCTCTGGTCTGCTGTCCTAGCTCACATCCTCAGCTGTTTTGGAACTGACCTGCTGGTAAGTGTGTCTCAAGTACCCAACCACATGGCTGTGTGTGCTTGGAAAGGGAGAGAAGAGGTTGGGTGGTTTTTAATGCAGAGTGGAATTGGCATAGAGAGCAGCAGTTCTGACACAAACGGAACATGTCCTTCTGTTTCAGTTTTTCAACTACGATTAGCATATTTAAGGTAATGTTATTAAATTATTATAACTAAAGCAAGAAGTGTGCTCTGAAGGCTTCTGTGCAAGAATTCTGCTGCAGGTGCAGGGACAGCCTTTGTACTGCCAGTGTCAGAGCAGGAAGAAATGGAGCTGTGTACAGCTGATGGACGTTGATGCGTGACCTTGATACTTGCATTGCCAACAATGAAAGTTTGCAGGCAGCATATTGTATTGAGAATGTTTGAAGTAAGATTGGAAGAACAATCTACTGAGAAACGGAAAACTTGGCTGTATTGTAATATAAACAAGCGCTAATACCTGGTGTGTGACTAAAGACTGTGTTGTGTTTTTTTTTTGGAAGATAAACTCTCCTCAGACATCCAATATCTGAAATAACTTTTGGTATAATAGATCACAGTAGGCAAATGCTCTGTCTTTTGTTTACATTTTTGAGAGACATTGCTCAAAAGTATTAGGTGTATAAAACAATATAGGTTTGTAGCAGTCTATTTAACGTGCAAATCCCTAGCCCAAAAATGAAGTGTTGTAAGACCATAGTACCTTTTATAATATCTCTTGAATGAGTAACATGTAGTGGTGCAAGTTGTATATGGCTCAGATTACCAGCGGAAACCTGCAATACCTTATGTCATGATATATGCATATAATAAACTGAAATTCTGTTTTAATGCTGATATGTAGAGTTGAGTAACAATGAGAGTCGTGGCATAAGACACCTGATATTTATATTAAATATAAAGTAGTATTTTAACCATTTAATGTTTCTGGAGACAGTTTCCATGAGCGTTCAATGTTACTCTGTTAGCTGAGCTCTGAAACATGTTATTTATGTGATATGTAGTTCAGATTTGTGCCATTTTTTTGGAAATATACCTCCTAATTGACCAACCAGAAATTCAGTGCTGAAATCAAAATTAAAGCTAGTTATTTCGAACTTGTGATGAAAAATAAGAACTTTGCAGGCTATATTCTGTTTTCGTGGTAAGCATTTGAAATAAACATTGAAGGTGCAGTGAAGGCAACACTATGTGGATTACATCAAGAATTTAGATTCCTGACTGTGGAGATGGTAACTTAAAACACAGATCATGTGAATAGTTTTGTTTTGGCTCAGACCAGCTGCAGATGTAACATTAAATATTGCATTGTTTAAACAGGCTAAAACCAGAGCTTTGCTGATTATGAGTTGTGATGATTCTGGTGCGCTTGCTGAAATAAGTTATTTTTGGCAGGAAAGAAAGAAGATAGGACTTGGGATCTCTGCTGAGAAGCTATTTTTGTTTGTTTAGGGAATAGGAAATTGAAAGCAATATTGCAACTCAGGATAAATCTAGCATAAAAGAGCAAAGATAAAAACTGAGATAAAACTGACCTCTCTTCAGGAGAAGAAATTGGGCTGATGGAAGAGATTATTTTGTTTGAAAGAGATCATAGCAATGCTTGCTTTTGTTTTTGATTGGATTGTAATCTAGTAAAGGCAACCAGTAAGATCTTCGGGGGAAGTTTTGTTGAGCTCTCAAGTATAACTTCTTGTACATTCTGAGGTCACTTCTTAAAGCACTGTTCAAGGTCACATTTACAGCCATGTCACCTGGTTTTTGAAGCCGTGTGTGAAATTTTTATAGTAATGAAATGTCTGTTGTTAATTTAAAATACAATGATAATTTGTATAGATTTCCAGTATTCTTTGCTATTGACTGATCTTAAACCAATCCATTAGTAAGGATGAAGTAAGCTGTGATTACGTGATTTTATGTGATGCTGTTTCAGCATTGGTACCAAATGTGTAACCAGTGGAGGACTGAAGTTATGAAATGAACTTTCATAAGTAAGTAGAGCAAAAGGCTCGGAAATGTAGCATTTGAAAGTGGATCTTGACAAATTCAGGGAGAGATATGTATCGCTAGCTAGGATGTTCTTGAATATTGTAAATGGTTTGGAAAGAGTTGTTAGAGTAAATGTCTTTTGTTTCTAATCAATTATCTGTTAGTAGAGGATTGCCACTACTTATGTGGAGAGTTGAAGAAGTATTCTTTCCTCTGTCTCTCCCTCATGCATTTTTATTTTTGCATAATTATGTTTAATTTCTTTGCTTCATCTTCACTGGGAACTATAGAGGGGAGACTGAACAACTCTGTTGTTGTTCCTAGATGACTTTTTCAGGATGCTGTTTGTTTTCCTTCCATGCTTGGCAATGCCATCTGGCTTGCAGTCCTCAGATTTGAGGGGCGTAAGGAAATCTCTTCCCATTCTCTTTTCTTGTTTAGGCTGGCAGAGAATGTTGGATTTTGATATTTTTCTGTGTTGTTTTAAGTTCAGTTCCTGGGCTCAGTTCATCTATTTCACTGTAACTCCTTGACAGTGCACAACCTGTAGTGCTGCTAAATGTCCTTGCTCCTTATTTCTGTTTTATGTCTGAAGGTATTTTTTCGTCTTTTATGCTAAAGATATACTTTCTAAACTGTGAGTTTCTTTCAACTGTTATGGATGAATGGATAGAATTGGCGTTAGTGTTAAATATCTTTTCATTCAATATCCACTATATGTGTTTAGGACTTGAGGGAAAACTCAACTCAGTGATCGAGGTAGTCCCTCTCATCATTAACACCCGTTTTCTGCTAGATCTCTCTCCTGCAGTCATACAAGCAGCAAAACCAATATTGTGCTTTAATCCTGGATGCTTTAAAAATTTGGCTTCCAAATTTTTGAGTAATTTCTATGTTGTGCAAAAGTTCAGACTGTACACCCTCAATCTATATTATGTGACTGCACCAGTAATACCACCATACTGTTTAAAGCCAGATGTCCCAGCAAAGGAACTACAGTTCCAGGGAGAAAATGCATGAGGATCAGTGATCTTGAAACTATTGCAAAAAGGCTTTCAAAATCTAATAATCCTAACACTTTTACTTTTCAGGAAGATCAAAGCCCTCCTAGCATTTCAAATACCTTTCACTTTAGAAAGTGAAGATTAATATGTAAATGTCAAGGATTTGAGTTAATTGAATATGAATTACTTTCTGAATATGCTACTGTTAAGTGTTTGAACACTAAGGACATTGAACTTTCCGTAACTGATTAACAATTGGTTCATTAATTAAAACTAGAGATTGCATGACTGTTGATGAACACAGGATGTTTTCAGATGCACAAAAGGATGCAATTTTTGAACCTGTTTTATTGCTTTCATTTTTGATGGTGTGGTATAGAAATATGTGGTATCACAGAAATGTTTTCCTTGTAATAAATGACTGCATCAAAACTATAAGGTAAAGCTGAAAGATAAATATAGATTCAGAGCAAGAAGAGGCTCATCTGAGAAAATGTGTAGCAGATGTTTAATGGATGCTGTGATGTGACAGCTGTTTTTCTTAATTTTTCAGTATATATAAATACAATAACATATGTTGTATCAGGTAAGGATAAAATGTTTGTGCTGTACAGCTGTCCTTGCTGAAGGATAGCCTTTATCTCATATAATTATATTTACAGTTGTATTACAATAGAGCTATCTACTAATGGGATGATTTGGTCATAAATCCAAAAGCCATACTGAGGCTAGTACAATGCTGAGGGCGTCTTGTGTAAGTCTGCCGTGGTGCACTTCATGGTCACCATCTGGAAAGATGCCAACTAGACAGAAACCAGCTTTTGTGGGAATAAACCTAATTTGCACAGGGGTCACACACCAATATAAAATACTTATGGATGTATCATTGGGAGTCATTACCAATGTACCTTATTGCTTCTTGTGCCTCATTGTGTGTACTAGCTAAAGTGGAAAATCAAGTGACAGATTAATGCTATGCATTTGCAAAACCCCTGTGAAAGGAGCAGACGCTGTTGCCCATAAATTTAAACCTTGGAAGGGGCTAACATGGGTGAAGGTGAAACAAATATTATGTTTATCAGCATATTACCACAATCTACAGGGCCTGATTCTTCCCTGCAACCTACATTTAATTTTAAAAGCATACTGCTGAAATCTGTTTTGGAATTATAAGAGGTCTTGGGCAGGGAATATTAGTATTTTTATTCCTGCAGAATAAGTCATCTAGTGGGAGGAATGAGGTCTGATAGCTGGCTTCGGTGCACTGTTACCATGGCAAGTTTCAAACAGTTCCTGTGTGGATTCTAGTGGTTTTGTGCACTTGCTAGATATTAACACTGTTAGTGAGTGAATTATTTACTTCAAATTTCCTGGCTTATAACTTGTTAGTTGCAACTTCAGGGTTAACTTCACTCTAACTCTGGCACTAAAGTTTGTCTCTGAATGCATGGCTCCTGATAAAGCCCTTTGAGATGTACAGTGGTGTCCTATACTTAAATAAATATCCCTGAGAAGTTTGAAAGGAACCCAACTTGGGAGCCTCTGGCATACCATGAGATTTTTGAGAGTTCCCAACTGATGGTTTGCCAAGACTTGTTCAAGATAAATTAGATGGGTTACATTCATGGGCTGTGACCCATATAAGAAAAAACAACTTAAGAAATTATCGATTCTTGGTTTAGAATGTAAGCACTTCACTTGTGTTACTTACGTTTAAGAACTTTTGGAAAGAGATATGCTATAAGCAGATTACTAAGCACCTTGTAAGTAGATACCTACTTCTGTTGGTGAACTGACTGTGGTGGGACAGACCAACCTGGCAAGAAGGTTTAAGCTGGAAAATGTCATGTGGAACATGTGGAACCAGGTAGATAAGGCTCCAATTTGCGAGGTCCTGCATTTTTGCCACCTAACCTTACCCATAAAAGTGGCCTAGAAGAAAGCTGGAGAGGGACTCTGTCAGGGAGTGTAGCCATGGAACAAGGAATAATGGCTTTGAACAAATGGAGGGGAGATTTAGATTAGATGTGACGTGAGGAAGAAATTCTTCACTCAGAGCACAAAGCGCACATGGGAATTAGGGCTGAAGATGCACCTTGCTTCTGTTCTTTTCCATAAAGAATAGAATGAAATTACCTAAAAAACAGTGTTAAAAGTAAACCCAGGGCACAGGATGGGAGGTACAGGACAGTCCCTGTGGCTGAGGGGCAGCCTTTCTCTCTGGCAAGCCAAATGGCCCAGGGGAGCCAGTCCCAGAAAAGGGGGCCTCAGCCCCCTAACCTTCCTCCTTCTTCCATGTGAGGGCATCTCACAGGCCGCTTCCAACACAGCCGCCTTTGGCCACGCATGGGCCACTCCATCACAGAGGCTTGCTGAGGTCGCAGTGGCCACCACTGCCCCACCTTCGCTGGGGGCCCTATAAAACAGGCCCCCTGCAGCTGGCCCACCATTCGCTGAGCTTCTAGGCACTCTGACAGCCAGCTTGTGTGGCAGGAAGCCTAGAAGCAGCAAGGCAAGCAGCAGGCCTCCTTGGTGTGTGAGGACAGCGATGCAGTTTGGTGAAGCACCAAGAAGGAATGCACCTGACCAGGAGACGTGTCATGGGTGGAGGGATAGTGCTGGTGGCACAAGAGACAGCAGTGCCCAAGGGACCTCTGGCACCCAGCCTACAGACAGATACAAGCAGTACGGTTGGCACCGCAACAATGTGGGGAACAGGCCAGCCCCTCAAACACCCAGTGACAGCGGGCCTGGGCCTTACCATAGGAGCAACAGTGACATGGGACGAAGGCAGGAACATCAGGCAGACAGCTGTGGGGAGCAGAGGCGTGCCCATAATCCGGAACACAGTATGGGACCCAGTAATGGCCGTAAACCAGATGGCAGCGTCAGACCTGTGCATGAAAATCAGCCGGATGGTGGCATGGAACTGGACAACCCCCTGGTTCGGCACCCTGGCCTGGAAACATTCCAGACGGAAGGCATCCCATTTGGGCAGTCCCGGGCAAGGACTGGCTTAGCCTTCTGCCCAACACCGTGGAGCCCATGGAGCTGGATCCACCAGATGTGGAGGAACGGATGAAAGTGGATCCACCTCTGCCAGAACAGACTTGGGACTGCTGCGGCATGTCTTTGCGCTCTGCCATCCGAGAGCACCAACAGCAATGCAGGAGTGCCCAGCGAGCCCCATACTTGTTGCTCAGGCTCCATTGCAAGCATTAGCTTGGAGCCACCAAACACCACGGACATCCCGCAGGCTTGCCTTCAAGATGTCCTGGCAATAAACAGCTTGTTGCCGATTCTCAGGGTTTGTGTGAGTGCTTCTTTTCTGAGGGGAGAATCGGCTAAAGTTGTGCTGGGGGAGGTTTAGGTTGGATATTAAGAAGAACTTCTTTACCGAAAGGGTTGTTAGGCATTGGAATGGGCTGCCCAGGGAAGCGGTTGAGTCACCATCCCTAGAGGTCTTCAAAAGATGTTTAGATGTAGAGCTTAGTGATATGGTTTAGTGGAGGACTTGTTAGTGTTAGGTCAGAGGTTGGACTAAGTGATCTTGGAGGTCTCTTCCAACCTAGATGATTCTGTGATCCAGTTGTTGGAGAGAGAAACTAGGATACAAGTTGAAGAGCATTAATACATAAAGGCACAAATGAACATGGAAAACAGGAGCATTCCGTACAAGGAGGAAAAAAGGGAAGCAATGAACTCTGTGGGTTAGTGCTCAGACCATGGCACCAAAGAGAAACCTGGGAGGTGAGCCCTGAAGACAGCTATCCAGCCTGCTGTGGTAAGTGCAGTGGCTTTGCAATTACTCATGAACTTCACAGAGGTGTCTATTTATTTATTTATTATACAGTATTTACAGATGAAAGAACAATAAATACACAGTTCTGGTTGGTATGCAGAACATTGTGTCACTTGGACTTCCAGAAGTCGTGAATTAGAGACAGATCTGTGGAAGGACACATTTTTGTCTTGCTGCTGTGTTCCCTGTGGTCCCACCTGCCTCCATGGCAGTGTGAAAAAGAAGAGCTCTGGCTCCAGTGTTTTTATGGCTCAGGTTGGCAATGGATCAATGACAAGTTGCAGTCATTGTATGGGCTTTTCAGGACTTTTTGAAAGTTAGAGGAAAACAAATGTTTGTCACTGAAGTCCATAGCTTGATAGACTCTTAATATGGGGAGGAAGCAGACGTTGCATGGTGATGTATTATCTCACATTCCCTCAATGGAATGCTCTTTTACTGCATATCCTACATTGTTGCATGCAAAGAAGTCCTAAGCTCAGATTTTCAATTCTGTTATAGAAAGAATAGTGTTGTCTTTTCTTTTTTTTCTAGGCAACAGTGCATGTGTTCGTAGAGAAAAATATTTAAAATATTACAAATAACTTCTGAGCAATGCATAGCTGTTTGCATTAAAATGGAACTACATGAGTGATGAATGTTGACTTGGAATTACAGCCAATATGGTAATGAAATAAAGCCACATTAGATGCAGGTAGTTTGCAAATTGGGGTTGTTTTCAATTAAATGATCTCCCTGGCTGATCTGAGGAAAGAGGCATGTCAGTTAATCAAGTAGGAAGAAGGACTTTTAGACAAATATAAACTAATATAAATGTTAAATAATGGATTAATTCCATATGTACATAGGAGTGAATTCCCACTAGTTGACAGCTGTCAAGACTATTTTGGAAAATTTGGTTATAAGAACATCGATATGTTCAATTTCTGTCATTCTTTCTTTTTTTGACTACATTTATTAAAAAAAAAAAAGCAACTATTCTCCTGCTCTTGTATTTTGGGGAAATGCTATAAGTAGTTCTATTTGCATAAATTCCAATAATGCATCAGTATATCACTATGCTTATGTTAACCAAATACATTCTTAATTAACTACAAGTTATTCACATGGTAAATAGCCAAATGTATTGGGCAAATTCTAGATCAGTTTTGACTTTCTATACCCTTAAAAAAGAGTAGGCATAAGTTATATTTGAAAGGATATCTGGTGTATCATTAGAGTTTAAGTAAATGAGTAATTTTTACCTGAAGTTGTAGGAGAACCAAAATGCGTCACAAGCTGCTGTGAACCAAGGATGCTTCTCACATTTGTATAATCCTGGCTGTGTTCTGCTGATGAATTCAAACCAATGTTTTGCCACCATTGGGTTTGCTCTGACAGGAAATTTGATTGGGGATCTAGGTAACTATAGAGCATCTGATGTATTTCTTTACCTTCCTTAATTAAAATTAGTTGTTTTTTTGTTTTTTTTTTTTAAGAAAATGTTGTGGAAAACCTAGAGGGACTGAATGGGAGCCTTGAAGACAAAAACTCATCCCTCTGCAAGTTTTGAAACTCAGAACAATAAAAATTTCTGCAGGCATGGTGAAGCAGAGAATCAAAGAATAGCAAGTCACTTTGACAGGAGGTCAGTCACTTGCAGCTAGATATAAATGGAACCTGAAATCTTATTGTGCCAACTGGGTCCAATAAGTGTTTTATTTTCCAAATAGAAATTTATCCTATGATGTGCTTAATCAAATACACCCATTAAGAAGCCACTCAAACAAGCGCTTAGCCACTTTTTTTTTCAGTAACTGGCTTTTGCAAAATTTTTGTCTACATTTTTTCTCAAGTATGACATCATATTACCAATAAAAAACATTGTTTGAATGACAGAGTTACAAAATTGACTGTACAGTATGGGTGCCATAAAGCACTAGTGAATAGAACATAAATTTGTCTTCCTGACAAAATACACCAGACTCTCCATAAAAGCCCATATAGGTTTGTTGGCCATGGCTTCTCACTGTCTCACTATTTATGGAGTTACTTATGCCTGCAAATGGTGTTTAAAATGCTACTAAATCAAATCAGCACAGCTGTTCAGCCACACCAGTGCTAACATGGGGGCAAGTAACTTTATAGGTGTGATGGTGGAGTGTTGGGCTGCAATCCTTTTTCAGTAAGGATATTATATTGTACAATTGCCTGTGACTTAAAGAGGTATCGTTAAGCCACCTCATGTTTCCCCCCCCCAGAAAATCAAGTGTAACTCTCAAACCTCTTGCTCTGGCTTGATGTCTTCTGCAAGGCTTTGTCTATTGCTCTTTGCAACTGGGAATAAATGGGATGTGGTATTTCTGTAGTCACACACCATTTCTCTTGGCATTGAACACTATAGTTGAGAAGTGCAAGTGGAAGAGGAATTCCCTTACTGCCAGAGGGAACTCCAAAACTGAAGAAGGCTGAGCAAGGTGATTCACAGATTTTTGTTCTGTGGCTTTCTTTTTTGCGTTGTTTTTGCTGTAGACTATAAATCCTGTGCACGCTATTAAAAGGGGTCAGAATTTAATTTATAGGTGTGATTCAAAGCTTGCTGAGGTTTGTGGAAATCTCTATTAAGTTTAACAGGGTTTGGATTACATCTTAAAAAAAAAAAAGTGCTCAGGAGCGCTCAGAAAGAAGGGGGGAAGTAGAAGTTTTCTCAGGATACAGCCACTTATCATATATCTGTCACTGAAATAGGAAAAAAAGGTGGTTACAAGTGTGATTGTCCATCTCTTACAGTTCCATGTTAATGTTATCTCAAAATACTGTGAGCCTAATGAGTGATCATGTGTGATTATGCTTTACCTGCTGTTATACAATAAATGGAGGCACTTTTTTGCAACAGGGATATTCATAAACGAGATTTGGGAGGATGTCCCCTGCAAGAATGTCCTTTCTAGTACAGAATGAACCAGAAATACTACTGGAATTATGTAGCTCATTGAATATACAAGCCTTTTGCCTATCCTATGGCTAAAAACACTGGTATGTGTTTTCTGCTGATGAAAATGCACACTGCACCACTGACACTACTGGGCCATATCATCACATTCTGAAAAGAACCTGCTCTGTTTTTATTTGCAGCTGGTATTTAGTTGTAAAGGTCCCACATGGGACTTGGGCTCAGTTGTCATACATGCTGAAGAACTCAAATGGTAAGATAAATGCAATGAAAGTGTACCAAACAATCATTAATGCTAGTCTGCATCAGCTTGCCTTGCAAAAGGAAAGTGCTCCTTAAATCAAGCATTAGAAATAAAGTCCTTTTAAAATGAGAAAAAAAAAGGTAAGTTTTAAGCTTGATCTTTAAATATATATATATATAAATTAATGCTCTTATAATCTCAGGCCAAGACAGACTTCGGTAAGTATAATGGAACATAAGTACATTTAGTTCTGCTGGTCGTAAAAGTAAATTGTATAGCTGTCAAGTTGTGGCATATATATGAAGTTCTGAGTAAAACCATTGCTGGGAGTGATGAAATTAGTATGCCAAAGTAAATGAAAGACTGCAGATCCATCAAGTGAACCTGTTAAAATTCTGAAGCAAGTTTAAAACAGTACAGATGCCTTGACCATCTGCTAAGAAACGTGTGTGGACATAATTGCATGGAACAACTGTCATTTCATTAAAAAATAAACAACAAAAAAAACCAACAAAAACACCAGCAATAATAATAATAAAAAAAACACTAATTTTTCAGGAAGTATGCAGCCAAAGGAAGCAGCTAATTGCTACTTCCAAAGTCCATAGCCTTGAAATAGCTGCATATTCGTTGTTCACCACTTGGTTCCAAATGATGTGATCTATTATTTGCTCTTCTTTTGTGTGTAAGGATCTATGTCCAGCCTGTTCTTTTAGAAGTTGGAGCCTCTTACAGTTAGGATGCCTGAACTATACATCAGAGTTTATCGCAAAAGTACTGAGATACTCTTAACTGTAACGTTGCTTCCAGGGCTTTGTTTCTGTGTCTTATATCACTAGAACCTTTGGCAGAATTATCTCATTGCATTATGTGTCTGTTTGTCCATTATTCTTTTTACAGAGAGTGTGAGATGATGGGAGTATTGCTATCCCTATAAAGTGCATGTCAGAGTTGTAGAAGCCACAAAGATATATTTGTAAATAGATAAGATGTAACGGAACCTAATGAAGGCAGCAGATATTTTCTTACACTCAAGCACACCTTAACTGATAATTCTAGGTATTAAATTCACAAGTGGCTGCAGTAAATTTCAACCCCCATTTTAAAGGAGTGATTTTTCCCTCCAGGTTTCAAAGCACAGCCACACTTTTCATTATAAGCTCAATTTTATATGGTAGAAACAAAAAGTAAATATTCTCTGACTGGCCTCCATCAAGTGATTAAATGTTCAAGTGTGGAGCATTTGCTGTAAATTGTTCCCAGTTGCTGGGTTTGTCATAGTGCCTTTGCTTATTTGTGATTGTATAGTGAAAAAATTGGAGATATCTAGGTAAGTAGGTAAAATAGGATTGCTTAACAGACATTTTTACGTTTGTCTTTTACGTTTCTGTTATGGAGGTGATGACTTTTTTGCTCTCTTTATTTTTATTTTTTGGAATCAAACATATTTGCAGAGGCTGGATTTTCAAAAGCAAGATCCATTGTAAGCAAAGTAAATTGAGAAAACAACAAAACCATTTACAGAAAAAATGGTACAGCTGGAGAGAATGTCTGGACTCACTCTGAGAGGGATGTTTAGAGGTTTTTTTTTTGTTTTAGTGTTTAAGCAATTTTTGCTAGTGTTACTTTAGCTTGAAGTCATAACCTTATCAATTGACTCTAGCTTACTAAAATAGATATATAGACAGATACATTCTAAAGTGATCCAACTGCTTCTTCGATTCCTAAGTGTATGTAGTTAGGAGGCCAGTGACCTGAAGTTCTGTTTTTTTCCCCATTGTTTTCTTTTCCTTATGTTCTTATGTAGTCATTGTCTTTTTGAAGCTGTCATTTAAAAAGTTGAACTTGAATTCCTTTTGAAGCATAAAGCTGGTTTAAATATTGTATATATGTTATTACATTATTATTGTTTTTTTGGTCTTATTGAAGTAACATTTTCTGTAACATTGTAAAGGAAGAAACAGTGAATGCAGAAAAAAAAATACTGTCAGGCCCGTTTTCCACACAGACATCTTATAATACCAGTGACATGGGCCATTGTAGCACACACGTTTAATGGCTTCCAGGGCTAATTTGAATACCTGGTTCAATATTTGAACTTTCTGTTCACATTTTCTGTAAATGGTGGCACTCTTTCAGGAAGGAAAGGCAGGATGTTTGCTTGTTCTGCACCATAGTTGTGGCTGCATTGCCAATATAAACAAGCCATGGCTCGTGGTGAGTTCTTCTGGAATTTGTCCTCAGATCTGTGGAATGCAACAGAGCAGACTGGAAACATTTAAAGGTATTCTGTGGGATGACCCATGTCATGTTTCCTCTGTGAACTTTTCCAGGAAATGAGTATGAAACCATTGGGGGTTTATGTGTGTGCGTGTGTGTGCGTGTGCATAAATTACAACATTCGTCATCCTTATAGATCAATAAATCAGAAAACCTTGACTGTAGTGTCTGCTGCATCATACTTAAGCAGAGTAATGTGTTTCATATAGCTAGAAAGAATTTACAAACATGATGCCTGTGACAGATATTTAATCTTATTCAGCATTTAAGGACAATTAGAGAAAGAAGTGCAAAAATCTAATTAGTCTTGAGGCAAGTCTGTTTGCATATATAAACAGTCTTTGGGGTCTTAAATCTCTCTTCTATTCTATTTACTCCTTCCTCAAAGATAACTTGTATGCCATTTAAAACTGGTTTTTTGGATGCAGGTGCACTGCTGTAGTACAGGCATATTTTAAATTTATGTTGAACATTGAAAGAGACTTGAAATGGATCTTGACTTATTTATGCTGTCAATATTTTGTGAAAATGAGAAGTTTTCAACAGATTTTACTAAAAACAATTTCCCAGTTTTTGAACATCTCTGAATACCACATTTGTAGTTCACAACTTACCTAAGGTTATAAGAAAGTGTATTTCATGCTTGAAATACAGTGTCACCATGTGCAGAGCCAGATGCTGCCACAGTCTAAATGGGAAAACATACTCCACAATATCTTAGGCTATGAGCACAGGCTGCACTTCCTGACAAGAAGGAAGAAGAAGGAAATTTTGCCTCTAACAACCACTGGTAAGTTTTTGCCTGCTCGTATCGGTCATAGGCCAGGTTAGGGATGGTTATGGATACATCTTCATTTCTGACTTCCAGAACTTCTGGTGTTCCCCCCCTCTTCCCCAGTAGTTTGGCAGACATTATTTTGGTATCGTATAGCTTTTTTTTTTTTTCTTTTTCCTGGAAACCGTTTCCAATGCCAATATGTACTCACTAATGCTTTCAGTTCTCATTCTTCAGATTTCTGGAGTACAACTTTTATTAAAAACTAGAAAATGTACTCCAGAAAGGTCTCCTCTGATTCTTAGCTGCCAAGATTTCTTTCAGATTGTATGTTAATTGCTTAATAAAGGCTTTTTATATCATCTCCAAAACATTATTTGCTGCTCACCCTTGAAGATACTGCATCAACTGGACTGTTGTTCAGATCTCACTTGAATTACATTTCTGGTTCTAAGATACATCTTGTTAATTCTCCCATTCCCAGTACAGAAGCAGAGAGGAAGCTTTTGTGATCCAACATAATCTTTTTTAAAACAAGTTTTTGACTAGTAACTATCTACAATGATTTCAGTTTTCTTTGTACTAATCCTGATGACCAAGATCTGTGCTAAGAGTTGCCTTTTTGTTTCCTATTGCTTAAAAGTGTTTTTAAAGACCATGTCTTATATTTCAGTGTTCTGTACTTATAACTATTAAATACGGTATTATTCCAAGTTCAGTTTTAGGACAACTGTTGTCCACTTTGTGTGGTGATCTATTTTTTTCCAGTGTGAGGATGGGGGCTGCCAGTATTGTAAGTATTATTTTAAGCTTCTTGTAAAAACTCAGGTTTGTCTTCATCATTACGGTGTTTATCTGACATGGTCAAATAACTGCATCTCCTAATATTTAGAAACTAAAGCTGATCATCAGGCTTTTTGGTCTAACAAAACCTTCCTTTTTGATGTTGATCTTTTGAGAAATACCTTGTTTCTCCCATTGTTTCTAATATTTTGGTATTTCACCAGGTTTGCTTTTCTTTTTTCTCTCTGATTTCCCAGGAGGTAAAGATGGCATATTTTTATATAAATTGTATATCAGAAATTTGCTGATGAGATTGTGGTGTGTGTGTTTGTGCCTACCCACAGGGATTATTTTTGAGCTAGAGGTTTCTAGATCAAGTTACAGAATAGGCACCAGATGGTCTGGAATTATTCTTTGACAGTCTATATATAATTAAACATTCAGCAAAAACTACTCTGTTTTTAAAACAGAGCACAGTCTTTCACAAAAGCAACATATTGAGTTTTAGCTTTCTTTCCATAATTTATATATTTACTTTTGTTACCTTACTTACTATTTTTCCTTGCTGGTTCTTGCATCTATTTTAGTAGTCTCTTGTCTCCTGTGGTACAGGGGCTGGTAGGTGCCTGGTATACTACATTTCAGTCAAGATAAGAAACGAATAATATCTTTGTGGGCTATAGTTTTGTTTTTTTTTCCAAACCTTTTTTTTTTTCTGAATTACTATGAAGGGAATAATAGTAAGATAGTGATGTGGCCTGCATTTTCAGCAATCTCTACTTGCCAGTCGATATCATGGGACAGAGAGAGATGGATCTGTTCCCCAGCACCATGCTACAGAAGGTGAAACAGATTGCAAAAACTGTATTAATTTACTTTTATGGGACTGATTTTAGGTTAAAATATAATTCAGTTATATTCTGGCTCAGACTAAGCAGTGCCTTGAAAACAATATTCTCCTTTTTTGTTTCTGAATGTGAACCACTAAAGTTGCTACCTCTGCAGAGTAGAACTTTATAATCCTGTTTGAACCTGTAATTCAGCCTGACAGTTCTGACTACCTGTAGTCAGAGACACATATCAAGGAATGAGCATTTGCAGTCATTTCTTAGGGGAGCAGGTTCTGGTCCTTAAGGGATAGAATCAAATCAGAATTCTCAATGATATTTTTCTGTCACACAGTTAAATCAATATTAAGTAATACCCACTATTAAACAGTGGATGTTATTGAACAATATCATTTATTCAGTTTTGGAAGCATTCTTTTATTGTGAAGAGTGAAGTTCCTTCACTCTCGAATTTAATGGCCACAATGCTGTCGACATATTTTTATAACACAAAAATGAGCAAATACCAGCAAAAAATAAGAAACATTCTTTCTCCTTCTTAGACATGTCCAAAGATTGTTCATAGTATTGTCATACTGTAACTCCTTAAAGCTTGACTTAGATTGTTAACTTAAGATCTGATTCAATAAAACTTTAGTCTTCTACAGAGTTAAGACCATGCTTATTATACATTTTGCTGATCAGCAACCAGCACATTGTTCAGTTCTTAGGATTAAGCTTCAGAAGCAGATATTGGATCCATATTATCCTGTGGTTTTTGCACAGAAACGGCTAGGTAAGTTAAGAAAATAGTTACTGAACCTCGTAACAATGAAGTACAAATATCCAAAATCCTGTGTAGTGATTGGCATCTAGCATGCTGCTTCTGAAATCTCAGGTCTTTTCATGGTATTTTGCTGAACTTTGAAATATGGTGTGCACTGGGAATAACACCGTAGCTTTGGAACTTGGTGAGTGTGTGATCATCCTTCAAATACTACTTTAAGTTTTTTTTTTTTACTAATATTCAGAAATTTTCTTACTACTGAGATTTTTATTTTAATGTCACACTTCATCTTCTGCTGAGTGTCTTATACCAGTATGAACTATGTCTGCTGAACCAGCAACAGCTGTTGTTACAGAGCTAGAGAATGGTACAGGAGAATGCTCCCACCAGAAGACCTTTGAAACTAAGACAGTTTTACATGACTGCTGCTGATGTTAATGTTGATACCATCAGGGATGCAGCTGTAAATGAAAATAAAGGAAAGAGGGATTTTGGGGTTTATCTCTTTCAGAATGCAACTTTCCAGAGACATCCAAGTAGCTTCTAGAAATATGAATAGGGTACTGCTGGGCTTATCTTTTCAGACAAGTGATTAAATATGTATTGAATTCTGAATGCAATGTTACTACCAACTTCCCTTAGACTTCCTGTCTTTCTGAAGCTAGGCATCTGTCTCTCTTTTAAAGAAGTGAGGCTTAAAGAAAAATTCCTTTGGGAGTCATTGAGATGGTTAGGTGCTGCCTTGAAAATATATTTTCATTTGCAGTTGATGATTGGACATAAATTGACCATAGCAGTCAAAGACACAAAGGTTTCACATTGTTGCATGTATATTTGCTCAGTTATCAAGATCAAGTTGCTCACATTTTAAATATTTATAAATTACTTTAGAAGTGCCTTAATACATAAAAAAATGATACACGTTGTAAGTGAAAGTTATTTTTTATAGTACTTCAGTTCTGGAGGCCTTTGGGGCCACACTATAGCAAAGGAAAGTTAGCTTTCAACAGTCTTTTATAAGATATGATTTAAAGCATATTCAAGTCACTGAGAAGACCTCCTGCTGACTTGGGAGTCCAGAGGCTACATGCTGTACTAGGAGTTCTTTCAGGTTTGACTGTGAGGGGTATTTAACTGGAAGAAAAGTGAAGTTTGGCAGCAACTAGAAGCAAATTCAGACATATAGAAATATGCAATGCATTGTTTTCAGTGTAATTGAACAGAAGCTGGACTTCATAAGCTTTCTGGACTGCTGAAGGTGTTTTGTTCAAGTTGCCTTTTAATAAAATATCACGTACATAACACCTTGGAAAAGCTAGTTGGGCAAGATCTGAAAATTTATGATTCTTTAGCCTAAAGCATATTTTATTTTAATCACTGATCTTTGGAACAAATTCTGTTGTAAATAAAATACAGCAGTGATATATTATGAAGGCAAAAAAACTTTCAGTAGTACGGTGCCAAAGCAAAAAGTTAAATAAGCTTTTGTTTTCAATAAAATAATTTTTCTCCCCACTGAATGGGGAGAAATGTGTGAAAGAGCTTTCTGTTGGATCACGGAGTATGGTCAGTAAATGGCTCTAAGCAATATGAAGCACTGAAAAAAGCATTCTGGATACAGGCAAGCAAGGCAGGATTTTCAGCTAATCTTTGGATGTTAGGAGCCAGTGCCCAGGATTTGCAGTATCAAATACATAGTAAGCATTGACAAAAGACAGAAAAAAACAAAACCACAGCAGTACAGTGTGTTGAGTTTGATTATAACTGTTTATCTTTAGGAACCAGAATGAGGACTTAATGGCAGGCAGGAAAGAGGAATGTCACTTTTTAATCTATTCACTTCCTGTCATGGCCACACATGTCAAGAAAAAAGTATGATATTCAAATGATTTGTGTGAAGAGAACAGAAAATGTCTCTTTCTCCAAGTCTCAGATAGTTCAGAGGAAAAGCTAGGAAAGCTAGAACAGCTGTGGTTGTGTTTGTTTTTTTTTTTTTAAGTGGAGGGTAGGGAGAGAGGTGAAGGGGGGTTAGAAAATAAAATTCTGACACTGCCACTGCCAGGTCTGGTTCAATATGCTGCATCACTTATCTAGTCCAAACCTTGTTTATTTGTATTGATTGTAAAATCAGCATCCTGTATGTATAATAACTGATTTCCAAAAAAAGGTTTGCTCTTTTTGGTGTACAAATGCTCTGTAGGTCTATGGTGATAGCTGCTGTCCCAATTTACAAGTGAGATGTCTCCAGTACTTATTTTTAACCGTTAGTCTCACAGTTGATCCCCACAGCAATACTGCCAAGTGCATGATTGCAGGTAACAATTGTTGGCTGTGCCTGCAATGCAAGTGCTTAGCTGTAAGGTTAATGGTTGTAAGAATTGTAAGATTCTTATTTTTTATTTTTAATTGTTAATAATTGTAAGCTTTAAGTACTGTGAAGCTATAAGTGTTCTGGATTTGAGAAGTTCTACTGTAGTATGAGTAAGCAGAACATATTTCTTCAAAATACAATGAATTTGTTACACAGACGTCTACAGCTGTAACTCAGGTGAATTTTAGTAAGGGAAGTACACTCAAAAGGAAATATTGTTGGATAAACATTTAAATTAGTTATTCAGGAGTCATTAATGGCACGAGTTTATTATCAGGCAGTCCACATTTGCTTCATGTTTATATTTGTACTATACGTACAACTGAAAAGGCCTTACTATTAGATTTGCAATGTGTAATGCTAATGAGTCTTATGAGAAAATGCTACAAATTTACATCATGTTAGTTAACATGATTTAAAAGGCAGAAAAAGGTCTCAGGAGTTACTGGTTAAAAAAAATGCAGAAAGGGATGTTTGTTAATAAAACTTCACTTCCTGTGGGTGTTAAAATATTACTGTATTGGCTAAGTAAATCTTTACTGTATTGGCCAGTAAATCTTAGTGAGGCTAAAAGTCAGAAGCCTATTGTTGTGTGGTGCACTTGCAGTGAATTTTGTCATCTGTAAATCCAAGTTCTATTTTTTTAAAGGTCAAAACTGCCAGGAACCATCAGTACACATAGTATTAACTTTCATTATTTCCATTGACATTGAAAGAAAAGATACAAATCATGGAGTGTTTCCGAAGTTAGATATAGTATTACTGTCTCATAGGTCCTTGAGTCTCTCCTATGAGTCATTTATATTTGTGTGCGTCTGTTCACATCAGTACAAATAGAACCTGTACTTGCATTCCATTGCTGATGAGACTGAGGAATTGAATTAAGCAGGAAGGGTGTGTTTTAGTCCATGCACCACTGTCATTTTAGCCTTGTTGTTAGGGGAGTGGTGGTTGTGCAAAACACCCTCTGAAAGATAATTGGATAAATGCTTCTCATCCCTGGTGGGGCTGAGCTTTTTAACTCAGCTGTAACTTCATCCTAGTGATTAAATTTATGTCCTCCTCACTGAGCAGAAAAAGGCTTAATAACAGGGTAGTTTAAAACATTGTCCAGATACAATGTACAAAACCAACAGAAATGGGAAATAAAATGAATGAGGGATATTTTCTGCTCCTTCCATCTTTGCACTTGAGTTTCTTTAATCATGGTGGGGAAGTCTCTGCCCAGTGCTGTCCAGCACTCCAATTTGTGGGAACAGTCCTGCATGTAAATTTGTCAAACCTGTATGGCCAATGTTTTAACTGAGCAGGTTAAAGTGAGCCCTCTACCCAAAGACCTCTGAGCTCTGTTGTCCACTAGGTCATGAATTGCCCATCTGGATTTTCTAAAAATGATTGGTTTACTGCTCTGAGCTGGACTGATAAGAGCTGTCAGCCAAAATTAGGCTAAAGTGGAAGTACATAATGGCCTTCATAATGTTGCTGGTTTAAGAAGGCATAAGCATCTCGCTATTGATCCATGAACACTTAAATGGTGATTGCGTTTGTTGGCCACAAGGTATTTTGAAGGTTGGTAGAAAACATCAGGGAAATATTACTGTAGGGTATTGGAATAGCAGCTTATGAGTGGGTTGTCCTTTAACACTGGCAGTGTTATTCTGAAAGATGTATAAAATACTCTTGTGAACCTCAGGAGGGGGGGAGAAAAAAAAAAGCTAATCTACTTTGAACTACTTATATAACCATTAGAACTAGAACTGTGTTCTCTGAGTTGTCTTAGACATCCACAGTTTGTAGATGCACTATCTCTGTTTCTGGAAATTTTAACTTGACCATTTATGCCTAGAAAAACTTTATAGTAAATGAACAATAAGCCCAGAAATTTTCACTCCCAAATGACGAAGAGCATGGTATTATAACTACAATGTGTATGTGCTATGGATGTCCAGGATCTCTGAGGCATGTGCCCTTCATGAAGTATACTTACTGTATAGCACTATCCAGTCAACAGTATAGCCTCATCTGTCTAGAAAGGTAGCAAAATACAGTAATTTCCCTCACCTGGCCTGGATAGGACTGGGGAAAAAAACATGTCTACAGTAGCTAGAAACAAACAAAAAAGCTGTCTTCACTGTAGTTTCATGTAACTTAATTCTATACTTATTTTTTTCCTTATGGTTTAAGCTTTAGCTTTTATGAGCCGAATAGTTAAACGTAAAACTGAGCGAAAGTTGCTGTGCTTTGCCTGCTATAAATCTGACTTCAGTGATGATCACTGAGCTGAAAGTCAGAATGGGAAGTTAGTTCCAACCTTGCACATACAAGGCTCATTGGGAGGGTCACAGGTATTTCAGCCTGGCTTTTTCTTTCAAATTATGTTTAGCAAAATACATCTAAAAGTGTTTGCCTGTGAACTGGAAAAAATCACGTGTTTGCAAAGGTGGAGATTTATAGACAGTGCTAGGCTGAATCTCATGAGCTGACGTTCTGATTGTTTTGAAGTATTGTATAATTTTTTTCTGAACATAGATCTGTATGCACAGCACTTTTCTCAACACTTTTCTCAATATTGTTTCTCTTTATGTATCCAGTTCTTAATAATTTCATAGACTTTGAGATCACCAGTTCCTGTTAAAGTTGTCTAGCTTGACTTGTAATGCAGGCTGGAGATCTGTGAAGATTATTTTCTGTCAGGTATTCAACTTCTGTACAAGCTTTGGGTCACCTATTTATAAAGAACAAAATCTCACAAGAGAATCTGAGCAAGTTGCTTCAACAGTTGGTTAACATTTCTGAAAACTTTTCATTTTATCTATAATCTAAGTATGATTGGTGTTGTCTCTGACCATACCTTTTAGTACTTCATATACTTTTTTACACTAATCGTTTTGTAGGGTATGAAGTTCACAGGAAATGACAGCTCTTAAAAATGAGTTCCACACATTATCTTAAAAATCTAAAACCTTGCCCAACTAAAGCATAGTTCTGGTATTTGCATACACAAAATCTGAATTAATTTTCTCTTCCTTGCAGTTTTTAGAGGATAAATAAACCTCTGACATTGGTAAAATTTTACAGTGGAAGGAGATTTTTTTAAAATACCTACAATAGCTAAACAAAGTAGATAAAAGTTGTAATGAAAACACTACCCTTTAGCAGAGACCTTTTTATACTGAGCCTTAGCCTGGAGCACATTTTTATAGCTGAGTTACAAACCTGTAAAACAATGTTTCTTGTAAAGCAGAGCCAATGATCTACAATAGCTGAAAGCAGACTTTATGGCTTAAAACATCCTAGAATTGGTCTGAATTGCCTCATGCATATTTTCAGCACATAAATTCTAGAGTTATGTGAAGTTTCCCTGGCTGTTTGATTCTCTGGGGGACCTGTTTTGAGTGACTGATGATTACTTGTTAAATTCAGCAAAATTAATTCCGTTCATAAACACGTTGCTGGTGAGGAACTCTGGAATCATCTTTAAGAAACATTATTCTTTAAACAAAAAGGGAGCCTGTTTTATTTAAAATACTCGCTAGTCATGTAAGTCACCATCCTGATATCACATCACAAAAACTGTAGATATGGAGAGGACCTTGTTTGTCATACACTGCTCATTTTCTTCCTCATTCAACTGTTCTCTCTGTTATTGCTTTTCTACTGACTGTTACTTATTTGAAAGCTTCTGATATTTAAACCACTGTTAATTTATGAAAAGGTAGATTCAAATAAATAGGATGTATAAAATGGGGGCTCATTCAACTTCAGCTTGGACAGCTAATTGTTCACTCAGGCAGAATTTCCACTAAAATCAGTTCAGCTGAGCAATGTAAAGCTCAAAAATCAGGCTATCTTAAGTAGCAAGTGAAAAACCATGCCCTGCCCTAGGAAAGCTGTTTTATTGTGCTCATGGCATTGACATGCAAAGAAAACAAAGCCAAAATCCTATTTCTGTTTTAGCTGGGAAAAAAAAAAAAAAGAAAGAACAAGGAACCTTTCCTACTCTTTGCTTTCCCAAAACAGGAAGGAACATCAAGGGACATCTCTTCCCATTGAATTTCATAGCCTTTGTTCATTTTCCCATCTCAAGCCTATGGGGATGGGAGAAAACAGGCCAAGCCATACCAAAACAAGTCTGGACAATTGCCTGGATGCCCAGAGAGTGCCCTGCCAGCTGGTGCCTGTGGCTCGCTGGTGGGATGAGCAGGAGGGCAGATCCTTCCAGAGCACAGCCCGGAGCTGTGGGGCTGCTGGGCTGGCCACAAAGCAAGTCCATGCATAGTAACCCCGCTATAACCCCTCGCTGGGACCTAGGCAAGCAGGGCTTGAACACTTCTTAATTTTTTTTTTTCCATGAGGAAAAAAATCTATTCCAAGTCGGATGATTTCAATATGTCTGTAATTGACTGGGATTCAGGCTAAGATGGTGACAAGGAAGGGAGTGGAATTGTCAGTTACTTTTAATGAAACTTTTTCTGTGGCAGATTTAGAGATATGAAACCACAAATGAGACTGGCATATGACAGGCTTTGCCTGCAAATGCAATATTATGAAGGTAAGCTTTCAGTGACATTCTCTACCTCAGGCTACTGGCAGATTAAGCAAATCATTTCTATTGCTATTGACATTGATGCAGTATTGTCTCTTTTTCATATCTTCTATATGCCTTGTCAGTAAAAATATGATAATTCCCTTCAGAATCACCCAAGGTGGTTCTACGAGGCATCAGAGGGATGGTGAGTCACATCCCTTGCAGCAGAGTGGCCACTTGTGGCTGGACTAGCCTGTGTCCAGGGTACTGCTGATGTTCTGCATTGATGACATGAAGAGCTGTTAGTCATCTACTTCAGATGCATATCTGCTATTCTCGATTGTCTTAGCTATATTTTTTTTTCCCTTCTAGATTCTTTACATTCAGTGTACCGGTTAAATTGCCTCAAACTTCTGTGACCTTCAGTTTTTAAAATGCTTTTTTCCACTTTGATATACAAAGAGAAGCTTGAGTGGGGAGGATTTTTAAGCACTTCTGTAGAAGTTTTAGCACACAGTAGGGGAAAAATGGGATCTGTACATAATCAATGCCAAGGAACTTTTTCTAGAAATTAAATGAGAAGGATTTGTATGCAAAATTGCCAGCTCTGATATAAACTGGATCTAAAGGCAGAGAGGAAATGGCTTAAGAAATATCCTTGCCTGTGGCTATTTTTCAAAGAGTGGGGAGGGTAACTAATGTAATGGCTCACACCAGCCCTACTTCCAGCCCTGACATAAGGAACATATGGCAGTGTAAGGGAAATAGCACAAGGGTGAGACAGGGATGTAGCTGACAAAAACTGTGCTACAGCTGTTTCCTAGGACCTGCAAGGGGTTACGAGAAGAAAAGTGCTAAGGGGGTTTGAACAAAGCCTGTACCAGGTTATAGGAAGAAGCCTCACCTGGTGCCTGAGAAGCAGAGGAGTTGGGGGGGAACCTCTTTTCTTCTGCTCCATTTCTGTCCTGAGCACCTTATTCGGAATGGAAACAACTTCGTATCTAACTCAAACTGCAAAGCAAATTGCTTGAAGGCTATCAGTGTGAGGGGAGAATCTGAAGACTTTAACAGATGTATGAAAATGAACTTTGCACATTACTATGGGGGAAAAAAATAGGCTGGATAAAGTATGTATAGATAATACCTTTTTTATATGTTTTTTGAGACTTCTAATTTTCTCCGTGTTCTAGTGCTGCAGTCACTGCACTCTTCAGAGAAAACTTGGGAAAATAAATCTATCATGACATGACACAACAGACCTGTGACATCTGTTTGAATGTTATTCTCCAGCAATGAGAAACAGTGCATTAGAGAAGCCATGTTCGTGTTGTATACTAGTCACTCCCTGACAGCCTCCCTTTTAGTTCATAAAGAGACTGTTAGGGATGATAATGAACCATGCTAGTCCATTTACTAGCATAACAGGAATTATTAACTCTTATAAATGTATTATTATGCAGCTATTAGGTATCAGTTATAAAACTGCTTAATGCCTACATGATTACTTGTGAATGGATTTGGAAGGGACCTAAATTGGTTATTTATTGACCATATTGAACAGCATTATTTATTGGCTTGGCTCAGGAAGGTTATATATATATATATATATATATATATATATATATATTTTTTTTTTTTAGGCTGAAATGAGATTCTAAATTCTTAATGGTCTAGCCAATGTGTATGTTGATTTAGGAAAGTGACTTTTTTTTTCTGAAAACCTGCTAAATTTGCACTAAATTGGTTCTAGACTGAACTGAGTTTCTTTCCTTTCAAGTTCATTACCTAATTACTCTTAATCATGGTACTGAGATAAAAGTGTTAGAAACTAGAGAAGTTGATGCCAGATGCGTTGAAATATCGCTTCCAAGTAGCATGTGGTTCTGTGAGTCAGCAGTAGACAAGGCTATCAGGTATATGCAGACTGTATCACTGTGAAGCTGGGGCACACATCACTTCTGTCTGTCAGCTCTGCTTGGCAGATCATTTGCTGTCTCAGGTTTCTACAATAATTTAGAACACTGAAGTACGTAAACAAGTTTAATTTCATGGGATATAGTCTTCTCATTGAAGTTGATCATATTTATCTTCACTGTATAAAAATAAATTTGTCTTTCTTTTCTGGAAGAGAGAGGCTGAGGGCACAGCCTGCTGATTCAATTGTAATAGAGAAAGGAAAGGCAAGGAAAATAGAAAAGCTGTAAATTTTCGGAGTTGAGTGTTTGCTTCTTCAGTAACATTTAATGCATATTAAACATGTAGTGCATTTAATTCAATAGACATTGCACATGCATATGCTCCTAGAGTATCAGAAGAGTGAAACATTTCCATGTCAATAACACTAGCACTCCTCAAATACATTGGATTGCTTTTAAATACAGAAGACTGCTGACTTTGAACATAATAGTCTGTGACAAGCTCTGGCATTTTGGGGACGTCTTGATTATTATTTTTTTTTTTCAGTAGTAAAACCAAGTTCTTCTTGAACTTGAGGCAGATTGGCACTACTTGCCTTCTATTTTTGGTAAATGCAGAGCTTGGACTTACAATTAAATATTGTGTAAAAGTTTCTATAGACTGTGGTAGGAAGGGTTAGAGTTGACATCATATTGAAAAGACAGAACTTGATAAAATTGAGCATGTTAAACACCTTGAAGAGGTCAGAGTATGCAAGAGCTAATGAAGGTCAATCTTTAAAAGGCGTTGCGGAGTTTAAACAAGCTGATGGATGTGATGTGCTGATTTTGGATGTGATGTGCTGAATCCACTTTCTCCTCACTGTTCTTATGTGTCCTTTCTGTTTTCTTGCTCTTGCCTTGCAGCAGGAGACAGGGCAAAGACCACACTGGAGTGAGTTCTTGACTATTACAACAGATACTGAGGGCTATCACTGCTTTAAAAACAAAAGCAATGACAGGAACAAAAGATGAATATTATGTGTTCAGTTCTGGAAGATTCATGTCACTTTATTTCCCCTGGACTAAAGACAAGCTTGTGGAAGATGTGACTGACTTATTTCTAAAGTAACAGCTTCTGAGAAAGGATTTGAAGGCCTACAGAATCTTCACTGGTGACAGAGATATTGCAGGATCATGGTGAGCGTTGGGCCTTTTCCTTGCTGCATTGTTAGCATTTGGTGAAAGACAAAATACAGGTCTGGTGTTCCAATTGTGATAGGCTTAGAAATGCTTGGTAATTCAGGTAAATGCTTATTCTTTTCAAATAACGACTGAACTTTTTAGTTGACAAAATAGTTGCAACCACAAAAAAGGAGAGTTATATTTTAATGATATTTCAGTGTTGGAATCTCCCTTACCCCATTTTCAATGACAACCTACTATAATTTTCAATAAAAAAACATATTTCCTTCAATGTTGAAGCAAATGTGGAACAAAACAAAACAAACAAAAACAAACAAAAAAATCCAAGCCAAATATTTTCAAGTAACTGAAGCAGAATACTGGACTAAACTGAAACCCTCCTCAGCCCAACTTCTATCTCCAAAATGCCTTGAGTTGTCTAGTTCTAATAACTCCTAAATATAGAATCTCATATAATGGATGAAGTTTCGAGGGCTTACTGATAATCTTGTTTTACAAAAATATAAGAATAAGAGAATTTATCTCTTGAAAACCTTTGTCTTAGAAATATCCAGGTTCAAGCCTGTGTGCAACTGGCAACTGTATTCTGCAGGCTGCTACATAACATTCTATTCTTCTGCAGTGTAGCTTGCTTTCTCTATTTCGCAGTATAGAGGAGTTAACTAGCAATGTCCTGTTAAATTTGCAAGGGTAGTTAAGACTAAAGGAGAAACTCTAGACAGAAATGGCATGATATGCCAGAAATAGAGCCTTAAAAAAAAAAAAAGGCAGGTAGTATGATAATGATGTACTTAGAAGGAGGAAAAAAAGTGCTAAAGGAATTTTCTAGGAAATGTAGAAGAATTAAATATATTAACAGCACTTTATATCTTGTTCAAACAGTTATAGACATTAGTAGCTTTCTGAATTCCAGTGCATGTAGAAACACCAAGTAATTATCTGTAGGGGTCTCCTGACTGTGCAAAGAATTTCATTTTAGCTATATGGCTAGAGGATTTTTTCATGTTTTAATGCATTGTAGTGCTGTTTTTAGCTCCTTTGTACTGGCTCCTTTCTGTTTTAAATAGAACAAAATGTAATGAATACCACATGGGTACTCCCTACAGACTAAAGCAAAGGCACCACACATTAATGTTACAAGGCCCTGTCACCAGAACTGAAGGATTGTGTCATGTAGCTGGAAATCATAGCGGTCAGATTCTCCATGGGCTGCTGACAGAAAGGAAAATGTAAGATATGCTGTATTTCACAAGTATTTATATTTTCAATTCTGCATCAGCGCTTGTTGCCTATTATTTGCTTGTAGTTCACTGTTAAGGTTTGGGGAACATTTTTCTCAATTTACAGCTCTATTAAACTGATAAATCAATCTCATGTGTGAGGGGAGGCAGTTTGTTGGCATTTGCTTTGCCAACACACTTCTACCCACAATAGATTTCATAGATCCTCAAGGATATAGTAAGAGGGAGGAAGCTCTCCCTGTAACTTAATTTTTAAAACATAAAACCTGTTTCTGGTGCTCTTAGCAAATTTAATGAGAATATTTCTGAAGAGCTGTCATCTGTTAATCTAATATTAAACTTGCTTTGTTTTTTACACTGCTGTTTAACAAGATAGCTGCACTATAGTTTGAGTAAAACACTTTAAAAGAAAAGTCCATGATAGGCTTTTTAAATTGTAATTTAAATTGTAATTTAAAAACTGGAGAAATCAAATATTCTTGGTAGCTACCCAGGATATTTTTCCCACACTGGGTAAATTGTCTTACCACCACTGTACTTTGAGGATTTTCATGTCTCTTCCTTGGCTGTATGCTTACCTCTGGAACAGAAATGCCATTGTGCTTAGAAATATCATGAGTTTTTTGTCTGCTGCGATGCTTAAGTTGCTCTACTATACAACCATTGATTTCAGCAGTGGCAGTTAACTTTTTTTTTTTTTAACATAGGCAGGGAGATAATCTGAATGAAATTGGTAGAGTTGACCATACTGTGCAGACTTCCAAGCTCTGCTTATGAGCTGCACAAGAACAGTGCCAGAGTATGAAGCAGAGCAAAGGGGTGACTCTGGGAAAGCAAAGTTCTTGTTGGAGCTTGCTTTCTAACAGGTACAGAAAAGGAAAGGCCCCTTCGTGTTAACTAAAACTAACAAACAAAGCCAAACTCCTTCTGTTCACACAAGTAATTTTGCACAGCCAAGTAGAAATAATCATTTGTACTCTGCTTTCTGTTCTAAAGCTAGTAGTCTTTTCCCTACACAATACAGAGAACTTCAGTGGTGTTAAATTTTGTTTTCTGATCTACTAGCAAAATCAGTTTACTATTACATATAGCCACGTAGAATGATGAATTTGCACAGGCTTTATGAAAGTTTTTTTTTCTCTTTTTTTCTTCATGGGTGTAACTGATGGGAGACCTGGCTGAGCATCTTGGAAAGAGAATGCAAAAACAAAATGTAGAGAAATGTACTCAGACAGCAGGGTTTCACACATAAATAATGTCAGGATGAATCCTTTTGTGCTTACATAAGATTAAAAAAAATAATAGTGAGAACTTTTGTATAACTTCTGCAATAGCACTTTGAAAGGGAACTATTGAGTGTAAAGTGCTTATTTGTTTTCCTGTGATTGCAGAGGGAGACTTAGTGGTCCTTTCCTTGCATTTGACATAATTCACTTCTCTAATATTTGCCTGTGCCATCGCCTTCAGTGTTCTGCTAGACAAATCTGCATCATCAAGTGCCATTTTCATTAGCGCAGTTAGGATGTTGCAGAGAGCAAGCAGGAATCTCTCTTGATCTTGTGGTAGACTGGGTTGTGCCAGTATTGTTGGTTATGAAACACATAAGACTTCTTGGAACAATAAGCTTAGTGTCTGCAGTTTTGTTATCTAGGCAGCCATTGAAAACACTGGGATTGAGTCTGTTGTGTAATATGAAAGTAGAATCTGGAGGAAAAAAAGTTGGTTCAAAATGTGTTTTGTATATACACTCATGAATGATGCAAAGATTGAAGAGAAGAAAAATACCTCAAAACGGAAAATTCAGGTCTGGGTGTAATAAAGTTGTGTTTCATACCCCTAGACTTATTCACAAGTCTCGCTTGACTTCCATATCCGAATCAGTCTTCCAGTCCTTATTTAGAGAAAGTCTGTCAGGGATGGCAGTAAGATTCTCTGCACTTTTGAAAGCCAGGAGCATAAAAAAAATTGTTTAACTTTCAATGCCAGATATGAACAATTTGTACTCTGTGGTAATATTCTAAGGTATTCTGAATTCTGATTTCATACATCTGTGTCTCATTTCATACATCAAAATACATCTTTAGAAAGTGTTGTTTTTAAATCCTCTTTTGTTCTGCCTCCGCACTTGGCTGCTCTGTAACTGTCTGTCCTAAACTGGCTCTTTTCACAACTCACAGTGAATTATATAATCATTCCTTTTCACTGAAGATCAAACAAGAAACCCTATTCTGCTGATTTTAAAAAGTCTGCCTGGTTCTGGTGTGCCTTTGTAACTGCATCACCAGTGAAATTGTCAGAAAACCTAATTAGAGAGTCATTATATTTGGTACATAGTGTGTGAAGACCTATATGGGCTGCATCTTTTGCTATCTAATCTGCTATTAAAATATTTCAATTTCTTGTCATGGCTGAAGATACCATTTCTGCAGGCTGAAACTCAGAAAGTGAGGTCTTGTTATTGGGCAATGTTATTTATTCTGAAACATTTAGGTAGTGGTTACCTATCACCTTAATGTAGCTTATTTCTGGGCTCCTGCTGAAAGGAGAGAATTTGGCCTTCACCAATTCATACTGTTGCTTTCTTTGTGCTGGCATTAGCTTATCTGTAAATACAGCAGCTCTGCAGAGTAAGCTGCAATCTGAGAAAAATGGGGTGCTTCACTTTCATGTGGCTCACTTCCCAGCCACATGAATACTAGAGTTTACAGAGATGAGTTGTTGGGATCTTGCTGCTGGAGAATTCAGTGTGGCATGAGAAACTTGGTATTCTGCTGGACAAAGAAAGGTGTGAGGAAAAAATATGTGAAAATGCCCCGTATATTGAATTATCAATGCTTCTTAGTCACAGAAAGTTTCAGGACAAACAGCATGCAAACTTTGAGGTGTATATGAGACGGCTAAAGATTTAATTTTGGGAGAGTCAGAGATGCTTATTGTGGATAAAATGAATATTACAGAAGGACTGAAAACTTTTCTGAAACTTCAAACTCAGGAAACTCCTCAAGACAGTAGTTGCATTATTTGAAATCAATATGCATATATCGAAGAAAATCCTTCCTTTAGGGTATACAGGTAAGATGCTGAAGTCAAAACACATGCTGGCCATACAAGTGAGAGGCAACACACACCAAATTACATATTTTCATTAAGTGTGTGGTGCTTGAGGGGAAAGGGCAAGGATTATGATTATTGTAATCTATGGATCAGTAGCTGTATTTTCTTGTTGCACAATGAGCACTTGAAAATTGATTAGCGTTCCTGTGCTATAGGCTTCAGATTCACCATTGCTTAAAACAGCCAGTGGTGCTGGCAGTTATTGGCCTGGAAAATGTCACTTTCCAAATACATTTTCAAATTTCATGCCATACATGAATCAATCCTAATGACCTAAACCCTTAAACAATTGAGGCAGTTTTTGCAAAACTTTTTGTAATGATCCTTGGCCCATAAGAGCAAACCATGGCACTAAGACAAAGACTTGCTTTCAAAGTCATAAATATCGTAGTTCTTATTGTCGTGGAATCTGTAGCGCATTCTTACAAGGAGTAATCTGCTTGTCACACCAGACTGTACAATCAGTGTTTTGTTTACCCTTTCCCCAGTCATCTTTTTAGCTGATGGCATTGCCTAGTCCAGGTGTGATGCAGGCTTTATGACATTCCTCTGACATGAGGACAATGAGACAATTAACTTGCACTGTCTTTCAGAACTTGTTAGGCAGCTCTGGATTCTGTTGTCTCTTTTCACTGATCTGATCTGACTGCTATGGAAATCATTTTTATGTTGCAGCAGATATTCCAAACCACAAATTGAGCAAATCTGGAGCATGAATTTTCTCATTTCTTTTGTTTATCTAGCCTCTGACACTTAACGTGCTGCTGTGACTGAGCAGCTCTGGGAGTTGATGGGACATTTTCAAACTGTGTACTTTCTGTTAAGGTTTCTTACCATATGCCTTTCACATTGTAAATCACATGTGCCATGTATGTGGTCTGATGAATAACTCAAGTCAAACTAAAGGGGCAAACTGAAGAAGGGCAAAATAACTTGCCTATTCTAGTAATAAGAACAGTGTTTTTTCTTAAGAGATGCAGAGATAGGATTTTCTGTTTTAAAGTTGAACTGCTGTTGCCTACAAGTTGTTACTGTTTGTGGTATGCCTTTGTATAGATGCTGTATCTTTAATAGTCATGCTGTAGTCTGCTGTAAGTGCCTGCAATTTCAGAAAGCTAGGGTCCAAATGAGAACACAGCTGTGTAGCAGATAAAATATATTTGCTCTTCTCTCAAGGAACTTTCTGGGATGCTCACTTTTATATTACCTGCACCTTCTACACATGTGCTAGATTAGGTTTGTCTTCCATAAGCTGAGGGTAATGAACCAGTGAATGTGGTTTTTGTCTGGTTTTTATCTGAACTTTGTAAACAGGAGCTGTTTGTTTAACACCCCGTTATTCTCCAGCTTCTGTATGCTTCCCCACATACTTTTCTCCCTCTCAGGATCATCTGGAACAACTTGGCATGAGTGAGCTTTCATGGGTCTAATTACAATCCCTTTTCCCTATTGGACTTTCTCCTGAGTATGATGGAAATAAATGATAGTTGTATGGGAAGAACTTGCATTGCACTGTTGATATTGTTACTGTCTGTAGATAAATAGGATACTTGAGTTGCCTGCTAATAATGTGTCAGCTGCCTGTTAGTAATCTTTTACAATATTTGAAATTTTTAGAGATTCTGGGCTGTGGTGGCAGTCTAGTCTGTAATAGTCTGGGAGTTTAAGATGATCAGTTGTTGCTCATGAATGAAAATTAATGTAACATCTAGTTATAAGTTGTTTGGTTTAGGTATTAGGATAAGAGATATACACACATTAGGAACTGGGGAATGTTTCAGGAGAAGAGGAACGGGAAGGAAGGTTTGAAATCTTGATTCAAAAGAGGCCAAGCTGCTGGCCTTGAAAACTTGAAAAGTGCTAAAAATGGGAATGACACTGACAAAAGTAGAGGAGCACCAAGGTCAGATGGCTGTGACTCCCAAAACAACCATGGCTAATGGTCAGTACATTGCTGAAAACGCTGGGAAGAAAACAGCTTTACAGCAATAAGTGGGGAAAACAAATCAGACTCCTTTTGATGTCGTTTGACAGTGTGTCCAATATACTTGGCAATAGAGCAAGGGCAAAACTTAGTGCACTCTGCCAGTGCTAGAAGCTTGAGAAATGAGTGGGGAGAGCTGGAATGCTTGGTTTCATATGACAAACCTGACAGCCGGTCAGCTGACGGACCTTGCAGAAAGAGGTAAATGGTGGATGTGATGTTCTCAGTCTATCAACTTCACACAAGTCTGCTGAATGAGATGTGCAGCTGGCAGCATGACATTGTTTATGGAGACTGAAATGAAATGTAACAGAATAAAGTTATTGTTGGAAAAGAGAAGACAATATGAAAATCCTGTGGGTGGAAGTATCACACTAATAATAAACAGGTAGCGTTAGCATTGTGTTACTGCACCCGCCCCCAGTCAGGATGTATATACAGGATAGTGATCAGTGATGTTAAGTAAGACACCTGCAAATTCAGGACAGGTAGTAATAGTGGGATGTTGCAGTTACACAGAATTAATGCTTTATCTATGACAGTACATAGAAGTAAGGAGGTAGTAAATAACAGATTCCCAGAACAACTAGTTTTCAATTTCAGAAAGAAAAGATACCGTTCTGGCTCTGGTCCTGATTAGTGCACAGGGCCAGCTCAAGAAGTATGTGGGAGAGCTGATCTGTAATATCAATTACAAGACAGTTAGGTTTAACACTGCAGCAGGAGAGTCTAAACAAAATAAATCCAGAATACAAGTGTTCAATTTAAAGCAAGGGAACTGCATATTAACGAGGCAACAGGTCAAAAGGAAGAAAAAGCATTACAGGAGGAGCTAAAAGGCAAGAAGCCTAGAGGCAGCCTAGATAATTCTCAAAAGTACTGTATTAGAAGTCAAGACAAACTCTGCACTGAAATTTGGAAAAAATAAAAAATAGAAAAGAAAAAAAAAGGTGGTCTAATAAAAACCTTATGGCTCAATATAAAATCAAAGTAATTGTCATGTAGAAAGTAATGGCATTTATAAAGGAAAGTTTGTCCTCCAGAAGAGAACAGGAAATCCATAACCCATACCAGATCAAATGTAACCAGGAAATTAAGAAGGTTAAGAAAGAATTTGAAGAGCACCTTGTAAAGAATATTTGAATTTGTAATTAGGTTATTTAAATATAACAAAAGTAGGAAGATTGCCAAAGTCAGTCCTGCCTACAAAAATGTCTCTAGCAAGGATGCTGGGAATGGTAAACCATGAACCTGGCTTCCATCCCTCAAAAGATGGTAAGCTTGAAAATACGGGTTGAAATTACTGAGCACACAGATAAGCTGTTAGTGAAAAGATCTCCCCTAGAACTGGAGAAACATATGAGAAATAAGAAAATGCTGGGTTTCCCAGTTACTCTTTCAGTTATCTGAAGTAGTTCAAGTGACTGCAGTTTCTATACCAGGTATTTGCACCTGCTCTGCAGTCTCACCCACAGTGACTTTTGTCTGTCTTGCTTTCTCTAGGCTATAACAAGAGAAAAATTGTGGTTTGGGGAGTCATTAGGGAAGTAAATTATGATATTTCTGTCTGGAATCAGGTCAGATAAGGGAGCAAATGGCCAACTGTCTGAAATGATGTAGAGTGTGCAAGCCTGGTTGGTGAGGAAGGACAGGATGGCTCATAGACCAGATGGCAAAGCAATTTTGGAGACGGTCTCCCATACATAGGAGGTGGCAAGGTGGGTGGATGGATGGAAGGATGGATGGGTGGAGACAGAGTCCATAAGTATATGAAACGTCTGTAGCATATGCAGGAGCAAGAAGGATGTGTAATATATGAAGGAAATCAGTTCCTTAGATGGGCATTTTCATGTCTGTTCCTCCTACATGGAATTGTCAATTCCGTGCCTGACCTCCTAGGCTGTTACTTGCTTACTCCGTGCCTTTTCCTTTCCCATTTGGTCTAATTCTACATCTGTGCCTATTGTTATTGCATGCATAAATGAGCCATGGATGAAGAGCAAAAGGAGCAGTGAACGTAAAGCAGAGACTGAAGCTGACTTCAAATGTATGGATGATAAGAACTCTTCTGTTCTTAGATATTGCCCGTTTTGGACTTATTTGCAAGCTTACACAACACTGAGCAGCGTCTTGAGAGAATATATTTACCTTTGTAATTGCAGAGGCTGCTTTGGTAGCTAAATAAGCAATGAAGTCAAAAGGTCTAAATAGAGCTCAGGATCTTAGTAAAGTCAATAAATATAAAGGAGGCATATTTGTAAAGTATTCGGACAAATAAACCAAATACGTGTTGTGATTATTATGGAATTGTGAAAGCTAGCATCTCTGGGGTTTTTAAATGTGCTCTTCAAATATGGCATTTATTACCCAGGGGAGGGTTAAACAGCGAATTCATTTGTGACTAATACCATAGACCCATTGAGGAAGCGTGTATGTTTTTGAATTGTATGAATTATCATTCTTATCTAAACTGATTATTGATCATTAATGATCTAGAAACCCTTAGGGCATGGCAGACGAGTGAGAAAAATCCAATAAGCTCTCCAGCACTGCAGAATACCAACAAGCTAAAAAGCTAATATAAGAAGCCTGTAAAACACTGTGTGAATTAGTAAATGATCTGGGTGCTACAGGCTGACCTTGAGTTCTCTCAGCATATGCAGAGATCTACTGAGTACAGCCTTTCTTTTGCAGTTCCTATTTTAATTTATAATATATTGTCTGAAAATAGTTATGATACTAAATGAATAACACATGCAAAAATACTAACCATTATTTAGGACCTTACAAATATATTAAACATGAACATGGCATTCCCTACACTACTTTTTTTTTAATGAACTCAAACATTTTTAGTAACTGGGTATGTTCACTTGTGAAATACAGGCATTGCTAATAAAGACATGACTTTCATAGTTTCAATGCCTGATTGAGTTAAAATTCTGGCGTGTGGCCCCTACAATTTGACATTGAATGGAAAAAGAGAAAGCTAATCTGAGTCTTCTGTCACATGTCCAAAAAGATCATAATTTACTGTTGGCTATCAGATATGTGTGTCTGTTTATTAGTAAGCAAGGAAGGAATGTTTGAAAGAAGTACATTAATAAGAGAACATTTTAGATTTACCAGTAAAAAAAAAAAAAAATTAAAAATATCTGAATTTATACTATATGTCATTATATCAAGAGTGATTGCTGATCAAGGGTATCTGGGACTTCATTCAGACAGGATCATATCCACTGTCCAGTGTCTATTCAACTCTTTTGGTGTATTAAACCAAGAAAAGTCTCTCTACTTCTACAGCTCTCTTGAAAAATCTTACCCCTTCTAGTAAATGCCATTTGAATTAAACCACTTCTTTAATTAAAGCATATTGATTTCGATGTAATTTTTATTTCTCCTTAAATAATGCTTTTGTCTAAAATGTTTTGCTTTGTAGGTGTCAGTGGTATCAAAATTGGTGTGTCATCAAAGAGTTTAAATGCATAAAATTTTCTGTAGATCTCATCCGCCCTGTAATAACCAGGCTTGAAACCAAGCAGCCATCAACCCTCTCCTTATCACTGCAGCACCATGAAGGAATCTCGGCTCTGTTGGCAGAGCCAGCAGGAGAGCGTGTCAGCTCTGATTAGCTGTACTGGGCATCCAGTGTTTCAGCAGGGTTGCGGTGCTTTTCTAGCCTGTCTTTGGTAGTTTATCCTTTGATGTGGGCTGTGTCTGTGGTCAAGTTACTGGAATGGTGGAGTTAACTCCTGTTATGATTGACTGCATGGTACAGATGTGGCCTATCTCTGCTACAAAAATCATTTGTATGTAAGAGGAGAAGGAGGAAGATTCATATCCACTGAAGTCCAATACTTGTCCCTTAAAGCAGTACTGGAATAGTGTGTGCTGAGTATAGTACTGGCTTTTGTCCAATGAACAAATAAGATCAAAATCAAATACTGGATAGCATCTCAGTAAGAGAGCAATCTGTCTTAACTCTGAATAAGGAATGGATCACAGAAGAAATAGTGTATGTACATGTAATAAAGATGTATATTATAATATGCACAGTCTTAATCCTGGTATTTCCTCGTTAATAATCGGCTACAGTTTTCATAGCCTCGTAAATTACTTTTGAGTAACATATAAACATGTATTTAAAAAATCTTAGTTCAGTAATACTGTATTCTTTCTGCTTCATAACATTTGACTAATTTTCTTCATTTTGGAATGGTGATTTGTATTTTTTTTAAACTTATCTGCATATATGTAAAAATATATATACTATACAGAATAGTAAATGAAATAAAGCTTCCTGAAAACCTTTCAGATACAAATGTGCGCCTTGTGTTACTTACTATTTTGTCCAGCATAAACAATCCTTTCAGGATGAGATGCCCCAAATAAATTTGCCAGATACCTTTTAGAAAATATACTAGAAAGAAGACCTGACCCTGTGAATACAAATCAACTGTGTTTTAATAATCTAAACTTCTTTTAATTTGTGTAAAGCAGTTTAAAAATGTGCCAGGAATAGAACAAAGCAGGAAAAACAAACAAAGAAACAAAAAAGACAGGTGATATGGCACAAGAAGCCACAAATAAGGCTTGATACCAAGGTGGACGTGATAAGAGTTCTTGACTGGAGAAAGGAAATAGGTTCTGCATGGTAACTGGGGACTTTGAAGGAGTGAACGATGATCCTCATCTAATAGCATCAAGAACTTGGTCTTCCCTGCATACTTATAGTACCAGTTAAATAAATTTGGTATACCTTGTATTTTCAATTATTGTGTAATGCAGTAAGTGATACCTTACTCATTTTGTGCTTTTGGGACTCCGATAAGCCACGTCAGTTGTGAGAAATCCTCTGCTTGCCATCTCTAAGAACGAGTTGGTGACTGGACCAAAAATGTTCCCTCCCTTGCATGGTCTGGCAGGTGAGTATCCCTTCCTTCAGCTTTCCAGACTTGTGGGAGGTCATGCTAACTAGCTGGTGTGCAACATGAGTCTAAAGAGGCCTTTTGTTTAATTTGGGGTAGTACTGAGACATTGGTTTTGATTAATGCAGATGACTAATCCATATCTGCTTGTGTATTTTAATAAGAGTCTTACATAGAGATATCTATTTACTGATTTTTTTTTTTAAATTTATTTCCTGTTAAAAGAATTAAAATAGTATTTTGCTATCTCTTTGCTGTTGCTGGAATCAGGTTCTGTGTGTTGCTTTTACTCCAACCACTGTCTTTCAGATCAGTTTATATTTTTTTGTCTGATTCTGATACAACCCAAATGTTCTCCCTTTTGCTGCTGGTAAATTATTATTGCCTTAGAACATATTTTTTTCCTGCTTACACACAAACATTAGGATAGACGTGCGGCATTTGGAGAAATCTTTCTGCAACTATCTCTCACTGTAGCATTATAATGCATTATTCTGTTCTTAAAAATTTAAGATAAATAACAGACTGGGTATTATAATGAAGCTTTGGGATTTAAGGATGTAAGTTGAGGTTGGTATAGTACTATGGGAAAAGATGTGTTTTAAGTGGAATTATCAGGCTAGAGGGAGTTTGCCACTAGAGATCTTCAAGGAATTTTCTTAGGGTCAAATGTATGTGATATTTTCTTAACCTTTGTGCAATATTGAAGAGTTTGGTAATGAAACCTGCTGTTGGTATACAGCTGGGAAACATTGTTACTGTGCAAGAGAATTATGGTATAATAAAGAGGAACTGAATAACCTTGAGGACAGGCAAAAGATAAGAAGTGAAATTGAGTAGCTGGAAGAACAAGTTCATGCACTTAAGAGACTGAAAGAACCTTTCCCTTTGAGACAGTAGCTTTTGCCTAACTGAGTCAAGGTTAGGATTTACCAGGTTTCGGGCATCGTTCATATGAAAAACTGCTTATGGCTTGAACATCATGACACTTTAACCAAATCAAAGCTTTTGTACATTTTACAAATTACATATTTTCCTGTTTGTCTTACTTGGATGGCCCTCTTGGAAATACGAGGGAGGTGGCAACACTGCACTCATTAGCACAAGCTTGTTTCACCTGCTTAGCACAAGAAGAAAAGACAGGCTCTATTCACTTGCCAGTCCAAATTGGAGACAAAATTGGAGTCTCAGGAGATTATATTAGGAAGTCAAGAATATTCTGTTGCAAGTTTTCTATAGTTTCCAGTTGACATACTTTCACTATATACAAAGTAACTTAATACTAATTGCAGTACAAACTGCACTGGGAGTCTTACAAACAAATCATCCAAGTATTAAGCTGTGTGGTCATTTCCACTTTCTTTCTGGCAAAAAGAATTATCCAAGTTTTTGGTTGGTTGATGTTTAAGTGCCTTTCTCAGTGTTACACAGGCTATCTCTGACAAATCTGTTCCTCAGCAGATAGGTATCTTGAAGGAGGGCTTGAGGGTATGACACTGCTAGTTTTTTTCCCCAGCCACGTTAGGTAGTCTAATACAAGGTGTCGGCTGCCTCAAAAAATGTTCCTTCCTATTTTCCAGGCATGAGAAAAGGCAGTTTCACAGCTGCCTTTTACTGCTAAAAGGGCCTAGTTCCCACTCTTCCTCCATATGCTGCTTCTATCATTGGTATTGTTTCATGGTGAAACTCAACAGATTCTGATGCTAGAACCAAAGAAGGGATGGAAATGCCAACTGGGTAGGGTGGGACTTCCCCTTAGGCCAGCACTGGCCTCCTGGACATGATGAAGCTCTCTGCCCATGTTCATAATTAATGTGTTGGAAATGCATAGCACTGTGCTGCTTATGTCCGTTTTCAACTCAGACCACAGTCTTTGCACACCAATTTTAATTTAGAAGAAAAGACCAAAGAAAATGCATTTGATAGCCATTGTAACTGCAACAGCGGTAACTCGTAATCTGTGCTGACAGTAAGTACTACATTGATCCACAAGGATGGAACCCTGGGAGTGAAATGCTGCCCAAAAGCTGGCTACTTATCTTTTCTGATTCTTTCTTAAATATCTTTCAGCAGTAGTCCTGCAGTGGCATCTTTTTCTGTTATTACTTTTCACAATTGAAAGGCTTTCTCCCCTTCTTATGAGATCTTCTGTGCGGTAAAATAGGTCTTAGGTTTACTGTTGTTTCAAATTCCCTTATGTGTTTTTTTTTTTTTTTCCTTTTCAGAGAGTTAAAAGTAATCATTTTTTACTGATCTTTAGCAATCACCAAAATATTGGAGAGTATACAGACTGTGACAGAAAAAAATGTTAAGATGATTCCCAGCTGAGGGTGATGTGGCCCTGTATGGCCATCACCTGTGTTTAGGTGTTAGCAAATGAACCACCTTGTTAAGGTCATGGAGTTGTGCCTGGCTGTTGGAAGGACATACGGCTCTTCCTATCATTAAATGAGGATTTCATTTCTGGGGTGCAGACAGTCCTGTTGCCACTGCAGAGCAGTGACCATTCTGTCATGCCTGGCCCTTGGATGTTGCGCACCTCCCTTGCTTGCTTTGTGCTTGGAAGATGCCATTTTTTAAAGGGACACATTATCTGGTGGTGAAAGGTGGAATTGCTTCATAAATCCAGTGATAATAGGTGTGAAGCTGGGCCTCTGTTCTAGTTCTTTAGTTGCTTTTCTCAGAGTTTTATTTTGTGCTTTTATGGCATTCTTATTCAAGGGTAGTGGACTTCTGGAAGTCAGTGTTTGCAATGGAAATTGTGACCTGAAGAAACTCCAGGAGGAAAGCACCGACAATGCTGTGCCAGATCTTGGCAGTAACAAGTGATATTATCACATTAGTGACTGCAGATCTTTTCAGATAAATCCTGCTGTCTCTACGGGACCAATTTATGTTTTGTGGAGTGCCGAAGGCCCCAATTTCCACACCTGCAGCAGGCAGAGCCACCTTTGCCCTCACGTGCAGGTAAATGGTGGCCTACCTGTAGGCAGGGGTGGGTGGCGTGGTGAGTACACCTGGGCACACCTGGCCCTGCGCTGAGGGAACCTGCCCAGCTGCACGGAGCACTTCCTGAGAAAGGGCTCCAGCTTGTTTGGTCCAAAAAGAAGCTTGGTTGTGAGGTAGAAGGTTGTTGGAGGTCTTGTTGCTCCACCTGAAGCTCCAGGAGGAACTTCTGGATCCAGAAGAGATGGAATCAAATGTGATGTCAGAGGAGCCACGGGGGAGAGAAAGCAGCTGTGCAACCTGGAATTGCTGCTGGAAGGTGGTAAGGCTGAAAGCCTTTTAAAACGCTACTCCTTTTTTTTTTTTTTTGGGGGGGGGGGAGGGGGGAGAAAGGGAGTGGGAACAAGGTTACCCCTCTTTTAACTCCTAGAGTAAAAGTGGAGTGTTTTGCTTTTAAATTTTGATACTGTGTCTGTGGTGGGGGCTTCTCTGTTCCTCGGAAGCAGGCTGAGGCTCTTCCCCGGGGCTGGCCGGAGCCCCGGGGTGGGGGGGGAGGTCTCCATGAAGGCCGGGCAGCTCCGGCCCCGCTGCCGCGCAGCTGGGGGTGAGGTGGAGCAGCGCGGCGCCCAGAGGAATCGGGAGCTGCCCGCGGCTGCTGCGGATTCCCTGGTGCTGTGCGCCTCTGGCCTTCCTTCACAGGAGGCTAGGAGCCGCCTCCGGGGTCCGGGTGCCGTGGCCCTGCTGGCCGGTAGCTCTGCGGGGACCCCGCCCCTCGTAACGGCCCGCCGAGCCGGCGCTGGGAGATCCGGACACCGACCACAAGATGGCGCCGGCGGGTGGCCGCCCCTCGCAGCCCCGCCCCGCGCCGCCGCCTCAGGGTGAGGGCGAGCACCTGCTGTGACTTAGCGATGAGTTTGGAGCTCGTTAGTCTTTGAACAGTAGAAATAATGTTTTTGCACAGTCTAAGAACATAGCCCACTTTAAACTTAAGATGCCGCGTGCGATTTTCTAGTCCGGGACTCTGGGTTCGGTTTCCATTTGCAATGCCACTTTGCCTTAAGGGTGCAAGCAAGAGGCTATAAGGAAGCTTCTTTTGAAAGGTTTGACAGCATAAACACTTCAGTTTCTAATAGTAATGAAAAACACTTGATCACAAATTTAAAGCAAAGCTTTCCTGTGTTGTCTTTTTCCTTATACAAAGACATGATAATGTCAACACCCCTACAGTGTTACATGGAGTATCTCAAATTTGTCTGAGAGCAGTATGTGCAAAAAAGCATTTTCTGGGGGAGAGAAGAACTATCTTCCTTTTACTTCTTTAGCAGCCTTGAGATAGGGGAGAGCTGGGTATGGAACGTTAGGTTCTTCCACCTCGCTCCAGAAAAGGCTTGTCATCATAAAGACAAGAAACCCTTGGTGAAGTTTGAATCAGAGGTTCAGCCTAAGCCAGAATTTTATGAGGAATTGACTTAATTCGGCATCTGTCAAGGATAATAAAAAGGAGGTTCTCCAGCCATGCTACTTTTATTCCTGTCTTTATTCTATTTTTATTAACATAGAGAGGGCCTAAAAGGCACGTTAATATTCTGCCTTACGTCCTTACAAGGAATCTTGCTTTCAAATGTAGGGACCAACAGCCTTGTGGATATGAGGTTATGAAATTATTACACCTGAAATAAATTCAGAGCTGGATGATGGTGCTGGAGAGGAGGCTTGAAGAGTTCTTTCAAGCCTGGCAGGAGAAACTGGTCTATAGTGAGAACTGAAAAAAAAAATAAAAATCTTCAGTTATGACTATTAAAGGAATACCTAAAGAAGCTATCTGATGTGAGGAAAATGCAAAACAAAATAAAAATATGCAACTAGCTAATGGCACGCAGTCCATTTTTGAAAGTAATCTGAGTGGCTGTGTTTGAACCAAGTTCCCTGTGTGCCCTAGAGAAGCTATTCCAACTATAACACCCCCCCCCCCCCCCTTTTTTAAAGAATTAACCTAACCTTTCAAAACAAGCTGTTGGAATTTCAGGGGTGCTGCAATTAGCCATGTGCTATTTTTCTTATTCGAGGTTACATTTGAATAAATCTGGCTCACAGTTACAGAATTATGTTCTAGGACTCATATTCTGTCACTGCATGATCTTGTATGTTTTATTTATAGATTGCGTGGGTACTTGGAGGTGGGATCTCAGAACGGAAAAGGCTTCTGAGGTCTGCTCTTACCCTTCCCTTTTTCCAAATTTAAGAAATGGTTTTAAATAGCACATTTTATTATTCTGAAAGGGAAGCAGGAGGAAGATCAGTCATCTCTGATTTTGTGTAGCTTTTGGTGATTTGACTTCGAGAAAGAATACTCTGCTATCATGAACACTTATACTGCTCTGAATAAAAGGATATGCTTGGGGTTTTCTTCCTCTCTCTTTTTAGCTGTTGTTGCTGTTAGGAAAGCATGAACTACATAACTGATGGGCAGATTTCCAAACTCTGTGATTGCTTAGCAAAGTTCACATTCCAGAGGAATAACAATATAGAGCACATCTTGATTCTAGTTAAGCCAGCAGTTGTCAAGGGTTGGGTCTTCTCTGTATTCTAGGTTACTTCAGTTATTTCCTGTGCTTCTGGGAGATATGCAAATAACATTTTAAAGGTGTTTTTTTTTTTTTTTCTGTTACCATATCCTACTAGATATGAGCAGATGTTGTAGTATTTGCACAGAAGTTTGGGTCAGAGTTTTTATCTGACCTGTTATGCCCAGTCCTCTGGCATCTAGGTCCGGGTGACTTCTGTCACCTATCTTTTTGGATCTGCACTTAGTGTAAATTAAGTCTATCATAATACTGTTTACACTTACCTTAGAGATTGCTTCATGAAATGGTGAAGGAACTTTCACTTCCTTATGGGCAGAAGACCTAATCTTGTTTCCAGTCACAACAGCTAATGAATGTACTTTAGGCTGCCTGAGAACAGAATCACACCCGTAAGAGAGCCAGAGAAGGATCTGTTTTAACTGTTGTGCTGGTTGAACACTAGGTACATTGTGTAAATGCTATTAATAGTGAAAAAAGCAACTTAATGCTAGGCTTTATTGTACAATGAGGCAAAACAAAAATGTTTGTTTTCTCCCCCTCCTCAAAACCAAAGCTGACCAGCTGGAGATTTACAAAATCAACTGTTACTAGGGAGCTCCTTGAAGAAAAATTAAATGTGGTATAACAAGTAGAGTTTATTTAAAATTGGGAAATTATATTGCCTGTTTCCAAGCACAGTAAGCTGTAGTACTTAGTCCATAAGCCAGCACTGAGAAATACTTGACTGTTAGAGATTCGTGCAGTAAATCTTGTACATTACATGTGTACTTCTTGTTTTGTTGTATAGCTGTAGCTGACACTGTAGTTGTAAAAACAAGCTGGTTTACACTGACAAAGGTCAACCATAGCTTTATTTGTAGGCTAGCACCTGAGATTGCCATGTATCTTTACAATGATCACCCAGTGCAGGGAGCTTGTTTTTCTTGTGCCAGGTACATCAAGAAGTAGTCAAGTTACAGAGCAATCAGGTCTGCAGAGTCCTACAGAAGCTGAGCTCTTTACTGCTACTGCTGTGGCTTCCATTGCTGCTCATCACCATACAGTCTTGCCCTTTCCTTTTCAATGGCTCAAATGTATGTCGGATTACAGCAAGTCAATTCAGAGAGCTGAACTGTCTGCCAAAAATACTGCCGAGCTTGCTTCTTGTTGAGGCAGACAGTACCAGTTCAAGAAAAACAGCTGACGCATACAGCCTGGGCTAGGCAGATCCTGCATTCAGATGTGCATGTGCCCTAAATAATGTCTTCTGAAAAAGGAATAATCATCCTGAGATGGGAAAGAGGTGACTGAAATTTAATCCTCAGTGGAGTGAGGTGGTCTGTAGGGAACGTGCACAGTCTTCTCATACAACTGGATGGATCAACTGGATCCATCACAACTGGATGGAGGTTCAGGCTAGACATCAGGAAGAGGCTCTTCACTGAGAGGGTTGTTGCGCATTGGAACAGGCTCCCTGGGGAAGTAAGTAGTCACGGCACCAAGCCTGTCGGAGTTTAAGAAGCATTTGGACTGTGCACTTAGTCACATGGTCTGAATTTTTGGGTAGACCTGTGTGGTGCCAGGAGTTGGACTTGATGATCCTTATGTGTCCCTTCCAACTCGGGATATTCTATGATTCTGTCAAATGGTGGAAGGCTGGGAGAAGTAAACAGCAAAGACAGGAAGCCACTCTGTGCAAGTGCATTGAACTCTTTGCTATAGAACTTTAGCCATGGCTCTAGGGTGTCTGAGCACCACCTTTGGCTCAGGAACTCTGCCTACCATAAATCTCTGGAGGGTGGAAGAATGTTCTGAAGAAAAATTGCTCTGTTTTGACCTCTCTGTGTGCTTTTTTTTTTTTTTCCTGGCCTGTTTGCTGCTGTAGAGGATGGGTGCTAAGTCAAACAAAGCCATGGTCATTCAGACAGCAGGCTTAGGAAAGCAGTTGGAGTCAGGAGTTCTGCTGCCTCAGAAACAGTTGATCTCCTGTAGGAGATTGGCTATAGACAGCTATAATGCAAGGGACCCCTCTTATGCCCTGCAGTTATATACTCTTATATGCAGCATTTAACACCTGCTGGGTTTTAATCCTCTGAAGTGCTGATTGCTCTTTACCCAGGGATAAGTAATCTGTACTTCAGCATCTAAAATAACGTAGATGGTGGTAGCTGCTATGAAGGAAGCAAACCTTGCCTGGAAGAAGAAAATGGATTCAGTCTTTTTTTTTTTTTTTTCCCCACTTCCCAACACTCATATGTAGCACAAAGTCTGTGCTTGATATATGGGTATGCATATAGACACGTATGTGATCTCTGTGGGTGGAGAGATGCAGGGTAAAGCTGGAATGCTTACCCAATTGGAGTAGTGAACAAAATTACCAAACTGAAAACTTTGGGGCATAAGTGAAGATCAAAACATGAAATAAGAGCAGCCTGCCAAATGCTGCTAAATAGTTCTCTTTGGCAAGGTAATTTCTGTAGGTGTTGATCTTTCAGAAGCTATTTTGAAAGCAGACAGCATTTTGCTTAGCACTAGTACTAGCAGTTAGCAGAAGGTTTATGGTGTCGGGCTACTATAGAGAGGAGCAAAGAATTCAGTGCTACTTGTATTACTTCTCATTTGTGAATTTTCAAGTGCCTTGCATCATTTAAGTCCAGGTATTGCCAGATGTTGAATATTTTCAGCTGCTGCTGAACTTGCTAGGATGTGAGCTCAATTAGGACATAATGGGGTACTGAGCAGATCGTAAGGTCAGCCCTATCCTGACTGTTCAAGAAGCAATTTTGCTAAAATGTGTTATTTTCCTCCTCAACTTCTCCCATATTTGTCAGGAAAAAAAAAATAGAGGTTACTATCTAAACAGAGAAAATCTATACAGGTAAGTGTTAAACAAAGAAGAGTACTTATTAGGAGCGATTATTTTTAGCATTCTCATGGACACCCCTGCAGTCTGGATTAGCATAGTCATGTTGTGATTAATGGCCTTATCAAAACTCAGAAACATTGTGAAACTTACACAAAGCAATGCAATATCCACTACCACCACAGAACCTAGTAACAAAGCAAAGCATGAAACAGTATTTGATGTCCTTAATAAAAACCATCAAGGGATGTTTGCAACTGCATCAGTCTTTGAGGAAAAAAAAAACAAACAACAGATACACTGACTATGGTGATAGAATAGATAATATATTAAAGAAAAATTAACATATATTTGGGGATATTTATAGCAGTAGGTGCAGGGAAACTTTTCTTCATGAGGAGAAACTGCAGTTGTCTGAGAGCATGGAGAACATTGGGGTTAGAAATCTTAACTCTTAAAGCCAGCATTTATTTTTTTTAAGGGCTTTTAAGGTCCTTAATTGCTAAGGGCCTTTTCAGTATTGTGTTGCTTTAATATTTTTTTTTTCATACTTCTATCTTTGCTTTTCATATACCTTTATCTACTGTAACATGATATTTGCGTATCCTTTTAGGTCTCTGTAGTTGGGTCCAGTAGCTTTAGCAGAACCTGAGAATAGAAATTGCCTTGCTTTACCCTAGCTTTGATAGTTATGCTTGAAAACTTCCCCTAGATAATACTAAAAGCAGTTCTTGTAGCTGCTTTAAAGAAGCATCATTTGAGCATCAGTGAATACAAATTTAAGTCCAACACTTCTGGAAAATGGTTGGGAAGCTGGTTTCCAGTGTTACAGACTCTTCTGTAGATCCTGCTGCTTTATCTTTCAGTCGGTTTGCTGAGGTTAAGTGTCTTTCCTTGCCCAGAAAAGCACTATCTTGTTTTTCAGAACAAATAATTTGGCTCTGAAGAGTCAGAGGGTTTTGTGGAACTGATCAAAAGTGTCACTTAAAGTCTTTCCAGATACTTCCTCCCCACCTCTTCCTGCCCAACCAAAAAAAAAAAAAAAAAAGAAAAAAAAAGTGCTAGCATCCTTCCTACCAGGTCATAGGTTTTTTCCTATCTGGTCACCTCAGTGTGCTCCTAAGGTTGCATTGTGGTTCCCAAGCTAAAGATAATACAACCTAGAAAGAAAAGCAAAACCAGAGAAACTGAGATAAAGTATATAACTAGCTTGACACACAAATGGGGTACTTGTACATATGCTTTATTGACATAGCCAAATGTTCTCTCTGTTGTAATCTGCTTTCTGGAGACTGGTAGCATCCTCTCCTGCTTGTTCAGTACTTAGAATATTCTTGCATTTATGCTTGACTTAAGTCAGTATTCTTTGCTACTATTTTTGGATAATTTAATCTGGGTAACTTCTAGTGAAGATAGCTCATACACCTCTTCAGTAGATCTTGTGTATCTTCATTGGTTCTCTTCATATTCTCTTGAGAAATGCAGATATGTGAAAGTGTAAAGCACAGCAGGAAGAGGAGTGTTTAGGATAACATTACTCACTGCTTCAATAATAATTTGGGCTGTCAATGACACCAAGGGATGTGCTAATTGATAGTGTCCAGACAGCAGATCTGATATAAAGAATTTTTTTTATAATGAAATTTTGCATGAAAACAGGGCAGTGAACCATTTCACCTTTATTGCTGCTGTTCTTATAAACAAACTCAAAGAAACTGAACGTTTTAACTCAAGTCAAGTTTTAGCTTTGTCATGGTTGAAGGTCTTCCCTGGAGTACCTATCATTATAGAGTCAGAATTGCTTGGATGAGGCTTTTCAGGTTTTGTTTTTTAATCCATTTTTCTTGTAGCTGTATAGTAGACATTTGAAATAAGTAGGAATAATAAATAACATAGACAGTAATAGCCAGAGTTTCCAGGAATGTAAAACTGAAATGACGATAGCAAACGATTTCTGATTAATGGAACACTTGTGCCTTCCATCATTTGAGGGACTGGCTAAGAGAACTCTGTCATAGCTAAAAGTCTCTCTATCTTTTATTTCCCTTTGTTTTGACTGTTCTGGCAGATCTAATAAGCTCGCCAGTTCCTTGGTTTTCCCAGCCCTAGATTAGTAACAAAGGCAAGGGTAGGTGTGACTAAAGTCATAAGAACCAATTTATAATGTCCTCTGATTAGAATGACAAGACTGTGAGGTGTGTTCAGACAAAGGGTGGGGTTTCTTAGAGTAACCTATAGGTTACAGCAGAAGCAAGAGCGTTAATCAAGCCTGATCAACCATTTGTTTTTTAAAAAGGATTTTAGATCAGGCCTCTACGTTATTTGCTAGCTGTGTTTTGAGCTTCTTCTGTGATCTATAGCACTCCAAAAATAATGAAACATTATAATTTAGGTTTATATCCTGTAATGAAGACCCTAAAATAAAATAAAGTTAATTAAAAATGCAGTTGTTTTACTGCTGAAGTTAGCATCTGCTAGTCTAAGGCAAGACTTGCTTTGAGTAATTTGACTTCGTAGGTGGAACTTTATTTAGACACATGGCAGATGTTGCTTGTATATTCTGTGAACTTCTCATTTGTGGAAAATCTGGTCAGTTATTTGTTGTCTACACATGGGCTTAGGGTCCATGTTTTTAAAACAGTTGTGGATAAGGGTACTTAAGGAAAATTGTGTGACTTTCAAAGAAATTGTAATGTGGTATTTTAAATCATTTTGTCCATTTATTATGAACGGCACAAAGCTGTGCTGGGAAGGTTCAAACTGGACATTAGGAAAAACGTCTTTACCATGAGAGTGGTCGAACACTGGAAAAGGCTTCCTATTGGGGCAGTTGATGCCCCAGGCCTGTCAGTGTTCAAGAGGCACTTGGATAATGCCCTCATTAAGGTGCTTTAACTTTTGGTTAGTCCTGAGGTGGTCAGGCAGTTGCATTTGGTGATCTTTGTAGGGCCCTTCCAATTGAACTCTCCTATATTTGTGGCTTTGACCTTTTCAATTACTCCAAGTATCTTAGGATACCTTCAAGAGTTGAATTTGAATGAAGAACTTGTGTTTTATATATGTATCCTGTGAATCAAAATAAAGTGGGGGAGAGAGAGATTTACTGAGATGTGGTGTGAAGGTTTTCCTTATGTTTTGAATTTTCCTCCATAAATGTGAAACCTTGATGTAGCAAACTTTTATGCTATCAATTCGCTTGTCTATGTTCACATTCTTTCTTACTGTGGGGCTTTAAATTTATCTTCAGAGCATGAATTTTGTGTTGTATTTTTCAAGGATGTATGCTTTCCACTAGATTAGCAAATATGGTGGCTATAATACCTAGACCAATATTCTGCTAATGTGCAGGTATGAGTAGGTACTTTTATAAGGAGCTGTAAAGGTGAAACTATGGATGTGACTTCTACTTTCCAAGATAGAGAGGTGATTCTAATTTCAAAAGTCTTGAAGCAGTTTTTAGTAATAGAAGCAGTAATGGTTCAGTTAAATAATAAAGTAAAAATCTGTGCTTGTCACATTAGGCTTTTTTTTTTTTTAATTCATTATGAATGGTTTAATTTCTTCTATGGGCAAACGACACAAAATATGCTGGGAATATTTTATGCATTGCACATCTACATAATAATAAAGAACTTTGTTATACTCTGTGTATGCTTGTTCTTAAATCCACAGGCTTTATTGTGATACACATACAGAAATATTCTTAAAATAGACCTCATTATAGCTGCCTGTGTGTTTTGCATAGCCAGTGCTAATTGTTCGAATAGCAGTTACAGCTGCAGTTGTGTTTTTACCTTTGTGTCAGCTAATGATTCCGTATAAAGAATGCACCCACTATTTTTCTCCCCAGCTTCAGCTAGTAAAATCCTCTAGTAATAAACATGTGGAGAGTGTTCAGGTCATTAGTTCTTGGCTTTAGATAAACAAAACCATAAAACTTCTTAAATCTTCAGAACTCTGAGTCAGTGTGTTCGTGTCTTGCCTAGGTAGTTGTCTGGCTTTTCCTTTGCTTGAGCACTGAAACATGTAAGTTTATGTGACATTCTGTGTCGGCTTCATCCCCTCAAAAGATGCTTTTATGATTACAAGATTGCATATACCTGTGAAATAGTAGAAGTCACTAATAAAGCCGTGCAAGTCATGAGGCACAGGTGGCAAACACTATATATATCTTGGAATAGCTTAAGATCTAGGAAGGAGGTTAGTTTTAAGATCCTGTTGCTACAATCACCAGGTGAGTTAGGCCCAAACTTGCAGAGAAAGAAGTCCATGCTGCTGCTGGAATCAAACTAGTACGTACAGCACTAGGATAGAAGCACACCTTTCAGTCGCATACAATCTGACACAAAATAGGTTTATAGGCAGAGATTGTAGAAAAGGCACAAAGGTTGTCTTGTAGGAGTAGACAGTTCAAAGTTGAGAAAAGCAGGGAGATATACAGTATGCAAGATGTCTACAGATTTTAACCGCCAGCTCTGTTACAAAATATCGGGCATTAAAGAATTCCGGGATTCACTGTAAGAGGTTCCTGCTGTTGCCAAAGTTCTTAATAACCTGACTACCATACCACCTGTACTAGTGCTGCTGCTGCCCGTGGCCACCATGCGTATAGTGTCCTTGTCTTGAAGGGAGAATCCACTCCTCTCATCTTAGGAAGTAAATGTTTTCGAGCCCAAATATTCTTGTAAGCATGCCATCTGTTCAGTCTCACAGCTTTGGGCATTGATAAGATCATCTTGATTGTGTTCGAAAGAAGGCAGAGGTTGAATTCTGATGTTTCTTCTGTCAGCAAATTGGTGATATTCTGTAATTCTAATACTGTAAACTGGCACTTAAACATCTAATTCTTATCTTATTAATGAGGAGGTATTTTTATTGCTGTAACTGAATGACTTAAAATAATTGAGAGCTCACTGGGCAGGTGGCCAAATCTCTGAGATAGAAAAAAAATCTCTGAGCTAGAAAAAAATCAAATCATTTATGGATTTTTTTTTCCTTATTCAGTCTACTTGAGCCACCTGCTGATGCAAGGCCTAGAGGTCACAGGTTGTCATAAAGGTGAATGTGAGCTTATTTGAAATGAATCTCATCAAGTTGGCTTAGATTCATATAAAACTGTGCTATATTCTCTTACCACAGCTAAGTTAATCTTTCTACAGCATTTTTGTCAGCCTGAACCATCCGGTTGCAAAGAACTTGCAGAAGGAATTGTGCAGTGAGTTTTATTTTGAGCAAGAAACCTCCCAACTAACTGATATCATTGAAGTATGCTCTGTCAGTATGTGGGATACATCTGTTGCTTGCTTCTTGAAACATTTTTCTGGCTGGGATCTGTTCACTGAGATGCTTGCCAGAAAAAATGCCAGATCCCGGAGAGAGAAAGGAGTACGGAGACTTTATACACAAATGATAGTCGTCACTTCTAAGATCCCGAAGAATGTGCATTTATTGCCTGCAATAAGATCATTTTAATTGCATGCCTGAAGGAGGAACATCTGTGTGATGGTAACTGTGTTTCTCTGAGAAAATGAGATCAGGTGCTTCCCTTGATCCAGAAGCTGGGTTCTAGCTGGAGTGGTAAAGGGTACCAAGGATGCTTCAACTCTTAGACTGTGCACAAAAAGACAAGAAAGAACAGTGTATGGGTGCTGTGTGCTGACATGAAAATCAGATGTGTGGATGTTCTCTCTTGACTTGCTTACTCTGTTATAGCTATGATCTTAATACTATTTTTTTTAGTACGGCGTCGTCCTTGGACACTGCTAAACATAGTGCCATATGCCCATCAGCATAATTCTAGCTCATTCTATTCCAAATCACCTGATTATTTTTCAGGAAGTTATTAAAAATATTCTGGAAGGAAAACACACCTGCTAGATATAGACACATTATTCAAATGCCAGGAGAAAGCCTTCTCTGTATGTACAGTAATGAAAGCACAGAATCTTAAAATAGACTTCTGTGACTTGCATAATAATTGAAACACTGTTTACTGGGAAGGCAGCAAGAATGTAACTCAGGAACCTTCCTTGGCTGAGGGTTTTGGATGAACAAATAGTATATCAAGGTGCTTTAGTTACCGCATGAAGAGTATATTCTGTGTCAGTCAGATGGACCCTCTTTCTCACCATCTGCCTAACAATCACTTGAACTTAATCTACAGGTTATCGAAAAGCCTGCCTTCAGTAACTGGAGAAGGTGACCTTTATCACATTTAATATCTACTGAAGAAAATGTCTGTTAATAAAAGGGTGCTGGGTTTAGCTCTGAAATAATAATGGAGAAGTTCTTTGGATTTCTGCCTTCATTTTGTATAAAACTTCCAATGAAATGCCATCATCATGGTTGTTAATGTGTAATTGTCTTTTAATTTTTGGCTGCTAAGCAGTCACTTATTTTTTTTGCTGTTTTTGAAGGCAAAATCTTCTCATGACACTTTCCAAGTATTCTGGGAAAAACCCGGAAGAAATGAAACTGTTTCATTCTTAAACTGTAGATATATCTTGCGTGTGTCTTATGCCCACCTTAGCAAGTTCATTGTGTGTTGTATGACAATGAATGAAGGTACATGAGAGTCTTCTAGGCTGTTTTGCTTATGATGCCTGTCAAAACAGAACTTTGGAGGAAAGGGAAAGGCAAGGTCTTAAAACCAATACTAAGAGAAATTAACTTGAGTGAATCTCGAGTTCTTACTGTGCGTGTAAAATTATTTAAAGGAGCGAATAGCTGGATCCATTGTATCCTTTGCACCCGTTCTACAGAATAACATTGAAACTCAAAACACATATTCTTCATGGTAAATAAAAGTAGAAACAAGTACTATTTTGCCTGAACATGTAGAATACCAAATACAATCATACTTTCAGTTTTGTAAGCAACTTTGATGTAGTTAGATGCTTTTTTTTGTTGATCTAATTTCTTGCAAGTTTTTAAATCCTTATTTTTGAGGGGGAGTAATAGCCACAGAATGGGGTGCTTTAGTGTCACCAAAGAAATGTAATATATAAAAAGGTAAGAGTCATTGTTTCCATCTATAACGCTATAGGCTTGATCTGAAAGGGAACATTCTATTAAAATAGCTTCCTGGTGCTTCTGAGCAATCAGGTTTAACAGTATTGCAATTCTCTAGCTGTCAGACAGTCCTATTAGTCTCAAGAAAACTTTCTATCTGCAGTTGCAACTAGGAGAGAAAAGAAGCAATTTTTACAGCCAGCGTACATGGATTTAAAGTTTATATGTGGGTAATGGAAACTGCCCTCCAGAAAAGATAGTGCTATAAGATGAAGACTTTTCTTCTAACCAGTGAAGGACAAAGATATAACTTCAGATTTCTGAATAGTGCTTTTTAGGTAAGTGGTAGTAGAATCCCTTTCTTCATACTTGAATTGTCTGTTAAATGTTTGGAAAAAGTCTTGACTTGAACAGACATAATAAAATTTACTGTCCAATAAGTTCCTTTAATGAATGAACACTGCCTCAGTCATTCTTCACTAATAGAGAACACTGTAAATATACAGCCTAATTTAGTCTTGCCAAATCTTTGATGTTCCAATCCAACCAACTTCAACCAGTTAATGAAATTATTGGTCTCTGATTTAGATTCATTGTGTTAGCCTACTGGAAAGAAAGTAACCTAATGAAATGTTCAGCAAAGCCCAACAGCAGTGATACATGAATTAGTGGTGTTAAGCCTCCTTTAGCCTCCATCTGTGTTCTCTTTCAGCTCTGCTAGATACTTATCTTGCAGGAAGAAAAGAATGCAGCTTTTGGCAATGGCACCTAGCAAAATTTCTGTTCTAGATTTCTGCTGCCAGTGACACAAAATGTATTTTTAGCAATTTCGGTGGTTCTTAAATTTCATGAATAAAAGTAGAGAGAGAATTGCAGTTGCAGAGCTGTTATTTTTTATTTTTATTTACCTCCAACTTGGCATAGTAGCTGCTAGTTAGGTTTTATCTGATTTGGTTGTCTAGCTGGAACTCATCAAAACCCTTAAAACATTGAGGGAATACTTATGGAGTGGGGTGTGGACAAAGGGAAGGAGAGGGAGGTTATAAAGGATTTTATGGGAAATCCATTGCTTTTTGAAGGGAATCTGAAAACAGAGACTCTAATCATGATTTCTTTGCCAATTCTACAACTTCAGGTAAGATTTTAGGTGCCAGACCTCTCCTCTGCAGAAAAAGAAAGTATACAATCTTTGGAAACAATGTCAGGCTTCACAGGGAGATTATAGAGCTGTAGTTCATATCTGCAGGGAGAAAACAAGAAAAGCCAAAGCTCGGTTTGAGTTGACAATGGCCACTGTGGGGTTAGACAATAAAAAATACTTTTTCAAGTATGTCAATACCCAAAAGAGGTCTAAGAAAAACATTGGACTGATATTTGATGAAGATGGTCACCTAACAAGTAAGGGTGAGGAAAGGCAGAGGCCTTTAATATTAAAAACAGGCAAAAATGTCATTAATGTTAGATGTTTAAGGAGGTTCCTATTTCAGGAGGGTTTTGTGTATTTTGCATCAAACTTCAGTGCTCCCTAGATTCCTGTCTGAAATCTGGAGTTGTCTGCTCTTTTTGTTTCTACTAGTTGTAAGCTCAGTTTTAAGGAAGTCTTATTCTTGTGCCCTGATGCCGCTTTAATGCTCCTTCTCTAAGTCAAACGGCAGAAATCAAAGTGAGCTGTTTGAGTCTCTGGTGCCTGAGGGAGAGGAGCCAGCTTTGTTGATCAAAGCAGCAAGCAGGATCATTTACCTGTCTGCAAGGCAGTGCTGTCATTAGAGAAGGACAGAATGACACAGACTAGCAAGGGTTATGACTCTGTCATGCAACCCAGATGCCTTGCTTGGCAACCAAGTACTGAAATATACGTAGCAAGGAGTTCCTACTGTCCCTTCTGTCGATTCTGGGCAGCCTTATTGCTGTAAGCGTAGTCATAAATCTGCTCCATGTCCAATAAACAAACAAAAAACTACCAAACTTTATTTAAAATAATTGAACTCCAGCTGCAGAACAAAATTTTTGATTTTATGATGTTCTCCCACACAGAAATAGTGCAAGAGCTTTCTATCCAATCTGGTATGAAAGGTATTCTATTTCTAGTTCATAAAGATGAATATAAATCATGTGGCATCTCATGTCTTGATTTAGGATATCCATTAAAGATGGATTAAAACTTGAAAATAAATGTTTCTGATGTTTTCTAAAGGCTTGTGTTTTGAGATAAAAAAAAAAAGAGAGAGAAAATGACACTTGTTTTTTTTTATTATTTATTTATTTATTTTAATTTTAAAGCCTGGTAGAGGTACTATGGTTTCAAAAAGTCTTAATGTCCTACAGGGTTGTAAACCTGCTCTTGGATCAGTTTCTCTCTAAAATATTCCATGATTTCTTTCCTTTTAAAGGACACATTTGTTAGCAATAAACCAATAGACCTTTCTTTTTATTTCATGGTAGGAATATCAAGCAGTTTAGTACTAATGCAGCATACATATGCGGCATTAAAAGTTCCGCTTAATAGGGAAAGAACTGTAAGTTAGCGTGGTTTTTAATCAAACCATACATTGATTTAAAAACAAAAAAGCTTTTAATTAAAATGCTTTTTTCCACAAAAAGCATTCTTTCTATGTAAAAGCTTGGAAGAAACAAACTAGCAAGATTTTAGGCAAAAGTTTTAAAATCAGACTTGAGACTGATGCTTGCCCTCTTTGTTAAAATTATCCCAAGGAAGAAATGAATTTTTCTCAATCACCTATTCATTGTATTTGTGCTGCATGTTGCCTAAAGGTAATGGCTTTAAAGAAATAATGTAGTTATTTTAGTCATATTGGGAGTTGTTTTCTGACTGATTGGAATAAACGAGTATCTTCTTAACAGTAGACATGAATTAGTTTGAAATATTTTCTGCTTGTTGTCTATAGTAATACTGTTCTCTAGTCTTTGATCAACAAAGTGATATTTTGTCTCACTGTGGCAGTAGTAATGATGAAATTTTGATCTCAGCCAAGATGTAAGCTATTTCATTGCCTATATCCACACATCAGAGGAGAAAGAGGATTCTTTCTTTCTTGCTGTTGAATTGATGTACGTTGCCTCATTTAAGCAAAACAAAAATAATGAAGCAGTCTTGGCATAGTACAGATTTTCTCCTAGGTTCTTTTTCCAGACACAGAGAACTGGAAAACATGCCTTAATGAAGGAGGCTTGCGGCAGTTTGCTTTTACTCCTTTTGTGTTTGTCACAGCTGTTAAGATATTTTCCTTAAAGCAAAATAACCTCCCAAAACAAAACAAAAAACTGTGAATACTCTTCCTTCTCCTCCTGGAGGACTGTAGTGTGGTGTTTTTTTTTTTTTTTTTCCCCAGAATTTTCTGAGAAGCTTAGTATTTGTATTACCCTTGAAAATTTAAGGGAAATTAACTTCTGCGTTCAGGCATTGTAAAAAGAAACTTCCAACTGAAGTTTCAGGATGGTGGTAGAGGTATAGGATGATGTCAGTTTGACTCTTCCAGAAAATACAACAAACCTAAGTTGTTAGCACCACAGAAGTATTGTCCATCTTATTAGTTCTTTTCTTCGCCACAAACTGACTTGAAAACATTTTACTAATAGATACACTAATACAAAGCACCAAAGTTACAGAATTGCTGTATGCTGAATGTTTTAAATACCATCTTACCAGAGTGGAACCGAATGCACTTGTATAAAAACAAATCTAATGAGAGAAATGAATAGTAATGAACTTGTATTCAGATCCTGAATAGCAATCAGAAGGCACTGATAAAAAACAAAATAACCCACAATGATGACAACTCCATAGTTATGGCTACCTGTTTTTCCTATCATCTGAAATGGTAACTGCAGCTATTACTGCTCTTAGCAGCTAGCTGTGTGTTCTGCATCCTGGTATCACTTAGTTCTGTGGATACTTTACAGAAATATTATTTGACTGATGAGTCATCCTCAGAACACAGCATTTTAATGAAATAATGCTTGGCTTGGGGTAGTTTAACTGAAAACTGGTGGAAATTACTTGAGCTGGGGAAAAAATTACATTGGAACTTTTTTGTACTTCAAGTCTTTTACAACAGGAAGTAAAATAAATGAGTATCACTAGAAAATGAACCGAAAATTCGATGCTTCTCTTTCGCTGCTACAGGGGTCCTTTTCTTCAGAGAAAAAACAGCAAGCATAAAGTTGTATCTTGTGTCACTGGAGGAAGAAGCAATTTTGCTAAATGTAATTTTTTTTTTTTGGTACCTTGTTTTTTTCTGTTCCTTAAAGGTTGAGTTGTTTTCCTATATTTTCTCATAATCTTCCACCCTCTGTCTACCCTTTGGTCTTTACTTTTCACTGGAAGAACCTAAAATGCTATTTGTATGGACTGTTTACCATGCAAAACAGTATGTGAATCTTCATTCTATATTGTCTTTTTCCTAGGGGTCTTGACTTGAGAAATGCAGATTCAGGAGGAGGAAGGACTGTCATCAGAAAGTTACTAGTAGTGACACTTTACTCTACTTTTCCTTAGGAGTAATGACCCACCAAGAATACATATTAATTCTCAGAGTTAAAATTTTTATTTCTGAAGCATTTCCAATGGAACCATTGTAACACTTTGAAAGAACTGAATTTGCTGAGGCAGGCCCTGTGTAGAAAGCATGAGACTGTAGTAAATAACACCTGAGCCTTGAGCAGAATTTCTGTGGCTAAAAGAACTATGTTATGTCCAAGCTATAGAGAAAGCAAATTCTGTAGCAAACTCCACACAGAACAAATCTGCTGTGGCCTATATTGCACTTTCTTATTAACATCTTCTTTTCCTAACATACTGCCACCGGCCATTTATACCAACTGAACGTCAGTGTAAAGTAGATGATGTCATGTTAACTGGTTAGTCTTTCTCTCTGATTTAGAATTTCCCTTTGGATATATATGCCGAGCGACCTTTGAAACAGTAGCAAACATTTTGGTAGGTAGAAACACTGCAAGCCTCAGTAAATTGTCAGTCGAAAATACAGCTAGGTCGGACACCTTGCATTCACTACAGACTTGTGTAAATTGTAAACCAACAAATTTCATCCTTTAACAATAACTACAACAAATTAGAAGGTCCTTCAGTGAACAAGATATGAAATAAAGGAACTCAGATGTTTAGCTGATACAAGCTGATGCTCTTTTATGGTTTCAACAGAACTATGCTGATTTGTTTCAGCTGAGTTCTTTGCCCTTCTCCTTATTGTGTTGAAAAAAGGTGTTTTGGTTAGCAGGATTTTATAGCTGTGCTTAACCTGAGTTGCTGCTGTGAAGATGGCACAACAGTTCTGGCCTATGTATATTGCTAATATAACAATACGTAAGTCTGAACGTGAGGTGATGTTAAAGATAAATAAAATTTGTGTTTTAGCACAGTGCTGTTTGTAGATGTCACACTGCAGTTGCCTGAAGACATGTTAGCTACATTATTCTTATTATTAGTTGATGGTTGAAAATTTTAACTTTTCAGCTCTAGTTGGAATATTTTTAGTAAGAAGCTGTTGCAGCTGAAGCACAGGAAAGAGTGTAAGGAAATCCGCATCATTAGACTGGATAGTTGAAAACATACAGCTGGGTGTTCTAAGGAGGAAGAGAGGTGGTATGGTTTAAACAGATTGTACTTAACTCTTAAGCCCAAATTGTCTTGTAGTTTTTTGAAAGTCAGCTGCTTGCTTTTCTAAAAGATCTTGTATTGCTGATTGATGGTGATTTATTCCTTGACTGGAAACACTATGAAGTGGCATTAGGAGAGGGAAGTTGAAATTCACACCCTTCTTTGTATTAAGCCTTATGAAATCAGGTGATTTTGTTAAACAAAACGATCGTTCTTAGTGTGCGGGCTATTTAAGGCTAGCAAAGGAATAAATTTGCCAGGGGAGGTTTAGGTTGGATATTAGGAAAAATTTCTTCACTGAAAAGGTTGTGAGGCATTGGGTCAGGCTGCCCAGGGAAGTAGCTGAGTAACCATCCCTGGAAATATTCAAAAGACGTGTGGATGTGGTGCTTAGGGACATGGTTTAGTGGTAGACTTGGCAGTGCTAGGTTAATGGTTGGACTTAATGATCTTTGTCTTTTCCAACCTAAATGATTCTATGAATGTGTTTTTCTGACATCCAGTGTGAATTTGGCAAAGGACAAAACAGTAGCCATAATGACAATAGAGTCCTGTTTAGTTTTGAAGTTGACTAGAAAAGACAATACAAGGAAGGGTGAAACCATTTCAGTACATAAAAGTAAATAAATAGAAATGTGTTCTGATTGCAGTCCTCCAGTTTAAAAAAAAAAAAAAAAAAAGGCGGGGAGGGGGAGAGGGGGAAGCCTGAGCACTTTTGCAGTCTGGCATAGGACCATTACAGTAAAAGCTGGGCTAGTGAAGTGCTAAGTATCTGCTAACAAAATACATTTTGTAGCTCTTACATGGTCTGAAGAAGCTCCAGTTCATGTGTGTGTGTTGCGCTGATAAAAATTCAAGCTGTAAATTAAGCTGTAAATGCTATAATTCACAACAGGTATAACTCTGTAGGCCCAGAAATAAATGTATCTGAAGCCAGTTTCCAGGCTGGAAATCTTCCAGATTATGTAACCGCATTTTATTTCAACCTGCTGTACCATCAACCCACAGAAATACAATAGAACAATATTCTCCCTTGCTTCACATAACTCACAATCACCTAAACTTGTCATCTAGACTTTCTGCACAGTTCTAGTAATATTTTCAGCTGCACAATTGCTTTTTCCTCTAAAGTCCTCACTTTTTTTGCTTTCACTCCAGATTTTCATGCTTACACCTTCAGTGGCCCAGTCCTTTTAATATAAGTCAAATCTCAATGAAACTTGTGCTCTATTTCCTCATGTTACAAATATGAAGTTATTTTACTTTTTTTAAATTTTTTTGACCAGTTTAATTCATTGGGCTCCAATACATATGGTAAGCCTCTATAAAAGAGCCTCTATAATATGGTAAGCCTCTATAAAAGTTAATGCACTTTATGCTTCCAGGTTGCTTAGATTTTTTTAAATCCCATTGCTAGTCCCACTTTGGTTTTTCTGTTACTTAGTAACAGAACTTGTTCGTTTATACAGACCATTCAGAGATTTGGTCAAGCTTAGGTCCATCAGTCCTCTCTTCAGTTATACAAATAACTCTCACTTATGCTGTGTGGTTTTCTCTCCCTCTCCTTCTCCCTTTCTTTTCTGTGACTGATATCTGATGGGGCTGGGGTCATTCTTTTGATGTAAGATCTCCAAATTACATTGCAGACTTCAGGAAGCTTTTCAGTAGGTATTTATTTTCTCTTCAGCCAGTGGTGAAAGGCTGTTTTTCCTTTGGCATATGAGAGCTCTCCACTGCTAATTGTGCCAGGTATGATGCAGAATGGAAAAGATGATTTTTAAAGACATCTAATTTTTAAAAGTAAATGCTAAGATATTGATCTAGGTTTTATCCATGCAACCGTTCAGATCTGTTGAATCTGAATAGTTCACATTCATGAACTATTCATGCTTCATCATCTCAACATGTTGAAGCATGTCTGCAGCCTGTGTTGAACTTTGTCTGACCTGTGTCAAGCACTGAGATCCATTAATTTGTAGCTCCACAAAAATGTGACAAGTATTTGCTGTCTGTTCTCAAAGGGGTGTTGTAAGTTTTATCTAATGGCATTTTAAAAATGCTTTGAGAGCCACTGATTCAGAAAATATGAACTAGAAACTTTCAGTCTTTAACTGATGCAAGCATACTGACCCAATGGTTCTGTGGACGCCAGTTGTTCTGATAATATAATCATGAGTCATTTTCTGACCTTCTTGTGGAGGATGCAACTAATATAAGCCCACCCCAGGATGGGCTGAGATAAGGGACTGCCTTAAAAATGAAATTTACTGCTATGTTCTAATTCCATACTGTAGTGCTGTTGAACATTTCAAAGATGGAAGGGGGTGAACTTGATTTGTTATGCCAAAGGCCATAGAGCATATGTATTCCACTGAAAAAAAATGCAGGGAATGTGATTGTTGTACATCAAAAGAATGTGCATGTATGACTCAAATATATACCATCTGGAATATTGTTATTTAGTAAGAAAAGGATCTGGTTGGAACTGCATATGAGATTCTTGAAGTGTCTTTTTTTTAATGGATACCAACCATTTTTTATTTAAAAATAAAATCATTTTTTTTTATATATATACTCTTTTGCAGGTCTAAAATCAGGAGTGCCATGTGAAGTGCTAAATACTCTTATATATAAAATTTCTGAACCATATACCAAGTGAGCTGTACAGGCTGGTGGTTCTGTAATGACTGTTGAAATAAGTCTTGGCTTTAACCGATTTTTATCTTTGAAGGCTTCCTCTTGGCTTTTTTTTTTTTTTTTGTAGTTGTCTCTTTTTAAAACAAAAAGAGAAGTCATATGGAAGTATTAATATGTTGCTTACTTTTATTTGACGTTCTTGCAGCACAGACTAGTGTGTCATTCCAGGCCCAATCAAATTAAATTTTTAATTTCTTCTCATAGCGCAAGAGGTATTATAATACCAAAGTAAACTGAAACCTTTCTTGCTGTGGAGTCATTTTTTTTAAAAAAGTAGTACAAAGTTGTTGGTTTGGGGTGTGGTTTTGTTTGTTTGTTTTGGTTATTTATTTATTAATGCGGTGAATGGATTGGAGAAGAGCTTACTCCTGGACATGGTCATGCTTTATAAAAATAAAGTAAAAAAAAAAAAATCAAAACCCTGTAATTCCCCAAACTGAAGACTTTTTCAATTCCTTCTTAAAAAAACCAGAATGAATTACTAACGTGTTCTAGGTATTTTAATGCATATGTTGGTTTGCTTAGACTGTGGCTACAGTACCTGATGAAATAATGTGTTAGAAAATTGTTTCAGTAGTCTCAAGGTGCAGAATCCATATTTTAGCTGAATTACATGCTTGGACATGAATTTGGCAAAATAACATGAACAGAGGGTCTTGAGCATTTACTCTGTACCCAGTGGCTGAATGACAGCTCGCCAAAACTGTTCTTTAAAAAGACTGGAATAATGTTGGTTGGAAAATGGATCAATTAAAACAACTGCTTTCTCCAGCATTATTCTTCTGTAGCCTGTCCTCCCTAGCAGTAAAGCAGAACAATCTGGGTTCCTTATAATTTCTGGACGAATAATAAACTGATCCTACAGAAGTCATCCATTTTTTCTAAGCATCTGTAATTTAATGTAATATTAAGACAGAGTAGTTGAAGTATGGAGTTCCTTTCATGTGAGAAGGGGCTGTGTGTACAAGACTCAGGTTGGGCAAGAGTTATCTTAGAAGGATTATGGTAGGTCTGTAAAATCATAGAGGAAAGGTGACTACTTTTTCTTGGAATAAGAGAGAGTGCAGATTCAAAAAGGGATTACATCAATTTGAGAAGTAAAGACGAAGCCATAGCTAGTGTAACCAGTTGCTTGGTTGCAACCTCTGGCGCAGAAAGTCTTTAAGCCATTAAATGTGTTGATGCTTTACCAGGCAAAGCCTGTCAAAAGAACTATTCTTGTCTTTAAATGTTGAGAGATAGACATTGTTTGGAAATAGGATATTTAGTTATGTCAGTTTTTGGTTGACACATTGCAAAGATTTGTGTGCTTATAGTTAAAGACAGAAGAAACAGCACTAACAACTGGGTTGAGAAAGCAGAGATTTTTAGATACTACAAATGATTTCATATTTCCTAACTTTTTTTGCTTCTGAACATGAAAAGATTCAGAGATGGAGTGGCCCACAATCTCTGGAAATCTGCTTCAAGTATATCTGAGGTTTAACAGTTAAAAATGAATATACTTGAAGGTGCTTAGGGACATGGTTGTTTTATTAGGGGGCAGGGGGTGGACACACAGCAACTTTGAAAAGAACAGAACTTAGTGCCTCCCTGAGGAACTGTAGATGGCCACTTGCAAAAGGCCATATGTTGCATCTTTTACTCATATTGGTCATACAGTTCACTTGAGATGAATTAACTGTGAGAGTTTTGTGGCAAATAAGTAGTGCAATGTGAGCTGCTAGAAGACAGTAGATCCTATCAGTGCATAAAAGTAACTGATAAAACAGCATAGCAGAGATCAATTAACATTTAAAGTGATTTTAGATGTTTTGGATGGAAAACCATTTTGGAAGGACAAATGGACAAGATAAGCCTCACAATCAGTGAGAAAGGAAATTACCATCTGGAGAAAAACAACAACAACAAAAAACAAAAACAAAACAAAACAAAAACTAAAGACAAATTTTATAGGAACCGTATAAGAGGGATGACAAATATCTTCTGAAGCATGAATCTGATAATAAAGGAGAGGAAGATGCGCACTAATCTACCCCTATCACTTGCAGGTTGCTTTTGTACATAAGATGTTTTAATGTTCCTGCTAACTCTGTTCTGTTCCCTTTGCATGTGGCATGTTTTCACATGGCTTTACGTGCACTGATAGCGCACTCAGTCCAGAAGACAAGATCCACTTCTATTTTCAACTTGAAATAGCTCTCTCTATCTTGTTCCTGTATCTTCTGGTTTGCTTCATTTCCTTCTTCAGTGCTAGGTGAATGGTTTTGAAATGATACTTCATGGATGTTAGCCATCCAAATGTCATTGAGTGTCTGTGAGTTGGATGCCACCTTACCTTTCCTTCTTGGGAGAGTGCAGTTTGGCAATATGAGATTACAGTAGTTGCTGCTTCGCTGAGTAGTCTTTGCTAAGCAGGGAAAAATAAAAGCCCTGTGTAACCTAAATGAACTGATGATTCATAACAATGTCAGAAAAGGGTGATGTGTAACAGAACTGGTGTAAACTTAAAGGTAGTTATTTTTAAATGGGGGAGGGGAAAGATGACGGAACAAAAGAAAAGAAAGAGCAGATATGGACACTAAAAAGCAAGAGAAAAAGAAAGAGGATGGGGAGGAGTTAAAAATGGCAGAGGAATAAAGATCGTAACAAAGAAGCAGCATTTTTACCTTATCTTCCTCCACCCCACTTTTCATCCATTCACCTTCTTTCCTATTTTCCATTCCTTTTTTTCTTTTTTTTGCATTAGTTCATGTTCATTATCTACAACATCCATGCAACAAATCTGTTACTTCAAAACCCAACTCTAATATGCAAAGGCATCTCTGCAATGCCTGCATGTGTCTTTGTATAATTTAAAGTGAGTTGGTTTAAATTTAGTGAGAGAGATGACTAGGGACAACATATACCAAAAATCACCAGATAACTTACCTGGGGGCTGAGCTCATGGACTTTATCTTCAAAATACAGAAAGCTCTATCTTTTCAGGAACTTAAGAAACAGCTTTGTCACTTGAACTGTTGGAAAGAGCTCATCTTCAGAAGGGTTGAATACATACTGAAGAGCCAGATAGTTTTTGATTTGTGTGCATACAGACTTGGATGTCATAGTTTCAAAAAAATAAAACTAGAAAAAAAAAGCCTGCTCAGATTAATTCAGAATTTTCTATATGTATTTGGTTGTCTCTTTCCACAGTGTAAAATTCAGCATTACTTCTTGAATGCCTTTGGAATTTTGTACCATCTTTCCAAATGAAAGATATGATCATCATGGGGGAGAGGGAAGGAGTAATGCAAGAGCATCTATTCAGACTAGATAGTAACAAAGATTTTATCTCCATAAACTAATTGTATTTCAGCTAAGAATCTGAATAGAATGCAGTCAAAACAATGCCAAAACTTGAGCTTTTCTATTGTTCTCTTACACTGCGTAATAAACCTGTTCTTGTAAAATGGGATGTAAATAATGTTGGTTGTGATGCTTCACTACTTTTTTCTTCAAGGACCCTCTTACCACTAAAAATGCACCATATCTTTTTCTCCTGTTGGTACTTTTCTTGGTTTTGTTCCAATTAGATTATAGAAGTAGACTGATTATGCATTTGTATAGTACCTTGCACAAATGAGTCTCAAGTCTAGACTGTGATACTACACAATAAATCAAAATTAGAAAAAAGACCAACTTCTGAACAGCAGACACTTAAATACCTCCAACTTTGTATAAACCTGGAAAAACAAAAAGCAAACAAACAAAAACACACGCAAAAAAAGGAACCAAAAAAAAAAAGTTTTAAAAAGACCAGTCCACAATATTATTAGCAGGGATGTGAAAGCCAGCATATTTAATGTATTAAAGCATCTGGAGGTTTTGCTATGAAGTCAAACAGAGTTTTAACACTAGCTTCAGTGAAAGGTAGGCTCAAATGAGGAGACAGGGAATTGCTGTTCTACTGTTGAAGAGTGTGGCTTTGGTGGTAGGAGAATGTAGCCATATATGAAACTATATTTTAAACATGATCAGAAAACTATTGGGAGCAGAGGGCTAATGAACTATTAATATTACTAGAATAAAAAGTTAATCAATTATGTGCTGTTATAAGCAGCTGATTAGGCCTGTGAGACATATTAACCATCTTTTTTGAAACCTCCACAGCACTTATGGATATGCTGGCAGTCATTAGTAACAACACCCACTCGTGTTTGTTTATAAAAGCTGTCAGTTGTTTGTTAACATTTTATATACCTCCATGGAAAATATGACTTTTAATGAGCAATACTTGTCCCTTATCTGGACTGATTTTAGGTAAGTTTTGCTTTAAATTGGGAAGTCCAAAGCTAAGTCCTGGATTCTGCCTAAATAGCCAGGGCTGAAGAATTTGTATTTTGTCACTGCAGGCAGAATTCACAAAGATTAAAGCAAGTCTAGATAACACTTTTATTAAAGGCATCAGTGACATGCACTAACTGCTCTTGGTTTGCTACCAGATGTGGAGCTGCAACATTGAAGAATAAAGATAGGAAACGGAAAAATAAATGATACTATGGGAAAATGGTCATCACAGACCAAGCAGGACAATTGACTTGTGTGATGGGGCTGGATTAGTGTATTCTGTCATTATTTTGTCTTTATATACCTTAAAATTGTTTGTTGACTGGTCTATCAGGTAAACTTGCCTGTACTACTAAAATATTTTTTTTTCTTAAAATGTAAATGTATGCTGTTTTTCACATTCAAGTGCCTTGAGTTATATTATGTAATTTCCAAAGGAGTTCTGTCATGATGGTCTCCTTTAGCGTATCACTGGGGAAATGCTTGCAATTTGGCCCAAATTTCAGTTAGTTTTCAGGGAGGCTTGGAAGACTGAGGAGGCAGTTTGGTTTTTGGGCTTCGTTGGCAGAGTTTACTGCAGCTTCCATCAGTGCTGGTTTTGTTTGTGTTTGAGTATCTGTAGCTCTTACTATTACTGTAGTTTCTACAGCATGCCAGCTGATGGGAAGGAAGAGGTCATTCTGTGTTTTGGCAGGACAGTTGACTGCCTTCTCTCTTGAATGCTAAGTCTTGCTTATAACTTGCTTAAAAATGGCAACCCCAAACCCTAAGTCATCTACTTTTGCTTCTGTTAAGATATTGAAAGGTACATTCCGGATGTTGCAGGGTTTGAAAGCTCACGTGTGCTTCAGAGCAGTAACTCCCGGAAGCTGCTGTGCTTTCCACACACAAGCAGGTGTGATGTCAGTTGAGGGGTGTGACTAATGAAGCAGAAGAGACTTGTATTTACTGCATATGTAAAATTACAGTGTGATCCACAGCATTTGTTACTCCTTGCTTTTGCTGGATGGTATTTAAAATAGTTTCTAGTGTGTTAACAGCTGCCTCGTTGTTCCTAGTACTGGTCATACTAATGTTAAATTTCTGTCTTGAGACTATATTTAAAAAAAAAAAAGTCATGAAGTCACCTTTTTGCTACCGAAGGCTTTACCTAATAGGAATGGAAAAGATTCTTCTACTGTGCATCTTCCCTCAAATCAACGTGATGTCCTATTGAGAGGAATTTTGCTTTTTTATGTGTATTTCCAAAAGTGTATATAAGATGTGAGGTGAGGAAGAGAGGAAGGCAGCATGAATATGCTGAACTAATTATGGGTTACTGATGTCCGTGATACTAAAGCTAATTCTGGACAGGATGTGCTCTGATATAACATAGTCTGGAGTAATGCAGCGTGCGGGGATGGATGGTTATGAGGCTTGTTGGTGTGGATGCAAGCAACCAGCAGCTGTTAATAACAACCCCCCCGGACGGGGGGAACCAGACACAAACGGTGTCCAAGACAAACACCTACTCTAATAGTGGCTGGTCGCTGGGTAGCTGGAGCTACGGAGCTCAGATGAGCCAAAGGAATTTCGCCGGTTTCACCCCCTCCAGGCAAATGGATGACTTGGTGCGAGCATCTCTGTTCATGAACGCGACTGCTCCCGCCAGGCACGCAGTGGCGCGTTCACCTAGCAGCCAACGGGGGCTGCCGGCTACCTCCCTTTGCGGCCAGATACAGACACAGCACGGAGGCACCGGCCCCGCCTTCCCTCCCGAGTTTGCAGCACGGCGGACTGGCCCTAGCGTGTGTGTGTGTGTGTGTGTGTGTGTGTGTGTGTGTCTGTGTGTGTGTGTGTGTGTGTGTGTGTGGCCGTGTGCGCGCGGCAGCAGGTGGGCCCCGCCGTAACCCCGCCCCGCTGGGCCCCCGTCGGCCATACGGTGATGGCAGCAACCTCCGCGCCAGAGCGGGCTCCTTATTGGAGGCGGGGGCTGTCAATCCGCGGCCGAGCGAGCCCCACTCTCCGGCGAGCCGCTTCCCAGCGCTGATTGTGGAGCTGAGGCCGGCTGCGATGGGAAGCGGCGGCGGCGGAGGGAACAAAGTTTGCAACATTCGGCCGCTGGGCTGCTCGCGGCAGTGATGCCCGGGGCGGGAACCGGTGCCTAAAAGCAGCGGGCAGCCCGCCGGTTGGCACGCCTTGCGGGCTGCAGTCGCCACTGCTATCGCAAAGTTTCAGCTATTTGAATGTAAAATCCAGGATTCTAATTATCAACCCTCCCCACCCCCACCTCTCCTTCTAGGTAGGCGACAAATATTTCTATTCTGTGGATTAGAGAACTTTTTGCATGGAAATTTACTGACTTCTGAGTGGTCTCCGTTTCGGGGAGGGGGGGAAAGGATTTATTTTCATCGCGGTTTATTTTTGTTTTCTGGATCGCAGGATTTTTGGAGCTATATGGAGCGATCTCAGGATGGTGTGCACCAGGAAAACCAAAACTTTAGTGTCCACTTGCGTGATTTTGAGTGGAATGACTAACATCATCTGCCTGCTGTACGTGGGCTGGGTCACCAACTACATTGCCAGTGTTTATGTGAAAGTGCAGGAGCCGATCTCGGAAAAAAAGTTAGAGGAAGACAAAGGGGACACTTTAAGGATTATAGAAAGGCTGGACCATTTGGAAAATGTCATCAAGCAGCACATACAAGGTACCACCTTCCCCCCCGCTTGCTTTCCCCCTCACCCACCCGCCGCTTTCCGTGTTCCACCCTCCATCCCCTCTCGCCGCGTTTGGGCTGTGTGTGTGTGTGTGAGTGACATTCGTGTCGCGATCGGAGCAGAGCCGCTCCTCAGCCCGGAAGCGCCCGGTGCGTGTGGGGGGGGTCCCTGGTGGTCCCCTCCCGGTGATGTCCCCTGCCGACGGGAGCGTCGGGGGGACCTGCCCCGCACACTCTCCCTGCGCCCCGGTCGGCCGCTGGCGGGAAGTCGCCTCCACCCGACGGGGGCTTCGGGGCTGCTGTGCCCGGTGGAGCGAGGAGGGCTCCGGGCTGGGCTCGGCTCGGCGTTGTAGTAAAGCTGACCTCAGCCCTGAGCGTGCCCGTGTCTCGCTTATGCGGGGTCCCGGGGGGAGGGCTCGGCGCGAAGGGCAGGAGAGCCTCTTCTCATCTTGTTGTGCTCGTCATTGTTTCGTATTTGTTACTTGCCTTTGCCAAAATGGGTTGCCGCGAGGGGAATTCTTGTTCTCCTTCCCTTCTAAGCCTGACTCTGCTAGTCCGTGTGGAGAGTGTGTGCGTCCGGGTGTGCTCAAGGTTTTCCCTTAGTGCTGCTGTAGTGCCGGGAGCCACTTGGGATTTTAACTGGGACAGTCTCATTTGTGTAGTACCTTTTTAATTCGATCTCCTCTTAATGGGAGCTCTGGGAGAAGGGTTGAAGTGGGCAAGTAGTGGGGAAGAACATGAGTATTTCTGGGGGGACTGGGATTTTGCATGTCTTTACTTTGGTGGGTGATCTCTAACTAGCATCTTCCTTTATATTTTCAACATCTGTGTGGTGTCATACAGTCACTCCCTCTGTCTGCTATGTGGGTTGGATAGTAAGGAGGGTGGTGGGTAAATGAGAGCTCTAGAGGGACCATCTTTTTCCGCTTCCGCATAACCTGTACTGAAGGTTCAAATCCGAGTTCTAGTTTCTCCTAAATCTGCAAAGGCAGAGCAAAGCATGCCTATCACCAGCGCACCAAAGGTCCCCTCCTTCCAGGCAGCTTTGGCCAACTGCTCTTCTGGCAGTCTAAAGAGGGGTGGAGTGGGCAGGGTGGTTAATCCTTTACGAATTGGGCTTCCCCCGCTTAGCAATGCTCACAAGTTCGCAGCACTATTAAAGCACAGTTGCTTTCCTGTGGCTTCATTTCTTAATATGTGACACATCACTGTCCAGATTGCATGTACCTCCATTTGTCAGATAGTCTTGTCAGCTTGGGTAAATTAGTAAAATACTTTTTTTTTTTTTTTTTTTCCCTCTCCTTGTTTTGTTTTGGAGGATGAGTTACAGCAGCTTCTGCAAGTTTTAACTTCTCTCATGCAGTCCTTGAGTTTTTTCCTGACTACTGAAAAGGAATTTAAAAAGAAAATATATATTTTTTTCTGTGTGCCAGTGGAGTGCACTGTGGAAGCATGTATGAAGGCAGCTGTTTTTCAAAAGATGCTATTAAGAGTTAGATACAGGAAATTCATCCAAATAGGGCTAGAGCATACCTCCTTCAGTTTTGTAGGTGCGAAGTTCTGATAGTCTTCTTTTCAAGGAAAGTAATAGTGACCAGATTGGCTTGTTACTTTGGACAGTGATTCTTCTCAGAGTCATAGAGAAAGGGATGGATTTGCATGGATTAAAGCATACAACTAATTTGTGACAACTTGTGACTATACAAAAACCAAACCAGAAAATATTTTCCTTAAATAACATTCATATGAAAGTTGAAGAGAATCTTCTAAAAATAAGCAAACGGTTTGGTAATAAGTGCTAGAATATATATTTTTTTTGGGGGGGGGGGGGGGGAGAAGGAAAGTTTACAAAGTTCTCACACCTTACTGAAACCACTTTTAAAAATAATAATAATAAAAAAATTAAATAATTGCAGATTGTCATCCCTAAATGGATTTTCTGTACTTGTACTTTCCAAATCATAGTAACTGAGTTTCACAAGGAATTTCTGTGGCAGAGATTGCAGAATGTTATTTTAATCGGATCTTGCTTTAGTACTGTGAGATGTTATGACTTCTGGGTCATGTTGCAGAACTCACAGAAGTCATTGGAAGGAATACTCCAAGCTTGACTGGGGTTTGGGTTAGCTTCAAGCTTATCAGTTTGAAGGTCAGCTTTAAGAAGTTAAAAGTTTGGGTTTCATTACCATAAATTGAATAAACCAGCTGCCGAATAGCTGGACTAGATAATAACTATCTGTAGTTTGCTGTAAAGTTTTTGCTTGAGCTACTCCTTTTTTATGCTGGAGAAAGGTGTCAATAACTCAGATGTTCTGCAGTGCTGAACAGGCACAAAATTAGCAAGGGTAATAGAGTGGCATTCCACAGGATACCCTGAGAATACCAGAAAGCTCTAACTGCAGCATTTTACACATGGGGTTACTCTAGTATTTCATTTTGATTTGTTTTCTGATTGAATTGTTTAATTAGGTGCCATCAGGGAATTCCTTTAGCATATAAATTGCTATCTTGCAATATTATATCAAATATGGTGGAAATGAGAAGGAATAAGAGGTGCCTTCATTTAAAAAAAAATCACTTTTTGAAGTATGAACTTTTACAAAGACATTTTCAAGGCAAGAAAAGTGTTAGATTGAAAAGAGGTAAAAGAAATTCTGAGAGAATGAAAGTATGCATGCCTTCTTTTCAGAAAGAACAGTGTGGAAAAGGAAATATTGGTAGTGGTATTGGCCAAGAATAGGAAAGTTGGAATGCACAATTATGTACCTGCTATACTGCATATCCTATACTTCTGTGTATCCCAACTTATCCACATGTTGGAGGATAACCATTGCTCTGCACATAATTTACAGGTGCTAGAAATGAGGTAAGAGCATGTGCTGCCAGTGGATTCTGCTCTACCTTTATGGTACTTCTCTTTCTTCTTTCCTTTCTTATGATATTTTGTGTTAGCCTATGGACACGCTACGCAGGTATTGTGCATCTGACGCAGACTTCCATGGTGGGCAGGATTGGCAGCATTACAGTCTAGACAGGCGATGTGGACCACAGACAGAAGTACTTTGTGGAACAGCAGCATGAGGCTGGAACTTGAGCTTAAGCCCAGGAATCATGAATTCTTGGCTTGTGGTCCACCCATTTATGAGATGGTTTTGTTTCAAATCACCTCACCTTTTTTACTTATCCTTACCATTTTACACTGATGATGACCTGTATACCTTTCTATGGCAGTGTGTTGTATTGATTGTGTTAGCTTCATCTGAATTCTACAAGGTTAGTACTTAAATACTTTTTTCCCATAGCTTTAGTAGGAGTCATAGGTTTTATTCTAGCAAGCAGGCCACTCAGAGAAACTTTGTTTCCAGTTCCTGTGCAGTTTGTAAACAAGATAGGGTGGTTATTGAGATGATTTGTGTGTGCACCTTTGTGAAGGAAAATAAGGAGAAGACCATATGAATAGTTTTATGCAAAGTGGAGTCTTTTTTGTGTCTAACAAAGGAGTGTGGCAAATGTATCATCTATTACTCTTGAGTTTTATTACCAGAGAGAATGCTATAAAGAACTAAAGTTAATAAATATTGTATTAAATAAAATGTCTGTCTTTCCAACATAAGGTTCAAAATATTTTTTTCTTAATTTTATTTGAAAACAGTATGTTCTGTCAAGTTCACAAGGAACATACTGGCTAAATAAAACTCCAAAGACTAATTTTAATAAAATCAATATGAGAGTGCATCAGACAGATCAGAACACATCATTCATCTTAATAATGCATCATGCGTTGGCTCTGTCACTAAAGAATTGCCCTAAGTTGTGTGTGTGTGGTTGGAAGATCATGTGAGCAGGATGCTCTTGATCAGATACTTAGTCTGTAACAACGACAAGAGGCACAACACTATCAATAAGGTAGCAATTTATTTTGCGACAGCCTAAAGCTAGACTGCAGAGATGATAAGCTGAACATTTTTCTTGGAAAGCTATGCTATGGTTAAGCAGGGATCCCTTACGACGTGACATACACGCTCTGCTATTTGTCATATTATGCAGTGTCATTTTATCTTTTTCAACTTTGTAGTTTTAATCAGAAGATATTTGCATCCTAGCATTATTTTGAAAAATTCTGGTCTATGAAATCTGTGAAATGAAGTTACATTTTTGCCACCTAACAGGAACTTAAACAGAATTGATTAATTGCATACAATTAATATGTACAGTAGATCCAAGTTAAAGTTGCAAATACACAGTTTATTTCTGGAGCAGTTGAATTCTTATCTAAGACCAATAGATGGTTACTAAGACATCTGTTTTGTACTAGGAATTTTATCCCTCATTTTTGCATGCTGCAGCATCTGTTGGCGTAAATAAATGACATGTCAAGCACTCTGTAGACTTATTTGGGAAATTTTCATGTGTTATCTCTCAACCTGCTGCTTAGAAGGATTTGCTCTGTGGGTTTACTTCAGCTGTTGTTAGCTATCCCATAGCTGGATATCTAATCACCCTTTTGTGATCTCCAGTGTGACTCATTCCCTGTGTCTTGGACAGGTATTAGGATGGAATGAATTACTTTCACAAATTGGGTATTTTGAACTTGGGAACCATGTCAACCCAGACTCTTTATTTTAGCCATCTACAAGTTTGGATAAGTAAATCCTATACTTGATACCTACCTTTTATTTATTTACTGATCTCAAACATGAAGAAAGAATGTAGTATGTAAATATCTGTTTGTGATAGCTGTCCTTTGCAGCCTGGCTACCTGCATGGATTTATACAGTCGGACTTATTTGGATTTGCCAGACTCCACCACGTCTCTTACTCCTGTGGTGGTTTCCTTTTGGGAATTGTTAGTTTTAAAATTCCCCCAGCCTATTTCCTTCAAGCACAAAGGCAGTTAGGTATATTTGGCACTCACTGCAGTATATTTATTCTGAGAAACAAATCAGCAGCAGACAGTAGCCTTGGGAACACAGCTCTTGCTCCACTACAGAGCACCCTGTATTCACAAGTATATAAACAAGCAAGGAGACCTACTGTCCCAATGTAACTAATTGCAAGAGAATGAACTACTTGGATATGTGAGACATGCAGGATTAATCCCGTTATTTTTTCTCTTTAGGCTGTGACTTCTCAAGTCATTCTAGATTGCTGCATGTCAGTGCAGATTAATTTGAATTTAATTTTCATGTTCTTCCATGCTTAGGAATGGCTGTACTAAAGAAAACTTTAATAGTGTTTTCAGTTAGAAGTCTGATTCAAAATGTTGTAAATTTTCGAGGCTTGCTGGATGTACAGGTAGTTCAAGGACCATCTACTGAAGACTTAATTACGTTGATCAGTATAACTGCAACTTGATAATTTGTTATTAGTATTACTGAAGCTATTTTTTTTGTGCTCTTAATATAATTAGAAGGCAATTAAGGGTATTCTTTCTTGGTGATTCTTGCACCAAGGATTTGTTTTGCCATGGTTAGGACACAGTAGCCAAAACCGAGGAGGTCTAGGCTCACTTTTAATAAAGTAGCTGCATTTTATTACTAGTGATTGAGTAATTCCTTTCTTGATTACAGTTGTTAATTATTATTATTTTTTCCTTATGGTGATATCAGCTAGATTGCAGTATTAATTAATTAATAAGGTTTATATAATGTGAATGGTGTGATAGTTACTTTTTTTTTTTTTTTTAGTTCATTGTGCATGTTGAGCACAATAGCACCGTGGCAGATAGCTGAAATCCCAGCTGTCTTGCAACCATCACTGTGCACAAATATGTAGTGGAACAGTTGCCTTGAAGAGATCCTAGTCTCTATGGAAAGATCAGCGGAAGCTGGGCAGAGGAGATGGCCATAGGAACTAGTATGGCCAAATTTATATGCATTGTTGGTAGCAGGTTTGCCTGTCTGCTAGAGTTGCTTGGATGAATTGGACAAAAGGTCTTCCCTTGTCCCAGTAGTAACAGCTTAGAGAGAGTGTGCAAATCCTGCTGAAAGCAACCACGGCAGTACTGGGTGGTACCCACATCTGCTCTCCCACCATAGGTCTGGGCCTGATTGATATTGAGACTGACATGAGCTCTGAAGTATGAGGTAAATACCTCTCTCAACATGCAAGTTATAATTAGCACATCTAAAATACCACATAATTGCATAATTGTCTGCTTGGATCTTTTGGAAATTTGTGGTCTCAAATAATGTGGGAGAGGGAATGGAAATCTTATAGTTTTGGTTTTTTTTCCCCTCCAAATCAAAACCCTTATTTAAAATGTGAGTGTTTGACAGTTCTAATAAAAGGAAAATCCACAGGTGATCTCTGAGAAAAGAGGATTTCTATAAGCAGTCTTCTGGACAATGTAAGAACAGAGATAGTATTTCTATTTTTTCATAGATAATATAGATAATATTTGTAGATAAATGGCAATTCTAGCCTTCACTTTAGGGAGATAGTATAGATTTTTTTTTAGTCTGGGAAAACAGCTCTGTTACTTGCCTGTCTAAAATCTGGATCTACATACAGATCTGTTTCATGAATCATCCAACTAATGCAGTGAATTATCAGTCCCCACTTTCATGGTGGATTCACGTTCCTTTGAAGCTTTTCTTTCTGCATCAAGTCATGACTTGCCACAGGCTTTGCAAGAAACTTTGGCATGCTGTAGGTAAAAGAAAAACTGACAGATAAACTTTTCCAGCGCAGCAGACCCAGTGAATCTGTACCTATCCATTACAGGATTATCATTGCAATAAGGTTATGGTTAGAGAAAACGCCTTTCAGGATTTCCATGTGCACAGAATAAATAGGACTTGCGAAACAGAGCACAGCATCATTTTTAAAATCACTTTTTTCTGTTTGTTGTGTTCTGTTTGTTGTGTTCTGTTTGTTCTGTTTGTTCTGTTCTGTTTCTCTGAGGTATTTGCAATTTAGCAGCTGTATATTGCATGATCACACAGCACGTGATTACAATAACAGCATTTCCCTCTTCTACTTGTGCTAACAAGAATATTTTAAGCAGCTTAAATGAAGGGTGGGGGAGTAGTATGCTGTAATTTCTATGGTATTTCTTACTAGTAAATGCGTTTACTTCATGTGTAACGGTGAGGAGGGTCCAGGAGGAGAGAAGTATAGAAAAAGCTAAAGGATATGAAAGATTCTGTGAATGTTTTATGCCGTTTTAGTTAATGTGGAACTACAGTTATTAAGTGGAAACTCAATAGTTTCCACTAGTGTTATTGAAGCTGATGAAGCAAGGCATATTGAATTTCTGTGGAGCGGGAAGAAACAGTGCACCATTTCTGGTTCAGTTCTGAAAGCATTTTACTTTCTTGTTGCTTTGAAAACCAGTTTAGCATTTAGGAGATTATTATAAATATTTTCTTGCATTAATTAAACTGAAATCTAGCATTCCGAAATACAAGTCTTAAATCCATTAGATCTAATTTATGCTGGTATTTTAAAACAGACTATTTAATCTTAAGCATGTGTAGTTTCTGTAATGAAATAAGAAATACTCAGATTGCATATATTCAGAAATTCATAAGCAAGATATTTACATGAAAATTTACATGAAAATATTTACATGATATTTACATGAAAATAGTATCCTTATTCATCTCCCATGTTACAATCAGGTATTGTTGTTTTGATGTCCTCCTCTTTAAAGAGGCAGCAAAGTTAGCACTCTGTGACATTAGAACGTCAGCCATAACTGATTATGACATATTAAACTGGAATGTAACAGATTTTAAGCTTGTCTTTAACTGATATTTTATTGTGGTTGTAAAGCTCTCAAGTTTAAAATGAATTTCAAATTATTAAACATTATAAACACACACACACCAAATAAGCAAACCCAACAACAACAGAAGTTCCAAAGAGATGTATAAAGCTGCATAAAATGCCAGGAAAACTTTTGAATTGATGTACTTAAAGAAGCAAGGCCAGAAAAAAGCAGTAGCAAAATGGTGACCGAAGACTTACGTTTGGATAGATCATTCCCACTTGCAGCTTACTTTTCCGTAAATGCAGGCTGTGTAACAGGAATGCTTTTGGTATAGAAGCATTTCCATTTCACTGATTTATTGTTATATTTCATATAAAGAGAATTCTATCAACATAAATGAGTTCATCAGCACAGCTTTTTTTTTACATGAAAGTAGTTATAAAAAGCACCTTTATAGTGTTCATTCTATTCCTCTTAATTTCATTTGAGAAAAAAAAATATGCAAGAGGATGTGGAGGTGTATATACAAATATTTAATCTATATGATATATTCTATATATTATATCTCTATATATAAATACGTGGGGAGTGGAGGAGGTGTTTGTAATCACTATACTGATGATCCATATACCCTGTCTTAAAGGTAGGAAGGATCTTCACCATTGCCTGATTTGGGCTGACATCGAAGAGTTCATGGATGATGATAGAGGCACTGAAGCAAGAACTTGATTAGACCAAGTGACAGCATGTTTGCATAATATCTCAGTATGGTGGCAACATGAACAGACTCCTATAGTCTGTGAATGCAAATGACAGGTATTGCCTGAAGTGTGTTAGGTTGGGTTTTCAGTTGTTAATGCTCTCTGCAGTAACTGAGAAATTAGCTGATGGATAGAGTGAACCCTGCACGTTTCACTACTTATTAGTGGAGACCTGTTTCAGGATGATTGACTGCTGTAGGAGAAGGTAGAATACCGGGTCATGGACTGAGTGGGGAGCCATGACATTGATTTCTTATTTCAAGAAGGAAGCGAAGGTAGAGCTTTCTATGTTGCAAATTGTAGCTCTTGAGAGTAAATTTTTAATCCTTCAGCCCTAGATTCTATTCTCATAATTAAGAAATAAGCTAGTGGTGGAGAATTTTTAAATTTATGAAAGAGGAAAACTCCTTGTTGTGAGGAAGCCTGGAGACTTGAAAACACGTAAAAGGAAATTTAAGGTAGTTGTAATGTGTGAAACAATTCCTTGGCTGCTTGCAGTAACAACATGTCAATATGTTTTTGTCTGCTTGACAATATGTAGGAAATGCCTTTGATTTTTGTAAAATTGCATGTAATTTCTCTGCATTTCTTTTGATTCTATTGATTAAAGCTTTTCTGCCTTGCCTAGAGTCATTAAATAGCAAACCATCTGCTAAAAACAGATTGGCAACATTCCTGAAAATTAACATTAAAAAAAAACAACAGAGTTCAGTCTAAATATATTTCAAAGAGTATTTTTGTTTGTCTTCTGAAATGAAGAGGGAAATAAAAGCTTCTGCTACAGTCTTGCAAAAATTTGCAGTACCTGGACAAATACTGGTAACTCTTAGTAACTTGGAGAAAGAGACATTGACCTCCACAAAAAAAGCACGCAGGGTCCAGCCAATATAGTGTGAAAGTTTCATTACAAACTCTGCCACATGTGGCTCTGTGTCTAGCACCTGTATCAGTTGTACAGGAATTGATGGATAATCAGCCATTTAGCCCAAAATATTCTTTGTGTGGCAACCAGTGGCGAAATACTGATCACAGTCAGTAGCTCTGTGGACTGAAGCATAGGCTAGAGTAACGCCTCCCCCCCTGCCCCACACTGGTTAATATAATGAGGTGGTAAATATAAAAGTGGCATGATCTCAATTGAGTGTAATTTTTTTCATTACACTTTGTTATTATCTTTGTGTTGGACAGCTTTTAGGCTGTGATTGGCTGCGCTGAAGCTAGGAAATATGCTCCCATGAATAAGAACTGTCAGCATGTTGCAGGTGTGGGACACAAATAGGAGGTATGCTAGGTTAAGACAAAGAGCTTGTACATTTAACCTAGCTTTTGTGGGTGGATTTGCCAGATAGGAATGCCATCTAAGTTTTCAAAAGGTTGTCTAGCTGTCTTGGGAGAGGAAGGTACAGGAAGGAAGCCTTACTCTGTATCTATACCGTGTGTTTCCACAGATTCATTGGAAGACAAATCTAAATATCTGCATCTTCAGCAATTGAATTAAAGTTTTGACTCTCTAGTTAAGACAAACTTTAAACTGTAAAGCTGTCTACACGGGTACTGTGTGTTTGCAGCCTTTTTGCTACTAAAAAGATACAAAGTCTTCATACAAAAGTGAAAACGTGCAAATCCTAGTAGGGGCTATTCTTTTTAAACATTTTTCCATATAATAAAAACCTTAAGCTGTTGTTAAAGATTAATTTTCCTTTTTTTGTGTTTGTGTGTGTATTACATTATTTCCACATAACAGAGGGTCCCTGGACTGAGTTCTTAGCATGAATGCACTTGAAGTTCTTGCTCTAAATTCTTTCCTCTGCTTGGCTTACATAAATTGCTATCATTGCCATGCCACAGTAATGCAGTAATTCATTCATCTGAAGTATTGTGAGGCTTGAAGGTGGGAGGGATGATCTGTGCAGAACTTCTTTTTTTTTTTTTTTTTTAATATTCTATTCATTTCCCCTGTCCTTTTCTTCTGGTGTCCCAGAATTCTGCCCTGCGTATCCAGGGGCCAGGTTGGTTCAAGAAGAGCAAGTCTTGCTTGTCTCATATCTATGGAGTTACTTTTCTCGTATCACCATGTAAGCAACTGGGTCTGAAGCACAAAGAAGAGGATGGGATGAAAGAATCAAAGTATCCTCAAGTATAAAAGATAATGTAATTATTACATGGGTTATATAAAATACTGTGTCAAATTACAGGCAATGGCAAATACTTAGAAGTGCGCTTTCTGCCTTGTGTCTATTTTTAAAACTTGTGCTTAGGCATCTAGCAAGCCAGGCTGTTCTTGCATGTGTCAGTGTGTAGCTGCATAACTGTCCGGGTGTTTTGACAATGAACATGGTGCAGACAAATGTAAGAATTTTAGCCACAATGGCAAGCTATGACAGAGCAAGTATGGCACAAAAAAAAAAAAAAAAAAAAGACAAAGTAAGATGTAGGAGCATATCTTTCCTAAATTAAGTTAATAAAAATAATATATTTTTACTTAAAAAAAAAATATTTTTAATGTATCTCTTTTACTCTTTATTTAATGTTCATGCTCCAGATTTATTAAGAGTGACTTGTAATTTGCCTTTCTGCTGTTTGATGAGAACAGATGTTATTTTCTCCTAACTCCCAGGCACCTGGAACTGTCAAAATTCCCCAAGCTCATTCAATTATCATCCAACAAGCAGAGCTTATTCAAGCAATTTACCTACAAGGGCCAATTCAATGCAAGGTGGAAAACATACCCTTTTCACTGAGTTTATTTTAAACTCGAGAAATCCTGCTTGCTTCACTGGAATAAGTGGTCATGTCTTTAAAATAAAAACAAAACAACCAAAAAAAAAAAAAGAAAAAAGAAAAAAGGGCAATTTTATGAAGTTGTACTTCTTCAATATGTGAAGTGTATGTTGCTTTATAATTTTCTCAAGATTTGAATTTAAACGTGATAAACCACGAGTTTCTGTTGCTTCTTGGGAAGGAAGGTAAACCAAAGCTCCTTCTAGCAGGGAGGTTCTGAACTGCACACCTGTATAAATACAGTGCTTGTGTCATTCCTGGTTTACACCAGAGAACAGAGAAAGCAGTGTGACGGGAATTAGCCCCCTTGAGGTAAACAGACAAGTCTGGCATACCTTTAATGTTGTTGGCACAATCCATCCTTTTATGCAGCGTGTTTGGAACTCTCAGTGATGTCAGACAATGCAAGTAACACTGGGAGCAGAAGTCCCTGCTGGAAGAAACCTGCACATTTACAATTACTTGTTATTCTGTTCAGACTTCACAAGTGGAAGTCTTATACTTTCCTTAAGCGGTCAAATGAAAGTATCAATCCCAATATTTACATTTAGGAAAATCAAGACCTGAGCATGCTGCTTTGGCCACGCAACTTTTCACAGGACTCTGTGGGATATCTGTTTTCAGGATAGCTCATGTCAAGCCGTGTTTTTGTTAGAACCTGCATTAGCACATTAGCAGCTCCAAAAATGAAAGATAAACTAAAACGCCTTTGTCCCAATGAAAGGCATAATGACTGCTTTTTTGCTTTTTTGCATTTCACTAAACTCAGCTAAGCTAGATTTACCAGACTTTAGATACAATCTTTTAATCTCAGATTTGAAAGTTGTAATTATACTATACTGCCATGCCATGTCCTATTAAGAGAACTATAGGTAAAAGGCAAACTAATACAAAACTCTGAGGAATTCACGCAATAAAATTTGGTTATGATATAATGGCTTCAAATCATTACTAGGAATATTGACATTAAAAGGAAAAAAACAATTACCTGATTGGTTTAGTAACCAAGTTTCCATCTTTTACTTCTGAATCTGAATTAATAAGAAAACAGTGTTCCGTTCAGCAGTCTACTTTTCTAGAAACTTTGGAACCTAATAGACAAGTTGCTGGGTATCAGAAGTTAAAAATCTTAGAAATAATTATATCCATATGGTTTTCCCCACAGATGATGGAGGCTATTAAGTTCTCTCCTTGTGCCAGTTGAAGAGTTGCATTTATTAATACTAGCCATCAGAATGTGCCCCCAGTCATTTATTTCCTAGACATTGGGAAATCTTCAAAGGAGCTCACAGGCATAGAGGCAAGTCCACAGGAAAACTGGCATTGTCAATTCTTGTGCTCAGTGAGCTGATTTAATTGTGTCCTGGTGTCCTTTCTAAGCTTCTTGAAAAGAACTCCTATGCAGAAAAGGAACTATTCATTCTTCTAGTAAGTAAGACTGCAACTTCCTGGTTTGTACTGCAGCACGTTTGCTTTTTATCAGCTAAACTGAATTCTGATTGCAGGTGGCTGAAAAACTGGGACACAGCAAAATTAGCAGCAGTAACAAATGAGAAGGTGTATTTGCTATCTTCATACATTGCGCGGAGTATCTTCTGAGCTGGGCATCCATTTAACTCAGTTTCAGGATTTCCTGTGACAATGAAGATCTAAGATCATTTGGTCTTTTGAATGTGCTGATTCAGAAGCACAGTGGTGGTTGAATTCAAGCATCTCTGGGAGGGGGGAAAGCAAAATGCTAAGCTGGCTCTTCACGTCAGTCTTTATTTCAGGAGCCCGCTGCACCATTTGCAAGGGTGAGAACGTAAAAACCGAAATCTAGATGGGAAATTGCCAGGCTGTATGTGCGTATTTGCAGAGTTTGGGAAGGTCAGTCAGGGGAAGGGGGTGTGCTTAAAATATTGGGCTTAATTATTGTAAGCTTGGAAATGTGAAAACATACATTGCCCCATGAACTGATTTCCTTCAAATTACTCGGTTCTCTGTGTCACCATGCTGGCTTTAGGCTGTGAGACACCCATTGCTGCAGAATCTCACAGGGATTTGATAATCAGGCTAGAGGTCTTTAGTCTATATATGGTATGCAAGTGTACAGTCTGGAGGGAGGTGGGTTTCCTAAATAGAACTGAGGATGTTGAAAACAATCATCCTATGCAGAAACTGTTGTGAAGTCCTTGTGGATATTTATGTGTATGTATATATGCAATAACTATGTAAAAATGTATGTGTACATCTAGCAGATGTGAAACATTGGAAGACCTAGTTTGGAAAAAATCTTCAGATAGGTCAGGCAGTGATCTGCAGAGTATTTTAGAAAACATCTGTGTAGCTGTGGGAATGTCCAGATGTATCACTTTAGAAGGAAGAACAGCTACTATCACATGTAATTCTTTCAGTTGTTGCTTGTAAAGCCTCATGTTGTGGTTCTAGGTATATATGACAGATAAAAGTTTCAGTGTTTAAACTGATGGAGAGTAATTTTTTTCACTACCTGAGTGACTTTCATGTTTGCTTAGGATGTATCATTACCTTCCCATAGTAGATAAGCCTTTTTCGGCTGAGGACAGCAGTTTGTCTTCCTTCAGAGCATTAGTTTACCACTTAAATTTACCAGTTGATTTTTGCATAATCATTTGCTATTTTACAGGAACTTGAAGGTGAGAACGTAATGTTCAGTAATGTTCTTACCTTCCTCTGCCCAGTGGTAGTTAAGAAAGTGAATAAAGCTTGCTGATGGTCAAGCTGCAGTTAAGGAGTTTGATATGTTATTCCCTGACACCTATGTTTCTTAATTATTCTTAAATTAAGTCTAGTTTTATAGGACATATAGATGTTTTCAGTGCAGTCTATGCTTTCTTCACTTGGTATGTTAAGGTGCAAGTGCAAGGTTCCTGGACCAGACTGGAGGGAAATTATAAGTTTTATCTGAATTTGCAGTTCTTAGTTTCCAGAAAGCCATTCCAGGTTTCAGTTTGGACGGTTTGGATTTTCACAGCCATTTGGGCAGGATCATTATTGCTAATAGAGTGATCAGTTACAGGAAAGATGAATGTCTGGTGAAAGTCTGCCACTCTGAATAGCTGGGATCTGGATTAAATCTCTCAATTAATGGTTCTCCCTTTTGGTATTACTGGTGGTAGTTCTACCAGCAGGTGGGGATGATTTTTCTTTCATTCGGGCACAGGTGACACATTTGGCTTCCTGAGCTGATTAATATCCCTAAACAAAAGCTTCAGTGTTTACTGTTCTAGAAAGAGCCTTGTCAAATCCAATCAATCATTATATTTATGTGGCAAATTGTGTTTGAGATACATTGTATGTATTTTATAAGACAAAGCACGGAAACTTGACACCCTTTTGGAGCCCTTTGCAGTGAAGGGAATTGCTAAAGGAATGTTTTCAGCAAGAAGATAAGTGTTGTTATATCTTTAATAAGTGGTGTGGTTTTTTATTTTTATTTTTCCTTTCATGATGTAAATTATTTCCTTATTTTCGTTAGGGGTCTTCTTTGTCAGAGAACATGTCTGTCTCCTCTTTTTTAGGGTCAAATTGTAGGCTAACTGCTCTGGTAAAATGCTGATGGACCTCATGACAGTTTGGTGAATAGGCACTGGGACTGGTCATTGAGGCTGGGGTCCTACTGTTTTTCTTTTCTGCTGTTAGCTTGGATGAGGTTACATTTCTTGTCTTTGCATTGGACAATCCTTATCCTTTTAAAATAGTAACTAAGAAATATGCCAGATTTGCCAGAAAGGTGCTGCATTTATTTTTGAGAGCAGATTTCTAGGGAATTAAAAAGGAAATCTGGCATAGCATGGGGAACTCTGATAGGCCCTCAGTTTCTGGTGTTGTCAACTCTGCTGCTTTGCATTATGTAAGCAAAAGTTCAGCCAGCAAACTTTTGTAGAGTTGTGAATTGTTTTGGCAATGACTGAAGATTCTTAAAAATCATACTCCATTTGCTGACTATGGTATGGTTGCTTTCTAAAGCATATATTTTCTAGGATTTTCTGTAGTTTAATTTAGTGCTATAGCAGAAGTTTTATATCTTGCTAGGATACCTTCCTCAAATGAAGTGCAATGAATCACTGTAAAGTGAACAAAGGTTTTAGGAATTGTAGTAGTACTATATGTGACCAAGAATTCCTGTTTTTCAGGCAAGCTGATACTTAACATACTAGAACCCACTTTAATTCGTGACTTACTAGGATTTTCCTAGCAACTTTGTGACAGAAGGCAATTGTTTTTCTTTTAAAATTTCATTTTCATTAATGCTTTACATGCTTTACACCAAAATAAAAAAGCCCTTAAATCTTTGACTAGAGAAACACTAAAGGAAATTACTGGAGGCAACTAGTAATGTTTTATAAATGAATTCAGGCTTATAACATTGTAAGGAATTATAGTCTGAAAAGTCTCAAGGTTAGGATTAATTTGATATAGTAATGACAGATGTTAGGGGTGTAAATAGAAATTCTTGTGTATGAATACATAACCTCTGAAACCTGCATTTGCCTTTTTTTTTTTTAAAGATCTTAATGTGTATTATTGATTGTTTTTTCAACCCACAAGCTCGGTTTAATTATTAATAACTCTCTCTGCAAGAATTGCCAATTTCCTAATGCAGGTTTAAAAGCAAACCTCTTTCCTTTCTCCCGCTCTCCCTCTTCACCCCAAAAATCCCCAAAACACTGACCTTTATTTCTTTATCTGATTAAGATTGCATTTACTCAGACTGTGGTATAACTTAGAGAGGAGCTGGGTTGCCATTTACTCTGTTAATATCTTAATTCAATTACATTTATGTTAATGGCCTCAGTTTCTTGAACGTTTTCCTCCTAGTGGAATGATTCAAGCTGCTGACTTTTCAGCTGGCTTCACTGCACGCCTCAAGTTATGAACAGGGGTTTCAGCTCTTTGTTTTGCAGATTTACACCAGAAGTACTTCCAAATCAAAGGTGTCTACCCCCAAGCTTCACTTAGGTTTATATCCTGGGTTTTAGTTGTTATAGACTTTTTAGGTGAGTTAGAACAATAGTACATAGGCTGTATTGTTGAAATATATACAGTCCCAAGATGTTTGTGTCAGTGTTTTAGCATGATTATTATTGTTAGTTGTAGACATGAAAGTATGAGAGAACAAGTGTCTTCCTTGCAAGAAGAAGTAATCTACTGTTGAAGCCCTACTGTGCTATGTTCTGAGAAAACTTTTATTGTATATACATATATTTTTTGCCTCTTATTCCTGTCAAGTAATCAAATTTTTAACCTAGAATTGCATGTGAGAATGTTAACCCCTGTGAGGTGGGAAAAGTCATTAAAAATTACTGGAAATTGTAAGAAAATTTCTTTTGATCATCAAGCACCTGCCGTGACTAATTGTTGCTTCTACAAAGCATGTGTATAAATGCATTGACATAATGGCTCTGTATTGTAGTTGCATCTATAATATTCCACCATTTCACTGGTAGTTAATTGTCTTCATCTTAATGAGCTTTTTACTTGGAACGCTAAGGCTGATTAAATAAATCCATCTTAAACATTAGACTTGTGACGCGGTATGCGCAGTTGTCATAATGCTGCAGACTCTAGGCCAGCACATAATGAGTAAGACAAACTAGGATGCTAGTAAGCAAACAAAATGTTTCTATGCAGTTTGGATGTGTTAATTTATATAATAGAAGAACTACAGCAAGTGATTTCTGTTGCCATTTGGGAATTTTGAGCAATAAGCCATTATGAGTACTAGAAAGCAGATACTTTGGTTCTAGCTTTTATTCAGGCTGCTGGTTCTGCTGGGTAGTGGAATTGTAAATTGAGTTCATTTATTTTGTGCAGATTTCAGTGCAGCATCACAGAAACAATGCATCATGCATGTGGCACAATTTTTTTCTTTTTCTTTTTTTTAAGAATCCTAAAGCTCTTGCGCTGTTTGGCATGTGATTTGTGTATAATTAGGTGCATACAGCTTCATGGTGAGTATTATCGCTTGAAACCTAAGGAGTTTCCAGGTAAAACAGCAACAGTTTGACAGCTCCCGACTTAATGCAAGAAGAGAGCTGGAAAAGGGGTGTTAGGAAAACTACAAAACTACCACAATAGTGGTAGTCTCAGGGTCAACTCAGCATTATTGTTACAAGCTTACTGTTAGCTTACAGCTTATTTTAAAAAGCAAAGAAAAATGAAAAAAACAATGCTATAATGAACTAGTAATGGACAGGAAGGATTTGTTGTGTTTTGTTCTGTGACTTTGGAAGCTATGAAAAATGGGAAATCTTTCGTCTGTGGTATAGCAGGGACAAGGGCAGTGTGTCCTGCTGCAGTGTCACAACGGGAGCTTCTGGCTTGTAGCATAGGGCTGAAGTGCACTTCCCTTACCAAGGCTAAAGATCACCTCTGCAAGAAGGAATTGGGTGCATGAGTTATCATGTTGTCCCTTCTCTGATAGTGTGGGAAAAACAAAAATAAAAAGCATGAGGGATCAGGACCCTCGACTTCAGCAGGAAGCAGATTTTGGCTGTTATGGGTACTCTTAATGCTATTTGGGTGGTTGCCATCATCTGCTTACATAACTTCAGGATAAAAAGGAAGTTGCTCTGAAAACAGCTTAATTGGACTTGAGTTTCTAGGGCTGCTGCTCTGGTGCCTTTCACAAACATGAAATAGTTTGTCCATTCTATTAAGTAGGAAAAATAATAAAAATGGAAGGAAAGAGAAAGCATTTAAGTGCTGCTGCTAAGGAATTTGTAATGTAAAGATCATGGGATTATTTGATTTTTTTTTAAATGCTTTATCTTAAGTCCAAAATGGGACAAAAATCTTGAAGTATGAACTGACCTCTCTTAAGGTTGTTTGGGTATTGTGTGTGTTCTCTCTTAACCACTGGGGATTAAGGGGGCAGCTGTTCTTCAAGCCGGTACCATATGCTAGCATTTTAATGTGCATATTGTTTTTAAGGAGGAAAAAACCCACAGAACAAAGATGAAGTAGAAGCAGCCGATATGCTGTAATTAACATATTTAAAAGTTCTTTAAATAGCCTCCAGCTGTCTTGAGATCAAGTGAAAAATAAATTTTAGTCTACATAGCTAAGAATATGTTATGCTGGGTGTAAATCCATCTGCCTTTTTAATTATCAGGATTTTATATTGCTGTAATCTTAGTGGTGGTAAATTGAAGCTGTAACTGGGTCAGGCCTCGTTGGAGACATTCAAAAATCACACAGTCGATACCTGCTCCCAGAGAATTCAGGCTGTGCTCGCAGTGTGCAGCGCGATACCAGAAGGAGAGTGGCTGTGCTGTGCTGCTGTATGCCTGGAATGTCCAGGCTACTCTGGGGGAAGCTTTCCAAACAGGGACTGGCCCTGCCGTTGGGGATCCAGCCTTGTCCTGTGCTACACCAGCAGTCCAGGCTGCTAGTTTGGGCTTCTCTTCGTTGGGTTATAAACAGTCACTTAAAATCAATGTGGTCTGAGGACAGTGGTTATAGGAACAACAGTGTTACCTTGCAATTTAGAAAACCTGGATTTAATGAAGTTCTGTAGGTGTGTGTGTATATATATATAAAATTTCTAATCTTAAAATAAAACAGTCTAATGGACTGAACTGGTAATGGTAAGATGAATGTGAATAGGCCTGTGCTTAGAATAGCATAATGTTATGCACAGTTGCCAGTTGGTTGTCACAACTTGTTACCTGCTTGGCAATGTCAGATTACAATATTTGTTACGTTTATGAAATGAGAGAGTCTGAAGGTCAGGAAAGTCTCACCTCAGTGCCTTTTTATTAAATATTTATCTTTTTTTTTTTTTTTAATTTCCCTGAAGATCCTTTTTAAAGTTTTTTCTGTGTCAGATTAATTTTATACATTTATTTAATTCCAGAATGTCTCCACATAAAATTGTGAAGATTCAAGGAGGGAAAAAAAAATGAAAGCAAAACACAGAAACAAGTTTCTTGCACATCATGTGCTTTCAAGTTACGCGGATACATAGTTAGAGTCATTTGGGCAAATGAAAGCTGGCTGGTTCCATCCACTGAACTGTGGCCATGTACAAACAGTTAACCAGCCACTGCTTGTTGTTATACAAGATAGTAATTAGGGATGGGTAATCTGGCGGGTAAAAGAATAGGGTATTTAACTCATAAAACAATTCTTTCTCGTCATAAGATTCATTTACTATTTAATAAGAATATTCAATTTATGGATGACATAGAATGAATTGATTGAAACTAAACTTAAGGTTCTTCTTTGAGCTTATTGTATGTGGCTGCAACACAGGTGGTTTTCCTTAGGTTGCCAGAATTCTAATCTGGAAGCTTGTGACCATGTAGCCCTTGAAGTATTTTTTTTTTCTTCAGTGTCCTGGTTCCAGTTAGGACAGAGTTAATGTTCCCTCATAGTAGCTGGTAGGGTGCTATGTTTTGGATTAGGATGAGAAGAGCGCTGATAACATGCTGATGTTTTAATTGTTGCAGAGCAGTGCTTACACCAGGCCAAGGACTTTTCGGCTTCTCGCTCTGTCCTGCCAGCGAGCAGGCTGGGGGTGCAGCAGGAGCTGGGAGGGGACAGACCCAGGACAGCTGACCCAAACTGGCCAAAGGGGTATTCCATACCATCTGACGTCATGCTAAACAATATATAGGGGTGGCTGGCCGGGGTGGGGGGCCGGCTGCTCGGGAATAGGCTGGGCATCGGTCAGCGGGTGGTGAGCAATTGCATTGTGCATCACTTGTTTTCTTACACATTATTATTGTTAATACTATTACCATTATCACTATTATTATTATTATTATTATTATTGTTATTATTATTTTCCTGTCTTAATAAACTGTCTTTATCTCAACTCACAGGCTTCACTTTCCCGTTTCTCTCCCCCCATCCCAGAGAGGGAGGGGGGGGAGGGTGAGCGAACGGCTGTGTGGTGTTTAGCTGCCAGCCGGGTTAAACCACAACAGTCTTTTTGGCGCCCAACGTGGGGCCCGAAGGGTTGAGATATCGACAAATCTGACCAGAGTGTGTTAAACTAAAATTGGTATAAGTATTGGACCTGCTTAATAGTTGCTAGTCACGATGTTGATTGCCTTAATCTCCAGTCTGCTGTACCTGTATTCCAAATTGAGTTTTATGGTGCGTTACTTTCTGTATGTGCTCCCTGTTGCACTGTTTATCCTTTCCGGGCCCTGGTTTAAGATTGTTATGGTACTGTGCGGTGTAACAATGGCTTATGAAATGATGAAATATCTGGTCACGACTTTAACCTGGTATTTGTACTCAGCACTGACGTCGACTCTATACTTTGGAACCCATATCTCGGAAACTATTAGCAATTACACCTATTGCCTGTTTTCGTTAGGGAGCCAATCTGTGAAGGGGACAGGGGAAGACATGTTTCCCTACCTGTTCACTCTCCCTTTCTCCTTCACCACCACCCTCTTATCCCCCGAGTTAGTTACGGTGGTTCTCCGAGATGTTGAATATCCTTGGGATACTCAGACCAGCCTGCTCTTGTTGTTATGTCTCCTGAATGCGCTTCAGATTTTGTGGAGGGTTAAACAACTACTTAGGAATCTCATCCGGAGATCTGTCTTGAGGCGGGGTAGTTGCGAGTGGCAGGGAGTGTGGGAGGATATGGGCAGGTTTCTAGAGCAGTGGTCACCTCCAGTGTTTTGGACATTCACCCCTGAACAACTGCAAAATCCTAAAAAGCTGGCAGAATGCTTGAAAAAAAGGTGTCATGACTCTGGCAGTTCCAAAGTGACACAAATCACTGTAGCGTGCTGGGGTCTGGCTTGTGCCTATCGAGCTGCAATTGATGTTATTAGCAACCTAGCTCCAGCTCCTGCAGCCACTCCAGCTCCAGCTCCTGCAGCCGCTCCAGCTGCAGCTCCTGCAGCCGCTCCAGTTCCAGCTCCTGCAGCTACTCCAGCTCCAGCTCCTGCAGCCGCTCCAGTTCCAGCTCCTGCAGCTACTCCAGCTCCAGCTCCTGCAGCCGCTCCAGCTCCTGCAGCCGCTCCAGTTCCAGCTCCTGCAGCTACTCCAGCTCCAGCTCCTGCAGCCGCTCCAGCTCCTGCAGCCGCTCCAGTTCCAGCTCCTGCAGCTACTCCAGCTCCAGCTCCTGCAGCCGCTCCAGTTCCAGCTCCTGCAGCTACTCCAGCTCCAGCTCCTGCAGCCGCTCCAGCTCCAGCTCCTGCAGCTACTCCAGCTCCAGCTCCTGCAGCCGCTCCAGCTCCAGCTCCTGCAGCTACTCCAGCTCCAGCTCCTGCAGCCGCTCCAGCTCCAGCTCCTGCAGCCGTTCCGGCTCCTGCAGCTGCTCCAGCTCCAGCCCCTGCAGCCGCTCCAGCCCCTGCAGCCGCCCCAGCTCCTGCAGCTGCCCCAGCTCGTGCAGCTGCTCCCACTCCTGTGGCTGGGTCAGAGAAACGAGCTGTAGCAGTGCAAGTTGACCCCGCAGAGGGTATTCCAACCCCTGTGGCAGACCCTGCGTCTGGGTCAGAGAAACGAGCTGTAGCAGTGCAAGTTGACCCCGCAGAGGGTATCCCAACCCCTGTGGCAGACCCTGTGTCTGGGTCAGAGAAACGAGCTGTAGCAGTGCAAGTTGACCCCGCAGAGTGTATTCCAAGCCCTGTGGCAGACCCTGTGTCTGGGTCAGAGAAACGAGCTGTAGCAGTGCAAGTTGACCCCGCAGAGGGTATTCCAACCCCTGTGGCAGACCCTGTGGCTGGGTCAGAGAAACGAGCTGTAGCAGTGCAAGTTGCCCCTGTAGACAAGGTGAAAAAATGGTATAGAGGCTCAGGTCGTTTAAAACGCAGACAGTCTTCTGCTAAGTCTGGGCGAAGTGAAGACGAGGCTGGGCCATCAAAGGTGCAGGAGACTGAAGATGAGGATGAGGATGGCGAAAAATCAACAGTAACTACCCGGACTCCATACCAGCCATCAAAGGTGCAGGAGACTGAAGATGAGGATGAGGATGTCGGAAAATCAACAGTAACTACCCGGACTCTACACCGGCCATCAAAGGTGCAGAAGACTGAAGATGAGGATGAGGATGTCGAAAAATCAACAGTAATTACCCGGACTCTATACCAGCGTGAGCTACGAGATGTGCGAAAAGATTTTGGTCGCTGTATAGGCGAGCAGCTTGTCACCTGGCTGCTCCGGTGCTGGGACACGGGAGCCAATTATGTGGAATTGGAGGGCAAGGAAGCCAGGCGGCTGGGATCCCTTGCTAGGGACGCATGCATTGACAAAGCAATTGGAGATGGAGCACAATCTCGCAGCCTCTGGAGGCGTCTCCTGTCAGCTGTGAAGGAAAGGTATCTCTTCAAGGAAGAACTTGTATGTTTACCAAGCAAATGGACCACCATGGAGAAGGGAATTCAGTACCTGAGGGAATTGGCCGTACGGGAAGTAATTTATAAGGACCTAGATGACGCACAAACATCCGCAGATCCAGATGCAGTCCAGTGTACACCACCCATGTGGCGGAAGTTTGTACGGAGTGCCCCATCATCATATGCCAACTCATTGGCAATACTAGCCTGGAAAACGGAGGAGAATCCCACAGTGAATGAAGTGACTAAAATACTCCGGCAGTACGAAGGAAATCTCTCCTCTTCCCTAAAGGCCTGTGTCTCAGCTGTGGAGAAACTCTCTGAAGAGGTCCACCAACTTAAAGAGAATTTATCTTCCCCTCCACCTGAACGAACCAGTGTCCACCAGCTAAAAGAGAATGCTTTAGAGAAACTTTCTGAAAAGATCCACCAACTTGAAGAAAGATTATCTTCCCCTTCACCTGAACGAACCAGTGTCCACCAGCTAAAAGAGAATGCTTTGGAGAAACTTTCTGAAAAGATCCACCAACTTGAAGAAAGATTATCTTCCCCTTCACCTGAACGAACCAGTGTCCACCAGCTAAAAGAGAATGCTTTGGAGAAACTTTCTGAAAAGATCCACCAACTTGAAGAAAGATTATCTTCCCCTTCACCTGAACGAACTAGTGTCCACCAGCTAAAAGAGAATACCTTGGAGAAACTTTCTGAAGAGATCCACCAACTTAAAGAGAGTTTATTTTCCTCCCCACCTGTACAAACCAGTGTCTCAGCTATTAGGGGTAAACGTTCATCTATGCAAGGAAGACAATATGGTGGGCACACACACCGCGCCACCCTGTGGTTTTACCTACGTGACCATGGAGAGGACATGAGAAAATGGGATGGAAAATCTACTGCGACCCTAGAGGCACGGGTACGTGAATTGCAAAGGAAAACAATTGGGAAAAAGGAGTTCTCTGAAAGGTTTGCTGCTCCAACTTCCAGCAGGCAGTCCTTTAAACACAGAAATGAAGATTCTGACCAGGACTAGAGGGGCCCTGCCTCCAGCCAGGGGGAGGAAAGGGACAATCGAGTTTATTGGACTGTGTGGATTCGATGGCCTGGCACGTCAGACGCACAGAAGTATAAGGCTTTGGTAGACACCGGTGCACAATGTACTCTAATGCCATCAAGCTATAAAGGGCCAGAGCCCATCTGTATTTATGGTGTGACGGGGGGATCCCAGCAGTTAACTGTATTGGAGGCTGAAGTGAGTCTAACCGGTAATGAGTGGCAAAAGCACCGTATTGTGACTGGCCCAGATGCTCCGTGCATCCTTGGCATAGACTATCTTAGAAGAGGATATTTCAAGGACCCAAAAGGGTTCCGCTGGGTTTTTGGCATAGCTGCTTTGGAGACAGAGGACATTAAACAGTTGTCTACCTTGCCTGGTCTCTCAGAGGACCCTTCTGTTGTGGGGTTGCTGAGGGTTGAAGAACAGCAAGTGCCGATCGCTACCACAACTGTGCACCGGCGGCAATATCGCACCAACCGAGACTCCCTGAGTCCCATCCATAAGCTAATTCGTCAACTGGAGAGCCAAGGAGTGATCAGCAAGACTCATTCACCTTTTAATAGTCCCATATGGCCAGTGCGAAAGTCTAATGGTGAGTGGAGACTAACAGTGGACTATCGTGGCCTGAACGAAGTCACGCCACCACTGAGTGCTGCAGTGCCGGACATGCTAGAACTCCAGTATGAACTGGAATCAAAGGCAGCCAAGTGGTATGCCACAATTGATATCGCTAATGCATTTTTCTCCATCCCTCTAGCAGCACAGTGCAGGCCACAGTTTGCTTTCACTTGGAGGGGAGTCCAATATACTTGGAATCGGCTGCCCCAGGGGTGGAAACACAGCCCTACCATTTGCCATGGACTGATCCAGTCTGCGCTGGAGCAGGGGGAAGCTCCTGAACACCTGCAGTACATCGATGACATCATTGTGTGGGGTGACACTGCAGAAGAAGTTTTCGAGAAAGGGAAGAAAATAGTCCAAATCCTTCTGAAGGCCGGTTTTGCCATAAAACAGAATAAAGTTAAAGGACCTGCACGAGAGATCCAGTTTTTAGGAATAAAATGGCAAGATGGACGCCGTCAAATCCCAATGGATGTGATCAACAAAATAACAGCTATGTCTCCACCAACTAGCAAAAAAGAAACACAAACTTTCCTAGGTGTCGTGGGGTTTTGGAGAATGCATATTCCAAATTACAGTCTGATTGTAAACCCGCTCTACCAAGTAACCCGTAAGAAGAATGCTTTTGAATGGGGCCCTGAGCAACGACAAGCCTTTGAACAAATTAAGCAGGAAATAGTTCATGCAGTAGCCCTCGGGCCAGTCCGAACAGGACCAGATGTAAAGAATGTGCTCTACACCGCAGCCGGAGAGAATGGTCCCACCTGGAGCCTCTGGCAGAAAGAACCTGGGGAAACTCGAGGTCGACCCCTGGGGTTTTGGAGTCGGGGATACAGAGGATCTGAAGCCCGCTATACTCCAACTGAAAAGGAGATATTGGCAGCATATGAAGGAGTTCGATCTGCTTCGGAAGTGGTCGGTACTGAAGCGCAGCTCCTCCTGGCACCCCGACTGCCGGTACTAGGCTGGATGTTCAAAGGAAGGGTCCCCTCTACACATCATGCAACTGATGCTACATGGAGCAAGTGGGTTGCACTGATTACTCAGCGGGCTCGAATAGGAAACCCCAGTCGCCCAGGAATCTTGGAGGTGATTATGGACTGGCCAGAAGGCAAATACTTTGGGATATCACCAGAGGAGGAGGTGGTTCGTGCTGAAGAAGCCCCCCTGTACAACAAGCTACCGGAAAATGAGAAGAAATATGCCTTGTTCACTGACGGGTCCTGTCGTATTGTGGGAAAGCATCGGAGATGGAAAGCTGCTGTATGGAGTCCTACACGACGAGTTGCAGAAGCTGCTGAGGGAGAAGGTGAATCGAGTCAGTTTGCAGAAGTAAAAGCCATTCAGCTGGCTTTAGATATTGCTGAACGAGAAAAGTGGCCAGTTCTCTATCTCTATACTGATTCATGGATGGTAGCAAATGCCCTGTGGGGGTGGTTACAGCAATGGAAGCAGAACAACTGGCAGCGCAGGGGCAAGCCCATCTGGGCTGCGGCATTGTGGCAAGATATTGCTGCCCGGGTAGAGAACCTGGTTGTAAAGGTACGCCATGTAGATGCTCATGTGCCCAAGAATCGGGCTACTGAAGAACACCAAAACAACCAGCAGGTGGATCAGGCTGCTAAGATTGAAGTGGCTCAGGTGGACCTGGACTGGCAACATAAAGGTGAATTATTTATAGCCCGATGGGCCCATGACACCTCAGGCCATCAAGGTAGAGATGCAACCTACAGATGGGCTCGTGATCGAGGGGTGGACCTGACCATGGACACTATAGCACAGGTTATTCATGACTGTGAAACATGTGCTGCAATCAAGCAAGCCAAACGGTCAAAACCTCTTTGGTATGGAGGACGATGGCTGAAATATAAATATGGAGAGGCCTGGCAGATTGATTACATCACACTCCCTCAAACCCGCAACGGCAAGCGCCACGTACTTACAATGGTGGAAGCAACCACCGGATGGCTGGAAACATATCCTGTGCCCCATGCCACCGCCCGGAACACTATCCTGGGCCTTGAAAAGCAAGTCTTATGGCGACATGGCACCCCAGAGAGAATTGAGTCAGACAACGGGACTCATTTCCGAAACAACCTTATAGACACTTGGGCCAAAGAACATGGTATTGAGTGGGTGTATCACATCCCCTATCATGCACCAGCCTCTGGAAAAGTTGAACGATACAATGGACTGTTGAAGACTACACTGAAAGCAATGGGTGCTGGGACATTCAAAAATTGGGATACACATTTGGCAAAGGCCACCTGGTTAGTCAATACCAGGGGATCTGCCAACCGAGCTGGACCTGCCCAATCAAACCTGTTACGCACTGTAGAAGGGGATAAAGTTCCTGTAGTGCACGTAAGAAACATGCTGGGTAAAACAGTCTGGGCTACTCCTGCCTCAGGAAAAGGCAAACCCATTCGTGGAATTGCTTTTGCTCAGGGACCTGGATGCACTTGGTGGGTAATGCAAAAGAATGGGGAGGTCCGGTGTGTACCTCAAGGGGATTTGATACTGGGTGAGAATAGCCCATGAGTTGAATTGTAGTATGTTAATTATTATATAATAATGTATGTCATCACTACCATGATTGCTATATATCATAGATGAAAATGGTGATTAATTAGAATGTATTGGACAGAGTGTAACCTGAGCATGACATAAATGGTATGGAATAAGGGGTGGATATCTGTCCTGGTTCCAGTTAGGACAGAGTTAATGTTCCCTCATAGTAGCTGGTAGGGTGCTATGTTTTGGATTAGGATGAGAAGAGCGCTGATAACATGCTGATGTTTTAATTGTTGCAGAGCAGTGCTTACACCAGGCCAAGGACTTTTCGGCTTCTCGCTCTGTCCTGCCAGCGAGCAGGCTGGGGGTGCAGCAGGAGCTGGGAGGGGACAGACCCAGGACAGCTGACCCAAACTGGCCAAAGGGGTATTCCATACCATCTGACGTCATGCTAAACAATATATAGGGGTGGCTGGCCGGGGTGGGGGGGGCCGGCTGCTCGGGAATAGGCTGGGCATCGGTCAGCGGGTGGTGAGCAATTGCATTGTGCATCACTTGTTTTCTTACACATTATTATTGTTAATACTATTACCATTATCACTATTATTATTATTATTATTATTATTGTTATTATTATTTTCCTGTCTTAATAAACTGTCTTTATCTCAACTCACAGGCTTCACTTTCCCGTTTCTCTCCCCCCATCCCAGAGAGGGAGGGGGGGGAGGGTGAGCGAACGGCTGTGTGGTGTTTAGCTGCCAGCCGGGTTAAACCACAACATTCAGGAATTCTTCAGTACAGAATTAGTTGAATTCATGGTGTTAGAAGCTTGAAACAGCATTAAATGCATTAACTGGAGAACAAAATCATCATGTATGTGATTGTTTGCTGGTGTGAAATTAAGGCCATGCAAGAAATTTGTAACCAGTCCCATCGAGAACAAGTACTCTGCCAGTTTTTCAGGGACAGATGGATATGCAACATCATGGCTTCATTTAATTTCAAAAATTTTGTTGATTAGGTCAGATCATTAAATTCTAGCCTTTTAAATGTGTTCTCCAATTGAGTTTTCCTGCCTTGCTAGTTGGAAATGAGAGGGGGAGAAAAGTATGTCTGTGCACTAACTGTGCATCTATATTAGGCAACCAGACTTTTTTTTTTTTCTTTTGGGCTGCCTGTTCCCAAAAGATACAGTAAGATACTGTCTTAGGGATCTTGATGGGTAGGGATATATATGTTGTTTAAACTTTGCTGTTGATAAGGAGGTATTGCTAAATTTCTTGGTTTGGTGGGGCTGAAGAAATGCATGCTTGTTCTGAGCTCTGCAGGAGAAAAGGTATTGTATTGGCCTTTTGGCGGTCTTAGTCCAGAAACAGGCTACACTCTTTAGATGTGACATTAAGGAAGAACAGCAACTCTTCACCTCTGTAGCCCCACATGAAAGAATAAAAATATCCCCAAGTACAATGCTGAGTTCTGAGAACATTGTCATACAAATAAACAATTTGTGTCAAGAAATTAGTTCTGCACAGTTGGGGCTTTTTTATAAAAATCTCGTGAAGTCACCAAATTTTGACAGAGTTTCAAGGCAACAAACTATCTCTGGTTGTTTCAAGACTTGCAGTTGCAGGTGTGTGAGACTTTCCAAGATCTCTTATCACAAAGTGTTTTATGTTGTGCCAACCATAAAAGTTGTTCTTGAAATGAGATGTTGCAGAGATTCATCAGGAGATTTGCAAAAAGCTATTCTCTGACTTTATTGAATTTCTCACCTCAGACAGACAATGACTGATACACTGACCTTGTCAAGTAGGATTTTCTCTAGATTAATGTCTTCTGCACTTTTTCTCCTTCTTTCATCCTTCATCCTTCCTTTAAGTCATACTAGCTAACTGTCAGGGCACAGAGATATTCATGGATGGTAAACTCCTGAGATTTTTATTCCAGCAATACCCAAACAAGTATATTTGAGTTTCAAAACTGAAGAAAACTGTAGTGAATACCCCTATAGACAAAGTAAAAACAATGCTGTAGTTGACCTAAGGATTTCTTTTATTTTCTTTTTTCCTGCTTGCTGTATGTTGATACTCTCCTCCCTGCTGCTGTGTTAGCTTAGGCAATTGGGCAGAGTTGGCTCGTAGCACCTGACTTGATTAAGCAGCCTGCAGTCACCTGCAAGAAGGTATGAATTCTCTAAGAAAATGGGTTTTGTTTTGATCTTACAATTTAGGCAAACTGAAAAATCAAATCTCAAGCCCTTTTGTAGAATGGGCTTGGGAAGGAAGTGGCTTCTCTAAGGAAATCAGTCAAAGCCTGGGAGAGGTTACTTTTTCTATGGTATTAATTGTTAATAAAGTCAAGGAAAGAAAAAGCATGACTACATCTATTTTTCTAAGAAAGTTTTTTTTTTTTTTTTCCAAAATGTTGCCATTATTTTTTAACACAGGTGGTACTATCCTGGCAGCTAAAGCTATCTGCACATAAAATAAAAACTGGGTTCTCATCATGTCTGTAATAAAACAAACATCCCCTCTTTGTGTCTGCCAATCTTTGGTATTTATAGAGTGCAAATCAGTGGAATCTATACAGTAAGATCTAGGGTAGCAGATATTACTAGTAGATAGTAATAGTATCTAAAGCCACAGGTTCTTGTTTAATAACAATGAAGACTTTGCAGACTTTGCAAAGATGATTTTCTTTAAACCCTGCCTCTTCCTTTTCTTCGCACATGGTCTTCTTAGTCTAATTTTGCAAGTCTTGTAATTAAAGTACCACTGTCGTTTGCACTGGAAGTTGTACACACAAAGAGAATGAGAGATTGATCCTTAAGTTCGTGGTATTAGAGCAGTCTGAATTCCATTTATTTCAGAGTAAAAGAAAAATGCATGTGAACATGAACAACTTTTTTTGTAGCTGGGATATTTTATACAACAGGAAAGACTTCCTGTTATATAGAATATACTAATGTCTTATGAACAACAAATTGAATAATCTTGATTTCATGAAACAGTTAACAATGAAGAAAAAAATAAAGTGAAATACCAGATTAAATACAGGTGAAGTGATTTGAATTGTAAAATGGAAGAGGAGAGAAATTCAAGGCAGTATCAAGTCTGAAGGTATTGTAAAGTCAAAAATCTTTTACAAAGCTTCTCAAAATTATCGTGGAGACTGTTTTCACACTAGCCATTGATGACAGAACAGTTCCTCCTGAAGGCAGCGTCATGAAGAATTAACTGGAAAATGAATTATAAGCCCAATCAAAATTAAGGAGAATAATGTTTTGTAATACCTAGTCTATCAGTCAAAATTTCTATTTAGAAATCTTAATGTTATTGTGACATTGGTTTTCCTAAACTTTGTATGGTAACATTGCCACGTTACACGTAGAAACAAAACTGATAATAGCATCCTGTACTGAATGTGTAATGAAACTACTTTGTCGGAAAAATAGGTTCTAGGAACATCCTTTATTCTATACCTATTATATACATCCATAACTTATATATTAAAGAAATATATAGATATTTACTGATAGTTATTATGTCATTAATAATCCTGTGTTGACCCCAAATCAGTTTACTACTATGCCATTAATAGGGTACTACATGCTCTTCTGGCTACAATACAGTGCTTTAGTATTGGTGTACTTCAGAAGGAAGTTTTGCAACTCAATGTATGGATGTCTGTAAAGAGCCTGAGTTGTTTAGAAACAGAATGTTGAAGATTAAATAGAAATCTTAAAAGTGGACTAGAAATTGATTATTTTTTTGTTGTTTTATTTTTTTAATCTCATATGGGAAAGCTTTTTTGAACATTTTCATAATTCAGTTTTGTAAAGAAGTACAAATTGATTAGTATCAAGGGCAGCAAGTTTGTGTGGATCTAACTTTCTACAAAGTAGTCTACTGATAAATAGCAAAAGGTGGTGAATATCAGAGCACAAGTAACCTAGAAGAAATTATTTATAGTATGGGTAGAGGGTTGTTTAAATATTAAAAAGACACTGCCTGAATTCGATATGCGATGTTCAGATGTGTTCATGTGTTCACTCGTGAATGTACAGGTAAGATGCTGCAGTTGTTCCTTGTTCCTTGAGACCACATTATCCTGTGTGGGTCTCAGGCTTCAGCAAAGTTGCACTAGTTCAGTCTGTGATGGCCTGAAGTTGAGCTTTCAAACATTTTTTCTTCCTGAAGAACTGCTTTTCCTCCATGATCTCTAACTCATTCTGTTAACATGCTGTAGAAAGTACTAGACCTTTCTGGCCTGCTGCCCAAGGTGGCTGTGCTGTTGCACTGCTGTCTGCATTTTTCCAGTATTTCTATTAGAAATGCAGGGACTGTATCATTCTATGTTTTTTTTTATTTTTATTTCATGTGTGGAAGGTTAGATTGGAAATGTTTGCATTGTGCTCAACAGCTGTGAAAGAGTAGTGGTATTCTAGAACTGGTCAACATAATTATTTCTGTGTACTGTATTGGTGGATTGAGCTTTGAATGGTAATGTCTTTCCTGTTCATTTGTAGTCTTCCTCTTGTATATATGCATTGAATTCAAGAGCATACATTCATGTTCTCTTACAGGTAAATTAATGCTGACATTATGCTGTCCTATCTGGCATCTCAAATAATTAATGGCAGAAAAAAAGGGAATTGTACACTGGAACCCTGTTTGGAGTCTCCTAAATTTTAATCTCTACATCTGAACTTACTGCTGTACATTCAGCTTCATCTAAGTCTTCAAACAAATCCTTTTACTTCTGATTGTCACCACATAAAATTAGTATTTTCATGTAACCCTACTCTAAAGCCAGTAAGAGTGAAATTCTCTTAAATGCTTAGGAAATAATTGTTTCAACTGGGAACCATACATTAAATCGAAGGGACAAATTAGAATGACTAACATCATAGAATCATAGGTTGGTTTGGGTTGGAAAGGGACCATAAAGGCCATCCAGTTCCAACCCCCCTGCTATGGGCAGGGATGCCTCCCACCAGAGCAGGCTGCCCAAAGCCCCATCCAGCCTGGCCTTGAACACCTCCAGGGCTGGGGCATCCACAGCTTCTCTGAGCAACCTGTTCCAGGGCCTCACCACACTATGAGTACAGAATTTCTTCTTTATATCTGATCTAAATCTTCCCTCTATGTGTTTAAAGCCATTACCCCTTGTCCTGTCTCTATACGCCCTTGTAAAAAGTCCTTCTCTAGCTTTCTTGTAACGCCCCTATAGGTACTGGAGGGCTGCTATTAGGTCTTCCTGGAGCCTTCTCTTCTTCAGGCTGAACTCTCTCAGCTTGCCTTCACAGGAGAGGTACCCCTGCCCGCTGATCATCCTTGTGGCCCTCCTCTGGGCCTGCTCGAACATCTCCACGTCTTTTTATACTGAGGGCCCCAGAGCTGAATACAGCACTCCAGGTTGGGCACTCCTCTCACGAGAGCAGAGCAGAGAGGGAGAATCCCCTCCCTCGCCCTGCTGGCCACGCTGCTTTTGATGCAGCCCATGATATGACTGACTCTCCGGGCTGCAAGCATACGTTGCCGGCTCACGTTGAGCATCTCATCAACTTGTCTATGTTGGATAACATTAATATGTGTAATTGTTCTAATTTTTACTGGGTGGTACTGAAACGTGTTATTCAAAACATATCATGCATATAGACAAATGCATGTTTTAATATAATTTGTTGAAAAATACGACAGAGGCTCGGCTTTTAAACCCTCTGGGTTTGGCAGAGTCAAAAGCAGTGCTGTAAAAATGAGTTACTAAACCATAACATTCTAGAATCAGCAGTGTTGTATGCATTTAAAGTTTCACTGGATGAGTAACTTCTTTAAAGCTGTCTGCACTTGGCATCGCTTTTATTCCTACTGGGAAATTTTCTTAGAAGAATCACCAAAGTTTTTTCCGTTCCTTTCTGTTCCCCTTAAGGTCAGAGGAATGAGGCGAACTAATGGAGAGAATGATTTGGCATGAGCTACAAAATCTGTTTCTGTAATTTTGGCAGGAAGTGATGTGTCAAATTCAGCAGGGGAACTGGAAAGGAAAAGTAAATTAGGCAAAAGTAAATTAGAATAGACAAAGAAAAATTTTTGCAGAATGCATCACATATTGCTGACATAGCATTTATTTTGAAAGCCAGCATTTGTCAGAAATTGCTTCTTTCTCAGGCTTGTATATAATTTCAAGAGGAAAGATGCTTCAGAGCTGCTTTATTCTGATACTATTTAAAAAAAAGTAAATTACTTTAAAGAGATGTCAGAAATTTCCTATCCTCTGAGTTTCTTGCCTTTATTAATATCAATACTGCAATTTACAGAAGATTTAAGGAATTTGTGTTTTGTGTTTGGATCATACTGGATGGCTGAGAAGAGAGGAGAGGTTGTCAAGGAAGGAACTGCTTTTGCTTCTTTTTTTTTTTTTGTCTGTTTCAGACTATTTTGTTTTGGTCCCTTTTTTGTTTTGTTTTCAGCCCCTCATGAGCTGAAAGATTCTTGTGGCATTTTGGTCACAAAACATCTAATCTATGACCTGTTTTACTGAATGATTAAAAATAAAATCAAGCAAGCTCTATAACTTTTCCTGGTTTCAGGTTTCACTTCACTGCTACTGTGTGCCAGAATAAGCACTACATTTAATTCCTTGGTGTTCCAAATCTTTCTGGAATAAAAACTGAATGTTTAGGTCTCCTGGTTTAGTTCTGCCACTCTTTCCAGTCCAGGACAACAGGTACGTGAATGAGGGCTACACTTGGGATGGACTAATGTTGCCAAGTAGGAGCTTAGGGTGCTGCTTTTTCTTTCTGGTGAGGAGTGCTCTCTCCACACAGCTCTTTGCTAGTGGCAAGTGAGACCCGTCTGGAAGTGGCTGAGCCTAGCTGCTCCTCAGTCATGTGGAATGAGAGGGTGGGAAAATGGACCCTGTGATGTGACCATCTTCCCTGATGCGGTTTTTGGAGTAGACACCATCACAACTGTGTGCTTCCTGTCTAGGGCTTCAGAGAGCCATAGTTCAAACCTTCAAGCCTAATCCAGCTCCTAGGGAAAGATTTTCCTCTGCTGTAGTCTAGCTTCAGTTCTTATTATATCAAAAGTAAACTCAGAATCTCAACAAAAGACATTCTAAAGTAGAGCAGACATCCTCTCTGGTCTTGGGGGACAAAACTGGAATACTAATTTGGACAAAATCTACAGTGAACAGGAAATGTAGAGCATCGCTGTTACTGCATATGCATTCCATGTTCTTTAAATAAACAATACTTTATTTTAAAAGTTCCCTTCATTTGGCTAAGATAATATATATTACATAAGGACAACTAATGAAAGAACTAGGACTAGACAAACTTCTATACTGCACTGTCAGTTTTTCCTTGCACTAATACTGCTATGCATCATGGAAGTAGCTGCTGACAGATGTAGTTTCAAACATTTTAGTGGTTCTGCATTCAAATTTATTTGAATTTTATACTTAGTGAAAAATAATCTTTCAGATTTAGACTTCAGCTGTCAATGTGGGATGAAAACAAATGTCATAAATCAAGTATTTCCTGTGTGATCAAGACAATAATATCTGTAGTTTTACTAAATGTGTTATATAGTGCCAGGGTCTTCAGTGAATTTTTTTAAGTATGAACAGTGTTTACAGTATAATAGTTACAGTGTGTGTGTGTATTTATAGTACATATGTATTTATATATGTTTAGCTATTGGTTCCAACCCCATCATATGAAACGATGAAAAATGCAGATTAGGTGAGAAACCTGCTTTTTGAAAGAAATTTAATTTACTAGTTCGTGGGATTTGGGGATTAGTTTCTTGTGATAGGTCTTCCTAATAACCTGCAGGTTTTGTCTATGAGAGGTATGAAAAGGTTTTATGAAAAAAATCTTCTGGAGACAGCAACACAGAGGCTTGGAACAAAGTTTTAGCACAATGATTACTTGGATGAAAGATATTACCTTTATATGGTATTTATTAGTTACAGCAGATGGTGTATTACTTAATTAGTTTGTATTCAGCCAGCAATCAATTTTACAGATTCAGATGGCTAAAAAAAAAAAAAAGTTAATTCAATGTTATTTGTCAAAAATATGTACTGTTCCATTTTTTCAGGCCTGTCTTTGAATTTACGAAGACATTAGACACACATCTTGAGGGCAAATAAAAATAAGGTTGAGAAGACTGCGTAGTTCATTTTATGTAATTGGAATTCATTTAGGCTTCTTCATTCATTCAGAAGGTACATCTCTGCAGAGCACTGTCTTAACAAAGTACCTGTTAAATCATCAAAATGTCTACTCCTTACAAATTGAACACATTTGGACTTTAAAAAGAAAACTGTTTCTGAACTGCTGAATATTGTCTATGCAAGTTCTTCTGCTGCATGATTGCTGTATTCTTCTCAAATTTTCTTTTAAAGGTTTTCACGTAGATTGAATTTAAATAATTAGGAACCTTTTTTCAAGATCCTCAGAGATGCTTATTTCCTATGGGTGGCATTGAGAAACTGGCAGAAAATTTGCAGTATTAAAATATAGATAGAGACACCTGAAAATAATGTTAAATGCTACGTAAAATAATATTGGAAATATATTTTTCCCCTTTTACATATTTATAGTCTTCCATTACATAATCATTTCACACCAGCAATGAATTTGTGGGGTGGAGACTTGTCAAAGCCAAATATGCTTTACTGGTATGTAAGACAGAATCCTTGCAAAGGAATTTGGCTCTTTCTGTTAGGTAACTCCTAGAAGATGCTGACAGGTATTAAGTGTTCTCTCCAATAAGCTTGCAGATCAACTGAAAGGAATATGCTTAGAGTTCAGTATCACTTCTGAATGATAGTTTTCTTTGCATCTGTCAGCAATAAGGGCCACCATGCTTGCTGTATGAAATGTGAGTTAGCCTAAGGAAGACAGGGACTGTATTTTTGAAGAGCAGATTTAGGCAGGCTTGGTTGAAACAGTAATGGTCCTAGCCTGCTATGGAAGTTTTAAAGGGGCTGGTGGAAGAGAAGGCTTATCCAGCCCTGAGAAACCAAAGGTTCCTTGGGGATAGCAGGCTCTGGGAGGGGGACCCCAAGAACAGGTGTTTCTCTAGCCGCCTCAGCCATTGCAGAAATAGTTATTGGTGTGCTTGGGGTATGTTGTTCTGTAGTGAACCTGCCAAAATGAATTCAAGTGATATTGGAAACTTGGACGATGGAGAATTGTGCCCTATTTTTAGAGAGAGAGTGTTTGTTTGAAACATACATAGACATTTAGAAGTGTGGGAAGGGAAACGGGCTATGTACATACAAGTATAACACCAGTTCTGCCTTAGGGATGTGATTACTCCTGTTATTATGATGTCCAAATGCTTCACAGATTTCTAATGCATTTATGCTCACACCATTCCTTCTGAAACAGGAAGACACTTTATTGCTATTTTTCTTTTAGGGAGCAGAGGGTGTGGGTGTCATATGCCTGAGGATGTCCATAAAAGTGCTGTGAATTGAATCCAGGGCTCCAGAATAGGAGGTAGATACACGTAATTTCTGTCACAGCTCTCCGCCTTTGAGCTATCCTGTGTTGTTGTGAAACCATAATCATGCTGAAGTGGGCTTGTTTTTCTATTGCTTTGTAAACCTTCTGCATGTATCTGAGCATTGCTAAAGTACTTACAGTCAAAGAAATGAGTTATGACATGTTATGTTATCTGATGTTCAATTTTTTTCCCTTAGATTTTTTTTTGAGAACCTTACCTTGAAATGCATGTTTTGCACTGAGCTGAAAAATTTTCTTTATTGAACTTAATAGATTTCTACCAAACTGTAGAACTTCTCTGAATGATGAAATTCCATTTTGCTGGGATGTAACTTAAGTCTTTACCAGTTTTATTTTCCAAGCTGTCAATTTAGTTTTTTTTATATACTACCTTAAAACAGGTTTTTATTTTTGTTTAACAAGGGCGTTAGCTTGCTACTAAGCTGTAAATGGAGAAAGCTTCAGAAAGTGAATCACATTCGTGACTGAGCAACCAATCTTCTGCTTGGGTGTGTGAGGCTACTTCCATATTACAGAAATTAAAAATATTTCCATAGCAACCTATTAAAAGCACAGAATACTAATGCTGTGTAGGGTTTTCTGTTGTTACATCCATACTGTGGAGATCTTTGACCACTGTAACTGAGCCACTGAAAATAGTTTGTAATAGCACAACAACATCCGTTTGTTTAATTAGGAGTTTATACTGCATATCTATTCTTTCTTATAAATGACTGTAAGTAGTTATTAATTAAATTAATTCAGGTTCCTAAAACATTGCATTTTGAAACAGATACATTTTTTTTTTCATGTTATCCAGCATTTCTTTTGTACCTTGATATGCCAGAATCATCAGACTGTTTGAGCAAAAGATGATAAAAGAAAAGAATGTCTCAATTGGCACTTAGATGTGTTCAAACAGCTGGTGGAGCTACTCTGTGGTCTACCATAGCAGAAAGGTGCATCAGCGTTTATTTTCATGTAGGGGTGGATGTTTCTGTGAGGGCGTTCATCAGGATAGTGGAAAGAACATGAATATTCAGGTTCTGCTTCAGTGAGGGAAGGTGGGGGTACATACACATTCAAGGCAGCCCTAGCCTTATTTTTCATGGTGTTCCAAGTAATTTGTTACAGTAATCGTTATGGGTGGGCAATAACAACAATTAAGACTCTTGACTTTTCCAGTCATATGGAATGCTTTGATACTATGCTAGATTAAATAAAACTGAGCAACAAAATTGTGTTCGACTGCATAAGCAAATTCAAAAACCCAGTGCTGCTCATGGGTGGCTTCTTGTTCATCACCTTGTAGATTAGATTTCCCTGTTGCAAGATGAGAAATTTCTGTTACTTACCTGGTGGGATTTTCAGTGCCACTTGTGCTTAGCCTTTTTATTACTTTTTGCTTCTAAACTTAATCAGTATTATTAACATCTAACTTTCTTTATTTAAATATCAGAATGCAAGAAAGCTCTTTGATTTTTTTAAACTTGAGAAATTCTGTGTCCGCTATGCATTGTCTCTTACTTTGTTACAGTACTACCCAGTCCATTGCTTCCTGTCTTACGCCTCTTTACAGTATCCCAACCACAATGTCACTGCTCTGACTCAATTTCCATTTCTTTGTATTCATATGGGGGAATAATAAGGAAAGATAGAGAAGGTAGTATGTAATTTGTTTTAGCATTGATATAAAATAGTATTGATTTGGCTGAAAGAAATTTTTCATTGTGTGTTCAGCTTATTTTGATAGTAATAACAGAAATAAATGAATTTTGTCCCAAAGAGTCTTGCAGTTGACTCCTTTACTGCAGTCTTACCCTTTTGCCATTGCAAAACCTAATAGCCTGGCATAAGTTTTTAGGTAGAGGTCTCTCGGAATAGAGTTGATTGAAGTGTGACCTCATTTTACATGTGATGCAGTAACTGTGATTAACAAAGAACATGAAAAGGCAGGGAGTGCTACGCTAATCCTTTCATTTCACTGTTATACCTATGTGGAGGACTTAATGTTTTAGTTCAAAGTGATAAAAATATTTTTTATTGGAATTTATTTATTTAAATAAAAAATGTTAAGAGAAAGTCCGGTAAAGTTGTGTTTACTGAATGAGTGTAACCAATTTGCAGCAAATTACTCAGTGTAACTGGAAGATACTATTAATTTTGATTTTTCACTTCATGGGCTGGTATATTTTGGGATAAACATAGAAAATGCATACTTGTCATTGCTCAACTCAGCCATAATGTCACAGCACTGGTATCAATCAAATGACACCATGTTATATTCATGTTTCTATTTGGCTTAGGAAAGGCGATTGTTAAGGCTGCTTACATAGCAATAACATTTTATTATATGCATGCTTGACTGGTGTTTGTATATTCATATGATTGAAAAACCAACATGTATGCATAAATTAAATTTAGGACATGATTTGTAGATTCTTGCTGAGTAATTAGTTTATGTGAAAAAATATTTGCAAACTGCAGGAAGTGGTATCTAATTTGCTTTCCTGAACCTTGTTGGCAGTCAGACTTTAAGCTGAGAAAAGCAGCTGTCTGTATGTGTTGGGCCCATTTGTGAACGTCCAGCCTAACTGAGTTGCCATTAGCTCTTTTGGGGTTGGTGTCCAGAGGCATCTTTGAAGAGCCGTCAGTGAAGCTGGCAGGTGTTCATGCTGCAGTGACATTACAGCTGTGCAATGCAGATACCTATTTTAAAATAGCTGTGACACCAGTAAGCCCTCAGGCTAAAAATTCTGAGAATAAATTCAAATAGCTTATCTTTAAGGCTGCATGCAGTATATCAAGAGAAAACTTGGCCTCTGGAAATCAACTGTTAGCTTAGTTAATGGCTAACGTGTCCCAGTTTGATGTGTGCTTGGATTGAAACTCCATCCATATTTCAGTTGTCTTCTCTTACTTACTTGTTAAGACATCTTCCACAGGAATCCTGATGCACTACTACCTCCATTCACATTGTGGGGGTTCTGAGAAATGTGTTTCCTCATTGCTGAAAGAAGAACTTACGATTTTTTCTTTTTATGCCATTTCTCTTTCTTTCCAACACTTTTGTCATATTTATTTACCATTAATGGATCTCCTTTCTTTTCCATTCTAGTGTTAGAGTGTTTTTCAACTAATTATCTGCGTTTTTTACCTGGAATATGTCACAAAATCACAGGGTGTAGGAAAGTCACGTTATAGTAAAATAATTGGATTTCAGAGAACAAATACAGGCATACTTAAAATAAGAATGCAGTCAGAGCTTTGTCCTTCTTGATAGATAATTTTATTCATAGTGTTTTAAGCATATTAGTATTTCAGGTTGATATTCTCCTTTTCTACTAGCTTTCAAACTTGTGAAATTACATTAAATTGTAGTAGACAATGCTTTTGGCAGTACGTACATAATTCCAAACAGCGACTTTGCTGTGTAAAATAAGCAGCTGAACTTCATCCCATGGCAAAATGCATGTTTAGTATGATTTGGTGTGAACATACACCAAGTTTCATGGTTCTATAATGGATTTAGCAGAGCGAAGGCATTCTACTACAGTGACCAGAAGCCCTTAGCCTGCTTTGTTCTGAGTGAAATCCCAACTTTTCTGAGGCTCAAAGTAATACGTACTTTTTTGTTTGTTTTATCTTTACTCTCTCAATCTGCTAATATTTCTGCAGCTGTCTAATATGTCAGTCTAGTTGTCTCAGTAATTTCCAGGCAATTCCATATTTTTTCTTTAAAATTCTTCAGAGAAAAGATAAGATGTAAAAGCAGAAACCAAAAGGTTTATTCAGTTGATGGCAGAAACGTGTTCCGGTTGCATCATTTCTGTGTTCTGTCATAGACTTTTAAGGTTCATGGTCTCCTTGCCTGAACTCCATGCATGTCAAATATTTTTTTTTTTTTCATGAAAGAATAAAATTATTGTATGATATCCTACTAGGACGCGCTGGTGTGCCTTTACCATGGTCAGTTGCTGGCTCTTCTCTCAGCTTTGTGTTTTTACTTTGCCATTCAGACCCCTTAAGTCTGCTGACTGATTAGCAGTCTATTACACATGGTTCAGATTGGAAAAGCATAGTAACGATTTAGGAATGTAATGACTAAACAGGAGATAGATTTAGGTGTGTTACACATGAATCTCTTTGTAGTCATTAAGAGCTGTGCTATGACCAGTACTGGGGAGCAAGAATAGTAATCAATTTATAATTATAAATGTACTGAAGTGAAAATTGGAAAGTGTCTCCTATGTATTGAGAAAGAATACTCAAGAGACCCATCATTAATGTGCTAATGTGTTTTGTAAGAGTGAGTGTGCTCCTGGAGCACATTCTGGGCTCCAAATAAGAGGCATGCCAGGCAGTTATGCATGCATGACAATTACTTGAATACAGCAGATGTGAAACTTCAAGGCCAACTACCATGAAGCAACTTCTTTGTTCTAACTAGTGCTGTGTTAACTGATAACGTCTGTGTCTTCTGTAGATGTAAATGTGTAGAAAATCAGTAGCACTTGGATTTATTGACAATACAGTGTATCAAATATATGATAGGTTGGAGGTAGAGGAATTCTGATTCATTCCATTATAGTTGGGATTGATGTATGTGATTTTTCAGGTATAGATTTTTTTTACAAACCCTTCTCAAAATATTGTGTTCCAGAGCACTCTTACTTCAAGCAGACCTTTCATGTATGAGTCAATTGTATGTTTCCCTAAAACAGTACATCAACTCCTCTTTTAGTCAAAACAGCTTTTAAATAATAATGTGTATATATGAGAGGACAGCATTATAGATTTGAATATTAAATGTGTTCAATGTCAGTGTTACTTGGCTTGATATTCTATTTTACCTAATTCTGAAAGATCTAACGAAAGCTCTTGCCCGCTTTCCTGTCAGTGTAACCTGAGGCAGGCAGAATCCAGCTCCAGCTTGCTGTGGGATAGACTGAACCTTGAACAAGTGAAAGATGGAGAATCTGGGGAACGTTTAGGTTTACTTGTAAAGTCCAGTCACATGTGATGAAGTTGCTATCAATATGTTCTTTATTCACAGCTCATCAGGCAGGATTTCTGTCAGCGAGTATACCTTGGGGCATTATGTACGTGCGTGGTGAAGAAGGTATGCTGGCTAGCAGATCATATTGTGCAAGAGAGTCATTAGCTTTTTCTTCGATGCCTTTTGCTTGCACACCTCCTGAGGCGTTCAGCCCAATGAAAGCTGAGAATGCCATAGCTTTTTTGTTCTTTGTGCTTTTTCTGATAAATTAGTTAGTTTCCTTAAAAGACCTCTGTGGCAAATGGCCAGTTACTCTACTTTTTCTTAGCAACTTTAACTAAAAAGTTTTGTTTCATAACACCTGCATTTCAGTCAACAGAATAAATAATAACAGATCGTAAGGAGAAAAAAAAGTTTTCTTTTTCCCACTGTAAATTTAGTGGCATCCACTTCCTCTTCATTCTTGGTGTGTCCGTGTGAACACAAACTCCTCTGCGTCTCTGTGGGTTTTTTTTTTTTTTTGGAAACTTTTCCTGTACAAGAGACATCATTTTTTCTGTCCTAATTCCCTTCTGACTTAAAATGCAACAGGAACATTTGCAAAGAATACATCTTTTCAGTGTATTGACAAAGCTGCTTCAGTAATTGTGTTAGCTGAACTAGACAATGAGGCTGAAATCCTTCTTGAATTAGGGTTTATGTAACTCTAACCCAATTCCTAGCTAAGCCTCGCAGACTGAGCCGGAACAGTGAGCGCATATGTTTTGCTGCATTTTGAAATGTGTGGCTTAATGGACTAAGCTTGGGATTTTTCAACCTGCTTTCACTGGTTTGATTCTACCCCACATTACAGTCCTTTCCCTATGACAGCATTACCTGGAGAAGAAAAGGTTTAGTTGGACCTGTGTGGTCATTTCCACATGTAACAGCTCATGATGAGGAGGGGAGGCTAGAGGAGTGTGCTGTTGACTGCTGGAGCAACTTAGTTCTTGTTCTGCTTTCAGAAACTCTATGTGGATAGAGCGGAGCTGACATGGAAAAGTCTAGCGTGCTCATGTAGGCTTTTATTATCTCTTAAATCAGGTCGACCACTAACAGAGAAGTTGTGGTGCAGTGTGAGTAGGGTGGGAGGGGGGAAAAGTCTAACCCATCAGTGAGAAGACAGATCATTTGGATTCAACTTAAAAGAGCAAATACATGATTAACCCAACCTAGGCAAGTAGGGGGATACATGGGTGGAATAGAAAGAGGAGAGGGATGTTTGTAATGTTTGCATGTCTGTGTCCCTTCTTACATTCTTTTTCAAATAAGCCGGGAAGTTCAGTTCTGTAACACTGGTAATAAATAAGAGTGTCAAGACGTGAAACCTCTCGTTCTCCAGCATTACCCGAACTCTGGACGTTTGTTCAGGACAGAAATGAAGGCAAGGCGTCATTTAGATACCCTGTCCTCTCAAGATGTGAGAGGGGAGCACTTTTACCAAGCAATTCAAAATGACACCCAGCACAAGAACAAGGAAGTGTCAAACAAAGCTAAGGAAAGAATGGAACTAGAATTGCTCTCTGTAACAAGAATGTGCTAATAGAAGCTGTTTTAAAATACTACCTTTTAACTTAACCAATTTTTTCATCTGAAAACGTGCAAAATGATTCATTTACAAACTTAAGGAGTAAAGGCCTTTAATTAAATTCCTACTGTTAATTTTCTTGACTGTAGTATTGTTTGGAAAATGTTGGTGGAGAAAAATAGTGCAGTGGAGTAACCAGTGAGGTAAAAACTTGCATGTTCTTTAACTTACCAAAGGTGTAGTAATGAGTGAATGTTACACAAACAGTATAAGTCTAAGGCTTGGTAAAGATATTAAAAAAAAAAAAGTTGGAGAGAGAAAGGAAAATATTTTTATAAAAGAAAATCCCAATGGTCTATGCAGCTTCTCTAAAAATTTTATCACATATGCAGTGACATTTAGTTTTGGACAAATTTTATGGTAGGAAATTAGTAAGAACAGAATCAACTTGCTTTTTCACTGAAGTTTACAGTTTGAATCTCTACTTGGTAGTCACAAATCATAATAAAAATTTCTGAAAATTAGAGAACTCCCAAGCCTTACATAGTCTGTCTTTGAAGACTAATAAATTCTCTTTTAGGTTGTAAGTGGTGATTTTCAGCTTCTGAGGACAGAAAAGATTAATTGCAGAAGCCCAATTGTTTTTTATGGGGGAAGTCTGCTTCCACAGTTTCAGAAACGAGAATCTTTCCAGATATGATGAGTATAAATCTGTTGCTGTGTTGAAATTGATTGTTGAGACTTACATACATAAAAGATTTTCTCAGAAATCATTAGGAGATCTGCGAAGTTGCATGGGATTCTTCTGGGAGTTAAACTGGTAAGTGCCAGGCAGCACCTAGTGTCAGGATACTGCTCCAAAAGAAAAAGGAATAGAAAACCCTATCTGGCATCATGAATAAGTTAACCACGTGGTAACTGGATTTGCAGTTTGAAGAGGAAGCTGATGATGGTTTTTATTGTCAATATTAACAAAATTTTAGGAAACTCACATTACAGATTTACAGGAGGGATAAGTAGGATGTTTTGTTATACTTAACATTTATTAAATATTCTAATGAATTATTTTGTCACTTTTACACCTTACTAAAAAGCTGACTTTCTCAGATTTTGAGTTACTAACAGAAATGCTGAAAGCCAGTTTCCCAAAGGGCAACAGTGGTGGTAGGAAAAATACAGACAATCTTTGACAGTGCTGAAGAAAACAAGTCAATCCTTGTTTTCAGTGTCACTGGACGCTGACAGCAGCATGTCTGAATTAATATACAGAACT